>NC_080705.1:35391117-35991117 GCF_943734765.1 Anopheles ziemanni
AACACGGACGGTGAAGCAATCGAGGACCATAAAAAAATACTGCACTGTCCGCTTCTAGCACCGAACCAAGCCAAAATCAATATGGTCCTGTGGTTTAGGGACATCACTGGCATTCCACTGTACAGGTAAGCGCTATCCATCTATCGTTGTGCATATGCAAGAACAAGCGCTCGAAAAAACGAGCTTGAAATTATTACTGAAACGGCAAAGAACGTCGGTCAACAAACGAACGATGGATATTCCGCTTTGGGAAGTATTGCAAAGTGCTTTGGTATATTTTTAGGTGCTTACCAGAGCCTTCTGAGAGATTTTGCATACATACATTGTTTTTTGTACACTGTACCCATAAAGTCAGTACACAGCAGGCTAAACCAGCTACAAAGACCATTTACTTTGTAAGGAACCAATGTTTTAAAAAAGTAAAAATGAGGGATTGTTTCTGGCACTATCCTCTTCATTTTGATGTAATTTGGCCGCGATACGACTTTGGGTTGCCGAGATATGGTCAAAATAGTGTCACAACACCCTAAACACGCACCAAAAAAGTGAGTACACAGCAGAATGTTTCATCATGTTTTGTATTGTAGTTTCCTTTTGCGTGGTATTTTGGTGGTTGTTTGAAGTTTTATGACATAAAATGAGAACGTTCTAATCAATTCATCAATGGTTGATAACAAATTCACTTCTTTTTTGGCCCAAAATGGCCAGAAACGGACCTCCTTTGCAGAAGAGGTTTGATATCATCCAATTGTTCGAAAATGTAGCAACAAGTTAGTATGAAGATGCTATCTTACTCAATATAAACCAAACAACAGTAGCTAGAGTGGTTTAGCAACGGAAAAACGAGGACGGTGTTGAAATTTGATCGAGAAACTATAGTTTTACCGTCATATCGAACCGGATGTGGCGCATGATTGAGACGATTGTGGCTGCTGGTCGCAATATAAGTGGCCAAAACAGTGTTAACAATAGTGTATGAGATCTATGCTGACATACTGATCAATTTGGCTTTTATAATTTGCCGATTCCCTACCCCTCTTGCACCCATACAGCCCCATACTATGACGCCTTCATCTTGGTATTTAGCGTATAGCGGGATTCAGTTCTACCGTGGGTTTTCTCCACACTTTTGTTCCACCATCCCTTTGAAAAATAGTAAATTTACTCTTGATCTTTACTTGCATTGTTATGAGAACCCGAGGGAATCGTTTATTTAGCTTTTTTGGGCACCCTCATCACCGCTGGGAATGTACGGCTCTATTGCGAGACTTCTTACGTTGATTGTATGCTTTTAAGTTTAATGTGTGCATGATTTTTGAATAGATTCAACACTGATTGATATGCCATACCTCTAATGAAATATTGTCCACCAGTTTGGCCACTTGTTTTGGGCCCAGCAGCCACAATCGTCTCAATCATGCGCTTCATCCGATTCAGTATGACGGTAAAATGATCGATTCTTGATAAATTTTCAAGACGGCTAACCATTTCACATCGCTAAACCACTCTTACTACTGTATTTATGTTCCAGTTCAATAAAATAGCAACTTTATTGTACCGTTTTCCTTCATTTTTATGTAATCGGATGATATCGGACCTCTTCTGCAAAGGAGTTCCGTTTCTGGCCATTTTGGGCCAAAAAAGAAGTGAATTCGTTATCAACCATTGATGAATTGATTAGAACGTTCTCATTTTATGTCATAAAACTTCAAACAACCACCAAAATACCACGCAAAAGGAAACTACAATACAAAACATGATGAAACATTCTGCTGTGTACTCACTTTTTTGGTGCGTGTTTAGGGTGTTGTGACACTATTTTGACCATATCTCGGCAACCCAAAGTCGTATCGCGGCCAAATTACATCAAAATGAAGAGGATAGTGCCAGAAACAATCCCTCGTTTTTACTTTTTTAAAACATTGGTTCCTTACAAAGTAACTGGCCTTTGTAGCTGGTTTAGCCTGCTGTGTACTGACTTTATGGGTACAGTGTATGTATTTTGTTCATATGTTCTTTGTGGTAGATCCGATTTATGATTTCTCAACACCTTCCAACCAGCGTAGTGGGAATCGAACGTTCGACGAATCAATTGCCGCAATTGCATCCATTACATACAAATCCGTAGAAGTCGCTAAATTGAGCATCGCATTAAGCACGTCGAAGCGAATTGTTTAAGGGGCGCCTCGGCATTCCTCACATGTTACTGCAACATGCAGGTGGCTCACACTGCACCAAACAACCCCATTCAATCCCAACAAACAAACGAACCTCATTTTACACCTCATGAAATATAAAAACGGGATAAAAAGCGCGCTGCCTGAATGCCCAACTCGGTTGCTGTGCACTTTGGCCACACGATGTGCTTGAAAAAGAATCTCGCAAAGATGGGCGCAATCGTATGCACACCACCGAATGGCTGTTGGGAAAATCCTATAGCTCCTTGGGCTAGGCAGAAAGAGATCACGAGCTTTTTCATGCAGTTCGCTGGAGATACAGTATGTGCATGGAGGGAGCACGTGGAGGAAAGACGAAGCACCGGCTGGCAAAAAGGCTGGTCACCTCATCTCGGAGGCAAATATCCTACTTTGTATTCACACGACGTACGAAAATCGTTCCCCCGTTCTCTTTTCCTGAATGGATTCGGTGATGGTAATGTTTTAGTATTCGTTTCTTCAACCCTATGACGTTGTTTCTACCCACACGGACATAGATTCGTATACAATCGATCAAGGAAATGTATTGTCCCAGCCAGCTAGGAGGACAGTACGAGCCGAACAAATTTATCGGATTCGTCCCTTCGATTGGATGGCAAGATCGGGGCGAGTTGTGCATATATTACACTATTCAATCAAGCTTTCTTTTTTTTACCGAAACAGGCAAGAACTCCTAGTTCTTCTTGGGGCCCCGGTAGTACGGGAGGATAGAGGAAAAAAATGTTTTGGTCTACATTCTAGCAGACACTGAAATGCAACAAGTTGATGTGCAACTCGATAGAATAATGCTTGTGAAAAGAAATAAAGAAAAACTGATGCTTCGGAACAAAAAGCTTGTCTATAGAAAAATGTACGCAATCATACACTTGAGTGCGATAAAATTATAATGAGCCGTAAGTTTCAAAGCATTATTACCATTTTATAAATAATGTAACAAGCTCTTTAAATCCATTGGGTGTGAGTTTAATAAAATTATGGACAAAAATATGTAATGTAGAATGCGAACGAAAAAAACCCTGAACAAACGAGGAAAAATTGAGGCTCTTTGCGCTCTACATTTTCCTGGTTCAACTTTATACATTTAACTGGGAAGATTCCAAATCACGAGCCACTCTATAACATTTTTGTTGCTCTTTTCAGATTTTGGGTAGAGATTGTTTTAGCAAAACAATTTGCTAATTGCATGACCCCCAATTCCAGTCATGTCAAGTACGATCAGGCCACTGGCTAGTTTCGGAAACAGCCAAATTAATTAATTGTTTGACACTTTCCATCTCGATACCATTGCTATCAGGCATTCCTAAGCTGATACGAGTAGTCAATCTGGTGTGAAATATCTATCTAAAATATTTCACTACACATTTACTCAACTACCTCGAAAGCGAGAAAAGGGAGGTGGCGAGTCAAAGAGATAACCATCCAAAGGAGCGTTCGTTACAAAATATTTGCACTCTCAATAAAAAGGTAAGTAAATACATACTCACATGCTCTCAAACACATACGGCATTCACGGGAACCTGACGACATGTCTCTTCGCCTCTGGAAAACCCAGGTTGACATCGAATACGAAATGAAAGTCCAAAAAAGCACACAACCATTCTTACTGACAGGACCTCAGGCCAGCAAAACTTCTTTTATTCGGTACGAGCACTTTCTACGTAGTCGTACCCATTGTACACGATTGTCCGGGAGGCAGATATAGAACGGAAAATGCTACAAAACCCAAAATAAAACGGAAATGATAATAAAAAGATAACAATTTATATAGAATCACTGGGACACAATTTCCTTTGTGGATTTCCTCCAGCATGCGGTCGTCGTTCGTTTACCATTGTAATTTTCAAGTCTGGAAAAAGGCAAACGATTAAGGGTGAAATGTGTAATGGAAACAGCAGGGCCAGGATTTAAGCGTAGTAAGTGACCGGTTAGTCTTTTTGCCACAAACACGAATTCAACCAACGGTGATCAGTCTGAGTGAAATTTGCCCACCCTTACCTTCCCGTCTGGAAAACTTTTCCATCGTCGTAGTTCCAAAACAGTAAATGTGTAAATGGCAGCCGGAAGTGCATCGGGAAATTGTCTGACGAGCTGCAAAGATTTGGGATTCCGCGAAAGTTACAACCAGCAGTCATCACCCCATTACTGACACCCTTGAACTCCAGCGTAGAAGCAGGAGTGTTCACCCCGCCACAAAACAGTGTGCAATATGAGCGAGCAAAAGCAGTAATATTCAGTGCCAGCGGAATGTGTTTGGACTGTCGTACTTTGATTTCGGGAACGCGAACGAGAAATGGGGAACAAAAAAGGAAACGAAACCGTTTCAATTCCGATCGCCCCACAGCAAAGTGTTACAATCGAGACAAAAGACAATTTTGCCTTATCAACAACTGGTACGGATTATCTCATTGTTTCTGCCATATATCTTGGACCATAACCGGAAAGGCAGCTGGGACATTTGCTGGACGCTGTAGGACGGATTTTCGTTCCATGCGCGTCCGGTCATTGAAGAAACGGACATCTATTTTGTTTTGTACTATAAAAACAAACCCATTGAAAAAAAAACCGAAGGGACCGTCAGATTGGGAATAGCTTCAAGCAGTGCCAGTCCAGCAGTGTACTTTATAAAGTTCGTGCTGCTTTTTTATATAAATCGTTTTCCACTAGTTTAGAAAATACTTGAAATGTCGATAGTGGCACTCTCAAATCTAGCTTCATTACTGCAAAAGGCGATAAAAAATATTGTGTTACGGAGCAAGGAAACAAAACACTAACACACCCAAAGCGCATACACATGAGGTTGGACAGGAAAGCAGTTGGTAATACAAATTCCAACCGGAGACAACATGGAGGCCAAGCCAGTTGCGCGCGACGTTGACAGAGCTACGGCTGAGGGGTCCACACCACACTATCTTTGCTAGTGCGAACAAACGGAAGATAAATTGTTTCCCTTTAGCCAGGGCTCTGTTTCTTCTATTTTTATTTTTGCCATACGACATAAGGTTAGTGCCCATGCACAATGCCCACCGACAGAAAGCAAATGCCATCAAACAGCACAATGTACCACGCTGGAACATCGTTTGAACAACGGCTTTTTCCGAGTGTTGTTTTTCATTAAATCGAGATCAAAAAAAGGGTTTCCCGTGCCGAGTCGAAGCAAGATTTTAAGTAATGTTTTGTCGAGTTCGATACGGTACACGATACGCCACTCTGTCAATATCGCTTAGGGCGTACCGTTTGGGATGATAAATCCATGGGATCACAGCCCGATGGTGATATAGTAAACATTATTAAATATGGCAGGACTCGTTGGGGCATACACAACTAGACTTTTCCGTTCAAACATTAGACTAAAGACGTGTAAGCCTCGTGCATGGAGTATACCTGCATTGCAAGACTTCTTGCAATGGAAAAATTTTTATGCGTAAATTAATTTCCTTACTTATGTTAGATTACATACGAAAAAACGTATATTCGTTGGAATCGTTTACAACACAATGATCAAAATCCTTTTTTGCGTTGGATAAATTAAATTCCATACATTCGAAGGACTCTCGATGAGATAGCAAAACCGTGTCATACTAATAGCCATCTTTCAATGATAACCGGTTCGTTTTAGCCTTGTCAATGATTTCTTTTCTCGATTTCTCTCTATCCACTTTTTCATTCAGGTGCGCTTCGGCACATCTCCCAACCGTGGCCCAATGTTCGTTCATATTCGCTAACGTTTTCCATTTATGTTTCTCTCCCTTTTCCTTCTGTCGATACACATCATTGCGAACTGAGCGCATGTATGTGAATTGAATCCGGTTTACTTTGTCTGCAGGAAATTAAACGCCATGACTAAGGAATTTATCGCTGCCTGGTTGATTTCCAAAATAGTCAAACGCAAAGCTTTCCCTTCAATCTCACTGTGATCAGTGAACATGCATGCTTCGGCAGCGTTCACAAGCACCCACTCCCCTTCTTCTAGCACCACCCGATCTCCTCCTATACTCACACGGTATCGACTTTTTAGGGTTTGTGATCGAATATTTTTCCTCCAAGGTGGATTGCTCGTAAAGATCGATCGAGGATAGCGCTTGGCGAACGGGTGATTACGAGCAAATCGAAATAATTTCTCCCCATCCGATAGAATCTTGCCCTCACACTGGAACTGGGAAGAGAAAAAATGCTGTTAAAAAGAGTTATGAACCGGTGTGGAAAGTGGCATCATTTTTCAACAAGACTGTGTAGACAGTTCCGATACCCCGATATGCATCTTTATCGAACGACAAGCTAAATCGCCATCCAGCGTCATCGACATATATATTCGACAAAATATTCACCCTTAGCGCAGGAGATTTGATGAGAAAATTTGCCAAATTGCCCTACCAAACCTCCATCCTTTCACACCGGACATCGCATACGCTCACATGTCGTTTCTCCTCTCTTTCTTCCCACAGAACCGCTATCGAAGCCAGTGTTCCTGGACCGGTGCTCCGCACGTCATAAATAGTGCAAAAATCGTACCAAAAAAGGAAGGAGATGATCTGTTTCTCATAAATTTCGGCCGGGGATTCGGCTGCGGCAAAACGTGTACTGATTTTTTTTTTATCATTGAAAATGTAAACTTATAATAGTATTGTTTTTTTTTTATTTTACTTCCCGAACACATTCTCATGATAAAGCCTAATAAAGAGAAACTACTCTACCTCACTTCTTACAGCTAGTGACTGTTTTGTTAATAGAAATATCAATCAACGTGATAGAATAATCTGTTGTACCAAATTTTATTTATTCTTTTCAATCAAAAGACTTACAAAGACTTATCAAAAGAGTACAAAGACTTTCAACAGCAAGAAGTCTAACTTTGCTATCTTACATATTTGTCTGACTGGAGGGTTACGGATGAAAAGCCATCGGAAGGACTGTTGATTCATGCCAACCGAACCAGCCTCCGTTGGTGGAAACTCCCCTGTTTTGACATGAATCCGACGGCGCACTTTTCAGCCAGGCCCCACCAGACAACGGTTAGCGAAAGAAGCTGGCGAAAAGTTCTAACGAGAAGCTCATTTATGATCCTATTATATATCAATCAATCTCCTCGAATCCGCCATGCTTGTTAGTCGACTCGAGCTTTACTTTCGCCGCCCTGAGGCTGTTGGCCAGACATTTTCTCTCTGATTTCGCTGGAACTATGCCGCCGTGGGTTGGTTTGAATTTGCCTCCTTTTTTCAAAGGAGTAGATGTACAAGCATCATTTGCTGTTTGCAAATACTGTCACCAGTATTCTTTTTTAGTCTCTACTATGAGGCAAATTTTTGGAAAATGTCCTGTTCTCTTTCACTTTCTACGCTCCAGCGCACTGCAATAAATGCAACTAACGAAGAGCACATCAGTTGACCAAAGTTCATTGTCTCAAAACCATGGCCATTGCGGTGGTGGTACGGTAAGCCTAAAAATAAGCCAAACGCCACCGAGACCGAGCTGAGCTAGATGAAAGTTCCATAAACCCCGAAAAAGGCTGCCAGCTGAGATGCGGCCAAACATAAAAACGCCAGATTTGGTGCTGCACGAGCTGTGTGTGGCAAAATGTGACAAAAAGCAAGTATCCGCGAGATTCTGATGGCGCAATGGTACGTATAATACGCGTCTTCTTTTGCCTATGACGGATTTTTGATATTTGGAATGTCGCAGACGAAGGGAAAACTTTGTAGACGAACCCTCGCAGATCAATGCAAGTTTTATGTTACGAAAAAAAAAGATCTATTTGGAGCTTATTTCAAAAGTCTATGCTTCTATTTTAGTTTTAATGCTCACGGTGCAGGGTTCCAGGGCTGACGGTGAGGTTTGGTTTTTTTTTAATATTTTTCAGTCAGACGAGAAAGAAAAATAATCCTCTGCCTGCAAGAAAAAAAAAATACTGTGAGAAGGACGAAGTGAAATATTTTCCCATAAAAACACATAATATTCATGCTTCCCTAATCTAGTTAACGAATGAAACGAATGAAAGAAAAGGCGTATAAACCATACGTTACTGTAGCTTGACCTAGCTGGCATTCACTTCCGAGTGAAACTTTCAAGCTTCTTTGAACAAGCAAACATTTACTTAATGAACTCCCTTGACTCCTGGTAAACAAAAAGATCTACTTCCGGAATCGCGGGAATAACTCTACTATTTCGCCGGATGTATGGATGTTTCAAATGGTAAAGGACACAACATTAGAGGAAGCACGAACACCATTCCATACTGCTATCATGTTCAGTAAGTAGCACAGTAGCGAATGCTCCGTTTTTCTCCCCAAAACAGCATTGGTCTAACATTATGTAAAGATAGTTGTACAAACACAGAAAATATGCTTCAGATATCGCGAGAGATCAACAAACTCACCAAAATAAGGTACCACGTACAATCGTTTCCATCGGATTAATTCATAGTTTCGAACTGAAACACAAATTGGAATGAACTAACACTTCACTATTACATGAAATAACACTTCACTATTACATGAAATAACACTTAAAAACTTTTAACAACCTAATACGTGTGCCTACTAGATAGAGCGTCTGAAAATCCACGATCCTACTGTTTACAATCAATTCTGTCAATTCATGCACAATTTGACAGCTCGATGTTCCACAATCTGGAAAATGAAACTGCACGGTCGAATAAAGCAAAATAATTATTCAACTGAATAATCTTTTTACATAAAATATTATCACAATGGCTTCCAAAAAATAGTTTATTTATATGTGATTATCATTAGGATACGTGAATACGTTACATTCGCGCACAGTTTAAACATTACCACTGTTTCATTTTCCACGACGTTCTCAACTCAGTTCAGTCTGGAATGACATTGGAAAACGACGCAGAACAAAATTGCACGCGTGTTAGTTAGGTGCTTGCAGGTTGCAACAATTCCATCATTTGAAATTTGAAGCGGAACTCTACTCAATTATTCACGATAACTATCGTCTTCTCATCAATCACAATTCAATTCAACGAGAAAGTACTTGATGTTTAATCTCTGGAGCCAAAAACTTTTAATAATTTTTTGACGGTGAGTGATATCCTTGCGTTGAATCCAATCTTAAAGAATGTGCCCGATTTCACATACACTCTGTCTAAATTCTAACCTCAAAATCCTAGGACATTGCCATTGAAGCTGCACAGGATGACGAGTAGCAGTGTGACTGAAACTGGTATAGAAGAAATGGAACGGGTCCACGCCGATCAGCAGCCGAAACGGAATAACGTGATCGATTTGTCAACGGCAATTGACGGAGAAATTTTGAAAGATATCACATCGAAAAGCATTGCCGACTTTGCTAAATTTATCTCAAGTTTTAGTGAAACGAAAATTCCCACTAGCCATGTTTCGTTGACTTACGATGCTGGAACCCATTTGGTTCGAGCAATGGACATCGTGCAAAATATTGTTGGCGTACGTAATCAGGTGTCTCACAATGTCCAGTATCCAATAATCAGCACGCAAATAGCTAGGCACCCAGTGTTTGTGCAGATCTTCGCCGTCTCTATGAAAGGACGCATGCGGCCACATCAGTTTTACGAAGTGTTCTTGATCCCCTCGAAACATTCTAATCTGTGCACAGAGGAAGTGGTGGGTGGCATCCGAATGCTCTCTGTGTACCTGACACCGGGCATGGCTTTGTGTTGTGATTTTATTGGCATTCGCGCCGTATCCTATGAGATACTGCAGACACGCTTTCCAAAGATGAAACTTAGAGCCATCCATAAAAAGGGGGCCAAGGGCTTTCATATTGCTTTTCGCACGATTGTTTACGATGATATCGGGAGCATCTACAAACTGCAGATGCGATCCAACATGATGTACTATAGGAGGAGTAAGGAAGAAGTCATGCCAGTACTGGATATGGTATCCCATGCATACTCTTCTGCCCATGGTGGCTTGAGGCTAATGATTTTCGGGAAAAATTTTACCAGGGAAGCATTAGTCATATTTAGATTCCCTACACTTCATGTTGCGATTAAACCTTGCAGAAAGTTTCTTAAAGCAACCTGTTTAGCCTGCATTGTACCTCCGTTCGAGCGACAGGACATTGAGCTGCCAGTCGCGATCGATGTGCTTGTTCAATGTGGCACAAATACAAGCGTTCCATTCAAATTTACATACGTACCGAATGTTATACTTTTCTGTCCTGTAGGCCTAGATTTAAATCAAAATCAATAACACATTAATTCTATTAAACACGTGGTGGAAACACTTTTCTCTATGCCTATACAATAATCACTATTATCTCTTATTTTAACGATCGTTTGGATTGCAAATGTCGATTGTAATAATAAAAAAATTAGATTTGTCTTATTCTTTCCCTGTTCTACTGTATGTGAATATATTTATGCGCACTCCTTTAGTATGCAATGTACGATTCTTTCCATGGCATTTTAATATCATTGCTTCGAAATTAAATCATCGAATAGAAATTTGGAATTATGGCGACATATTGTCTAGATTGCAATTTGAATTGAATGTGGCAAAGAAAAGCTCCGCTGAAAACATTTTTCAACTTTGCAAAATGTGTGAAACTTTGTTCAAAAGATGGAAACAACTTTGAAATATTTTAATTATATGCCTGCGAAACTACAGGAATAAGATCAAAATAAAATGTGGAGGTATGTTTTTATAATCCTTAAACGATGTATTGGTTTTGTGTGATAGCGCTAATTTTACTTTTATGTTTACACAACTTTATGCACGGATATTTTTTTGAGAATGGGTCTTTCCGTTGTGATAATCTTTGTGGTAGCAGTTGACTTATAGCTACTAATTTTGGTTGCAAACTAATATTGAAAACAAATATTTAAAAAAATACAGGGGTTTTTGTCATGGTTTCCGTCATGTTTCGGGGTTACAGGGGTTTTTATCATGTTTCGAGAAAATCTATCCCGAGTGAATGAGACAATGTTCGCAGGTTCGTTGTTTTATGATTTCCGTGGGGTCTAAACTGGACAGGATTGGATTATGGCTGATCTTTAGTATTACCATTGCTTGTTGTGTTGAAATCGTGATCAAGTCTTTACTAACGTTTCGTATACTTTCACACTGTTTTTTTGTTATTGCGAAGATCCAAGACAAACTCAAGGAAGTAGTGCGAAAGTACAAGCTGGGAGTGCTGCTGAAGGAAGCGATTGATTGTTGTAGCCTCTTAAAAATTCCGAACGTCTATCCTCACTTCCGGACCCCGCTCGAATCGTTCGACGTGATCGGTACCGGGCCAACATTCATTAACGTTTCGCCAATCAACCAGTACGCGTATTCTCGGCAAACATCAACGTCCAGTCCATCGCTGAAATCCGCGTCCAGGCCGGCCCGAAGGACACCAACGGCACGGACCTTGACGCAGTGAACGACGGTGGTGCTGGCACAATGCCAGGTGAAGTAACCGAAATAGTTTTCATCTGGTGGGACGCGTACAAATCCGCTCGTACGAGTCGTGGAGGTGAACACGCAGGACTGCTAGGAGCTGCTGCATCTCGGCTTTGTCAGACTAGAGGTTAACGGTGTCAGTTAAACGACTTCATCAACTGCAGTCATTTTTTTAGAGAAAGAGTTTCATATAAAAAATACATGATGTGACAAATATTCAGTGTAATGAGTTTTTTTTTACTTTATATTAAATTTACCTTTCCATTATTTTAGATATGAACAGTTATTGTGTAGATATTAATAGGCCGTCGAGTTCTTTGCAAAATGCTGGTTATTGCACCTAAGCCTTTGCTAAATTTAAGAAAATGCCTCCAAAACAATAAAAAGGGTTCAGTAACATAATAATTATTGGATTAAAGTTCTGCTCAGTATTTAGTATTTTTCTATGCTCAATCTTGCACATTTAACGTTGAGGCACACGTAAGAAACATTCAAATTTAAACTATATTTCCAACAGTGACATATAGGTGGCGCTATCCACTTAGATTCCAACAAATGTATACAATATTTGAAATTAACTACCAGCATTTTCATATTTATGTTCGTCGAAACATAGAAACAATAGAAGTTCTCATTGATAAGAAAGATTAAAATAAAAGGAATAAAAAGTTAAAATCAAGCAAAACTGCTTCACGCGTGCCTACATAAGCAACTACCCACATATTCAGCTAAATCGAATTAGCTAAATCAACTCCACCCACTCCGTAGGCATATCCTGCCGTTTCGGTTTGATACAATTGTCGGACCTCCAGGTCTCGATTATTGATTTTACAGATCACTGATGGGTTCATTGTGCTAATTAAACCAATCAATAAATTGAATTGGCGTCCAGCGCCCGACCAAATTATACCGAGGACTGATTGTGTAGCAGAGTAAAGCCGGTTCGAGAACATATTGGGAGAACTTAATTAGAATGCACTTGTTTGTGCGAGGGATTTGCCCGCCGCTATGGCATTGTGCATTGCTTTTCCAAGATTATTCCTGAGGGAGGCATAATAAGAATGTTCTCGTTCACTGGTACTTGGGAGTAAAGATCAAACGGAGGCCTAAGCCGACATGCACGAACTTCTTCATACTCCAATAGGGAGGGCATCACCAAGTTCAGGAGTGCATGCCGCCGATTCAGGTAGAACTGTGTGAATGTTTAATTGGCAATAAACTCGTAACAATGGAATATGGCTTCCTCAGTACCGGATGGTTTAAGCTATAAGGCATAAGGGTAGCAAAAGGGAAAGCGTTAAAAATGTATCCCAGTTGGAGATTCTTGGGGCGCAGGATGTGGGTGACCTATAGCCAATCAATTGGTAAGTTTATGGTGGGTAAACAATCCTCGGTTCCTTGGCGATCTGAACCATAAACTATTCACAGAGAAAGCACTGATTGTTCCTCTTTGGGGACAAGTTGAAACATTCAATGTTTAGTAAAAGTAGTTCCTCTTAGTTTAAATTCATGTTTGTGAATCTTGAATCGACTAAAACAAAAATGAATTAAAAATTAAAAAATTAATTACTTGTCAATTTGGTTTAAAGAAAATGTTATTCGAAGAAAATGATTCTCTTACTAAATTGCTTTGAAAATCTGGCTTTTGGCAATGAAAACTTTTCAATGGAATTAAAAATGTGTGATTTAATCTAAATTGGAATTTGAAAAATGATTGAGGCCCCTAGAACGGTTGGTCCTCCTCTGAACGTATCTATGTTTGCTGACTTTTTAATTGTGCTGAATCTACTTAGCAAGAGTAGCAAAAAAAGATCATGTATTTGCACAGCGAATCTCTTGAACAACCCTTTCTGCTAGCTTTCCAACTAAGAGATCCTCGTCACCTTTTTTCCTGCCATCCGGAAGAATTTTTCTTTTTTGTTTTCGGTTTTGGGCTTGTCACCCTCTTCTGTAATTAAAGCTCAAACGACAAAATAGCGAAAGTTGAGAAGATTCAAAGAAGACATCCTCATCATCCGGCCCGGGCATTCACGTGTTTTCTTGGAACGGAAGTGGCCTATGTGGAAACACTCCAACCTTCCAGTCCGCCATCTATGACATGTCAGAGTGGAAATGGGGAATGGGGAACATACATTCGTCACAGTGGCTGACTGTGGCTCTCTTTTACCGAGGACTCTAAAAATGGTGCCTTCTTAGCGAAGTTCTTCTGGTACGGTTTTGAGACGGAGTTACTCCAGTTTGTCGCTCTTAAGAGGTGACAACGTATGTGGTGTTGGCGCAAACACGGTACGTTTGGCATCGGACTCCATTTTGGGCCCATTAACATATGTAACAGGTTGATCACGTTTTGATGGTTGACTTTGCATGACAAGCAAACAGTGGTGAGTCGGTGGAAGGACCTTTGATGAGCCTGATTGGACTCCGTAAAAATTAATTATGGAATTCTATTACCATTAAGCCTCTTACCAATTATCGGAATCGGAAAATTATTATCTTCTTCAAACAGAAATATTCTTTTCAAACCGAGTATTACGAAGTTAACAATTATGTCATAATGTCGTGTTTCGTTGAAAAAGGTTATAAGTGACTAACGAATCAGGGCTATTCTGGCCAGAATATTAGATCGTTTGTTGCACAACTAAAGTAGTCAAACTTAAATAATTTACAACGAAGCGCATGTTCCGAAACAGTGGGACACACTTCTGTTGTATCTGACTTTCGTAGCTTAAAAATTAGCGAGAGTCGTTTTATCAATAAAAATCGCTGTCAATAACTTCCAGACTTGAATCAACTCCCTTCGATCGAAAGTAGAGCAAACGGATGGGATTAAGTTGAAAAAAAACTTTTCAATGATCCCCAGAAAACCATGGGTGGATAATTATTTGAAAAACCATTCCTATACCAAAACACTAATCCCTGATGAGTAGCAATTTCCACAGCCTTGAATTAGTTACAACGCATTTTTATACAATTTTATTACAATTTTGATTGTTCTTCATAAAACTTTGGAATTGTTGTTGACAAATTTTGACTTCGTGAGGATTCGGTGGCAAGGAAAATGAGGAAAAACAGCGGTACGTGTGAAATAAACTGTTTAAGCAGCGAGGGTGTTTTCTTTCGTTTAATTTTTTATTTTCCATTAATTTCGCAAGAAAGGACCCAAAGAGTACGATCCTACTTCAGAATGTTTGAAATTATAGTTGGAACGTTTCCTAGTTCTTTGTGCAACGGTATGCTTTAGTCTACTATTCCGCCGCGTAGAGCTGAAGGGCGACTAAGGGCATTTTACGTTCAGTGATGGGATTTTCCGATTCCGAGTGTCACCATGGAAGGAATGGAATCGCGAGAGAACTGGCTCTTTGCTCGGCTTGAAAGAGGTGATTTTCCGCTTAAATTTGGTTTAATTGGCGCGCCGTGGAAGTTCAACGAGAATGGTCATTAATTTTCGCTCCGAGTGGTATCGATGCCGATCCGACACCAATCTGCGTCCCATCATTTGGTGGGGGGAAATTGTGAAAATTGGAACACTAAACTGTTACTAACGAAGCGGAACTGGTTGTGAACGGTGGGTTGGGTCGAAATGTTAGGCTGATGCGTCTTGAAAAGGGAATTGTCGATGAAGTGGAATGAAAGACGTTTGCGAACATTTCTCTTCTTTTTCTTAAACGGCGATTGCTTCGCTTAGACGGAAATACTTTTCGTACTTAGGGCTTGCAGTACCGGAGCTCAATGCCAACAATCGCTGCTTTTTCTGCCTAGGTGCTCTCCAGATAATTGTGAATTTAGAACAGAAAAGACATTATAAAAGTATACAGTTATTTCATATTTGGAGAACTCTTTGGTTATATTCGTTAGGTTTTTTCCAAAAATAACTTTTGAGATTCGAACTTCAGTGCATGTTGTACATGGAAATAATATTATTTAGCCTCCAATCGAACCCATGCAAAGGATGATTTACAAGATGTGGATGTGACAAGATAACGTTACGCCGATACGAGAAGGAAAACCACAAACTATTGTCCAAATCTGGATAACCCCTGCGGGTTCGCCACCGACAGAGAGGTAATAAATTTCAATACCAACCATCAATCTTCAACCCTTCGCATCAGACATGAATAAGCCGAGATCATTCGTCACTATCAATAATCATACAAATGAATGGCTGGAAACCTTTTCCCGGAGCACTGTAACAATCAACCAATCGAAGAAAAATGACCCTTTCAATCTTTTCGTTCCATTGCTCGAGGTTTTGTAAAGGGGAACACACCGAGAGTTTGGCCTGGGGAGGTGTTTTTGGGTCTGAATTCAGTTCCTATACGCATGCAAGAACCAATCCCTCTCCCTCGTTTCTACAGACAGATTTGTTGCATGAAATAAATTAAGCAGCACGCAATTCGGATCCGGATGTTGTTTTGTGAGAAAATGATCATCTTTTTGTGGTGATTTATTGAAATGCCAGCCGCGTTTATAGGAGCACCAACAAAAAGATAATAGCTTGGGATAGCAGGAAATCCTACGATTTTCGGCACTGTTTATAAGCCTGGTTTACGGTCAGAATATGCCTCAAGCTTCACAAAATCATTAAATTCTATGGGGCCCTTTCATAAAACATCTTTTAAGCGTATAGTGGTTATTTAATGTAGTTTTTTGTAATTAGTTTGATAGAGCACAAAAGTGGTTCGAGGATTAAAAGAGAACGATTGAGTCTAAAGACATAACAATAATATCAATTGATTCCATAAAAATACCCATTTCTCAATCAAATATTTGATTCTTGAGAATGTTCCAAACATTCAGTTCACCGCTGCTCGAAATATCATCGGCAGGATTCCATACGACCACCGAAAAATTTAAACATCCGAATTCTTTTTCCCACTAAAAGAGAGGCAAAACATTGCAATCCTGTTTCAATCGATTTGCAGTGAAATTAATGTCTGCAGATCAGAACATAACTAAAAAATCGATCTCAGGTTCAAACCCGCTCATATTGCATTTGCACCGCATTGATGCGCAAATTTCGGACCGAAACATTCTGATTCGGGAAAAACGAACGAGCCGAACCGTGGCCCTGCACCTCACATTTACGAAAAATTCTGAGTGTCGAGTGGAAGGAAAGCTTTTCCAGGAAGGCGGAGGGAAAAACTGACACAATTCGGTGTGCGGACAAAAAAGTTACCTTTTCAATATGAACGAAGAACGTATAACCATTGTGCAAAGTTTCGATTCTGAACGTTTACCACAACCTCGACTCGAAGCGCGTTTGAGATGGGAATGCATGAGTTTTTCCTGGGTTTGCCGGGATTATCTTTTTTCTTTTTGATTCAGCTAGCCCCTCCGAAAAGCTCGTTCCGTTCGAACGGATTCTGTTTGTCACCAAATGGGAGTTGATTTCCTTTGGGAATGAATTGGAATTGATGATGCAGTCAACCGGTTCCTGCCATACGATGGAGTCGAAATGGGATGTCTTCCGGTTCGGTATCACCTGGCTCAGTGCCGTAAACGTTTCGGTTTCTGTTATCTCCACTACTGACTTGCCCGCAACCGCACCGTGTGTGCGATTTAACCACACACGCTTTTACGGACGCATTTTACCGGGTTTAGCTGAATTTTATTGGTCGTTTCGGACGGAACTTAGGACATTTAAAGCAGTTGGTGAACGTAATGTTTGAGGAATAGTGTGAGTAGTTGTGGGTGAACTATAGTTCTATAGTTGTTTATTTGTTCACCGAACCGTTTATTTGTTCACCGTGGGTTTATTTGTTCACCGAATGCACGCTGGCAATTAACCAATTGTGAGAAGTGCACGTGTCGTAGGGTAAATTTAATTGCATTTTATTTGTAAGCCATACACGTGCACATGCTCGACCTCGCCAAGGAACTCTGGAATGCAAGGGTGAAACGAGGAAAAATAATAATTAAATATGCAACCGACAAGAGACTTTGCGCAGAGAATTCCATAACTTCATAACTACCAGCATAACTACCGGCTATAAAAAGGGAGATAGTACAGGAGAAGCAGATCCGTTTCATCCACATCTCATGGGATGTTCATTACAAGTCGTGATTTCTCTTCATTTATTTTCCCTTGACTGTTTCGACTTTCAACATTCAACATTGAATCGTTTCGTGTACTTTTTTTTAATTCACCTCATTTTGAAAAGGAGCATCTCGTTAGGAGTGCAGTTTTGATTGTTTCGCTTCTTGATTCACTAGAACTTCCGACCGTAAAAAGAGCTCGAGTAAACTCCGCTGGTCTTAATTACAAAACGGGTAATCTAGCAAAAAACATCAAGTTTATTGCTCATAACATAAGTGTGATCATGTACGAAGGAGACTTCTGGCGGTACCTTCACCCTGGTGACATGGAGTACCTGGGAGCTTTCGGTCGACCACGTTGCTTCAAGAATGGGATATATCGTTAGGGTGGGGTTTCAGAATGTGAAAATTGTCAGGATTTTCTGAGGTTGGGAAGACAAGTGTGAAGAGTATGATGGGAGGAAGTTGAGGCATTAGTGTATAGAAATTCTGCACATATAAGAGGTAGACTGTTTTACGTCGGTTTATTGTAAAATAGTGTTCATCCATTATTTTTTTAGGAGTTCAGGTCACGAGACAGTTGCAATATAGGTGAAAGGTTAAGGACGTCACAGTGACGCTTAGGTCTTCCATTTAACATAGATGATGCTAATAACGATGAGAATGCTGTTGACCACGCGCATCAAGATCAACCTTCATAAATCTTCTTTCAATCGATTCTCAGCAGTTTTCAAAGATTGTTATATCCTTTCTGGGAAGGTTTTGGTACAAGAGTTCTTTTTTAGTCACTCAGTTAGAATTTTTGTTTTATTCACTTATAAAATCCGATTCTTTGTTTTATATTAAAAAACCGCCTCATTGGTTGTGTTGGTAAAAACAAATGATTGAACGTGTTGACGATGACTGAAGAGATTTTACCTTTTCAGGACGCCATTCGGTGCAGCGGAAGCCCTCAAAACCACAATGGAAAGCATTTTCATGGCTGATGGCGCGTGGATTGAATTTTCATGGATTATGGCGATCTGGGAACTATTTTCCAGCGACGACCGTGAACCATTACAGCAATCAAGTAAACGAGTCGCGATTTCCCAGGGCATGAGAGTCAGCATAAATGTCAAATCGCACGCTCAGTCGTTCGTTCTACTTCGTTTTATTTTTTGGAGCCGTTTTCATTTCCTACAGTTTCGCTCGTCGGCGGATGAGTTATGATTTTGAAAACCATAATTCATTAGCTAAAGCTACACACAACAAACACATAATATATAACACCCATACACATGCAGAACTTTCTCACGGAGACCATCCTTACGCCCTTCCATAACGAGGATTAAGCCTTCCACAGAAAACCAGAGCCACTAGCAACGGATGGCAGCCGAGTGAAGATTAAATAAAAACGATGATAATCCTCATAATGAAGCATCGAATTGCGTCAACTGCGGTCGGTTCCTGGGGCTCTGATGAAGCGAATCAAAGGAGGAACGGGAGATGGCAGGACGAAACAGTGACAGACAGGGGGTACTTCATTTTTGTTGGAGTAACGACCGTCTTCAGTGATGCCTGCCCCCTTAGGGGCTTACTAGATTTGTTCCCTTTGTGAACGATGATGGTTGGCCCTCTCGTTCAGGGTAGGGTCCGGTGTCGGTTTGGATTCGAACCGTAGAGAGACTATTTGGAGCGATTTGTTTTGTCCATTTTTTTGGCAAGAGATTTGCTTCGACTATGCAGTGAAGCCAGTTGCATGGACAAACTTGTCTGAGATGACCTGAATTTAGCTGACAGCATATTGGCGAGTAAATGATGCTGCCGGAGTTTATTTGAAGTTAACTAATTTAATCCTTTATAATAACGACATGCATCACTTTCGTTTACCATAAACTTCGAGCCGTGTTGGTATTTAAGGTTTTCTAATTTTTCTTGAATTTCCCCCTCGGTGTTTTCTAATTTTTCTGGAAATTTTCGCTCCATTTGTTCAGACCTTCACACCACATACTCTTTTAGTTGAAAAAAAATCACATTGAGGTTTAGTTGGATTGAAGTCTTCATTTCCAATCTGGTTCGGTTTTTGCTCTCCTTAAATTACCCATCGATCACGCCCTCACGATTTTACGAAAATTTATCACGATTTTTACACAATGCTTCTGCATAAAAAAATATCCATGTGATTGTGCACTCATGCAACGGCTTCATTGGTAGATTATATATAAAAGGGAAAATTAACCACCGTCTCCCCCCGCTGCAGAGTGCATTTTTGTGTATCTTTTGTTTTCAATTTCGTTCGTCTGGTCATTTTGTTTGTTTCAAGTGAATTATTTTCGTCCCTTAGTGAGAGTATTTTTTCATTTGCCTGCATTATTTATGCAGAAAAGTTTACACGACACGTGCTAAGTGGATTTTTCTGCGCTTGCATATTTACATTGGTGTTTGATGACGTAATGGAGAAAACCAAGCTTCAGGTTTCAGCAAGATTTATTTCCTTTTTGAATGAAGTAAGTAAGTAAATTTGGTGTTATACATCAGAGTAACCAATTCAGAGAACGTTTGGAACAAATTGAATTTTTTCTGTAACATATTTCGTTTAATAAATGTAAGGAAAAACTCTTCTAAATATATGCTCTAAACTATGATCTAACAGATTATGATGGTCCAAACTGTGGCAATAGCGGTAATATTAACACGTTGAATGTCATGGTTATCATTTTTGATAGCCAGCTGGCATTAGTTCTAAAAAATGTTTGCCCCATAAATAAATTAAAATGCAACATAAAAATTATAGTAATGTTTAATATCAATTCTTTGGGAAGCTAAGCTTTGATTGGCCTTCAAAACTCGCTGGTTTCATAAATGTAATGAAAGAATAGATGAAAATGCAACATAAAAATTATAGTAATATTTAATATCAATTTTTTGAGAAGGTAAGTTTTTGCATAGCATTGAAAGTTGTTTTTTCAATAAATGTTATAAACAAATTTTTTTAAAAAGGATTGTACTAAAAAAGTGTGCTTGGCAGTCAACGTGTTAAAGGATAAGGTATCTTAAAACATTCAAACTTTTAAATGTGGTGCAGTAGTACGGATTTTTGAAACGATTGTCATATTATGATCAAATAACGGCAAAAACCGCACATGTAATTGTTTTGCAGGTCAATGGTGGAGGGTTTAGATTGGTAAGCAAGCCTCAGGTTACTATTTTTACTACTTAATTGGCACACCTCTTTCCATTCATATTAACAAACCATCACAGAGAGATCTCTGTTTCTCGTATTGTTTGGATAATTTACAGGGGGAATAAGAACCGTTGGTATGATAGGATGGTTTGCGATGGAAAAGTTCTTGGATAGCAGATTTTCGCTTATCTAAGCCAGATAAACCCACATGCCACACGTCATCTCTAGGTGGTAGAGGAGGAGGACGTGGTGCTTCGTTGGATGCGAAATATAATTGTCGGAAATCTACACTAATTAAATTGCATTTCTGCCGAAAGACATAACCCTATCATCAACTGCAGTCTTCCCCATCTAATCGTCACCCCTCCCCGGCGAGGGAATAGTGTTCTAAGTCGGGATTTGTTACTTTAGTGCGGTCTGGAAGCGGAAGCAAGGTGGTTTCCAGGTATGGATTAATGTTACCGATAGTACGATGATGCAATATGGCCCCACGGTCTATTTCCACGTTAAAAATATGCGCTAGATGCACTAACATTACGTTGCTGTCGACGGGATGAAATGTGCGAGGGGGAATAATGCTACATTTTGTTGACAAAATAAATGCCACGAACAATAGCCTCTAGTACGTGTGTGTTAATGTATGCATTTAGATGGTAGTAGCTATCAGCTGCAGCAGAAACGAACCAATTTACACCGCATACCACAATCCTTTTATCTCGATTCAGTTTGTGTCCGGGCCTGTTCCGAGTTGGTGAACGCTTTTCTCACAAAACAAACCCCACCCAGTACCGAAAATTATACATAAAACAGGAAAAAAACAGACCCCGTTTGGTTTACGGTTTAATTTGTACGAATTGTACATACCAAGTGTTTCGATACAATTCCGGATCCTAAATTGGTTTCGATATCCCCTCGGCCGGATACTTATTTCATCTCATCACTTTTTCTCATCCAATCGCAGGTTCATTCTCTCACACGCTTTCCAGACTGCACCGTCGCGTAACGCGACGTCGCCTGACAGGCGCTGAACTCCATGCAAAAAAAACATAGCGCGATTCGCGCGACATCACGCAAGGTTTTTTTTATATGGAGTTCAGCTCCTGTCAGGCGACGTCGCGCTGTAGTGTGGACCCCGAGTCACACCATCCACAGCACCTACCTTTTGGGTTTACTCATCGCAGCCGGTTGTCAGACGGAGTAGCGAATGTAAACACATTTGATTGAATACACTTCAAGCGCGATGTTGTGCATAGAGTTCAAGTTGTGTGCAATCGAAAGTGCCAGCGGAAATTGAAAATTTTGCAGCGCTAGGTGTGAAATCGTTTGCATCGACAGAAAGAGGTTCACGCATCTTGTCAAAGCTAGGGAATATATTTTTACAAGCAAACCGTGCGCTGGCTGCATCGTGTTTCGATGGATTCACCCGTTACCAGGCGTTTTGGTACGTACAGGGTAGGACACGCTTTCGTAGTTATTGATAATGGAACCACCGGAACGAATCACCGGAGCCTGCTTTAACGGAAATGCTTTGGCATAACGCGAACGGTAAGATTTCAAAACGCGCCTCTGGCAGAAAATTGATGCAATTTCAGTAGAAGGTACAGCATGGCGCCGGGGTGAAACCGGGGAAACAAATTCGAACTGTTGACATACATTCGCGACTGAAATGCTTCAATCGATGGCTTCACTCTGAAAACGGCAAATAGACTGGTGGTGATGTTTTTTAACTTTTCAAATATGACGATACTTCTTCTGTTGCTGTGATGATTGCATAAATTGGGAGCTTTTGATAGTGCAAAGAGCAAATATTCGACTAAAGAATACTCCGATTACGCTTTATAAATCAAAAAAATTATTACTTGATTTCGAATTTTGGGCAGATTATTAGGAAGCCAAGGATTCATAGATTGATATGTATGTAAGGATGAATGTTATGAAAATATTTGTGTCATGCTGCACAGTTTTGGTAATCTTAAACACAATGTCTAACGCAGCAAATAGATTCGCACGAAATGATAACCATTAGCATAAACCATGTTTTCACTATCAAGAAAAGAGAAAACACACAAAATTTAATGATACGTGCCTATTGAAAAAGACTTCTGCCTGAACTTTTCTCGAGATTGATCGTATATCAATTTGTTTTACAAGTTATAAATTCAACGGAATGTAACGGAAAAGGCAAACGAGGTTAAATAGGATTAAATTTAATTTTTGCTGTTCCCCACTATCCGCATTATATGTGGAAACCATTCAACCAATAAGATAAATTAAGTTAAATAGCTATTGATCGTATCGTTTGAATACTGTTAACGGAATTTCCCACCCATAGCAGCTTTTTGGTTTGTGGTTGTGTGTTTAAATTATGAACACTTTAAATTGCTCAATTGTTAATTGCATTCTGTTAAAGTCGTTATGCAGGCAAAAACAAGGATAAAACCACTGACACTCACACTAAACAAGCACCGAAATGCACTCTTATAGAAAGCCATCGATAACGTTTTGGGAAATACGCCAAAATGATGCGAAATCAATTTTACCAATGTATCATCACCAGCGAAACAGCGAGTATGGCCATCAATTATTCAGTTAATTTTATAATACCATTAAAGATTGATTGTCGTCGTACGTAAGGGAAGTCGGAAAGTATGATAATCATGTCAGTGCGAACGTTGATTACGGTTGCCACTGAACTGGCAAGCTTCAATATTGTTACGGACGACAACGGAGGAGACGTAAAAGTTTGCTTTCCAAATTTTCATTACCAACTGAAGTGGGAAAAGAATTTATTAGCCCTAGTTTTGGCTTTCTTGGTTTCACCCGAGCGGTGGACACATCTGCATTGACCGTGAAATAATTATAAAGTCGATTAAAAACTGACAGGAGTCAACGCCGCTTTTCCACGAACCTACAAAGCTACCGAGTACTTCGAGTAAGCAGAAATGGTTCTTGGGAAACTTCGGAGGCTTCACTCGGTGAGCATTTGCGCGAAACCCGTTTTTGAGGAAAGATACATCTATAATTTTCCACGAACCGACTCGAAAGCACCTTTCAACACAATTTTGTAAGTGATTCCTTTTTCTGGGCTGGATGCAGTTTTCCGGTAAGAAAAGCAAAATACACGCCGCAGACAAGTCAATCGAGTCGGTACCCGGAATTCGAAGAGAGTATCACTCGAACGGATGTGAAATTCTCAGGTAGTCGGCGATGCAGCAATCGCTTCCAGGTCTGCGAATCGAACCGATTCTGTAGGGTTTCCTCAAGGGAACAGTCTGCAAACCCTGCCAGATGCCTGTTCTCGTTCGATTACGGTTCTATCAATTATTAACGAACGCAATAATAAAATTTAGGCCCCAAGGACACGGATCGAAAATGTTTCCGCTTTGGAACGCTGGCGAACACAGAGGGATATAAATCAAAACCAGGCGGTTTGCTTGTCGCGGGTCCCAGGGTGAATGATTGGAGGGATACAAGTGTGTTTTTGTGTAAATATGTAATAACAGTAAGTACATCTTGAAAGACTACAATTCGGGTGTGATGTCTAGGTTACATTTGAAGGAGAGAAAAATCAAACAAATGATGGTGGAGTCAATTATTTTTCATTTTTCTTTTCTTTTAAAAAACACATTCGAGTGATCTCGGTGTGAAAGTAAGATCGATTCCTATTGTTAAACTTAAGTAAATTATAAATTATCTTAAAAGTACAAAAGAACAATGTTGGTTTTTTTAAAGTCCGCTTTAATCAATCTACTGTTATAACTTCTTACTATAAGATCAGTGGCTTATAATATTTTGAATGCCACATTTTTGAATGAAAACATACACAATAAGGATCAGTGACGTTGTGCTTTAAAAACAGACGCTGGAGGTTTTTAAAACATTTATCACAAATATAAAATGCACATAAATATTAAAAAAACAACTATTTCTTTAAATCAATTTTAAAAGTAAAAATATGCAATAAATTATGTTTTTCATAACGTAATACACAGTACGTTTTCGATATAAGATTCATATATGTTCACTGCACTTACGGTAATTTACCATCTTAGCGCACAAAGTATTCTACGTCGTCCGTATTATCGTCTTACATCCGCGTTTAAGTTTCTGTGGTTTATGGTTCATTATTTCTATCACCTTTAGTGTGTACTTCGATAAAAAAAGTCAAAGAGCTAAGGGGCAGGAAATTATATCTCATCTTTGATGGTGCTTTCTTCGGTGCATGCCTGCATTTTTCCCTCCAAGTTTTGGCCCGTCGAGCAGCTAAAAGAGGCATCCGTCGAAAGTGGCCTTTCCCTTCTGTAGTTGGTTTATCTTGGGCTCACAAGCTACAAAGTCGTCAAGACCTCCTCCGATATTGACTGTACATATGTTGTGCTTTCTTTTACTTCTGTCATCCCACCACCGTGCACGTGGCGAAATTATGGTGTAAGGCTCACATACAGAAACAACGCCTCACAACAAGAATAGCATGGGGATCTGGGTCGCGTAGTAACACAACGGGGATGCATCCGGCGTCATATTTCATTTTTATGGCTGTTTCTTTTGCGTCCAAGACTTATAATAGCATTTTCTGGCTGACGCCACCTATGGCAGTGGAAAGATGAACATTGCTCGGGGAAAACAACGGGTGATGTTCGGAGTGAAGTGCATGTCCCCTGTTGGCTTCCAGAAGTACGTGTTGAATGTGAATGATTGTTATGGTTTCTGCTGAAGTGTACCGTGACACTAGTGGAATCGTGACATTTTTGCTAGCTACTGTTTGTATGTTTATCTTTTTTTTACTGCTGTAAATTGCGTCTGGAAGGGCTTGGAAGAGATATAGTCTCACTTCAAACTACACGATGTAGAGAAGATTCACCTGAAGCTCGACCTGTTAGTCAATTGCACTTTTTTTAAGATTTTTTTTGACAACAGTGTAAAGCGTTCCAGCCATGAAATGAAAAAAAGGTTTTAGCAAACTATTGCTTACTGTTTTTTGGTGTTTTGTTTATATTTAGTTGTTAGAAGAGCTTTGTATTTTGTTTCAATTTGGAATTTAGTAAGTCCATAACACAAAATGATTTTACTCTTAATTGTTCACTTGACGACTGCAACAGTGTGACATTTTTGTGTTTCATAGCTTTTTGAATGTGCTTTATTCCGCTATACTGTCAGCAAGCCTGTTTCAATTTTTCGAATGAGATTTTTTAGTGTTTCAACTACCGTTTGTATTAGTTCTGACCCGGGCATAATAACTCAGCCAAAAAGAAACAACCATGATTCGCAGGGTTTACTATTTGATTGCACAAACACTCTACACTCACATATGCATGAGCACGTGCGGTGGCTTAGCGTCGGATAGATGTTGTAGCAAGAGAACACGTTTACGTGTTCACCAATGTTATTGTTAACATGTTTTTCCCAGATAACAATTTGTCCATGTCGGCGTTTTTTAGGTTACGAATTGGATTTTTGAATTTGCGGATGAGCAATTGCGGAGAAATGGTGGTGAGAATTTGTGCATTCAACTCACAAGAAGCTTCGGAACGATTTCCATTGAATTTTGCCAATTGTTGAACGAACAGAAAAAATAATGATCCGGGATTTGCGTTTAATTGTTTGATGAATATGTATGGGAGCCTCCGATGATTGGTGATTGAAACAATAATGGGAAAACGATTGGTTTGCAATGAAAGTACAAAGCGTGCATAGTTTTCGATGCAAAGAGAAATAACACATACTCGTACAGTTGAAAAGAAATTGTGTTATATTTTATTCGACTTTAATTTGCAGGCCTTGTAGGAACTAACCCAATTCCTCACGCCAGGAAGATTGCAACCGTTTTCAAATTGAAGTAGAAAGGGGTTTCATCGGCTTAGTGATTTTTTTTTGCTTATTTTCTGTTACCTTCTACCAGCCGTATGTATTTGCAATCCGAGCTGGTATGTTGGTCTGACAGCTGAACATAAATTTTTCTGTTCGATCTGTTGTTGTGATGTTTTATTTTGCGGATGGTTTTACTCAGTTTCATATTTCATCCTCACAATCCAATAAGCAAATCCAGGCTTTTTTCTCCCTCAAACGGTTTATGTTTGCCTTCCCGTCTTTTTTTCCCTCCGGTGTTGGAGAGCGAAAAGATAAAACATATTCAAACAAATTTCATGCAGATTAGTTGAATTTATTGCCACTCGCACTATCGATCCTTTTCCCTTTTTTTGTATTTATTTCACATGCATCATTTGTTTGAAATTGTTTGCAATTCTATTTCGATGCAGTGGGGTTAGCTGCAATTTTTCTCGCAAGCCGCTACCATTGGTTATGCTGCGCGTGATGATTTAGATCCCGATGATCCAACCCTAATAGTGATGTTACGAACGGACATATTTTATTGTGCCCAATTAATGTCGTGCATATGCAGAGACCGAAAAATTTCCCTCGAACTAGATCCCGGTAGGTTTTCGCTGACCGGACTTGTTGTTTTGTGGTCGGTTGATTATTGTATCCCAGAGCAGGAATGTCCATTTTTTGTTCATGATTCCCCCAGAGCAAACTACAGATTATGTGGTATGCAGGGTGGTGATGAAACCAACCATCGGTCCGCGATTTGGTAGGAAAACAGATTAACTAATCATACGGGAACCATTACGTTGGTGGGCAAATTATTCTTTTTATGTTCATGGGTACGCCTGGTCCGCTGTGAAAGTGTTTACACACCTTTGAGTGGCAGATGTGTTCGGTTTCAGTTTGTTCATATTTTGGTTTTAACTTCGCGATATTTCAAATATAATTATTTACCAAATATTTTACTGCATCAAAAATCTCATACGACTGTTTAAAATCAGTTAAACAGATTTTCGCTTTAAAAATATTCGGACATGTTTCTGGTAGAATGAATTAAATTGTATTGAGTCCAGTTTTCACTTTATATTGATTAATTACAATCTTATAAATGCTCCTAGGATTTCAAGTTTCCGAAACATGATGTCATGTGTCAACGGAAGTGGGAAAAACTGTTCAAATTAAATCAAAATTGCTTCACACCGGATCCTTAAAAACTTGTGGCATCGAATAGTATCATCGTGTATATCTTATGCCTTTTTTCTCATCTTAATAGTCGTATAGCAGTTCACAGGTTTTCCATAGCCAAATCCCAGGAAGTGTATCTTATTAAAAATGTTCCTTATTGAATTCGTGGCGTTCAATTAGTTTGATGTTCTGTCGAAATGGCTCACGGCTGAAGTGTATCTCCGTACTGGCACATCGGGACAGGAATATCGAAAGTCCACAGGCGTTTCGTGCAGCTGCTCATACTCCTCGTCTCCGAGATGATGGTTTCTTTTTCTCCGAGGGCTATGGCATACTCAGAATGCGGCACAGGACAACGGATCTAATTGAATTTCACGTACCATCACGGTTTGAGCCCTGGGCCCCCATTGATTGTTCAACCGAACGGTAAGTTCGCGTGTTTGGGTGGAACGTGCGATCTGGTGCCGCTCTTCGAAGCAGGTTTAGTTTTCCGGTCCATCCGGCGGCACCAACTTGCTAGCACGGTGTTTCGAGGGCAAAAGGTTCCTACCGACACGATGAATGATTTAATGAGAAAATTAATTACGACCGGATGGGTTTTGTAAGCGGGTGCGGTGCGTTTGTGGTGCGGTGCGGTGTAAATTTTTGTTGTTCGTTTGTATTTCCCAGGGTTCTGCTTCATGGTTGACCTAGAATTGCTACCGGTCGGGAGAATTGGGGAAGACCCTTGGCGCGAAGGGAGGGTGTTGAAAATGAGATTACATCTACCCATAGGCCCGCTATGGATGCTGTTTTTTATTCATAGAAAAACGAAACGCCAACGGAGTGCTTCCTTCACCGATCATCGGCATCGAAAGAATCGACCACTTTAGACCAACCTAATTCAGTGAAAAAGGTGTAGTCACGACAAGTGATAAAAGCAGAAACAATCATCTTCCGCGATCTCTGAGGATAATGACGAGGAAAATGATTTGTAATGGTTGCTTCTTATTCACTTGGTTTCCTTTTTCGTCTTTCGTTACCTCTTGGTAGATTCTTTTATTTTCGAGGACAGTATTTTCAACGCAGCAAAACAGGTTATTTCACTGTTCGCGTCACATTAACGTGGCATGAGAAATTCAGATTCAATGAAACGTGCGAAATCATAAATAAAATAATTTCTCCTTTTTATCGCTTATTTATTGCCCAGCAGAGAAAGTGTGTACAATGTTGTTGCTGACGGTGCAAAGGGCGATAAAATTAATCATAAAATACGTGCCGAGCCCGTTGGCCCCGAGTTTGGATTTTTGGTCCAGCAGTTCAGGTTCGGCAAGCAGCCAGACCGCATGTGTCCAACCAAATAACGGAAAATTGGTTATTTTGCCCACGAACA
Source organism: Anopheles ziemanni (assembly GCF_943734765.1). Classification (NCBI taxonomy): domain Eukaryota; kingdom Metazoa; phylum Arthropoda; class Insecta; order Diptera; family Culicidae; genus Anopheles; species Anopheles ziemanni. The sequence continues at coordinate 35,420,305 of NC_080705.1, forward strand.
AACATAAGCAGGCCGGAAAAGTTGCAAATGATGGGATTTACTTCGTATCGGAAAACGAGACGTGTTTAACATTTGAATCGTAACATTTTTTAATCTTTTTGCCTGTTGGAAAAGGTGTATCAGTTTGTAAGAAAAGCATTCATGCGATTCCGGAATCCTTCCAATGCATCCTTGAAGAGTTCCGTAAGAACAACTCTATTTCGAGAATGACTTTATACTCTCGCTTTAATTGATTTAAACGCTCCATCAAAATCCCGTGGAGCATCAAGGTGATCAGCTTTCTACTTTTAGTTTTTTCCATCCCACAGGTTCAATACACTTCGCAGTCATCATCGCAAACTCGCAGATTAAGTTATTCATAGACGGAATTCATTTACTTTATTAATGTAATTTATAGTTTTACCTAGATCGCGTTGGCGTCTGTCGAATAAAACGTACAATCGGCTTTAGCCAGATCGCTTACTTGACGGAACCGGAGTGTTACCATCACTCTATACAACCAGTTTGCTTGTGCCGTCAGGATGAGGCTCGGGATGTTGCAGACGGTTATTAGCATTTTTCCCATTTCTATGCTAATGGTGCCTGTGAGTTGATGACGGGTTGATGCACGGTGCTACACTGCGATACATCAATCGAAAAAGCTTAGGAATGTTTGAAGTTGAATCGGGTTTAGTTAACTTTAACACACTTTACTTTGATCTTGAATTTTTGGTTTAATTATTTTTTGATTAAGAACTAATCATACTTTAATGTTGCAACCGAAAGTTGAAAAACGCTGAATACATGAAAGAAAATCTATGAAAAATACGACGAAACCAGCAGGAATATTTTTTTTAATAAATTAAAGCACCATCTGTGTATTTTTTTGTTTTGATACAGAACTTGTAAACGCTTTGTGGTAAGAAATCTGCCGTGATAAAAATCCGTAACAGTGGTTGGTATGCGCTGGATTCATGACGGTGCTTAATTGAGTGTTAATTTATCATTCCAAGAACGAAAAAGAAAACAAAATCATCATCTGCTGGCAACAATGTAACAGTGAAAAATCTCTCAACTAACTTTTCTGGTTGTTTTGTGGAAAACTGTGTTTTGTATTTTTCATACTCTTTATGATTGTGTGCTTCGATTTTTTAAATCCTGCTTCACGTGCTGGGTTTTCAGCACGCAAGAAAAAATATGGCTCGACCATGGACTATAAATTGCTTCATGGGGTGGAAAGTATCGTGAGCAACAGCGCACGGTGGGAAGCAAGCGCAAGTACAGTGCAAGATAATGTAATTGGTAATTATTTTTAAACCGAGCCGCAATCTGTACTGTCGTGGGCCCACGCCTTTCTCACATAGAAGATTGGATTTTCTTTTTCGGAAGACAACGGGACGTAAACTTAACACGTGGCTCACGAACTTACATTTCCTCTGAGGTGTGTCGAAGTGATTAGGTGAGATATGGTTACATGATGAAAGGTTTTTTTTTTAGAGAAATAAACCACAAGATATCCAAATAACATGTTTGATGCAACGAGGATTTGCAAGATGGGAAGCGAACGATTTTCCGGACTTGATATAACTTTCCTTCAATTGAATCACGTCAAACCGAACGGTCGATGTTGAAAGTGTTTTAAACAAAACTTTTTTAATTCATGCATAATCCTTAGTTAACAATCAATTAAGAGAAAAAATTGCATATTTAGCTTGTTTTCCACATTTTCATGCTGCTGCATATCCATCAACTTGCCAAAAGAAAAACTTCATTGGAATAGTTTAGCACACCAGCACCAACTCATTTGCCAAAAGTTTTCCCCCACGCTTGAAGAGATTTAAAAGCATTCGATTGGTGAATGCTGCACAGTGAGGTACCGGAAGCTGGTATCCCAACGTGGCATAAGTTGTTGCCAGCTACGCCATTCTCTAGTGGATCTGAGTGGACCAAGAGTAAGGCCGAGATTTTAGAAAGCTATCCTCTGAAAACGTAGTAGTTTTATTCGAAATTTCCCAGGGCTACTCAATATGGTAAGTTTTCCTACGCTAAAAGTACGCCCTGGTTCGGTCGGTTGAATGGTTCTTGACTCTCGATGGTTCACTGTTTCGATGAAAATTCTTCCGAAAACAAGTTGCAACCAAAAGAGGGCAACCGAGCAACGTGGTTCCCGTCCAGAAGTTTGTTGGAGGGGTTGCGGTATTTTCTTCCCTACGTTTCTTTTTATTTTTTCATCATATTTCCTTCTGCTGTTGTTGCTTCTTGAGTTGTTTGGCTATCCAAATTTTCCACTTTGACGTACTAGTATTTGTTTTGGGTAGTGGCGTGGGATAAAGTTTGCTGGCACAGTATCGTGGGTTTGCTGGCACAGTATCATACATGTGAGAAGACCAATTTGCGACTTGGAATTTTACTCTACAAAAAGCTCCACATTCGATTTGGAACTGTATTTCGATATTATACAAATAAGATTTTACGATCTCTTGCTGAGCACGCTTGTTTGTAAATATTCAAGCTCTTATTTCCTTAACGGAACGGCAAGGAATTTTCCAGCTTCCGTGCATTATAAACAGCATTGTTGGCGATAATTAACCCGTTCACCAGTTCGTGTGCCCATTTTGTTGAAGCGCTCGTCTGCGAACAGCTTATCCTCACCCTGCTATACTCCTCCGAGCTTGTGACAGTCTAAGTGGGACACATAATAATAAATCATAGATAATGTCAGCTTACGACAAGGAAATTGAATCTGCTACGAATGATGGCTGGGTTAATCTGCTTACGTAATCTGTTACCGCGAAGCTGAGAAGGTGAAACAGAAATTGCTGAGTCACGTTCGAGATGATTACGCTGTGTGTCGCTGCAGCTGTGGCTCATCAGTGTCTGTTTGTGGTCCTACCCAAAGCGATACGATCGGAGGCTTCATACATTTGCTTTGGATTAGGAATAGAATGTAGCGTTATTGTAATTTCAAGTGAAGGCCTGGTACCCGGCAATCTGGTACCACGTTGAAGCGATTGTACACAAACTGAAAGAACCAACCAAACGAGGAGGAGATGCACAGTCGTACGAGCAGGGGGACTAATTTAAGTCAGGGTTGAATTGAAGCAAATTAATTTCATATGGATTAGTACGTTATTGCATGTGCGACAGACTTGCTCTCGGTGACAGATGACAGAATCATGCACGGTGCTGAAGTATTTTCAATACTTTTTTCTGATTTAAATTTCATTTCATTTTCCGTGAACGTTTGCTGGGAATCGGTCTCATGTTTAAATTTCACTTTTTTTCCCCCCATCGTCAGTTGATTCGAATAATTACCCTGAAAAATTAGCCACCGAGCCTGGGGCAACGTGATTTTCTGTTTCAATTTCCGGTAGAGAACCTTTATTTCTGTTTTTTTGGTCAACATAAATAACAGAGCTAAATAAAATGAGTTCCCCTCCTTCACCCCATAATTGGCGGTTTATGATTTACCCACTGAATTCATTTTACACTGCTTTTTTGTGTTTTTCATACTCCACAAAAGATTTATCGTGCTGGTAAAAGATTAACGAGTGGCTATTTTTCTACGCCCCCTTCGGTAGAAGAGAACACTTTTCGTTTATATAATACATCATTGTCGGCGGTCATGTTAGTTCATTAAAATATTAATCCACTCGTAAACCATACACCATGTTCAACGTTGATTGACCGACACAACATGTTTTTAAATGTTTCTACGTTTTTTTGTGTGTTGTGTCCCTTTGTGCCATGCATTTTGTGAAACTACCTCCTCACCTTCCCGAACAGTTCAGAAACGAATCTTAATGAGCTTTTGATATTTACCCAATGCAAATGAGATTGTTGATATCTGGGCTTATCGGGATTACATCTGTTAGGGTTAAGTTTTGGTTGGCGGTTGATCTGGCTTTAACGTTCGCACTGTTACTGCTTGGAGTCAGGAGTGGGCTATGTACCACCGTTCCCGCCTCGATAAGTCTTATCTTTGAAAAAAGGAGTAAAAAGGTAAAGGGCTACTGGCCAGGGTAGCTCTATTTACTAATCAGTGTTTACCAGGAACGACCCCAGGAACGCACGGTGCTCTACAGACGTCCGCAACATAAGCCCGTCGCCTTAGATTGTGCGTCTGGATGGGCGTAGAGGTACCATTGGTACCGTACCGTACGTGGCACGCAAACAAAGGAAGGGAAAGGAAGGTATTGGAACAAGAGGCTATCAGAAACACAAAGAAACATGGGCTCTTATTTGCGGACCATGTGGAAGGGAGAGAGCTACATAATTTATTCATGTGCAAATAAATACGGTTTCTTCCATTCCCTACACTAGAAAAAAAAACAGGACGGGAGCGGTAAAGGAGGGCGAAGAGTTGTGGGAGCGTGTGAAAAGAAAAGCATCCGGTTTTCCCACCAACGAAACAATTTTCCCCTCGAATTCGGCCGGAACCCGCTGGTTTATCCGCTTATGGTGGCTCCAATTTTTCTTCCACCATCCACAAGGTCATATACTGTGTGGGTGTGTTTGTTTCCCACGTTTTCTCTTTATTAAAGCTTGCAAACTTCTGTTTTTTTCCCATGTCAATGCTTTTATCATGCAATCTGCCTTTCAGTCGCACACATGCTTTCAACCGAACGTTGCTACCTGAGTTTTCCTGGAGTTTCCGTCAGTTTTTCACTTCCCGGATCGATTCCACTGACATTGAAATTATCCAGTTTTATGGTGTATGGTGTGACCAGAGGAAATTCCTTATATGGGCCACTTGTGTAAGAAGGAGAAAATTTTACGTCCCAGGAAAACAGAAAGAGAGTGAGAGAGAGAGAGAAAGAGAGCGAGAGAGAGAGAGAGAGAGAGAGAAAGAGAAAGAGAGATATAGAGAGAGAGAATGATCATCGTCATCAGCATACGGTAGACGTGGTCATGGCCAACGCACGAATTAAATCCTTCCTCCATCCAGGACGAAAAAGATGTTACCAAGAAAAAGTGTGCAGTGGAAGGAAAACTCGAAACGTGCAAGTGGGTCGCTTGATCAAGCCTGAATTGGATGACGCGGTACTTTACCGGGGTTTCCCACTTTTTTTACGTCATCTCCTAATTGAAAAGACGTGCGAAATGGTGCTCAACTTCCTGTAGTACGCCACAAGGAGGGGAGCTGAATGAAAAATCTACATTGAAAACAGTAATTTGCGCAAAGCCGTCTAAAAGCGAGTGAGAAAGAAGGAGAATGATTGAGAATGGGGAAATGATTGAATTTAGATAAAATGGAATCCTTTCATCGCTTCCTCGTGCAAGCGGGAGAATGTGGATTTATACAGCACGTTTTCCTATTCCTTCGGGAAAAGTTAAAGGAAATTAATCTTTTTGGCATTAGATTAGAAATTCAATATTTCCAGGTAAGATATAATTACACCGTTTTCGAGCCCAGGTGAGCATCGTTCAACTGCTTCTAAATCACTGTTCAACCGTAAGTAAACATTTGACGTACAAGTAAAATACTGTTTCCTATTTGTGCATGATCCAAACGTAAATGAATCCAAACGTAAATGACGTCCAAGTTCAATCGCTACGAAACATTTGATGTATTCAAGCTGATACATTTACATGATAAAGGTTTAACTTCGTTTTGTTGATTTCATTTGCAAAGACCATTAGAATAAAAATAAATATAATTTATAATTCAGGCACATAAAAACTTTATGTGAAAACGGTGTATTTGCATATAACGGTAACATTTTTTATTTATCACGTTAATTGATAAATTTTCAAAGTACGTTAAAATACGACCGATAAAATCGAAATCAATCGCTGACATAAAGGAAGTATTACTACAACTTTTATATGACTGAGACTTGCCAGCCCAAATTGTTATAGACAACGAATGTACTTTTGTATCGAATGTAATCGAACAATCCATATTAAATTTAGGAGTAAAAATCTACAAAACTCCAGTAAATCGTTCAGAAACAAATGGTCAAATAGAGAGATGTCTTTCGACTATTAGAGAAAAAGCAAGATGTACGAAAAAGCTCAATCCAGAGATGAGTATTATTACATTAGTGCAACAAGCCGTTTATAAATATAATCATAGCATTCACTCATTTACAAAGGATACACCAAGAAATGTGTACGTAGGAGAACGATCAGATGATCCACAAGAAAGAGCAATAATAAGAGAAGCAACAAATGAAAGAATACTCAAAATATTCAAAAAGAATGAAGAAAAAATCAAAGATGAAAAATATAAAGACTATGAAGAAAACGAATATGTATATGAAAGGAAAAAAACAAATAATAAACGCGAAAGTCGTTTCAACATAATAAAAGTAAAGGAGAATCATCCAACGTATATCATCGATTTAAACAATCGAAAAATTCATAAAGTGAATCTAAGGAAATAAGGAATAATATTAATACGGAAACACTAAAGTTCAAATCGGATATGTAAGGACGATACATCCAATCGATATAGCAAACATAGAAAAAGCAGTAGAGACGACGTTAGAAGAAATTCCAAATGGAATCTATACGGCATTTACAAAAAAAAACAGACATCTTCCAAAGCACAAAAAAACAACCGGAAGTTTAAGGTGATCTTTCCTTACGAATAAATAACGAGAATCGATTGTGTAATATTGCAATTTGTATATTATGGACTCGAAATATCGACATTGACACGACAACTGGATCGACAGGAACAAGGAAAAAGTTATATTACCCTGAACTATGTGGTAAACGATAGGTCTGCAGAGGAGAACGTTAACTGGTTGAAACCGATGGTTTCACTCAAACGGGTAAACAGTTTTATTTTTACGTACAACATATTTTTCAGCCTAACATTTCGTGAGAGGTAATCGTGTAAACTTCCCTAACCCATTGTAAACCGAAAATATCTTGGGTAACAATTGCCTCACCTTAGGACACCAGAATCCGTTTGGTTGGAGCGTACCCGCGTAATGTTACCTGGTGCTTGAGTAATTTTGTTACCTACACGATGCACAATGCGAAATCTACGCAACAGTGGTACGTTCGTAAGGTCTGATAGGTTGGAGGTAAAACAAAGCTATATGCGTATATATTGGGTGCACTTTTGCATTTCCAAATCATAACCACCTGAATCCTTCGCGCGGAAAGTTACCAAACCAAGACCTTCTATCATAATCTGTGTGTTAATCCGCAATGGAGAACTTTGTGCAAAATATTCTGGCCGCCGAAATCAAGCGTCAGCAGGAGGCTAACGAGGAAAGCAAGTTGGAAGCTACAAACCCTCAACTTCAATTGCTCCAGATAAACTTGTTGATGCAGTCAATCTGCCAGGAAAGGTTGAGGCTCATGCAGCAACTACAACAGCGTCATCAGAGCTTCCCTGAGAATATCGCACCGCCCTCACCCCCTGGATCGAGTGTTGCCGTAGATCAAACCGTCACTGAAGCGCCGGCCGAACATCCGGAAGATCTGACCATCGAAGAAACGTATCCACAAGAAACTACAGAAGAGTCGATAGTTGTTGATTACGTGCAGGATGAGGCGATTCCAGCGCAGCCGGCCAAGGTTTGCTTACAACCGATCGAGTTGCGGAAGCGCATAATGGGAGTGAGCTTGCCTGCGTTGAATTTTTCCGGCGCCCTCGAGGTGGACCTGACGTACCACGAAAATATGGCTCGATCGTTCAGTACTGAGGAAAGAACGCCGGAACAGAGGATGCGTCGTCTACGGAACACCCATGCGGCACGGGTTTCCCGGGCCAAGGCACGAGCTGTGAGAGGACTGCTGGAGAAACAGTGCGCGGAAACTACCGAAAAGAACACAAACTACAAAACGCTCGTGGCTCAAAAACGGGTGTACATTGGAACGTTGCTGATGTTGCTAGGTTTACCGGCGAGAGATTTATCGGTCGAATGGGAAAAACAGGAAAAAATTGCGTCCACAAGTTCTACACAATCGCAGTAGTATTAGTTTAGTAATTAAATAAGATTTCTCGGTCCCTCATTCGTTCAAGACGTTACGAAGTAAAGCGCAATAGTAAATGTACATAATAAAAGATAAATAAAATTTAATATAATTAAGAAACATTGTTAAGCGTATCACTTCCCTTCCTGAAATACGATATATCACAATGTTCCACAATTTTGTTGTCTGCCGCTTGCATCAAAATCTCAAGATCTCTTTCAATTGATGAGTTTATGCCTTACTTAAATCATTTAAATTACATGTTGAAGAATTACTCTAGCCCAGAGGCGGATTAAGCGCTCTAGAGGCCTAGAGCAGCTATAAATGGAAGGCCCCAGAAACATTCAATACATTCACCATATATTTTTTTAATTCAAAGGTCATAACATTTCAATTTAGATTAAACAACACATTTTAATAATAAATTAAATTTCAATGATACTAACATTTTACTTGATGTTATTTCATTGAAAAGTTTTCATTACCAGAAACCTAATTTTCAAAGCCTTATTTCACGCGAAACCATCAATAACTTTCTAAGAGAATAATTTTCCACGAATATCATTTTCGATGCACCATCACCGGACTCAGTGTTCTTGTAAATCGTTGTTACAGCGTTTTACGATAGAATACATAGCGTGTATAAATATAGAAGGTGACTTTATGTCGCTTTGGAAGGGGTGCCATATTTGAGAAGTGTTATGTCAAAAGCCCAATCCTTCCCCACTCTCCGTTCTGGAAGGTATGAATACTGAATAAGTACCTACAAGAGAGCCACCTTGAACCACTCATTCCGTTCTGGAATACGCACCAGGGAGGTGCAAGATTCCAAAGCAATGTGTTCTAGTGTTAACCGATAAACTGCCCTTTGACTATCGCAAATTTCCTTGGGAATATTGGTATCTGACTAGAAGAAAATTCAAGAAGAGAAATTTTAGTGCATAATACGAAGTATACAAGTAACCAAATAAAAATACATGCTAAATATATAAGTGAGTAAGTAACAAAATTGCACAAACGTTTATTCATTGATAGGTTTTTTTTTGGAGGCAAGACCTAAAACTGCCAACGAGAACGAAGAATAATATATTAGTTTAAAAATTGTTTCAAATTCACTGAGGAAATGTCGATAAGAACCCAAATTAATTTTTAGGTTTTGGTTCGTTTTCAACCGTTTGTAGCGTGATTGCATCGCGTCAAGCATGAAGAAAATCACCTTGAATGAAGTTGCCTTTCAGTAGCAATTCAGTGATCGATGCTGTTTCAATACCACTTTCCTTTAGTTTCGTTGCACATGCTTTCTCTGTTTACGTAAGGTTGGAATGATTGAGTCGCCGAGCTCATTGGTCGTAAAATTAGACTACATAATTGAATTAGTGAATTAGTGATTCATTAAATAATTGACTTAAGATTTTTATGTTGTATCAAAGACCTTCTGTCTGCCAGGTGCTCTTGATAGTAGAACTGTTTCAGGTGCCAGGTGCTCGTTACAGTAGGCGGTATTTTTACTGCCGAAATCAATCGTGTCATTTGTTTACTGTAGTTTGTTTACGTTTGTAATGTGATTTGTGTAGTTACAATTGCTGAAAACATGAATTTTATTCATTTTCCCATCATAAATGATGCTGAAAACATGAGAAAATTAAATGTGTATCACCAAAAGCTTTGGTTAACCTTCACGTGTCACCTACGTAAACGTTCAACCGGTCTTCCCAGAGATTCCATGTTCCTGTACCTCAGACAAAAGATCTTTTTATTGAGATGTCGGAGCGATTTGAAATTTCAAGTGAAGATACTTGGGTATTTTTTTTCAAAATATACTGTATGAGTTATAAATTTAAAAATTTATTACGTATATTTATTTGCGGTTCCAAAAACTTTCACCTTTCACATCTAAAACCTAGTTATGTGCCCAAGAATACGTTCATCACACCCCGTTCCGTCGTGATACGTTAAGCGCTTCGTCGGTCCCGTGGGGCCAACAGTGTCCTTTCCCGTAAGCCGGCGTCGGTATGCTCGCACCGACAGAGCCCGTTAGTTAGGCCGGCGTTTCTACGAATTGCTGCCAGAACGGAAATGCAATTTGCGCATAGCGCTTAACGTGTTATTTATGACGCGTCTATTTTCCAGTCTTACAACCGCATCCGCTACGGGTTGCAAGCTCGTTTCACGACTAACCCCCGGACGTTCTAGTGCCTCGTAAGCTCCCGTTGAGATAACCCTCTAATCCCCCCCTTCTTTATCCTCTGGTTCAGTAACTGCCTCTTCCCCTTCCAGCATGCACAGCTATGAGCTTTATTGTCGCTTATGGCTAGGCTGTGGCCTGCCATACCTCTGGCCGCCAGGTAGATGTGGTTTACACATATTTCAAGTATGCGATTGACTGACTACCCCACAATCTATTGATGACGAAAATCGAACGATTCGGTGTTGGCGATCCATTGCTATCGTGGTTTCAATCCTTCCTCTCAGGTCGCTCCTATAGGGTCAGAGTGCTAATCACTTCTCTTTTCTCTTTATGTCCCTCAGGGGAGCGTCCTGAGTCCTCTTCTATTTTCCATCTTCTTCAACGGCTGCAAGGGTGTCCTTCCTGGTGATGGGTACTACCTATATACCGATGGTGTTAAGATTTTCCTTGGTGTATCCACCCTCCTTGACTGCCATTCTCTCCAACGATCCCTCAATGACCTTTCAGCTTGGTGCACCGTAAACGGCCTAGTGCTCTCCACAAAAATGTATCGTTCGGACGCATTCATGATCCGATCCGTTTCGATTACTTTGTGGGAATCCACTTACGAGGGTATCTGCGGTAAAGGATCTTAGAGTGTGGCTGGATGGCCGACTCACCTTCTTTGACCACATCAATTCAATAATGGATAGTGCGATCAGGACACTTGGCCTTATAACGCGCATGTCAACAGAATTAAGGGACCCTTTTTGTTTGAGGGTGCTGTACTGCTGTTGAGTCCGCCTAATATTCGAATACTCTTGTGTTTTATGGTTCCCTGCGGGGGTTACAGCAGTGAACAGGCAGGAAAGTGTGCAGCGCAAGTTTACTACTCGCCTTGCTACGAGACGTTTTGTCAACGACCCTGCATTTTCTATTCCTCCCTACCCGTCGCATCGCATTTGCTCGGACTTCAAACTATTTAGAAAATACATGTGGCCACCCTTGTTCATCGCGAACCTCCTCCTCCATAACCTTGATGCCCCTCTCCTCCAATCGTCCTTACCCTGCTACATCCCTTCGCGGGATTCGTTCGTGATAAACCTCCTTTCCTGCTTCCCACCAGCCGGAAAGGTTCTGGTCAGAACGATCCGTTGCTTCGGTCGCTATCGACCTTAAATGCAATGAGCGGTTTATTTGACTTCAATATCACCAACTCCCAATTCCGTTCCTGTATTCTCTCCCAGAGTCCTTCACCCTATTTAGGCTAGTTTTAAGTTTTGTATTGTATACAAACAATTGTACCACATAAATGTAAATGTAAATGGTGAGAGTAATGAAAAAACTCAATACAAAGAATGGATTACACCAAACAGGCACGAAGACCAATGACTAGCACCAACATTGCGGACGAAAAAAGAGTAAAGTATCGGACAAATATCGCTGTTCCCAGATAGAGTGCAACAAAAAACGACGATAGTATGAAATGACTGAAAGTTTATTCGTTTTAAAATATTTTATGTAGCTTTCCCGAAAACTTTGAATAATTCTGTATTCAGGACAGAACTAAACTGCATAAAAAGCAACCTTCGATTTATAATATATGGTCTACACTGGTAGTATGTTGTAGACGTGAAGGAAGAATTTTTAAATTTATGACTCATATACAATATTTTGGAAAATACCCTCAAGTATCATAACTGAAAATTTCGAATCGATCCGACATCGCAATAAAAAGATATGAGGTCTAAAGTACAGGAAACGGAATCTCCCATACAAATTTATAGACTGCACGGGGTGTCCGGTTGTACGAGTACGAGTGTCAACCGAAAAATGCAAATAAAAATTATTTAAATTCCTTTAAAAACATTTTTGGTTCAGCAAAACGATAGAAAATTAGTTTTTCTAGTCATTCTGAAAGTTTCATGCCGATACGATAATCCTATCAAAAGTTATTTGAAAATAAAACTCCAAAAACTACCCAGGTAGGCGATTGAACGGATGCTCAAAGAGCAGCAAAAATTTTCCCCATACAATGCGGGAACGACCGTTACGATTGCGATTGAACTTTATTCATTTACGTTTGGATCATGCACAGATAGGCAACAGTATTTCAGTTGGACGTCAAATGTTTACTTACGGTTGAACAGTGATACAGAAGCAGTTGAACGATGCTTACGTGGGCTCGAAAACGGTGTAATGGTCCACGGTGGTCGATGTTCGAAAAATTCAACACTCATCAGACGCTCTTAAGCGAAAGTAACAGAGGTATTTGTAATCCATGACCCTAATCTCCGCCACCTTATGTGGCTCTATAATTCTAAATGGCACTTTAAACTCGCAGGCTAAAAGGATATATGCTGCGTTTGTATCGCCCACCAGAAGCTCATCTTTAGAAAGCCGTGTGCTTCATTACTAAGAGAAGGTCCTGGCTCTTGATATGTGCAGTAAGTGTGTGTGTATGTATGGGTGGTGAAGTTCATGTGAACTTCTCACCGAGTCATCCTCCTAGAGATTCGTTGTCAAGAAGTCAAGAAGAAGTGGAAGGAAGTTCCTTAGCATGTATCAGCGGTTAAAGCGTCAAGCAAGTAGTAGGCGTTTGCACCTTTTTGCCGGGAAATGTCACAAAGTAGCCGTCGGTGTTAACAATTTCTGCGTAACACCGTTTACCGTGTTCCGGGAAAGTTCTAATGGCAGCGCTCTGACCCTCGGAAAATGTCCCGCATTCAATTAAGGTAATATGGGTGGATGAGCTTTCCGAGCCCGGGCTAATCTTCCTTGTTCCTGAAACAAATTGTTGTTTGAAAAGAACTGCCCTTTTAAAGATAAGGGAGAGGAAAATTTTGTGGAGTGCACACAATAATTAATTTAAAAATTAGTCGAGCAGTAGCGCCCATAACGAATGCGATGTTTGTCAGTTCCAATTGATTCTGATACACCGGACCAGGAACAGTTTTCATCGCATATTATTGTCTAAACGATGTAAAATTTGACTCTCCTTGCGATAAGAAGCTTTCATTAGCAGAAAGTCTAAAACTGTCCCGTTAGTATTCTCCCGCGGTACTCCGGAAAGACCCCCCGGTATGCGGTAACTGGAGTTTGGCGAAAGTATCTTGGCCTTTTTCGAGGCATTTAAATGTTTCACACCCGCCCATCATCGCATCATGGGAAAGTAACGGAAGAAAGCATTATCTTAACGTGTTGCCGACCAACTTACCGACCTCGGTCGGTGGCGGTTTCTGTTGTCCACAGTGATGAAAAAAAAAAATTCTTCACTAAATACTTGCAAAGGCTGGCGGCTGTGTTGGAAAACTTTTGGCAGTTAACATCAATTTCCCGCCTTTAATGCGGGGTATGCTTTTTCCCTTTAGCAACTTGATGACAAACAGGCAATGGAATTGCGATTAGGCGTTACTGAATGAAAATAGTTAGTTCTTCCTTCCAGCGTAAACTGTTTTTGGAGAACTCTTAGGAGCTCTCTTCCGTAGTCCAATAATTTCTTCGGGACAGTTGCAGTCCGTTCGTCCCTGTTGTCTCTTTGAGGACAAGTGATAAGGGAAGATAGCCGATATCCGCAGGAATGCGGAGAATGTGATCACCCTTATTTTGCTCCTCTAGACGCTCGATGAAGACACAGTTTTAACAAAGTAATTCAATTTGATCTCAAGCCGAAAGGAAACTCTATGATCGGGGGAGTTGCTCAGGAGAGGTTTTTTTTCTATAAAGAACCGAACCGTGGCTCGTTACGAGGTGTATTGGTGAAAGTGGGAGAAGAGTGAAGGTACACGACGATAAAAAGCTTACTAAAGAGCAATTGAAGCACACCCCAGGATAAAAAATGTGGGGCAAACAGGGAAAAATTCAGCACAGGCATTTGCAGGTGGACATCTTTGTTCCTTTTTTCCAACCCAATCTCGCAGAATTCTTCCTGAAAACTGTTCCCAACGCAAGCGACAGCTACGAGGGGTCGAGGCAGAAACTTTGTGGCAACATTTTATGGCAAACCGGGCGTGTGGGAATTTTCTTCGCCCCCTCTCAAAACGACCTCAATAATGCTTTGGACGCGTGCGGGCCCCCTCGTCGGTATTTTCCCTTTTGAAGCCTCCCCCCACCCTCTTTTTTACTAGGATGGGTTTGTTGCTAAGTTGATCAAAGTTTTCCTTTTTTCTTTCCCAGAAGGGAACCCCACTTCCCCGGCGGATTGTGACCTGTCCGAAGTATGTGAATGTATGTGCGAAAGGATTCCCGGTTTAAAATTTCCGCTCAAAACTCAAGATAGGTGAATTTTGATGCTACTCTTTTGCTTCACCATCAGCAAAAGTTGCTTCCAAGCAGCAGGTTGCTGAACATAAATGATTAGGATTCGGGCGTGGAAAACGGAAGCTTTGATCGGGCTCCAGCACTCACTTAAATATGTCTAAACGGACGAACCAGCGCGTGGCCCGTGAAATGATATAAAATCCGGCTATTTTTCCTCCCATCCTTCGCGAAGATGCTTCCCGAGAGCCGTTTTCGCTTTACGTTCGGGAAACTGCCAGGTGACTCAAAGTCGGAAAGTAATCCTATCATCATTTTCCCGTAATTTGCATAAAGGAAATTTGATATTCATGAAATTCTATTCACATTTATTTTTTATTCATATAGCGAGCCACAAACACACACACAGTTGGGAACCAGAGATCATGATTGTCACATGTGTTGTACTTTTCTTTTTTTATTTTTCTCATTTTCCGAGCAGGTTGATGGCGAGTAAAACGGGTTATGAAGAACCTTCACTCCTTGTTTCTTTCTTTTTTGAAACCTCAGCTGTCAGGATAAGCGATTTTAAGACGCTTCATATGCCATCGGATAGTTTTGAAGCGGTGGTCTTAAAAGTGAGGATGTTTCATTGGATTGCTCCCGCAGCCATCCGGCCAGTCATTGGGATTTTGTTTTTTGGGAGACGACGCTGTCTTTTTGGTGGGAAACAAAGGCTAGAAGTAATTGAGTTTTAACGGAAAATTTTTCGAACTTTCGCGATGTAGCTTTTATAGAAAGTAGCAGAGAATGAAAATGGAACGTTCTGGCGGAGCCTGCATGAAAACATAAATTTATTAATAAATTTTATACACCTTAAAATTAATGTTTCTGTTTAAAAAAAAAATAAAATACAGTTTTTTTTATAATAACATATATTATAAATATACAACATAAACATATATTATAAATAAATAAATAAATAAATAAATTATATGATACATTATATGATATGATTTAATTGAGTCCTATAAAAAAAGACTAAATATAGTACATGATATCTCTTCAAGGAAATATGGTGAGTAAAAAATCAAAATAACGTTCGGCATGAAACATATTTCATCCTTAAGTGCTGATGCTTTCATCTTTCAAGTGTAAAAGGAGCTAATATGATTTATGGAATTTACATTTATTTAATCATTCTTCATCATTATACCAAAATGGTAGCGAATTTCACGTAAACATGGAGGAAACTACAATGAAACGGAATGAATGATGTTACCCGAAGTAGTAAGTCCATGTCCTAAAACGGTCAGTTAAATTCATACCATTCATTTTCTCCGCACAAGAGGTAAAACGAACGCCTTCCTTTTGTTTTATTTTGATCCTTTGTTTCAATTTTTATTTTGGATCGGTGGATCGTTATGCTTATATTTCCATTTTGGATGTTTTGAACGGCATCTAAGTTTTTTTTTTCTGTTGTTCATTTTCATTCTCTGCTATCTCCCTCATTTACTCTCGAGAAGTTTGTGGCAGATTAAACAAGCTAATAAGGAAAAAGTGCCTATGCTTCGCGAAACATATTCAAGTACCATCAAATTATTCGGCCACGACGAAATGATGGATATTTACTTAACTTTGTTTGTGTTCTAAGCCATTGCGTTTCTCTCTATCCCTAAGACAGTGTGATAGAAACGATGAAAAATGGTTCGGCAAAATTGAAACATTTTCCATGTCACACCGAAAAGTGTGACCAACGCTGATGGTGATGATGGCAACGATAACGATAAGTCGTCCCATGGTTCGTCGGGTTCCTATTTACTGTCACGGCGCTGAAAGCATACGAAAAATGTCTTTTCGAGTCCGGGGGCGACCATCCTAACCTCTTTGCAGTAATTCATGATGTACTTGACTGCTTGCTGGCCAAGCGAGGCAACGCTTTTGGGTGACGTCACGGATAAGTTCGAGGCCCTCCCGTCCACGAGATAAAATAAAGTGTACTTTTGGGCCCCGTTATTTGCAGCCCAACTCCCAAGCGGCCGCGGTCGGTAGGTTGGTAAGTGGCAGAAGAAAAAAAGGTTCCAAAGAAAATCAACAGCGGAAGGGCAGTAATGGCAGGGCAATCGTATTCTGCCTTTTCACCATCCTCATCGACCTTGGACGATGGGACACGTTAGATGACGGTCGGGGAAAAAAGTTTAATAAGCTATAAGTTTTCATCAAAAACTCTCACATTCGGCACCGTTTCTGCAGATGGTTTTGTGATCAGAGAGTCCACTTGGCGCAGGGCCCTGGAAAACCCCCATTCATTTTCACGTCGAGCGCGTCGAACTTTTAAAAGACAAATAAAAAGGTTACTCTTTAGAAAACCCGAAATGGAGTCACGGGAAGACTCGGAACGCCGGGTGAGGTATTATTTCACCTCAATAATTTTCGAACTCGTAATTTACTTAGAACTTGTTTCAACAACTTGTTTATTTCTCGTAGATAAAGGTGTGAACGTAAGTGTTTGTGTGGGTAAGGGTAGGTTTGCTGTTTTACTTCTCCAGCATTCCGCTGAAGTGACATGGCCCGATTTGAGTTGTCTGAAATGTTCCTTTTTTATAAAGTTTTCCACACTTTCACTTTTTAGAGTGATTTTTCCGGAAGTCGCCCTCGGACTCCATTTTCCCGTGGGTGCAGTTTCCCAATGAGGGATGGGAAGTTTTATAGGAGCTGAGCATTTCTGGCGTGCAACGAGTTTCCCGTTTTACTCAACGGATGGAAGCAATTGCTTTGCGGTGGGAAAGTTTACTTCCTGTTTGAGTTGGCACTTACCTGTGCCACTAGGACGTTTTCATTTTAGTCATGGATGCCGCAGTAGTTTTGTGTGATTGTGCGCTGTGAATCGAGGGTGTGTGTGATTTTCGATGCAGTCGTGCGGAGTTTTCAAAAGCTTTTTCTGATTTTTATTATGGCACGTTGTTGCACGTGTGGGCTCATCTAACGATTCGGAGCTGGAGAAATAGCAGGGAAAGGAGTTTCTCATGGGAGTGGTAAATCGTACGAAACGATGTTTGGAGGGGAAAAACTTTCACCATACCAGCCACTGACGAGTGCGGGCTTTCAAGTGTGCCACCGATATGGGATCGGATCCTACTCCTTCAACAACTTTTAATTAGCACACTTGCGTGATCTTGACTCCAATCCAACGAACCGATGTTTTCCATTATTTATCTTCCATGACTGTCATCCGGGAGGGTATCAGGAAGCGGCTTCGCTGGTGGTTTAGAACTTTTAATAAATTGATTCGAATTGATTGAATTGCAATTTAGCAAACTTTTGTATCGAGAGCGAACTACTCGAGTGCCATTTTAATTGTTTCAGACGTATTGTTGAACCCCTCGTGGTGGTGGGATGATTTTCGCTCCAGCAAATCAATTATGCTCTCAACTATCCCAGAATGAGCAGCCCTTTCGCCATTTGGAAAGCTCTGTGGCAATCGAAAGGTCTTAGTGGAACTTTTATCAATGAAGGCAAAGTTTCTGCTTGCTCCACTCCACCACACTTCGAGTCGGTCGATTGTTTTACGTCGGACGGCCACCGACGAATGGTTACCTTGACGAATGGGCCTAATTGACCCATTATCAAACGTACGACAAGACTAATCGCTAGTCCCTCTGTTGTTGCCGTAATTAAATTTTCATCACCTTTCATCACAACAAAGCCGCCGGGAAATGGATCACTTGGAAGCTTCAAATATCCTCGGGCGAGGTGGAGCTGTTCAAAGGATGCCTGAAAGTAAGTAATTAATAAATTATCAAGCTTCATCAGAGCGGATTGGGATTAGCTTGATGTCTTTTACTGCAATAAGATAAATTCATTTATTTAACAATATTTGTTAAATATGTTCCACCACGGACAAGTGTATTGACATGCTTGTCGTGATCTCCACGAAACATTTCTATGTTTTTATTTTAAATTTCGAATTCGACAATATTTTTCTCGCTTCTTTTCTTTTTTTAATCTCATCCGCTCAAGTCAACATCAATCACAAGACTGTTCAATTGTTCTCGTTTCAATATATGTACTTTTCCTTACTTTGTTCCAAAACGCAGGTCTATCTCCGTTCTAGTAGGCTATAGTTCTTCCAAATTTTCATCGCCAGCTAGCTTGCGAATAATGTCAACACTCATTCATTCGTTCGTTTCGTTCAATTATTTCATTTTTATCTAACTCGGCTCAATCCCTACAATGCTTTTCTAAGCTCCATAGCTTAAAGTAAAGAAGGCGTCTCGACAGTGCTAGTGTAACGTGTGTACATAATGAAGTATACCTCCTCTTCATTTTACTAGAAAACTATTACGGGTTTACCAGCTGATGGTTGTCATGCATCTCCACAAAGCTAAGCACTCGTGGCCAAAGTGTGGCCAAAGTGTGAAGCTTATTGAATAAATAGTAAGGTCAAGGAAACTTTTCAAAAATCAAAGAAAGTGAAATTCGGTGAAACACAGCTGAAGCATTTACAAACCTCTTAACGTCAGCCTTCACCAGTGCTAAGTGGTTTCCGTACGTAGTAGGCATCGTAATAGTTGATCGGACGGACGATGAATGATTGAAAATGTTCATTGAAACTAACCGAAGTCGCCCTTGACCGTTACCATCGTTTTCGAAACGACGGTTGCATTGGAAGCCCGGCCACACAGAATCAATGAGCAAAACGATGTCTCACGAGCCAACTAGGTAAGTTTGAAAGAAATGGTCGCCAATCTGTGGGGCACGTATGGATGGGATGCTCTGGCACATCCCATTGTCCTTTGGAAAGATTTCGGAGGGGATGAGATTC
Source organism: Anopheles ziemanni (assembly GCF_943734765.1). Lineage (NCBI taxonomy): Eukaryota > Metazoa > Arthropoda > Insecta > Diptera > Culicidae > Anopheles > Anopheles ziemanni. Next base: position 35,439,450 of record NC_080705.1, read on the forward strand.
ATGTGGTCACGTTCTTGGAGCCTGATAAGACCGGGTTGCCAATGGCAACCCATATTCTACCGATTTCGTGCTTACTTCGTAGGACTAGGGCTTTCGTACATGGTACAGGCCACCTTACTATCCACCGTTCCTAGGAAATCTGCAAGATCATTCTGGAAAGAGGGAACCAAACTACATATTTCGTTAGTCCATGAAATGTGAATCATCCCGAGGACGCTTACGGTGTTTGCAACTTCGACCTCGATTGGAGAAGGGAGTGTGAGAAAATTAATCGCGATATCTTCGGTACTGGTTATCTTCGGTGGCTTTAGCGGATGCGGCCGTTATTTATTGTTTGTTTTGCACTAGGTATTTGAGGTTTGAGACCGGATGCGTGATGGCAACGTTCGGGTTAGAAGATCGCTATCGACAGCTTCGCCATCCGGAGGGATGGATCCAAAAGTGATTCGAATACATTAAGTGCTTGAGAGCGCCCCCGTTTGAAGAATCGGTCCGCACAAAAACCCAGATCGGCTTGCGGACGATATATTGGATCTAATGTCCAGTGTTTAGAAACGATAGAGTGGTGGTGGCATAACAGACCTTCCCAGTATTTCTGTGATCCGACCCTCGGGTTTTGCGGACGGCACACAGAAGCAGCTGACTCGCGGTGTCCAGAATGATAATCAACTTTTCGGTAGTTCATTTTCGCAAAACGGACTCCTATCCGGAAACGGGAATCTACAATTCCTTCTCGGGGTTCGGGCTTCTATCGATTAGTTTGAGATCTGGCAATACCCGATGGGGTAATATGTTTGGCAGGCTAACTGATTATGAAATGAATGTGTGTTCCCGGCACGCACAGGGTCCGAGTTTCTTGCCCAAACGTTGTCCCAAACGGTGGTGCTCGTCGAACAATTCAAAAAAAAAAAAACAATCAAACAAAACACTAATTTTCACATCCTCACACACAGTTCACTTTAATCTTCGCATACAGTTCCCATGGAACGTAATGTACGGGCAAAATAGCAACCTCCTTGAGTCGGTCATGTCGGCAATTAATAATGTAAGGTGCAAGGTGGCTTTAGATACCTTCAGAGTTTCGATAAATGCACTGATACTTATGTCATGGAAAGGTGTGTAGGGTTCGTAAAAAGTATTAAGCATGGGAAAAACGTACGATGATTTTTTTCTGGAATGTGCTTTAAAAGAGCAACACATTCAGAGACTTCATGAATTTCATTTCATATGTTCCAGGATACGAACTTCACTTCTTTTACGCTCGACATTTTCGTTTTTGAACTTCCTTGGGAGACTTCTTTGAAGTACTTTGAATGGTGGTAACACGTCCAGTACATAAACGTACTTCATTGCTATGTTTTCTGCATTTCACTGTATTAGAAAAAAAACGAAGTAATTTTGAAAAAATCTACATGCTATGAATCTCTTATATTTAAAGGAAGTATATTTTTTATGATTTTGTTTGTAGTTACGAGATTCTTAAATTGTATTGTCTGCGTTTTATTAATCTTGAGATTTATTTTGATAATTTCTTGGGTCTTGTCACTTATATATGCATTTCACAAAGCTGTTTCCTTGAGTCTAATTCACTTTGCAGCTTCTTCGCGCATTATCATTTTCTTTTTTTGTGGTATGAACTGTCCAAAAAATTGTCACCTCTCAAGGTAGCTTAATAATACAATATTGGGATATTTGAGCTTTATTTTTAAACTATCCTGTACAATCCAAAGTTTATTTTTCGGTTTCAAACGATTACATAATCATTAGTTGATTTAATTTGGTACAGGCGACAATAAATTGCTTTGCACTTTGCTGTAACTTTTTTATTTTCAAATAACATAACTCCAAAATATAAAAGATGATTCTTGGAAGCGTAAACAATTCGACATAAAAGATCTGCTCTAAACATGCTTATTGTTAATTTTCTTTTAGTGTAAAGTTTTCTCGTCAGCTGAAGGGTTTCTTATTTTCATGAAACTTGTGCTGATTATCAAAAGTTTGTATTTCGAACGGAGACATACGCACAAAGTCGAGCAAAAAGGGGTATAAAGGATAATAGCAAGTTTCTCTAGCGATCGATGTGACAAAGCGCTCTAGAGAAGGAGTATAATTACGCTACTTTTACAAGTTTTTTTTGTTTTAATACCATATTTCCGTCCTACAGCTTTTCATTCGCGCCGGGATCTATTTGAAGGAAACCTTCTCCACGTCAGAGTTCGATTAATAGCTAGAAAAACGGACGAATTTTCCCAATCCCCTCAACTGAACAAAGGTAAACTTCTACCCTTTAGTGCCCCAACCTTTTTCCGGACCCGTTGTCTCGACCGCTAATTAAACTTTACTGCTTTGTGATACCTTCGCGGTGTAAAATAACTTTTAATGTAGACCCCTTTTCTTAAGACAGTTCGATTTTTCGACTTGGGATAATTTCTCTTCTTTCCCGCGGCTAACGGGACCGTGGTTTATTTTTATCACACTTTCGCACCACTTAGCACCTGATGACAGGTATCGGGTTTCAAGTCGATGGATGTAATGAAGATGGTTAATAGTCTTTCTGAAGGGGACTTTTTTGTAAGTTTGTTTCATCGTGGAGTCGTTAAGGTTACCATTTCAAAAATTACGGTCAGGGTTGTCATTTTGTAAATAAGTTGTAGCTGAGAGAGGTATTTTACAACCCAATTTTAACAGATAAGAGCGCGTCAATTCGTATTAATAAAGAATTATTAACTAAATATAACAAGAAAAAAAAATAACTGAAGAAGAAAATCTCTTTCCACTCCTTTGTTCATGCTGTGAAAATGTGTCATAAACAGCTTAATAATTTAGCTCGCTACCAAATAAAACCTAGAGTGACCACAAAAAAAGGCCACAAGTGATCTTTGAAGGTAATTTGATGAAATTACTCTCGCCACAAATGCTCGGGGAATGGATGTCTTGTTATTCGCTCGCAACTCTAGAATTGGCTTGCAGCCATATACCACCCTACCGATCTAATTTCGCACACGAAATGGAACACCGTCTCAGATTCCTGCAGAGTTTCGAAAATTGGATCGAAGATTTATCGTGCTCCCATCGTGTATTCGCGTTTTGCGACGGCTAGCCCCAACTTCATCGTCGTACGGATAAGGAGAATACTTATGGAATACCCATGCCAAATGAACCGACGTAACACGTTCGATTCGGGCAGTTGTATTCAGGGGTTCGATCCCTTGAGGGATTGTGCCAAACCTAAAAAGAAGAGTTAGGAATAATAACCGAACGAAGCCGGGAGGGGCAGTAAATAGGGATATAAGATCTTTTATGCCAACAAACATGCTTATAGATCATGCTACTTTCGCAACATTCGCTACTGGTAGTAGCTGTTGCTGGTGTGTTTATTACATATCATCGTTGTCTGGTGCTGTTTGTATGTTTTTTTTCTATTTGGATTCTACTATAGAACTTTAATCATCTACGTGGGGGAACACGGATCGCTTCCTTTTCTTTGCTTGGTAAAGATTATTGGCAACAAACCGGAAGTTCCTTGGGCGATGCTCTCTTGGATACTCGAGCAAGAATGGGGGAAGGAACTCGGCGATCAGAAGCGAAGCATCCTGTCGCACGGGCAGACGGGAAATGACTGAGAAAACGGTTCCTTCCTTTCCTGTTTGCAAAACGCTCTTTGCCTCTTGCATACTTTCCGAAATGGAGGCGCCTGGTGATTGAGCAAAAGAAAGGAAACTAAAGGGAAGGTAAGATGGACAAATTTATGTAGGGGCCTCAGTAGACTCGGTGCTCTTCGAGTTGTTGAGCGTGGGGTGGCTCGATTTGATTTTTGATTGGATTCCTCCGGTGGCGCTTCGTTGTTTGGATCTAAAGGGGCCGGGCTGAAGTGATTGGTACCGAGATTGATTACCTCACGCCTTGGTTACTGAAATTCTGCCGACGACTGTTCTTCTGTCTTCCCCTCGGCGTTCTTTGCACAACGAAGGGAATGAAATTCCCGTTAAGCGGTAGTAATTTCATGATGCTTGATTTGAACGATTCTTAGATATTATTTTCATTGAGCCAATCTTTATTTGTTGGAATTGCTCTTTTCTCGATACTCAGAAAAACGAATAATAAAAATGTTTATCTTTGTAGGAACATGTTGGCCGGGGTTCGTAATTGAGGCTCACTTTGAGTATATTCCATACAATCAAATGTAGTTTTGATCAAACGCCTCAATTATGTATCGATTTGTTTTCGATTAATGGGCTGTTAGCGGTTCTATGAAAGGGATTTCCTTATTCTTTTTTTGTTTACAGCCATTCTATACTCTTGAATGGAGACAAAACAAAGAATTTATACCTTTTAAAAGGCTTGAACGGGTCTATCGAAGTAATAAAACATGTTCTCATAGTTATTTTTTCCCTTCTTTGAATAGATTCTACGTTTGATTGAACTGAACACGTTACATGTTTGCTTTACCATATTGCAGACATGAAACCTCTCACTAGCCTGTTTCTCTCGGGTTACTTATTAAATTTCAATGACATCCGGCGGGTTCCGGGCCTTAGCAAGACCAAACACTGCACACACAGGCATCTTTTAGCATGCTTCATCATTTTTGCGCATATTTAGCCGATTTCGAGTACGAGGTTGGGCCCATCTGGCTCCCAAAACCGAGGCTCCGTTTCCGCCGATAAACTTGCTACATAGCTCGGTTGCCATCTTGGCATCGGGTTCGTTAGAGTTGTACTGGCTGCCTGGGTGGATGTGTGCATGTGTTTACATTTAACTGCAGTTACTTTTACGCCCATGCATCCACAGCATGCTTCCGAGATGTGACATTGCTTCGTTTCCCGGCAACCAACCAAAAGAAAATGCAAACGCAAGCATTACCCTTAATCGTATTCAGATTTCAACAGCTGCACCATTTCCTGCTAGTGCAGTATTTGATAGGAAGGTAGCCGTAAGGAAAAAAACAATGCTCCGAAAAACTTGATAAGGTAGCTGGATGAAACCGTTTTGAAAGGATGCATCAGCTGGCGCAACAATGGTTAAGAAAAGATGAGTCGGTGGAGGAAGGAAAATATAAACGGAACATAAAAAAAGGGGAAACATGGACCACCAAATTCAATCACCTTGGTGGTGTAAGGAAAACAAACTCCGGGAATAAAGAGGAATACAATTCTGATACGTGAAGTGGAAAAAGAAAACTGTTCATTTAATTTCGTTCCATCGCTTTCGCAGATTACAATGATTCCCCAAGATTTTTTTTTTTCTCTTCGTTAGCTTCAAACGAAAGCTTAACGTACACTCCTCGCTTGTTTCTTTCTCGTTGTTGGTAAAAACTCGTTCCAGCTTTGGTAGATAGGGACGATTTGTCACCATTTTCTTTGCGATACATGCAACTATTAACAAATAGTCCATGTATAGATAATTCTCTGACTCTGATGTTTGGGTGATTCTCTGGACATGTTTACATTGTTTCGTTCGAGGAGAGACACTCTCATGTCGGCCACAGAGTAGAACATTCGTGTGGGCAAAAGCACCAAGCATCTGGAATGCAGGTCGAGGACGGAAACTGATAATGTTGTAGCGTTGCTTGTGAACATTTCGAATTAGCCTTACATGTTTGATAGTTTAGCAAAAGTTTGTCCATTTGCTTGCATCCTTCGCTAGAGCTTTTGTCTGCCAGGTGAGGGTAGATGCGAACGGAAATTACGATGACAACTTGTGGCTCGTGACAAATTGTCTTGACGCTAGTTGAAAGTCCAGCGGCAAGACTAGATTTCCTGGTGTTTCCTTCCAAACGATGGCGATTGCGGTTTATTATCTGTAATACAAACTTCAACATATTTGCTTCGAAAAAGGAGGATCCTGTAAGAGGTTCAGTGTAAGAGCTGTAAATTGTACGACTTTTAAGCACATTCGTCGTTTTAGTTTACTCTCAACATTACCTCCTTTCCGTGGACAAGGTTGTAGTGCTTAATCCAGCGACATGTTCCGAGAAATGAAGTTGACATATGGTGCATCGTTGTTGACATGCTCATCGTAAGTGGTTACAACATAAATCTCCTGTGGCAGAACTTAAACTCAGTGTTAGCCAGTGATTGATATAATCGGGTTGTGCAAAGGCAACATTTTACGCTCTTTGTATTCGATGTACTCAAACCTTGGCTTAAAACCGTTTGGAAGAGTGTTTGAGGATTTATGTCGGATATGTGTGACATATCGTTTTGAGGATTGGAAGAATTCCTGTCAGATTTTTTCGTATGCCTTTAAATATGAACATTTATTTTCCAAAACATTTAGTATACATTTTGTGAATGCAATACTCTACCTGAGCATATTAAACACTTTACAATTCAATCGTTTGAAGTACCGAGCAACATCAGTGTTCAATGATTTGTCGTTCGATCCACCACAATGCGTCATTTACAGGAAGTGCACTAACATGGGAGATTATTGAATTTCTGATGGCAGATAGATTATACTCCCACTCACGGGGATGACTGCAGGGTTTGTTAGGAAAAAGGGTGACCACCGGGACGAGCTAATTGCGCCCATTTAAATGCGGTTGAAAATAAAATCTATTGCCTGGCGCACTAGAGCCAGTTGCGAAAGATTAAATCGATTCCGCGCAGGCTTGGATAATCGGTATGGTGGGTGAAAGTGGGTTGAGGCTGGAAAGAATAAGCAACCCCATACATACAATCCTAACAAACATATGCAGAAGAGAGTATCGCGCCGATTAATATTGAATCCAATGAAAGACCGATTTGTGTAAACATTTGCAGCCCCTGTCAAGGAAAGTGGGGGTGCAAGGGTGCGTCACGTGCGACAGGGGACTTGAGGGGAGAAAAACGGTTACTTTTCCTACAGCAGAAACAAATCATTCGCTACGCGTCATACAGTCGGTACACGATTAGCAACAGTGCTTCATTTCAATCTTTGCAACCGGAAACTGGTTTCAAATCTGATTGAACACCCCCACAGGGAGAGGGTTTATGGTCACCTCTGGGGCCAGAAAATACAGTAGAGCCCAGATTGTGTTTATCGTGCGACCAGCCATTGCAGCAGCAGTCGCCCCAGTCCGAGGATTATAGGTCTGATTTTTTGTAATTGCATTTTAAGTGCGACAAATCTTGAAGCATCGTTGTGGTTTGGCTTCGGTTGAGGCTTAGGTACTTCTAGGAAACTGGGTAGACACCGATGGAACTTCGAATTTATTGTGAGTCATGGTGGCTTAGGTACTTCTGGGAGACTCGGTAGACGTAGGTGAAACATCTTACTTATTGTGAATTATTGAACTTCCCAATGGATTATTTCAGTTTTGAAGTTTAATGTATGAACAATCAAATTTTTGATAGAATAATCCCAAAAATTCCACTTTTTGAATCCCAATTTCTGAAGGATTGACGGAATGTTGTTTTGGAATTCTCTAATCATACTTCAATGAGAAGAATTTAAAAAAATGGTCATAATGAAGTGACGACGGAAATGAAAAGCGTATTTTGTGCATATTTTTTAATCCAACATTTTCCGGAAGGGACACACATTGGAAGGAAATGTTTTTCCGGAAGCAAATAAACTTCACACAAATAATTCACTCGTCATCCATGGCTCGCTCGCTCGCTGGCTTGCTTTGATTGCGTTAGCATTCGTTCCGAGAACGGTTTTTCCGGATTCCCATTTCCGGTGAATCAGGGCGAAGTTCATTTGTTATTGTCGGTCGCTGGCGTAGACTGTGGAATGTTTTCTACCTTGCATATCTCTGGTTGAGGATTTGAAGTTTCACTTTTCCAGCTCCATTTTACTCTTGCTTTTGACAGAGAAGCAATAAAAAAATGTTACCAGCCTTGCAACAGGCGGGATTTGAGTGAACAGTCAAGAGATATTCCCTACTCCCTTTTCTCTACAAAACTGAATGCTGACGATGTTACGGTACCGTTACGGTAGGAGAAATACTAAAATGCAAACAATCCCAAACAGCCGGCCTTGAAATGGAGGCGCCTGGTGGTTCTGGATGGAATTTACCACAAGCAACCTTTGGAAAAGCCGTTGCTCTTCTTCGTCTTCCCTTCTTTTCATGCAAATCGCCTCTCTTCGCCAAAAATAAACGAAAGAAAATCGTTGATTGTAAAAAAAGGATCTAATATCGAAAGGTGGTAGGATGTGAAGGGTTCACTTTCTTCGGTATAAAGATATCGATAAGCGCCTATCGATAGCGTATATTTTATTTGGGTCGTATTTTCGCACATCAGAAAAGAATGCAATATATCTTGGATATAGTGAGTGGGGATCTAATGGACACTGTATTGTTTGAAAAACAATTTGAATTCAATTCTTGTACGAATAGTGGGAAAAATACGAGGTGATACTATACGTCCAGACAGTAAAGTAAATTATCTTATTATGCATATATAGTGCCAATTTCACACGCTTCTAACAGCGAAATAAAATTGTATTTATTTATAGCTGTATTACATTTACCACAATCCTGTCTTTATCCCCAAAAACATTTTTGTTACAAGGAAAATCTCGAACATTGGCTGATTCTTTTTTCACTGTTATTTACGACTCAATTTCCGACGATATCACATATACCTATTAACTGACTGGTGGAGTTATTTTTCCGAGACACTCTTAAGATGAACGTGGTTTTCCTCATCTTTGCTGGTGCTCGACGTAATAATTAAAGCCAAAATGGAGAAGAGCTTTTCTGTTACTTTAGCTTTTCCACAGAAATCCATCATCTGAAATCCAACATTGTTCATCCGAACACTCCGCGTCGGGATCATCTTCCAGGAAATATGTTGAAGATATAGCCAACAAAGAGGAAAAACCCTAGAAAAGCGACCCACAAAGGATTGCAACGTCCGTCACTATGTGGTAAACATCATTAAGCGATAATGTGTTCCATCTACTGAAGGAATAATTAATCTCTTTGACGAGCGAGCGAAACACTACTTGGTGCGATTACATTTCGGTTGAAAGTCGCAAGGCTCAAAAAAAGAAAATTGGAAAGGAATGTCCCGAGGACAGGTGATTTTGTTTTTGCCCTGTTGTACACACTGTTGCATATTTTAACATGATGGTTCAATTTTTAACGTGTCTTTGTCGCAAAATATTAAGGACCGATCCAAGAACAATAGCCACGCTAATCGAAAGTGTTACCCTTTGATGCGTACATGCACGATGGAAGGCGATTTGGTTTGTGTTCGCAAACGCATCGGAAAATCGGGATATCGGGCTGATGAATGTGAATGAAGCATTCATTGCACCTTATTGTGAATTCATACCACGCACCTTCGTTTCTATCGTGCAGCAGGAAGGTAGCAGCATAAGCCACCAGATGCATGGCAACACGGAAACTAGTACGCCATGACAGAGGTGTATCGCACGTTAGGCACATGACACATTAATCATGTCTCTGTTTGCCCCGTCCGGTGGCGTAGGTGTGGCCGGAAATTCGTGCTGCCACACGTGACACCGTCGAGTTGGTCTCAGCTCGTTCGTTTCAACATACTTGCTGCCATATCGTAATCGAATCTACACTTTTCTCATCAAATTGCACAATGGAGCGGAAGAGAATGAATGACAAATGCGGAAAAAACGATGCCTATGGTGATGCTAGGTGTGCCAACGAGTAACGGTTGTAACTGTTTTGAAGGTGCGTTCGATGCCTCGGGTAAATGAAAGCCAACAACGGGGTAAAATTGTTCGGTAAATTCGTCGGTGAAAATTGTATTTTAATCTCTGCGGTAAGTTTTTTTTCACTGAGACTCATGATGACTTTTCGAAACTAATCTTCAGAGCAATATTAAATTATTTAATAAACTAAAACTCTTTTAGTGCTTGTGCATTACATTCAAAAAAAAAAAAAAAATTAACAAGCTTGTTGAAACAGCAATCTATTCGAGTTTGAGCATTCTGAAGTATTTGGGTTAGAAACAAGTGGTAGTCTTTGGGCAAAATAATGGAGGATTGATATTCAATTACAGGCTGGCCTCGGTTTTCGTCGACCTCGGTTTTCGTCGTTTGACAAATCTTTCGAAGCTGCTTTATAGTAGCGTGCTTTGTTCTTTACTCATAGGATTCAATGCATTTTGTATTCGCAGAAGATTCGAACATGGTCTCATAAACGAGTGGTGCAGGTTTTCTGCTTCAGACTACTTTTTGACTACAGAAATCGATTTCGATTGAAGCACTGAATGTATTAATGTAAACCTATACGGCATGGAAACCAAGGAAGTAAAACGTAGTATAAAATGATTGATGGCCATTGATTTGATGGCGAAACACACGAACTTTGGTTCTGTTTGAAGAACACCTTCATATCAACCACTGAAAATTCAGTCAAGAAGAATGTACACAACCACCGTTTGTTTTGTGTCAGTCAAGTCAGTAGCCTCGGTTTTCGTTGCTGTCAAAGTCCCATTTGGTGAAGAAAACCGAGGCCGGCCTGTATAGGAAAAACAAGTTTCAAATGATGAAATATGTGTTAAATATCTAAGAGAGAAGTTCTGGCTTAAAAATAATTTAAAGTTAATTAGTTGCTTAGACTCAATAGACTTACTACTGTGTCCAAAAAGTAAGGTGACTTTGGTACGCAAACTGTGCGCGTCCAAGGTATTGGCGGATTGTTATTTTTTAATTGTTAAAATATGTGTTTTTGACTTCTTCAGCAAATTTCATGTAAAAATATTCATCAGGATAGGAGATATGATTTTTTTTGTGGCCTACTACACGTATGACCCTCGTTGACCCGACCCTGGGCACATTTGGGGAGCAAAGAATTTGCTTAAAATTTTGTATGCGTAACTAATTTTTAGCTGCGGATTCGTTGAAATAGCTTTTGGCGATGCAGTAATGTCGAAAAAAAATGTTTACGAGGGGTTTAGTGAATTCCAAAATGGCCGCCATGGCCACAATGGCCAAAATGGCGTCATGGGACACATCATCCTCAACGATTCGTCATTCGACAAAGCTCACGTTCAAAATTTTAAGGAATCAATGTTAAATAATCGTCGATTGATGATTAGAGACTTCACCGATGATATTGAAATATCGAAAGTATCAGTAAATACCATTTTAGAGGAGGTTTTGGGCCTGGAACTCGACTGGTACCAAAATCGTTGAATTTTTTTGAAAAAAGGTGTTGCGTTGAAGTGGGTGAAACAGCGCTATCCGACTAAATTGACAAGACGAAGTGCATTATTACTGTAGACGAGACTTGTAACTATGCTTCAGACTGTAAAACAATCAATCAATCGAATAAATACCGTGCCAGGAATAAGCCAGAACTGAAAAACTAGCCCAACGAGGGTCATACGTGTAGTAGCGCACAAAATAAATCGTATCTCCTATCCGGATGAATATTTTTACATGAAACTTGCTGTAAAAATCAAAAACACATATAGCAACAATAAAAAAATAACAATCCACCAATACCTTTGACGCGCTCAGTTTGAGCACCAAAGTCACCTTACTTTTTGGACACAGTAGTAAAATAGTCTCATTTCGTTATGGTTACGAAGTAATTCATCGTAGGCGCAAGCTGTTTCTTTTCGTTAAAATATACAAAGTCGAAACTGATGGGTTGATTACAACTTCATTGGAAGCGCGTCAATCCCGCCGATGGAAAAAGGAAAACTTTGGCAGCCATTAGTAACAGATTTGGCTCAAAATTTCCCTCTCAACAGCCTCACAATCTAAACTCAGCGCCTAATGCATCCATCGCATTGGGTTTATCACTGGGATTATAAATCATACCCTACCGCTCTCGGGAGGAGAAAACTAGAATAAATTAGACTTCAAAACGTTCCCGAGAAAGAGAGTTTTCATGTTACATTATTCAAATCATCTTTTCGTTTTCTTGTTTGGTTTGTTTGTTCTTCTGCGACGTAAACCAAAATTCGGGTAACGAACCGAAGCTAGCGGAAAGTGGCTTTCCCTGCCACCACCAGCGACAGAACCTTTCCACCGATTAGCATTTCTATCTTCCCTTCGCCCGAGGAAAGCGAGATTCGCTCAATCGTTTGGGGAATAATCATCGCCGTAACGAAACATTTAAAAGCGAAAGTTTGGAGCTTTTCGTAACCGACCTCAAGGGTTTTGGAGGGGGAATCTTATGGTTCCGGGTTTTGTAGATTCCTCTTCCTCTACTCTCTCCCGGCCATTTGCCTTCTCCAATCGGCTCGCTAAGGCTTCGTGAATGTTTTGGTAATTATATTTGCAGTAACCGCTCCTGTGATCCTTACGAGCTCGGATGGATTCATGCACGGGTGTTTGGGAGGTGCTAGCAGTGGCACCAGTAACAGTGTCTGAATGGGATTTAATTAATTTACATAAATAGGTTCAACAACATTCTACGTCGAATTTGGTTGAAACATGTAATATTTTCGCCAGTGAGAGTCAGCTCGTTCGTTAATGTTGATAATAGGAGTTTTTACTGCGGCATGCAGACGTATGAAGTCAAAGAACCCGAACAAGAGCTAGCGTGCAAATTGACTTAATTTTTTCCTCCAACCACAGTGGTATGGACAGAATTGTTGAAAAGCAACACGAACGACACAGAGCGGATCAAACAATTCGTTGATTCCTCTCGACAAGTACATTTTCCATCCACCTGTCCGACGGTCGGACACTTGGGTAAATTATCTGCTCAACCTATACGCTTATGAGGCTACTTCTAATGCCGTTCTCGAAAAGCATCTGCTTCGGTGTCTCGGGCGAACTGAAAACCATTTTTTGTGCGAATAGGTTAAAGAGCTACATAAGTTGGCTCCTTCGCCCAATGTCTCGAATTCACGGCCATTGGCACTAGTTCCCGTTTCGTTAACAGTGCCTAGGTTTTAAGTCAACATGACGACGATGACGACGGTGCTTGTCTTCGTTTCCCTGCTGTATATTTATGATAAATGGGTTTCCATATGCCACCCGACGGACCCAAACGAAGTAAACACTATTCGTCTTCCCCATCAGTCAAACCGTGTGCGCTGCTGTTCCTGTTTCGCAGACAAATGACACGTATGCCAGACCTAGGTAGTTGTTTGCTTCTCGGCAGCATAGCAGAATCAATGCATATTTAAAGTGCAGTTGGTGTGTGCATCAATTTGATAAATTGATTCACCTACCAACATCTGCAGGCAGATAGTTTCTTTCTGCTAAAATTTCGCTTTTCTTTCCTTCCCTCCAAAATGCTACACATGTTCATAGCTATGTGTACAAGACATGCATGTGTGTGACTTCCTTCGTTTTAAAGAAATCCATCTCCAAATTGAGAAAAAAGATGGTGTTATGAATGCGAGAAAAATGTGTTTGCTGTGGTTCAGGGTTTTTCTCCTTCAACCTTTCTATCAACTATGGAATGGAAAACCACGGTGTAAGTGTAGAGAGCCTGTGACTATGCAGGACTAGCTGTGAATGCATGATTGATTTTACACGATAAGACATGTTTGCTGATTTCGCCGAAAACCGTGTACCATTTCTCAACCATGTTTGCGCATTTTGTGTGTGTGATCCGGTAGACCCGTGCCAAGTGAATTGGTGTACAGTATCGAGCGAGTGCTACGTGCAATCAGTTTGAGAACATGAATTTAAATTGAATTAATATTTCATTCCTTTCCTATGCACACGATTAAAATGTTAACAAACTGGAAAGCCAAATGCCAAGAAAGGTGCAATGTTTTGTTTAAAACTAGTGAATTTATGGTGACCTTTTACCATTTTAATCGATATCATATACTGGGTTTGGATGGATGAACTTTTTGGAAGTACCTTTGGTTCTGATAGTCTAAGTCATTTTGCAGTTTTTATTCTTGGTATGTTTTAGATATAGTTCTAGAAGGTGCATAATCCTTAGTTTTTAGTTTTCAATGATCGATACGACAGTGTACCCGGGTATGCTGCTCGTGTGAAACGGTAGAAAGATTAGGTCGAGACCTTAGGTTTAAGGTTCGCTGCTGCACGACAAACTCTTTGTCCTCCGATGATGATGAAAAATGTTCATAAGCAAAATTATTGACACAGCTGCATACTTAATGCATTCATACTAAAAGTGAAGCGCTTAAACGAAATGCTTCAGAGAACACCTTAAGACATAAACGTTACGATTAAAAACATTATCTTTATGAGCGCATGGTGCGTTTTTTAAGGACGAAGAACTACGAACCAAATGGCGTCTTATCGTCTTTAGCATATAATTTGGCTATTTGCACCTCGCTCTTTCCAGCTCAGGTAACACAGTTCCTACCACCTTCTCCTCCAGTGCTTATGGTAAGAAAATGCGTCACGGACAATAATTAAGAATTTGTAGTCCCTCCTCGTAAAGTCTGATGAAAATGATAACTAAATGTTATGGACCCTCGCCTGCGACTCTTCTAGTGTGCTAGGAAAGAAAAGATGCTCGAAGGATAATTAGTGTTTTCCACTTCATGATTGAACGAATTCCTCGGAGGAGAAAGATTCGATGTCTAATGTTGCCACTCTAGCTCTTTATTAGAGCGAAGGTTTTCTTTTGAAGAGGTTTCTTTTTCTTGGAGCATTTTATACTCTAGAGAAACTTTTTAAGCGATGATTTCCGAAGAGAGCGGGATGGCCGTTGAGTTGTTAGACGATGGTAAGCACGATGCGAATGTAACCGGATCGGCATCGAATAGTACCGTCAACGGACCGCCATGCAAAGCGAAGACACTTTCCCATCAATTAGGTTTGATTGTACACAAAGTGATGATGTCGCTTCAAGGAAGGCTTTTTGTCGCTTCAAGAAGATTCCCGGCATGAACTTTCTTGGAACATGAAACATGACAAATATTGAAACTTTTCTAGATTTCTCGTGCTGTGTTATAATAAAAACTGAACTGTGATGTTAAACGAAATACATTTCCAAATTTGTTAATCTATATTGCTCTGATGCAATTGGATGGAAATAGTCCGTTTCATCTCCATTTCAGCGGAGCAAAACGCTGATATGACAAGGTGAGGCGGTTAGAAAAACGGGGTCGTGTATGATTCCCGAACAGACATGACATTATTTTCAACCCAAGAGCAACTCAGCATGAAACATGAATCGAATTGTTCTGTCACGCGGGGCCAACAGCTTTCTCCGCCACCTATACCCTCTAGTCGTTAAAAATGGGTCGGAAATAATTCTGCATATTAATTTTTCGCTTCTCCCGTCCTCTTTTTCATCGAGAATTTTCAACCCCTACGGCATTGTTCGGTAAGCGTAAACGCATCGTGCGTAAATTGCTCAACATCAAACAGAACTTAATCACCCGCTGATAATCGTTGAAATATTGAGCAGTTTCTGGCCACCACCACCTACCACTACCTCGTGAAAAACGACATGGACCCACAGACACTAGCAAAAAAAAAATCTTCAAACTCAAAATGCTGTTGACTGGTTTGAAAGTATGTCAGTTTCGTTTTAGGTTCAGCACGAATCCTCCTTTTCCCCCGTTGCATGAATTTTTCTCCCAGTCATCCTCTTGTTTTCACGCGCAATCGAATTAATCAGCTAGCGGAATTTAATTCCCACCCTTTCGGGTTACTCAATTAACTCCCGGTTGTGGGACAAGAGCTTCGGAGCTTCGTTCGTCTCTTGTACCGATTTTCCCAACGAGGAAGTTGGCGTTAAAATAAACCGAACTGAAAGGTTAACAATTAAGCGGGGAAGCTGGATTAAAACAAATGAAATTCAAAATAGAGCGCAACAGCAAAACATAAAACCAGATATAACAGCAACACAGGCAACGGGCGGAAAAATGTTTCGTTCCAAAATCGGAATGTGGAAAAACTAACAATTCAATTGTTGCAACAACGGTTTAAAAGGCATACACGCCCCCGGTGTGAAAATGGTGGAAATTATATGGAATAAGACAGGCCGAATGGCGAAGAAAAAATACTATGTTTCGTATTTTTTCCTTTGCCATTCGGCCTATTTTGTTCATTTGTTCTTGCATATTTCACGCCACACACAAAGCCAAAGGCGGAGATAAAATGGGAAATAAATTTTAAAAACACTCTCGCAGCGCACCCACGAAAAGAAAACGGTCGTGCAAAAGATAAGCAAACATTATCGCGAAAAATATATTCGCACTTCCAACACCCAGGCGTGGACGAAATTTGAATCGCAGGTGTCACCTGCGTCCCAAAAGGGAAAGAGTTATGCCACGTGGCGATGCCTGAGTAATGGTATCTGTGTCTTTAGGTTTACTTGAAGACTTACTTTATTTTTTATTTCTCGATGTTGTATGCTCTTATCTTTGAAATTGTATGCCTCCCGAAGAAAAAGGACGCCTGCGGAAACCGTGTTGTCGCATTTATCTCGAGTGCTCCAGGGTAGGTGACGCCTCGATATGAATTAATTAACATTTGTGAGCCACTCCGACAAGCAGTTGGAGTCCTGAACACCGGGAAAGATGACGAATGTTCTTCATTAGAATTGACATGCATAATTTGTCTAGAAGAGGAAAATAAAAGCTTTATCGTGGGCAAATAAATGTCCGAAGCCAAATGTAGAAAGAACCGCGGAGAAAAGGAAGACAAGTTTTTCGTCAAATTTGTATTTAACAAGGTGCGAAAAAATTAAATAGGGTTTTTATGATTCTTGTATATCTTACTTTATTTGAATACTTTTGTAAGATTCTAAGACAAATTATTGAAACATGAAATAAAATTGGACAAGCTTATACGGATTATCGATCGCCAATCAAAGCAAAAGAATGACGATCACAAACGTATTCAACAAACAATTCTTGCCTGTGGTTAGTGCGTGGTTTTCTCCGAGGTTTTCTCCGCCATCAATAACATCGACGAACGATGACCGAGGTGGTCAACCACTCGGTTGTAATAACAAGAAAATATATAAGATAGTGAGGGAAAATTCGTTTCTTTTCATCAGCACCAATTGGTCTTGCCCGTTATTCACCCTTTTTCTGACTGATTTTTCTTATGCTTTGTCACCGTTTTCATCCCCTTCTTAGTCATTATCTTTGTGTGCTCTTGTGTTACCCATCCCACCCACAAATTGTTGGCAGACGGCATGATCCCGAACGAGACACAAGGAAACTAAACGCGATATGCAAATGCAGCCCATGACAGGGACACTACGGTAAATCGACACACACACATACTCTTGACATATCTTGGAAGACAGAAAACGTATGATGGCCACCGCAAGTGTCCCGTGCCGATGCTGGAATAGATTCCTATCTCTTCGAAGTGAAATGATAATAACTCAAATATTTACTCACCGCAAACTCAGGCACACACGTGGATGCTGGTTTACTTCCGGTGTTCGTGCCTCTTTCAGGCGGTCCATTTGGAATGACTTTTCGAACGAAGCGCTTTCTCATGAATGTTCGGTTCGTTCCGCCTGAGAGATGGTGACTGTAATAGTGGCGGCTACTGGGATCGGAGCGTAGAAATCGCACCTTTTAAACAGTATTTGCACACTTCAGCAGGTCCATGGCAGTTCTTATCCGGTGCAGGCGCCGGAGGGCAGCCATCCTGCTTGGGACGGGGACTTTTCTTTTCACATTCTTTGGAATGGAATGGATTTTCCGACGATTTCCGTCTTTTCATCGATTTGTTAGCAGCTCCCCAACTGCTCCTCGCAACAAGGCCATAATGTGGTGAAAAGGACCTTTTTGTTTGTTTGTTTTTTTTTCAGGCAAAAACCTTCAAACGGTGCCCACCTGGCACGGTGGATGAGGAGTGTCTGATTTTTGCGCTTGTTTTTCGACTAAAACCTAACCCCAGCCTGTAAACCCTGGCCACACCCAAATACCATTTCACCTGATTTTAGTATGGATGAGGGTGATGGACATGCAGAACGTGTTGGTGACTGGGCGTTACCGATCCGGTGCTGGTAGGTGCTAAAGAAAACCAATCCTAGACAGTACCTGTGTTACGGACGGACGATAGGTCTCGTTCGAGTTAAAAAATCGGTTCTCAATTTGGCATGTCAAAATATAAAATTTACTCACAGACAAGAAAATGAAAGTAAAGGAAGGAACAAATAGCCAACAAAGATGGCCATAATATGCTTGGATTGGCCAGAAAAGGTTGTTGGTCTAACACAGAACAACCACGAGTAAAGTTTAGGATAAACGCAAAGCATAGAAACAGCGATTACCGCTGTCGTTGCACCAATGCAAACGCGCATGTAAATCGGTAAAGGAAACGATTGTTACTTTCGGTACCAAGTACAATCGTGGATCAAAATACACATGACTTCCCGGATACGATTCATCGGGAACGAGATGTGTAAGCATGCGTGCAACGACAGCGCTAACCGTATGGCGCGACAAATATTAGGGGTTATCATGAAATCGTCGTTTCGTTTTAGCGGTCGCTAAAGGCGCTCATTCGTCGGTAAGGGTGCTCATTTGTTCATTATAATGAACTTTTAGCGACTGAAATGAACAAATGAGTACCTTTAGCGACCGCTAAAACGAAACGACGATTTCATGATAACCCCTATTAGTAATTAAATCAAAACATGGCTTGCTCAACGCGTGGGAGCAAAGACCGGGAAAGCTAGATCGCTTAAGACTACAAAGTCGAGACGCCACACGTATGCGTACGCCAAACAGAATTCAGCGAAACAAATTTCATAAATAAAACTTTGTAGAGCGAACGATCGCGAGCGGGCGCGATCTAACAATGTTGTAACAAGTACAAATTTCAGCATAACCAAATTCCAACATTGTAGAACGAACGATCGCGAGCGGGCGCGATCTAACATGTTGTAACGAGAACAAAATTCAGCTAACCGAATTTCAACGATAAAACATTGTAGAACGAATCGCGAGCGTGCGCAATCTAACAATGTATTATCCAGTACAAATCCAGATAGCCGAATTCCAACGAAACAACATTGTAGAAGGAACGATCGAACGTAGCGAGAGCGCGTTGACGAACGTTGCGCTCCGACCGACCTCGTAAACAATCTTCAATTGTTTACGCGATCGACATAAGTTCAAGTACATGGCCAGCATAAGATTCGAATACGTGACCAAATCATGCGAAAGTCAGTGAGTCAGGCCAAAACATAAGCATCTAAACCAAAACAACAATGTAGTTACAAAGGCCAATGTTCGATTTCAAGTTCTACAGAAAAAACTGCGAATATGTTCGAACGAACATGAATGAACAAGTTGAAACAGGAATTTACGCGAATCTACGCAACTGCGAACAAATCTGGATTCTGGAGTGAGATCTTCTAACTCGCTCGCGCTCTTTAGTCCATAGAAACCATTTAGGTATATAAGACGGACAAATTTGGAATAAAATCAGACTTTCATGGGAATCCATCCGAGGCGGTCACCTTGACCGTCTTGGTACGAGGCTCGTGGATGTTCTCATCATCTTAACCTCGACGTTTTAGAGGAAAGGAAGTCCGGTCTAATTATTTTTACCCTTTCAGCAACCTTACCCTAAGAACTTAGGAAATCTTGAGAGCGTCCCCTCCGGCGTCGGCATAGTCACGGCACGGACCAAACTCCCAGGAAATCCACAAGTTCAATTCCCTCCTTACCCAAGGGCTTAGGAAATTTCGAGAGCGTCCCCTCCGGCGTCGGCGTAGTCACGGCACGGACCAAACTCCCGAAAAATCCGCGAGTCCCATCCCAATCCGGTTACGATTTCTCCGTTGTCGGCGTAGTCACGGCGCGGACCGATCGTACCAAATCAACCTTTCTATCCCAGTCCGAAAGACTTAGGAAAATTCGAGAGCGTCTCCTCCGGCGTCGGCGTAGTCACGGCACGGACCAAACTCTCGAAAGATCCAAGGTTCTATCCCATCCTCGGTCGCGATTTCTCCGTTGTCGGCGTAGTCACGGCGCGGACCGATCGTACCGAAAGCCAACTTCCTAACCCTATCCGAAAGACTTAACGATAATTCGCCAGAATCTCTCTCCGTTGGCGGCGTAGTCACGTCGCGGACCGAATTCTCGGTTATCGTCAAGTCAAGGTTTTAGTATCACACGTTGTTTTCTCCGGTGTCGGCATAGTCACGGCCCGGACCGAACACGTTGATACTAAAGCCGAAGGAGTCGAGCGCATTAAAAGGTGTTCGCGTTGGAGACGACCAACGCACACGGTCAAGCTACCTTCGCGCTTGATCGGACAATCCCACGTCGTTACAACCTGTGTAAGGTTGGCTTCTTCATGCTTCCTTGATGTCCATCTGGTGATGTCTGGGACGTATTCGCGAGTACGAATCTGTGCTTAGCTGCGTCCAATTGTTCCTACCAGAGTGCCATAGTCTCCGCCTTTATTTCTTTCCTCGGGTCTCTGCCGGTGTGCCGTAGCTCGTAGCACTGAGCATTCTAGCAGCTTTCCAGGTGTATTGGTAGCACTCCGGCAATAACACACATCGTACAACACGTTGCTAAAGGTACACGCGATTTTGTTTACCGTAGAGTTTTGCGCTTTGTTCACAATCGCTCGATAAGAGCCGTATCTTAGGCATCTCTATATGCGCTTGAGTCTTTCGGTGGTTTGCCTACTTTTGGTATTAGGACCAATCTTTGCTGCTTCCAAATCCTCTTCCAGATATCTTATACCTCACAACACTGCCGGTTGGGGCCATACTGTCTCAGCACCAATCATTTGACAATTGAAAGGAGTTCCTGTTCCCAGAATGATCTCCGCCACCTATGGAACCGGATCCAGCTGGGATCGGAGCGTAGCGGAGCTCTTCCACAGCAACAATTTGTTGTTCGACGGCTCGTACAAAAAAACCGAAGGCTCTTCACAAAGGACGATCGGAACCTCGGTCAAAGCCGGCTTAAAATTTTCCTTAAACGATGCGAAAGTGTGTCCGTTGCAGTCGCAACCGAAGCAGGCTTGGAAGGGCAGAAGGGGAATTATTCGAAGAAATGTTGAAGTTCACGGTTAACTCGGTCTCCTTCACGATAGCAAATCAATTCGCTCGGTTTGCGTATTCTTCAGTTGTTTTTCTTTTTTCGGTTAGTTTCTTTCAATCTTCTTGTGCCTTTTTGCTTCTCCGACACCTTGCGGGCTTAAGTTTGATCTGCGGTGATGTTGGTGTGGTGAAAAACTGTTTGTGTTTGAGCGCGCTTTGCATACCTGATGTGGTTTTCGACTGTCGAACTTCAAATATAGCCGTCAAGGTCAAACTCGATCCTGTTGCCGTGGGAACGACACGAGCTTGTTCCTATGAGCGTCGACGTTCAATGTGTTTGGATATGGTTTGAAGTAATTTAAAATTGGTTTAAGGCTTGCCTACCTTTAGGATGCATAAACGAAATTTAAAATAAAAAGCTCATTAATTTTATATTAAAAATATCTGCCTTAAGTAGAAACTAACCGATGTAGAAGTTACAAAGTGGTATAAGTGAGACATATATTTTACACATATCCACAAATCATATTTTCTGGTTTAATTTTCTTGTTTTCTCTGTGAAAGTTTATCACATTATACATAATTTTTCAGCCGAGATGTTAACTATTCATTCAATAAAACTTTCACGATAACAAACACTATTTCCGTATCATTTATCCCCTGAATGATGGTTTTTTTTTCAAATGTATGGCCATGCCAATGCATTTCCTATACCATTGTTAAATCATACATAAACTCACATAACAATCGTTTCCATATGCAGCTTTTTCTCGGAACCGCACTGCAATCTGTTGCCGCGTTCGCTAAATATTGTTTGTTCACCAATTTTGTAATGAGTTCCGAAAGGGGCAGAGCAACGGGATCATTTAGAAAGTTTTTCAATCCGGTTTTCCTTCCTTCGTTCTCCACTCCAGAAGAAATAGCCGCTAAGAACCGGAATCGTTAAAGATGACTCGAATGAGTATTGCACCTTCCTTTCTCTAAGTTCTTTTTCTACCTCGGTCAACAATCAACAGGTTTTTAAAGGTTCACGTGGAGCTAACGAGTGAGGTAAATTCATTAAATGGTTTTCCTTAATCTTTTGGCCCTCTCAATCGATTCATTCCGTGTCTTGTCAGCTGAAGATGCTGTTTGTCCTTTATGAATCTGGTTAAACCTATAGGCGTCCGAATTTTCATAGTTTTCCTTTGTCCCAGGATCTTTGTTCTTCCACTTAGCGATCGATAACATAGATGGCGAATCATCAAACGCCTTTTTACGAAAATTTGGAACCGCACTCTTTTGAAGCTAGATGACGGTAGAGAAGCCGACAGCATGCTTCCAATATTTCTAAGTCCTAATCCGTTCTACCTTCCTAATGATGGGAGAGATCATTCCGAACTCACTCCGTCAACAAAATTATGCAAATGACTTGTAATTGCAGATGTTTCTGAACAAGATGAACCGCAGAACATCATCCCAGCAGGGAAAACATTCCGAATGGTGTCGCTAGTGGTTTTGATAAATTAATAGGACTTTTTGGTGCTGCTTTGTACGTTCGGAATGCTGGAAAAAGAAATGAAACGTGCAAGAATGTCTATCATTTGAGGCATACGTGCTGGACGGATAGACCTTCAATGTTGAAATTATGTGCTTTTCGTGACAAACGGAATGCTGATGACAATCATGTTGGACAGATGCTTGCAAAATGGATTTCGCAGGCCGTCCCTTACCGACGGACTTGTAGGATTACTAGCGAGCAAAAGAGAGTAGTATGCATCAACGAGAATGTGGGATATTAGTTGCGCCATAGGATAAATCCTTACGGAAGGGTTTATTCGTACGACCTATGGAATATCTATCACAAATGAATCCCACTCTCGCAAACCTTTCTTCTGCCCCGGGACATACGCAACTTCATGAACAATACTTACACTGTGCAGCCAGGTTAGTCTACATCAAGCCGGGTTTGATTGTATCTTGCACTCGAAGTAGATGTGGTCGCCTCCCTTGATGTCGTCCATTGCAAGGGTGGAGCCGAGATGAAGGATAACTATCTATCATCAAGGTTAGCCGTGAACTGAGAAGCGAATAGGGACAAACAGAAAAGACGAAGAATGGGTCATAAACGTTGATGAGGTTCACCAGGAGATGGTACTCACAGTGCACGCTGATATGTCGGAAATGCTCGAGGAAAATTCCCACCTCCTTCGGGTTCTGCCCCGGGCATCCGAACAACCGACCATCATCCTCGACCGTCGGAATGAAGGTCAGCACCAAGACGGTGGTATTGCGTACGGAATGCTCTTTGACGCATTTCAGTGTCTTCTTGCTCTTCGTCCACTGCATGACCGCATAAGGGCGCGCCCCAGTCAACAGGTACACGATCTGGTACTCCTGGTGTGCGGCCAACGATTCGGTCGAGTTGAGAATTTTCACCGCCAACGGTTTTACTGTGGGTTTTGGTTGGTTCAGTTTAGTCAAAACAGGATGGAAATAGGGAGATGTTTTCCTGCAGTTTTCGTCAGCAGTTAGATGGATGTCCTGTTTGCTTTTTTTTTTTGAACTCGTGTTAAACTCGCTTTTCCTTGTGGAAGCCCGCAGCATGACTTTCCTCATGGATGCTTGTTTAAGGATTGGTTTGGTTTGTTTGGAAAGGAAAAAGGATCCTGATCCGCTGTTTGAATTAACGAATCATGTTTGCGCGTGCAGAATGATAACCGACGTCAAGTTTGCTGAGATGGTTGGTTGTTTTTAGTTCTGTTTTAATCATTTAAAAAGTACCATTCTTCTAAAATTCCTCGTCTAAATTTGAATATTTTAACTGCTTAGTTGCTTACCAATAACTCCGTTTCCCGATAGCCTTTTCGTTTTTTTTTCAACCTTTCGTAGCTACGATATCCAAAGTAATGAATTCTCACAATGATTATTCTTCTTAATTCCGTCACGCGTGGTAACTTGCGCGCTACGCCGGCATTTAATGCAATAAAATCGCTCCACGAAACTTTTACCAATTATCATCAATTTTGGTCGGAAAAGTTATGCATACCAGCCGTTGCCAGACGGCTTTCGTAGGCTTGCTTCGCTAAAAACCCCTGTTTAATGTTTTCCTTTCTGTTCGATGGGGATAAGGTCGAGGGTGAAAACATTAACGTAACGATTAGCGAGAAAGTCGCGAATAAATGACAGTTGTTTTTTGTCAGCCTGTAAGAGCCGGTCGTTGTGGACTCCAAATTGATTATTGCGGCGTACCCGTTTACATTGGATCCATTTGTCCGGAAGTTTGTCTACCGAGTCGTGTGGAATTTATTGCGTTTTGTGAGGAATGTAAAACAATAAAACGAATTCTTAGACGTTACTGCGATGGGGAGGTTACTAGCTGGCAAGAGGACATACCACCACGTTCGAATCTTGAGGTCGCCACTACGTCCGGTATTACGTACAGCTGATCACCGATGTTATAATATACACTTAATAATAAGCCGTTAATGTGTTTATCTCTTGTAATAAATATACCCAATTATTAATAGCGATCGATTCATATTCGGATTTTTCCCGACTGAAACAACGAGAGGTAAATTTGTGATTGAATCGGGGTTATACTAAGAACGCGAGTAAACGAACTTATTGTATAAGGAATGGCTTCAACATGTTGGTAAGCGGATATTTTTTCTGCATGATCACCAGTAAGGTATTTATCGTCGAAATACGGCGAATGTTTAATACAGTCCCCTGTACGAGAGGACTGACTTTCCACGTACAACAGCGTGGGGGCATAACCAAGAGGTCGTTACGCCAAGAAGAACTTTAATCCGGTGCCAGTTAGCAACATGTAACTCACGCCAATCTCATCGTCACAGTTACGTGCGACCAAACGTATCGCCATCAACCATGGCACCGGGAACCCGGTTGGTTTATCTGAGAAAAGGTTAGTAGCAATTGAATGGTATAAAACCGCCCAAAATCTAAAGGTGTTGCTGAACAAATAGCCATGCTGTATCACACGTTACTGTGTTAAACTGTGCCACATCAAAAAGTGTTAATTGATTCAACATTCATCGAGATGATGAAATTGTGATATACTCGCACCTAACAGGTACCAAAGAACGATATCCCGGACACTAATGATGATGGTGGGGAATGGTGGTGAAGTTTTCCCGTAGGTTTGAGAGAAATTGCATTGCAATTAAGGGAAAGTCAGAAACATCGACTTGAAAACTTGGCGAATCGCAAAACAGGCTTTGGAAAAGATTGAGTGGCAAACGATATGGTTAAAGTTGATGTCGTTTTTCCAGTTTTTAATACATCCAGCCAATGGAGGACACAACAACACTCTCGATAATAAACAATGGAAAAATGAAACTGCTCTGCGAAAGTGAAACAAACTCGTCCGCTTAAATAAAAATGTTTAACAGAGGCGCTTCATTAGAATTCATTAGCGACCTGGAGTGTTCCGTAAAGTGTCACCGCGTCACTGTAATCCTCGCCTAATCCAGGTAGCTGCAGCCGGGAGGTAAAATTTCATTTAAAAGTGGCACGGTTGGTCCCCGAAAAATCCCCGCTAATACCCGGTTTTGAGTGGAGCGAAAAATTTAATTACGTAGCCGCATGAAAAATGGCATGCCAACTAACAAAAAAAAAAAAAAACAACAACCCCAACATGAGCACAAGTGAAAGGAGCATGGAGAAATTGTCAGCCGCGGAGAAGGAAGCGTGAAGCCCGTGAGTTGCGAGGGCCGCTATGGACGCCCAAAAATCCGGATGCCCGGAAAAAGGAGTTGTGGTCCCTGTTGCTGGTCCCCTTCTGGAAGCGAAATAGAATATATGTTTTAATTGCTCCATGTTCAGCGCCCGTTAAGGACGAAAGTGAATAAATTTACCCTGAGTTCAAGTGTGTAGGCTGAGATCCGATGAGGTTTCCAACGGGCTGGAACAACGCCGTTTGGCGGTTGGTGAGCGGTTTGCATTACAGTTTTCAAGGGTCGACCTGCCATACTAGAGAAAAAACAGAGAAAATTCGAGTAACAGTTAACGGGAGTCAGTGCCTTTTCAGCCCATTTCCCCTTCATTACTTACGGAGAAAAATCTGTACCAGCTAAAATGGATCTCACAATCAAACCGCTGTGGTTCGTGGGCGAAAACGTGCTCCAGAACATGGTTGGCGGACACCATGATGCCACAGACGGGATGGGATGCTGGGGCAAGGGAAGATTCATTTTAATAATTAATTCGGAGATGAGTTTACAATTTTTCTGGACAAAGTTACTCTATTTGGGGCGCATAATAGTTTCCTAATGAAAATAGAATCATTTACCGTACAACGTTGGAGGGTATTCTGGTTGGAAATAACTTGTTAGAAAATCAACATCAACACGTAACAGGCCTTTAATCAAGCAAGTAAAATTTAACCAAGAAAATGTATAACTCTGTAGCTCGGAAGTAAGTTGAAATCACACAGAGTGTAGCATCAGTTTATCCTTTCCAAGGCATTTTGAATATCAAAATGAATTCCGTATAGTCCAATTAATTTGAAGTGTAACCGTTCCAATATATCACGCCCCCATTTACTTTGCGCCTGCTTCTTAAACCGTGTACTAAAATGATGATGAGTCCCACCTCTCTGACCCTTCACGAAAAATACCAGTCAGCTCTCTTTTCCTTGCGTACAGCGGTTAGCACAACTTCCAAAAGACAGAAATTGTGGAACCACTCTCCGGAGTACACGTGCTCCTATTCGTATAGCCGGTATCTCCCTTGTCCAACATATGGAGGGGCAAATCTTATCCGCGAAACAGTTGGTCGCGTCGAAAAAATCATCAATGGATTAATTCGAGGTGCCTGCCACGTGACTGTACAAAAGCGACTGATGGAGTTCCTACAGAACGATCAATTTCAAATTTCCACTTTTACACGCGCGTGTCTCAAAGATATGTTGTTTCATTTTTTTTATTTACATTGCAAAACAAAAATCTCATCATCATCATCTGTGAGACCGTGATGACGAGTGCGGTGCACTTGATTATTATTTTCGCTATCTTTTGGCTGACGCGGATGCCAAACATTTTGTCAAGGCTCCGTTATTACTCAGCTAATCCTGGTCTTCGCAATCATCAAACAAGGATCACCCTGACTAGTATGCGAATATTCTCGGTGCTCGTAGCACATACGCTGGGCCATAAACGTTGACCTTTTCCAAGCGTTTTGGGACCCTCGTAACCAGTGTCGACACTGTTGCTGATGTATCGGAGCGAATACATGTGATGCGCTCTGTAGCGTGGGCCAATTTTTAAACCTAACTCGCCGTCCCTAAAACACACTACGCTCCATGAGGTTCCAGCCGGTTGCTTAGCGTATGAGTAATACATTTAATTTTTCGAATGTAATCAGTCTTTCCACTTTTTTTTTATCTTTTCATCTACACCGTTTTCATCTACACCATTGTAATTGATCGTTCTGTAACCGTCTAGCCGGATTACGGTGCTCCAAGCAAAAACTTAGGCAGACAGCTTAATTTCACCATCTTTTCACCATTTTGACCCGGGCGATCGGTTCGGTGAGGGAAAATCTGTCTCAATGTAGGATACGGGAAAAATCAATTGACGAAAACGGCATCTGGCATTAGAGTTGCAGTTCGTACCCATCGATTGCGCTCGTTTGTATGCGGAAGCAATCGCCACAAACCAGTTGATCCCACAGCGGGTGTTGCAAAGCACCGACAACAACCGGAACACTTGCGTATGTTTGCAGTTCCAACATTTTATGCAAAACTTGCGCGTTGTGCAAACTTTGACGACACTGTCAAAGCCCGAATTGTGTTTGCCATTTAGCCAGGTCGAAGTTTTCCCACCACTATCAGCAGCGGCTCCACCCGGACGTGTTTATCTTGCTAAGCCGACAGCGGCTGCCATCTGCGCCGGGAAAATGACGTAGCGAAACTACCAGAAACTAAAGCACTATAAACTCAATTAGGGAAAATTAAATTCACATTAATTGAAAAACTCCCATCAAGTGCCGACGGGCAACAACCAATCACGTCTGCTATCTCACTCACCGTTTACCGATGGCTCTTGCTTTGTCTTCCGCCGACAAGTCAGGATCGGTAAGTATGGTCTCCGAAGCTGATGCATCATCGGAACGGTGTCATCATGTTCGACAACGGTTCGGTGACAAATTAAGCTGTCTCCGTTGTACGTGTACCTGGAAGGCAGGTGTGAGTGTGTGTGGTATATCCGTATGTTCCCGGAAAGCGAATGGATGCATACTTCCTGACAGGGATGCCATCGCTTGAAGGTGGTTCATTTTAGGATGAGTTAGTCACATCGCGGTAAAGCGACCACAGATGCTTCAACCCGCCAAAGTGAAGACGCTAATAAGATACTTACGGTGGGTGTCTTTTCTTCTTCTTCTGGCCTTTCAGTTCTTAGCATCGCACCGTGAAAGTAGCGTTTCGGTTGGATTTTAATTAAAATATAACCATATCACAAGCAAAACGATACAAACTATGCATGTACCTCCGTTCGACCGGCTTGCGACTTTGAAAACACTCAATATCCTCACCTCATGCGCACTCGTTCGTGGAATACTATGTACTATGTGACGGTAAGAAGATGCTCTATTGAAACGTGTGAAGATTTTTAAGACTCTTCGACGTTAAAGTGTTAAAAGTCGTTTTGATGAAGTGAGTATGTTATTCTGAAACCTTCAACATACTTGTTAGAACATGGGCAATGGTTAAGAGGAAAATGTGTAAATTAATAAATGATGCTATATATTCTCTTTAAATAAACGCTTTTTCATGCCTTTCACTATTCCCTTTTAAGTAAAAGCTTTTAAAATGTAACCCAGAAAAATAAAATAAACTGCGTTTAAAAATGACGATGTAAAATGTCGTGCGGAGAGTGATGAAATCATCTCTTGCAATGGATCTAGATTTAATTATTGTGCTCCGGGCAACCACAATGATCCAGCAGACACTATCAAATAGAACGCAAAGGCATGTTATTATCACATACACATTAGGCAATTTTAATTATAGCAACAACTTTACGATAATAGTTAATACTGGGATTCATTTAATGGAACCATTTGAACCTAGTTGTACAGAACGTCTTTTCAAATACTTGCACTCGACAATGAACCTTTTCCGACTCGTATGTCTCTACATAAAAATGCAAAAAGGTCAGTCATTAAGGCTTTCTATTGGGCAGTTAAACGTTCCCATAAACCGAGCGGCTCGTGGTTTAAAAGCGAAAGCAAACAAAGACATTCACAATTTGCTTGCTCTTCGTAGAAAACGTTGGCTACTAATCCTGCTTGTGTGTGTACCCAATCCGTCTATCTACACGGCGCATGAAAGATCGACATTTGAAATAAAAAACACGACAAGGGTAGCAAGTTCGAGCCTGCCACTCGGAAATGCCCGAGACTCTGGAGTTGGCACTATGTATGATTTGGAACATGTGGTTGTGAAAAGCACTGTGTGTAGTGTTGTGTAGTGAGCAGATGAGCTACCTCTCTGAAACAAAAACTGAGGTGGCTCACCAACTCACCTACTGAGGTGGCTCACCTACTGCGGTGGCTCACCTACTGAGGTGGCTCACCTACTGGGGTGGCTCACCTACTGAGGTGGCTCACCTACTAAGGTGGCTCACCTACTGGTGGCTCACCTACTGGTGGCTCAACAAACTCAGTTGTGCGGTGGCTCAGTAAACTCAGTTGTGCTGGTGGCTCAGCAAACTCAATTGTGCGGTGGCTCATCAAACTCAATTGTACTGGTGGCTCTTCAAACTCATTTGTACCGGTGGCTCAGTAAACACAGTATGTTTTATGTCCATGAACCGACAGTTGAGTAACATTGTAAAACTGATAAGTTAGATGGTCAATCATGTTCGTTTAATGCGGTTGGTAACACGTTAACCGCCATGTCAGTCCCTGGGGACTGACCGTTTCCGTTGGGTGAAGTTTTCGTTCACGTCACGTCGGTCCCTTGGGACTGACAAATCTATGAGTCGTGTCGGTCCGCCAATGTCGGTCCACCAGTGTCGGTCCGCCAGTGTCGGTCCACCGGTGTCGGTCCACCAGTGTCAGTCCGCTGGTGTCGGTCCACCGGTGTCGGTCCGCCAGTGTCGGTCCGCCGGTGTCAGTCCGCCGGTGTCGGTCCACCGGTGTCGGTCCGCCAGTGAAAGAGATAGCGACATACGGTCTTAGGCAAAGTGGAAGGGTACGATTTTCCCCTTCGTGCCCTACTTCTTGTCTCGTCCTTCGTTTTTGCAGGCTGTTTGCTCTGAGCGAGGCGCGGATATCGCGGCGCGTTTGGGTTATGTTCTTTCTTTTGCTTTTATTCTCTTTGTCGCACTTGCACGAATTGCATGCGCGTATGTGTGATTGTGCACGGGTCTATTGGACCCGTTAGTTTTTGCAGGCCGTTTGCGCTATGCGCGATATCGCGGCGGTTTGGGGTTGTTTTTTTTTGTTTCTTTTTCTCTTCGTCGTATTCGTACGCATTGCGTGCGCGGATGTGTGATTGTGTACGGGTTTATTGGAACGTTTGTACCAGCTTTGTTTCTACAAACGGTGCGGTTACTTTTTCGTCTCGTTTGCGTTTGAACCTTCTTCGTGTTATTGCTACTTTTTAATGATGCGATGCATATTAAAACCAGACGATCGTGGAACTCTTGCTTCAGCTATGTAGAGTGGGTGACATTTGCCAACAAAAAAATCTGTGAAGCATATTTGTGCAGCAGAAGCATGTAGCGCATCTACACGGATTTTTACGAAAAATAATCAATAAAAAAAATCAAATCAATCTCCATATGTCCAATCTCCAATCTCTAACTCATCTTCAGCATCATATGTTTTCTTTCATTGGCATGTTGGTTAAGTTTTCTTTCGTTTTTTTTTCTTTCTTCCTTAACTAAAATGTTCTTTTGAATAATAACGCATCAAAATATGGAACGTACAAAATATTTCGAATTTTATTCATATTGATAATGCAAATAAAATAAATAGATGAATGTAGTCGCAGTCCAGTTCTTCTCTTACGAAATTGCTTTCTCTTCCGCCTTCTCTTTTCACCCTGTAAATATATGGGCGCAGTTGTCTTCCACGTGTCTGTCAGCGTATCTTGGCAGGATAAAAGTTTCGCTGGGAAAAAAAACAAACCAAAAAAGCAAATAAAGAATTTTGAAATCATTGAAAACATAAAATGGCCCTACATCACGGGACAGTATGTTACCTTGGCCATAGCTCATGGTATCACGATGATTAGCACATCACATCTGCACCACATTGATACACCGATTCAGATGTTGAAGCTGCACAGTCTTGTGCGTGTGCATGGTCGCTGTAGTAATTAATTTGCTGATCAATCCAGTTGTTCTCTTTCGTAAATACAGATACGGGTGCAGTTATAAATGTTGCTAGGGAAAAAACAAAACAAAACTGTAAACGAAGGATTTTAAAATCAATGAAAAACTAAAACGATATCTATAGTAGGGAGTATGTTACCTTTGCAGTAGCTCATGGTACCAGGATGATTAGCGTGCCGCCCACAATCTTGCCTTTGTCGCGCCGAGTCTATGATCATTGCTTCGGTGGATGATAAGCTGTCTGGTGCGTGTAGAAGATCGTCTTTGTAGTTCATACGTAGAACAATAAATTGTATCGATTTGTTTCTCATTGTACCCTATCTCTCCATTGTTTGGTTACATTATCATTTTGTTTAATAAATAAAATCTTCCTGAATTTTTTTGACAGTAACCTATTTCTCTTACTAGTTTCAATATCACCTGCTTTCGAAAAAACCCGCTCGCAAGGCACCGATGACGCCGGAATGCACAACCTTTGGATCATTAATTTATAAAGCACAGGATACTTATACTGCTTAAGTTTCCACCATTCAAGGGGATCATCTGCTCTATGAGCTAAGGGCTCGGCATTATAGTTATCTAATTCAATTTGGTGGGATGTGCGCGTATGGAGCATCGTGTGGGGTTGATTTGGCCCTGAATCATATTCATCCCATATGCTCTCGGGCTGGTTATCTAACGGTGTTATAGGTATTGATTCGATATCAGATTCGACATTATCAGAAATATTTTTACTAATTAGATCCATTTCTTTTAGAACCGTTTTAGAGAACTCTTCTATGTCTTCTTTGTCGTCAACGCTTTTCTGTTTGAATCTTGGATCAACTAGCGTGGCTTGTTTAACAATATCGGACTCTATATACTTAAACTTGTCTAAAAGCCCAAGTTGTAGCTGTTCTACTAGTTCAATCACCTTTTTATGCTGTGTTTTGTCACTAGCATAGCTATCAACTTTTTTCTTTATCAATAGATGGATTACGCGAATTTTTGAAAGTGTCACGCATTTTTCAGCACTAATTTCTTTAGTTACTAAATCAAAAAATTTTAATATGGATGATGCTTCTTGAATTATTTTCCAATCGGCATCATCGAGGCTAATATTATAATTTAAGAGTGCTAATGAAGATATAATTGGTGCCTTATTTGCACTAAATCGGTCTATCATGTAGTATGTTGAGTTCCAACGGGTTGGAACGTCTAAGATTAACTTTTGCTGTATGTGATTTAAATTGGTTTGCATATCTTTTAGTTTCAATGTGGCCAATGCGCTTTTTCTGAAGTATTTTACTATTTCTTTTACTTTGTTAACTGTATCCAAAATCGATGTAGCTATTGCACTTTGCACTACCAAATTCAAGGTATGGGCAAAACAAGGCATATGATCTTTTTTTAAAATGCGCACTGCTTTCTTCATGTTCGCTGCATTATCAGTGACAATGCAGCTTACTTTGTCCGAAATATTAAATCTTTCCATTACATTTTCTAGCCATGCTGCTATATTTTCCGACGTGTGTCTATCTATGAATTCTTCGCATTCTAGTAAAACTGATTGCAAAACACAATCATTGATAAAATGTGCTGTCACCGCAAAATAACTTTCATTTTTGAAATTTGTCCAACCATCAGTGGTTAAGCAAATATGTTCGCTAACGTTTACCTTAGACTTTACTGTTTCTAATAACTGCTCGTAACTTATGTCTAAAAGTGTGTTGCTTAGTGTTTTACGGGTGGGAAGACTATAGCTTGGGCATAACGAATGAAACAAATCCTTAATATCATCTGCATCAACTAAATGAAAGGGTAATGCATGGTTACAAAATACTCTCAATAATTTACTATCTAAATTTTTCTTGCAATTAGCACTTAAGGGTTTAGAAATTTTTACATACTGTTCCAGTGATTTTTGAACAGTTTTACTTTGCGATGTACCTGAGCTTGTACCCGCAGATGTCGAAGGGGTTACATCGTGCTCAATATCGGAATCTACATGGTATTTAGGACGAGCTACTGAAACTGTAGGGTGCCTGGCTGCGATATGTCGCTTCATGTTGTATGTTGACTTCGACTTTAAATGCAAAATTTGCTTGCATATTTTACATTTGAACTTATTCTCCTCTGCACACTGGTCAAAATAGCTCCAAATTTCACTATATTTTTTATCGTCTGACATTTTTGAATTCTATGGTTTGGAACACTTTAAAAAAATTCTTATCCTATTACCCTAATCTTATTTATGTACACGTAAATTTCACTGGTACATATGTAGCTAGAAATATGTATCTAAAAATAATTGTATAAGTTCTTGATATAACTGAGCAAGTTATACACAATTTTCTGAATATTGTACTCACAGTGTTCTCAATAAATGTAGATTCATCGAGAATTTCCAAAGTTGTTGTCTGCAGTCGATGCGATTTCCGAATACGCTAGGGGAATACCTCTTTTTGAACTAGCATGCAAATAGCACTGAAAAGAAAACCCGAATATGGACACGATAAGCAAACACTCTCATTGGCAAATGCACTTTTCTTTAGACTCACAGTGTACACAGTGTTCCTATTCGATCAACTTCCAAAGTCGAAATGAGCTCTTATCGTCTTGTCTCCCGTATATATAACCTTGTACCCCAAAAGAACGCTGCCCATCCGCCCACCACAGACCCCTCGGTCAGAAAATTGGGACCCCAGCACAACCAGCAAGTACTTTTATTTCGATCTTTACCGGAAGTACATTTTTTCCTAGTAACATCCAATTTCGCACGAAAATTTTACTGATGCCATAGAAGGTAAGAAAAGATAGGGGAAGGAAGGTAGGAATGAAAGGAAGTAAGGCTGTAGCTAGAGATACTGATGCGTGATCCCTTTTTCCAGAAAATTCATGGGGTCAATGTTTTTTTTTAACATTGGTGTAAAACTATTGCTTAAGGGCAGACTAGGCTACCAGCAGTGATCATTTGAGACGGAGGAAGGAAGTAAGGTTGGTCATTGACCCAAATTTCCCGGTAAATCGCAAGGGGGAGTTCAGGTCCTTTCATTGCATCCTTCTACTTGATCACGCTGGAAACGACACGAGCGGATGGAGGCCGGAAGTAAAGTTGAGCGTTGCAGCAAATTTCCCGATAACTCGTAAGAGGAGTTCAGCCCAAAGCATTGCATCTTTCTACCTCATCATACTGGGATCGGTGTATCGAACATTCGTCTGGAACCTTTGTCTAAGAGAAAAATATGTTGGCTGAAATGGCTAGCCGCGTCGTTTCGTTTCCGCGCATCGTCTCGACGCGTAAGTGGCGTCGTCTTGGATCGCCGAGAAGGTATCCCTACGGCCGGCCATTTTTTCGCTTTTTTCCAAAGTGTTGTCAGTTTTCTCGACGCTGTCCCATACAAAAGGTAAACAACACTTTGGAAAAAAGCGAAAAAATGGCCGGCCGTAGGGATACCTTCTCGGCGATCCAAGACGACGCCACTTACGCGTCGAGATGATGCGCGGAAACGAAACGACGCGGCTAGCCATTTCAGCCAACATATTTTTCTCTTAGACAAAGGTTCCAGACGAATGTTCGATACACCGATCCCAGTATGATGAGGTAGAAAGATGCAATGCTTTGGGCTGAACTCCTCTTACGAGTTATCGGGAAATTTGCTGCAACGCTCAACTTTACTTCCGGCCTCCATCCGCTCGTGTCGTTTCCAGCGTGATCAAGTAGAAGGATGCAATGAAAGGACCTGAACTCCCCCTTGCGATTTACCGGGAAATTTGGGTCAATGACCAACCTTACTTCCTTCCTCCGTCTCAAATGATCACTGCTGGTAGCCTAGTCTGCCCTTAAGCAATAGTTTTACACCAATGTTAAAAAAAAACATTGACCCCATGAATTTTCTGGAAAAAGGGATCACGCATCAGTATCTCTAGCTACAGCCTTACTTCCTTTCATTCCTACCTTCCTTCCCCTATCTTTTCTTACCTTCTATGGCATCAGTAAAATTTTCGTGCGAAATTGGATGTTACTAGGAAAAAATGTACTTCCGGTAAAGATCGAAATAAAAGTACTTGCTGGTTGTGCTGGGGTCCCAATTTTCTGACCGAGGGGTCTGTGGTGGGCGGATGGGCAGCGTTCTTTTGGGGTACAAGGTTATATATACGGGAGACAAGACGATAAGAGCTCATTTCGACTTTGGAAGTTGATCGAATAGGAACACTGTGTACACTGTGAGTCTAAAGAAAAGTGCATTTGCCAATGAGAGTGTTTGCTTATCGTG
This sequence comes from Anopheles ziemanni, assembly GCF_943734765.1. Classification (NCBI taxonomy): domain Eukaryota; kingdom Metazoa; phylum Arthropoda; class Insecta; order Diptera; family Culicidae; genus Anopheles; species Anopheles ziemanni. Next base: position 35,474,900 of record NC_080705.1, read on the forward strand.
TCCATATTCGGGTTTTCTTTTCAGTGCTATTTGCATGCTAGTTCAAAAAGAGGTATTCCCCTAGCGTATTTGGAAATCGCATCGACTGCAGACAACAACTTTGGAAATTCTCGATGAATCTACATTTATTGAGAACACTGTGAGTACAATATTCAGAAAATTGTGTATAACTTGCTCAGTTATATCAAGAACTTATACAATTATTTTTAGATACATATTTCTAGCTACATATGTACCAGTGAAATTTACGTGTACATAAATAAGATTAGGGTAATAGGATAAGAATTTTTTTAAAGTGTTCCAAACCATAGAATTCAAAAATGTCAGACGATAAAAAATATAGTGAAATTTGGAGCTATTTTGACCAGTGTGCAGAGGAGAATAAGTTCAAATGTAAAATATGCAAGCAAATTTTGCATTTAAAGTCGAAGTCAACATACAACATGAAGCGACATATCGCAGCCAGGCACCCTACAGTTTCAGTAGCTCGTCCTAAATACCATGTAGATTCCGATATTGAGCACGATGTAACCCCTTCGACATCTGCGGGTACAAGCTCAGGTACATCGCAAAGTAAAACTGTTCAAAAATCACTGGAACAGTATGTAAAAATTTCTAAACCCTTAAGTGCTAATTGCAAGAAAAATTTAGATAGTAAATTATTGAGAGTATTTTGTAACCATGCATTACCCTTTCATTTAGTTGATGCAGATGATATTAAGGATTTGTTTCATTCGTTATGCCCAAGCTATAGTCTTCCCACCCGTAAAACACTAAGCAACACACTTTTAGACATAAGTTACGAGCAGTTATTAGAAACAGTAAAGTCTAAGGTAAACGTTAGCGAACATATTTGCTTAACCACTGATGGTTGGACAAATTTCAAAAATGAAAGTTATTTTGCGGTGACAGCACATTTTATCAATGATTGTGTTTTGCAATCAGTTTTACTAGAATGCGAAGAATTCATAGATAGACACACGTCGGAAAATATAGCAGCATGGCTAGAAAATGTAATGGAAAGATTTAATATTTCGGACAAAGTAAGCTGCATTGTCACTGATAATGCAGCGAACATGAAGAAAGCAGTGCGCATTTTAAAAAAAGATCATATGCCTTGTTTTGCCCATACCTTGAATTTGGTAGTGCAAAGTGCAATAGCTACATCGATTTTGGATACAGTTAACAAAGTAAAAGAAATAGTAAAATACTTCAGAAAAAGCGCATTGGCCACATTGAAACTAAAAGATATGCAAACCAATTTAAATCACATACAGCAAAAGTTAATCTTAGACGTTCCAACCCGTTGGAACTCAACATACTACATGATAGACCGATTTAGTGCAAATAAGGCACCAATTATATCTTCATTAGCACTCTTAAATTATAATATTAGCCTCGATGATGCCGATTGGAAAATAATTCAAGAAGCATCATCCATATTAAAATTTTTTGATTTAGTAACTAAAGAAATTAGTGCTGAAAAATGCGTGACACTTTCAAAAATTCGCGTAATCCATCTATTGATAAAGAAAAAAGTTGATAGCTATGCTAGTGACAAAACACAGCATAAAAAGGTGATTGAACTAGTAGAACAGCTACAACTTGGGCTTTTAGACAAGTTTAAGTATATAGAGTCCGATATTGTTAAACAAGCCACGCTAGTTGATCCAAGATTCAAACAGAAAAGCGTTGACGACAAAGAAGACATAGAAGAGTTCTCTAAAACGGTTCTAAAAGAAATGGATCTAATTAGTAAAAATATTTCTGATAATGTCGAATCTGATATCGAATCAATACCTATAACACCGTTAGATAACCAGCCCGAGAGCATATGGGATGAATATGATTCAGGGCCAAATCAACCCCACACGATGCTCCATACGCGCACATCCCACCAAATTGAATTAGATAACTATAATGCCGAGCCCTTAGCTCATAGAGCAGATGATCCCCTTGAATGGTGGAAACTTAAGCAGTATAAGTATCCTGTGCTTTATAAATTAATGATCCAAAGGTTGTGCATTCCGGCGTCATCGGTGCCTTGCGAGCGGGTTTTTTCGAAAGCAGGTGATATTGAAACTAGTAAGAGAAATAGGTTACTGTCAAAAAAATTCAGGAAGATTTTATTTATTAAACAAAATGATAATGTAACCAAACAATGGAGAGATAGGGTACAATGAGAAACAAATCGATACAATTTATTGTTCTACGTATGAACTACAAAGACGATCTTCTACACGCACCAGACAGCTTATCATCCACCGAAGCAATGATCATAGACTCGGCGCGACAAAGGCAAGATTGTGGGCGGCACGCTAATCATCCTGGTACCATGAGCTACTGCAAAGGTAACATACTCCCTACTATAGATATCGTTTTAGTTTTTCATTGATTTTAAAATCCTTCGTTTACAGTTTTGTTTTGTTTTTTCCCTAGCAACATTTATAACTGCACCCGTATCTGTATTTACGAAAGAGAACAACTGGATTGATCAGCAAATTAATTACTACAGCGACCATGCACACGCACAAGACTGTGCAGCTTCAACATCTGAATCGGTGTATCAATGTGGTGCAGATGTGATGTGCTAATCATCGTGATACCATGAGCTATGGCCAAGGTAACATACTGTCCCGTGATGTAGGGCCATTTTATGTTTTCAATGATTTCAAAATTCTTTATTTGCTTTTTTGGTTTGTTTTTTTTCCCAGCGAAACTTTTATCCTGCCAAGATACGCTGACAGACACGTGGAAGACAACTGCGCCCATATATTTACAGGGTGAAAAGAGAAGGCGGAAGAGAAAGCAATTTCGTAAGAGAAGAACTGGACTGCGACTACATTCATCTATTTATTTTATTTGCATTATCAATATGAATAAAATTCGAAATATTTTGTACGTTCCATATTTTGATGCGTTATTATTCAAAAGAACATTTTAGTTAAGGAAGAAAGAAAAAAAAACGAAAGAAAACTTAACCAACATGCCAATGAAAGAAAACATATGATGCTGAAGATGAGTTAGAGATTGGAGATTGGACATATGGAGATTGATTTGATTTTTTTTATTGATTATTTTTCGTAAAAATCCGTGTAGATGCGCTACATGCTTCTGCTGCACAAATATGCTTCACAGATTTTTTTGTTGGCAAATGTCACCCACTCTACATAGCTGAAGCAAGAGTTCCACGATCGTCTGGTTTTAATATGCATCGCATCATTAAAAAGTAGCAATAACACGAAGAAGGTTCAAACGCAAACGAGACGAAAAAGTAACCGCACCGTTTGTAGAAACAAAGCTGGTACAAACGTTCCAATAAACCCGTACACAATCACACATCCGCGCACGCAATGCGTACGAATACGACGAAGAGAAAAAGAAACAAAAAAAAACAACCCCAAACCGCCGCGATATCGCGCATAGCGCAAACGGCCTGCAAAAACTAACGGGTCCAATAGACCCGTGCACAATCACACATACGCGCATGCAATTCGTGCAAGTGCGACAAAGAGAATAAAAGCAAAAGAAAGAACATAACCCAAACGCGCCGCGATATCCGCGCCTCGCTCAGAGCAAACAGCCTGCAAAAACGAAGGACGAGACAAGAAGTAGGGCACGAAGGGGAAAATCGTACCCTTCCACTTTGCCTAAGACCGTATGTCGCTATCTCTTTCACTGGCGGACCGACACCGGTGGACCGACACCGGCGGACTGACACCGGCGGACCGACACTGGCGGACCGACACCGGTGGACCGACACCAGCGGACTGACACTGGTGGACCGACACCGGTGGACCGACACTGGCGGACCGACACTGGTGGACCGACATTGGCGGACCGACACGACTCATAGATTTGTCAGTCCCAAGGGACCGACGTGACGTGAACGAAAACTTCACCCAACGGAAACGGTCAGTCCCCAGGGACTGACATGGCGGTTAACGTGTTACCAACCGCATTAAACGAACATGATTGACCATCTAACTTATCAGTTTTACAATGTTACTCAACTGTCGGTTCATGGACATAAAACATACTGTGTTTACTGAGCTACCGGTACAAATGAGTTTGAAGAGCCACCAGTACAATTGAGTTTGATGAGCCACCGCACAATTGAGTTTGCTCAGCCACCAGCACAACTGAGTTTACTGAGCCACCGGTACAAATGAGTTTGAAGAGCCACCAGTAGGTGAGCCACCAGTAGGTGAGCCACCTCAGTAGGTGAGCCACCTCAGTAGGTGAGCCACCCCAGTAGGTGAGCCAGCTCAGTAGGTGAGCCACCTCAGTAGGTGAGCCACCGCAGTTGGTGAGCCACCTCAGTAACAACAGCTCAGCTCAGTAGCAAGCTGAGCAGCTGAGCTAGGTGGCTCGCTCTGCTCATCTAATTGAGCGAGCAGGCTCTGCTCTGCTCAATGAAAAGAGCTACTTGACACAACACTAACTGTGTGAAAGAATATTTTTACAGGACTCCCATTAGGTGAAAAGTAGAAATCATACATTCAGCTTTTCCACACAAAAAAGTATTTAAAAAACGGAATCGTTCCTAAAACACACGCCATGATTTACATGGTGGCTTTGTGATCGCGAACTGGGAAAACTACCGTTGGGTAACCAAAGGTTCTGTCAGGAAAATGCGTTTCATTTAACTAACTTCCAAGGCAGACACAGATGACTCTTCCAGTACTTCTGTCGGTAATTTGGCCTGCAGATAGACAAAAGCTTGATACCGGAATATGTGCAGCCTGTTGGCCACGGGTAACTGCTCACATGTCGGCCATTCTCTATGAACATTTTCACCCCGGTTACCGGCTTAATTATGAGTGATTATAATTGCTTCACGCATGCTAACGAATCTGGAGTTCCATCTCGTTCTGCGTCCCGGGAGTCGTTTGTATTTTGATTTCCACCAGCCATGGCAAGTCTGCAAAATGAAAAGGAACGTACAATTTGCTTAGAAAATATAAACTGATCCGCGTTCAAGGGCGATGGAAGAAGTGATTAATGAAATCATGACCAGTACATAAATTTACACCCACTTAACTCCTTTCAAAACTTCATTATTGCACGCGGCAGTGTTCCCTTTTATAAATGGTTCTATGGTGCCATTTCCGCTCGACCATTTTCAGTTCTCTTCTATTCGGGCAGTATACGGATGCCAACGGATGTTAATGGCCTGCAGCTGAAACGTTGATCCGTTATCCGACCGATCTAATTGAGCAAACAGGGAAACGCAGCGTGAAATTGCTTTTCCGTAGTTTTGGCAAAAGTGTTTTAAGCTCTTCGTGATTAGTAGTGGGAGATATTTTTTCATAAGTTTTCGTGATTGTTTTCGTTTTGATCGTTTAATGCGCTAGCATAGGAAATTTAATTTCGGACCTTCATGCACATAGTGTGGTCGTTTAGGTCGTTCTCGATGCATCACTTGTCTAGCAAAGTTAGAAAAAAAGAAACGTAATAGAAGTTCATGATTCTATTTAGACGGGTAATCCAGCATATTTGATGGGATTTGGAAAGCTGATGGTTCCCTACGTAGGGTGCTTAACATGATTAAATTTACTCCTTGCTGTAAGATCTTCGCGCAATGATTTTCAAACATTTTAGTCAAATCCGAAACCATCCTAGTTTTATTACTGCCGTGAATGTCTAAATTCACGGCAAAACAGCTTTAAATATATTCAAGCGTAAACGGTATTGAATGGAGTGTATAAAATTAACAACCATCAAATATCCTGGCATGCTTAAACATATGTCCCACCGCGGAACGATGTACATAAAATCACATCAGCTGATTTTATCCATGGCCGTCAACTGTGTCAAGGCCAAAATTAAAAAAAAAATAATAGATTGGACAGCGCAACACACAAAACGAGATCCAATGTTAATTGGGAAAGTGATTTTTGATTTGCATGATGATTAAGGCTTAATCCCATAAATCCCATCAATCCTGCAAACGTGATTCGCAAACAAAGTGCGTGAAAAAATACCTCTTCTACTTTCCTCATCACAACACAGTATACCAAATGGTATGGACATGGACATGGACATGTGCAAATAGCATCATCAACGGTTCAGGTTCAGATTGCTAATGAAGTTAATTATGCTGTAATGAGCGTGACGTAACCTTCATCGATTTCAAAGCTTCTCGGTAAGATTTATTTCACTATAGCATCAGCTAATCCAGCACATGTAGGATACCTAAATGAAGATTTCCGAATTCCATTAAGATTATAAAGCTTCCTGAAATGCATGATATATGATCATTATATCGATTTCCTGGAATTAAACCAAGTTGATCATATTCCATTGTTTCTAACCCCTGGTTCATTCAATTTCATGTCCACGATTGAATGATTCGCTTCCCATGAAATCCGTGTTTCTTTATCATCTCGAGGGTTGCTAAAGCTTCCAGTGGTGGTTTACTGTTCAATTGTTCTTTTCTTTTTCTTTTTCTTGAGGTCAAAAGCTACATTCTGACTCAATCGCGTATCGTGTCCTGGAGTGGGTGAGCTTGTTAAATCGTGAATGAAAAAAAAAATAAACAAAGAGAAAATGAAAAACAAGGTAAAGTCTATTCTAGCCCCATCTGTTTGGTGTCGACCGGGTTCAGCGTCATTAAATTTGCTCTATCGCTTTCCGTCCCTCTCCGGGTAGGGAAACATATAGCATTCTTTGGAAGTGGACAAATTAGTGTCAAGGTATTTTGATTGGAAAACATCCGCATTACCTTGAAAGGAGAACAAAAAGAAAAACATGAACAAATCTGGAATAGAAATTCAGAACCGAAAAGCATACTGATTCTTGATGGCGACACATCATCCATGTGGAACGGGAATTTAGAGCCAGAATCTTGTGGAATCGGCAAAGCTAACCCTCACTTCCATCAATTCCCAGGTGAGGTCATCGGGTGTTCCACAAAAGCAGGGATTCCGAAGAGATTAGAAGTCGTTAGATCCTTACGGAATGCTTGTATCGCTGGGGAGATGAAGGTTCGAGGTCGGAGATAAATTCTGAAGAAGATGTTGCTGTCCCAGGCCCTCAGATACGACAATCACAGGTGTCACACACACACAAAGAAGAAGAAAATGAAAAAAGAACCAACGAGCTATAAAGAGATATGTCATCCTACCCTTGGGAATGGCCGAGACCTTTCGGTGGCTTCCGTTATCCGATTTAATAGTATATATATTGTTCTCATCATGTTTTCTTTTGATGACTAAGATAGGTGATTCAGGATTTGAGCAAAAATTTGGTCAGACAGACTTTAACAGGGAATTATTCTGTTCACCTTTCTCTCTAAGATAGGGTAAAGGATCCCAACCGGAAGCAGTACCGATCAATCTATTAACAGTTAAAAGCTATCTAATTTGATTGCTTTTGATGTTCTATCCGGTCTGATCGAATTGTTATCCGGATCCAAACCTCCTCGAGGTGAGAGCGGAAAGTGTTTCAAGCTGTGTAGTTTTGATACTGGTTTTGTGCATTGACAATTTTTTGAAAATGATTTTTTTTAACTTTGAAACAAATTTTAATGATTTATTATTCTTCACTTTCGGGGTGCCCATGGCGCAGCGGTAGCGCGAGGAAACACCACACCACAGGTGTGGGATCGAATCTCGAGTCTAGCACCCTCCGGTATTACGAACGGCTGACCACCGATCTATAATATACCGTCTTTCGGTCACACAAACTCTCTTCGGAGGGAGGCTTTGTCCCACTAGGGGATGTCGTGCCATTAAAAAAAAAAAATTATTATTTGCTCTGTTCCATCCATCGATGATTATTTAAAGTTATACGCAGTATAAATTACATTCTTTTACTTTTCGGATAATTTATCCTTTCCATATCAAGAGAAATAATTTCGACGTGTTTCTACTTGTTGGCACAAAGAGTTTCTCCCCATCCAACAAAACTATCACCGGCATGACACGACAAATCATGCCAAATTGAATAAAACAGGTGGCCAAGTTGAATAAAATCTCATATACTGAAAACCACATCTCGTAAAGTTTTCTGCTTCGCTCGAATCGTTCATCAGACAGGCTAATTTACCATGGAAATATGTTAATCAAATTCGTTCGACAAAACCGGCTGTCGCTATGGTAACGTCGTTATTAGAGTTTGACCATCGGCGAAATGTCGAGTTTTCCAACCACACACAACTACCGTCGAACGGTATCGAAATTCGTAAATGTAAATTACTCGCCTGTGCGCGTCCCATGCACTGGCTTCACATTTTTCGTTTTTGTTTCGTAAAAGTTGTGAAACTTGTGGTCGAAAGTTGTCTCATTTTCATCGAAAGTATTCAGGGAAATTCTGCGCGCTCAAGCGTCAAACAGGACGTCCTTACGGCGTTTAGGCGACGCATTAGCGACACGATGGGGCTTTTACAACGAGGAAATGGAAAAGCCATTTTGTTGTAAGCACTGCTTCGGGCACCGGGAAGGAAACCGCTGGGTGCTGTCACAAGGGAATGTTCGTCATTCGAATTTTATCAACTCGCAAACTGCTGCCACCATTTTCGATTTTCAAAGCGCCATGTTAAAGTGGTATGGTTGAGATGTCGTTAAATTTTACGTTTCCCCAAGAGTTTCAACTAGAGAGGAAGTGGATGAAAAGGCAGAGACGATAAAGTGGCCAACGACAGCGTGTTGGTTTGTTTGTTAAGTTTGGTTGGTTGAAAAGGGGAAAACTTTCGCCGAATTAGTCCGTAACTTTTCCGGTGGTTAGGGAGGATGCGATCTACTGTGAAACGGTTGCGGTGCATCGGAAACGCATCCGAGCGATGCTAACGCGATGGTGTTGGTGAATTCAGAAAAAGGGATCTACTCTGCTAATAGCGAGTTGAGCGGATTGCACATGACCGCAGCGCTTGGTAATTGGTCCTGAGAAAAAAAACAAAACCCGTAGCCGTCGTCCTTGTTCCTTGATTTGGCACAACGAAGCTCGAGATGATTTCTCGTTGGTCGCCAGTTTGGAAAATCGTTTTTCAGGAAGGTTTTGAGGTTGCTTCCGATACCCATTTCGACCCATTTCCCTCCGGTCTTGGTACCGCGAGAGGAGTTCAAGCAAATAACGGATACCCTACCGGTACCGTCGTGTTCGAATTTTTCAAAAAAAAACGGATAAAAAATTTGCTCTATTCATTCGCAAGCGAAACAAACGAGCTTTCCGCCGTTTGGGTCGATTTCTGCTACGCAGTTCCAAAGGCTCCGGCGGTGAGATGATTTGGGAAAATCCCGGAACCGTGGTAGCGTGTAGCGTTGGACTATTTACTGCTCTTGTTGTTCCGGACCATCATCCGGAAGCCTAACGGTGCAGTGATCCAATTGTGGTGATTTTAGCAGCTTATACTTCCTGCTTCAGGTACTGAAAAGTCTTGTGGATGTGTAGAATGAGGGTAAAAAGAATAACAAAACGATACAGAAATAAGTAACAGGACAATATGGATAGTTTAGAGAAAATCCTTTCACACAAAATTCGCACGCAAAGAAAAAGGGTAGAAAGTATATGATAATTCCTAATCATTGAATATTTTACTGGCTTTTTCTGTTTTAGGCAACAACACCGTACCGAAAATCGTTACACTATAGGAAATCAGATAAACCAGCTTACGATAATAATCCAGTGCAATCCTCCCGCAAGGGTGTTGTTTCGACTAATTACTAAAGCCCACAGCTGATCCAACGCCACTACTCTTTTCCTTATTATAATTTTTGTTTACTTCTTTTTCATGTTGTGTTTGGCTGGTTGCTTTTGTTCATCTCGATCACAGCACACCATTGGCCGCAAGTAATGAGGGAAAACATTGGGAAAATGTAATGCAAGTACCGTACGACTCCTCGTTTTCCTTTTGATACAAATTATTCCGAAGCCAGAAGCGGCCCTTTCGGAGTTTGCTGGGCAACATATTTTGTACTGTGCCTTTTTACTTTTATTACTTACCTTCCTTGAATTGGCGGGGAGTTATTTCCTCTTTCTCAAACGGTTGATGTTTTCTGTTCCAACCGTGGCGCAGCGGTCCATGTAACGCTTCCGGGGCTAAAGCGAGGATAGCGGACTAACCGTTGTTGATAATATCGGGTCGGGTGAAATGGATTATTCTTTCCTGCAATCAACAAACGCAGCATAGGAAATACATTTTCTTTTTTCTGCTCGTACAACCCGGCAAATGGTTTTTATCAACATCTCCTGGAAGTCTTCAATGTTGAGTTGGAGGGAATGGAAATTATTCATTGGCTACGATGAAAGAAAAGCAGATGCAAGCGCTCTTGGTAGAATATTTTCGCTCATCATTATTTTGCAAATATATGTAAAACACTGCATCGCAGTTTTTGTGGAGGTTCGGAGATGCTTCCACAAATTACCTTCTCAGAAGGGAGTTTACCACCGAGTAACTTTCCGGAAGTACCGGACGCAATTAATATTGAAATTCATGCAACTTGCCCCAAAGTAGAGAATCTAAATCGGGTGTTTATTGCCAGCCGGTCGGGTTATTTCCAGTATTTGTTGCAAATTCAGGCGAAAGGCAAAATTGGCTTCTGTTTTCCAGCAAACGATGCTGTACTCAACACTTATCTTTACCGCATTTGTTGCTCCTATGGCTGGCTTATGGAATGTTTTTCGGTTCCCAACGAAGGTTGGAGATTCAATAATTTTACCAAAATAGGTTGAGCATATTTTAAAATGTGCAAAGTTCACTTCATTATAGCAAGCCATTTGAAACATTTTTGCTTTCCGATGCCGTGCAGCTCGAATTCTTTACGAAACGTTTCGAAAACGCCTTTGTCACAATATTCGAGCGATTCGAGGTATAACGATCGTCCCATTCGTTTGGAGGCCCCCAGCCGCCAATCACGAACTGCGAGTGGCGCACCTGACGATAATGTTCCTGCATTAAAAGGTTTTTCCAAACCCCTCACCGTCTGGACGGAAGGCGTGATATGTAGCCATCAATTTCTTGATTCAATTAAACGGTTGCACACGTTTTGCGCCCAGCCAAGAGCAAAGCTGTTGGATCACAGGTGCCAACACACGTCCGCTGCACCACCGTGCATCTAATTTGCAATTTAAATTATTAAAAACCATTCCTCGTTGTGTGCGAAAGTGTGGCACTTAGTGTTCATTTATCTACCCGTCCATATTAGCGAAAGCCGAAAGTAAGCGTAATCACGTCTAGCGCCTCTGTTGATAGTCCTCGTCTGTTCGTGCGCCCGGTTGAATGTGAAATTAAATGGTTGGAAAATCTCTTTCCGTCACACAAATCCAAAAACTATCATTATACTAAACACGTACCGCACCAACCTTCCAGAGTGGTTTACGAGCCTCGGAATTGCGTTTAGGTAGACACTAGAAGACGGAGGAAGATTTTGCCCGAAAATAAAACTAAAACCATTTCCAATCCCACTAGGTTAGACCCGGGTTGCACCGGTTGTTGGAGCTTTTCCATTACGCCACCAGTAGAGTTGCTGCCATTTCCTGGGGATGAATGACAAAAAGTGTTGCAGAGGGGAAACTTTTTCCTCTCCGACACCGCACTCACAGTTTCAACTTAGTCCGTTCTGGTCGCGCTAAAATCGCTACCTCGTTTGGTTTGGAGTTGGAGTTCTGTTGCGCTTAGAAATGAACGTTGCACCGCGAAATGGCAACAAGGGAAAATTAAACACCCGCTGAAACGATATAAACTATCAGCGAACTGCCGTGGTGGAAAACTGGAACAAACATGACCGGAAACTTTAATCACTAGCATTCGTCGAGGCATTGGCGAAAACACGGTCACGGAGATGGAAACTTTTAGCCGACAGCACCACAACCGCCAGTGGTGATGACGGGAACAGAGCGAGCACAAATAGGAGAACAGTTTAATGGTCTTTGTATGTTGCATTAGATGGTATTAGTTCTAATAAAGCCGCTATTTAAACTTGCACCTTATGCTCATGATGATTCGATTAATATAGGACATAAATGAATGGAACAACAAGATTGACATGTTTTACTGTAACATATTTATAAGGCTGTTAACAAATAATTACACAGTTATCAAATAATGATCTCGACGACTTTTGCAAGATTGTGAGCCTCGAAGGTTTCGCAGCGTTTCGCCGTGCACACCAAGGGCCGATGTTTAAAGCAGCTTTAAATACAAACAATTTCCTATTTTTGCCGATGAACACAAAATGAGTATATCAAGCTGTGAGATAACGCGCGCACAGTCCACGATGAAGTATTAGAAAATTAAATAAATATATCCCCTTAAACGAAAGAAGGGGGAATCCATTCGCTAACCGGTACATACTTTCTCCTCTTGTTCGCTATCTCTTTATCTCTCTCTGTGTTTGTTCGTAAGTAACAGTCGTCGCAAAAAATCTGTCTGCCGAACGATAACGACTATGGTGCCGTCGCCTAAAAACATCGAAAAGCAATTCCAAGCTCCAGTACATCCAGTTGCTGCTTTCGTTAATTAGTCTCCTATCGCACCCTGTCGCCTCCCTCCTCACTCCTCTCAATCATTTCTGGACCGATGAGACGAACTTCCAAAGACAACGAAGAACAACCACCCGCAAAAACAGAAGATGAAACCTTTTAGAAAGGAGACTACAACGACATCATCGCCGTCGCATATTCGGGTCACACAATAGACCTGGATAACTGGCACTCCAGGATGCGACAGGTTACATGGAAGTGGTGGTGAAGCAGCGGCGTGCTGGGTTGGAATTAGTGTATCGGAAACAAGATATTATTTATGCACAATTTAAACATGTGCACGAAACCACATATTATGCGGTGCTTAAATCCATAAGGGCAAAAAAATCGGAAAAAGTTTTACTTCTTGTATTGCAAAATATCAATATTAGTAGTAGTAGTAGTAGTATAGGATATTTATTATTCTTAAATTCACATGCTTTCTTACAATAACTAAAATTACATTGATACTGGTTTCCTTTTTGTTGGAACCTTAACACAATATTGCAGGAGTTTCTTTGTACTAAAACATTATGGATATTCATTGTTGTAAATGTGGAAATATAACCTTTGGGAAAAGTTTTAAAAACCCTGGTAAAATATCAATATTCATCTTATCCATTCATGGAGAAAATGCAAACCGTACCTGCCCCTAGTTTTCTCTTCAATTGAAGTTATGTGCTCTTTAACTCACGTTGGGCAATTTCATGAATGTCGTCCCGTATCCATCACCAACGACAGGCCAATTTAAACAAAACCCTTTCGCGCAAAAAATTCACAAAAAACACAGAAAAGAATAAAGTTAACTAATGCCTCGTATTTTGCTAAATTGTTCACTTAATTTGTATTGCGCTTAAATCCAACATGTTCTTGATTGTATTTACTACTTTTTCGGCGAGAGGTAGCGCGGTGGGCTACAAGAAGCGATTCCATCCGAGTTCAGGACGTACTAACTTCCAAGATGGATCGGGTCGAGACGGGCTCCTTCACCTGAAGTGCTAATACAATAACAAGGACCGTCTTGGTCGCTCGAACCAAGGACGGTTTAAAAGTTGCTCCTTCGATGATGTAAAATGGACTGTGGGTCAATTTCAACATAACAAAATGTTACGTTTTCTTCCTGCTTATGTTGTCTTCGATGATAAGCGGCGAGAGTATTGGAGCGGAAATGGTGCTGGTGGTGTGTTAATTAGTGAATATTCCAAACCACTCTTCGGAAACGTACGCCGGCTTTGTCACAATCTCCACGCGTTTGATGCCACGTTTGAAATGTTGAGTTCAATACGGAGTCATCATCGTGGTACTCTGGAACAGAGCTGCATGAGGGAGTACGAAAATAGTTTCAAACTTCTCGGTTTTGAAACGAAACAGAATGAAAAGAGAAGGATGAAAGTGTAATCCGGTATACAATGGGTGTGCAGGGACTCGTAAACCCCGAACCCGAACCCATACTTCAATGACGGCCCCATGCCGGAAGGGACATATCTGTGCACGTGTCATCCGCATCCATTGTTGGAAAACACATTTTCCAGCAGCATAAGCTTTCCGTGATGGAACGGGAGCTTACGTCATAACTTTAACACCACACTTCAGCTTTGTGCTCATTAACGTATGCCAAGGTGGCTTCCGGTTCAGGCGCCTATCGGTACATTAAAATCCCACGCCAAAACCACCGAAAGGAATGAGTTAAACATTTAAACCCATCCTATGACCCGGACGCCTTACGTCATTGCCAAAACAAAGGATACTGTTTTCGCAAGCGGTTGAGCTAAAAAATGTCAGCAATACAAACTGAATGGTTATCTATAAGGGAAGCGAATCCCGAAACAGGGTCTATACCAGCTTTCTACCCAGTAGTAGCTATGGCTTACTTACTCATTACTTCGGGAGGAAAGCTTAGCAGTGACGGAAGTCCGGCCAAACCATTATGATTACGGACCGGACGCATACGGAAAACAATTATTTATTCATACCTAATCCTACAGTTGGTTAAACTCTGGGCAAATGGGTTCTGAGTAGGAGGTAGAGCACCAAATAGCTGTTTTGCCGTAGCTTAGGGGTTCGGAAATTTGTTTGTTTTCCGATGAAAACCGATGCAAAAGGATGTACGTCTGTGGTTTTGCTGCAAAGTCAAGCACCGACCGCAGCAGGATATGATGCGTTAGTATGTTTCCCTAATGATGAACAGATTGCCCATTCTTGTGACATCCTGTATTGATTCACTAGGGGGGATATTTCTTTTGCGAAATGGTTTATTATCTTGTTAGCCAATTTACTCCTGCAATGCACGTTTGATAAGAGATGACTTGTTACAATTTTCGCTAGGTCGAAAACATTCTGTTCCCAAATAGCAGGGTGCCAGAAATTGTAAATTGAAATTGAAAAGCATTAACGCGTTAACCGCCCAGCCTATTTTCTGCAATTTCGTTCGATGTTAGTCACTGGCATGATAAGCACTGGTGTAACGAAACGAGGTTGAAAGAAAGAAACCAAAAGAGTGCATGAAAATGAAGCACACTGGCGGACTGACACTGGCGGACTAACACTGGCGGACCGAAGCTGACGGACCGACGCTGGCGGACTGACACAGATCGCCGGACGGAAGGGTCATGGTTTCGTCAGTCCCTAGGAACCGACGTGGCGTAAACACACCCTTGCACAACCATGTGGAAGGCATCAGATATTTCCAATACACGCACGATTCATTATTGTGTCTTCGAAAGTCCACTTTCTCCAGCTTTGCCGTCGGTAGAGTGGCAACTCTCATATTCACGCATCGCATTAGCTAGTGAAAACTCAAGATGAATATAGAACCTATGAAAGTGAGTTTGTTCATCCCATCGTTCGTACACCACGCTCCAAAACAGCTGTAACAGCCGAAGCTGTACCCGTTAGGGTTGCTCCGTTGACAGGACCTTTGCCAAGTGATTCGGTTCGAAAGAAAATCAGTCTATTGGAATACCCTTATGCAGAGGGTTTCTAAAACTGCTGGAGCTGCCCGAGTTTTATCGGTTTGTTTGGGTTTGAATCACTTTTCGTAGCTGGTTGTCTACCATGGATGCTCCTTGCGTTAGACGTTGTGAAATTCATTGACGCACTACAGAAGCCGGCTGAACCAGTTAGAAAGTGAAATCCGGTAGTTTCCGGGAGGAGACAATTTTCTCTCGCCAAACCAAAATCTCTAAAACGAAACCGTCTGCAGAGACACACTTGGTAGTATTGAGTTCTGTCCGGTGACGCCAGTACTGATACCGGCTACTCCAACCCGATACTGAGCTGATGGTGGCGAGGAATGTGAATTTATTCGAGTGTCGTCCCTTCGTCAACCTTTTCCTACGGTTCTTTTGAGCCCAACGTGCACGAACTTAAGAAATGGCGCGCGTATGCGTGTGTATGTAGGGGTAGAGCACTTTTCGCTTTTCTCTGGTTAAATTGTGGTTGCACGAATGAGCCATCGTCTCAGTGTATTTTCTGTGTTCGTGTGAGCTTTTGTGAGAGAATGTGAAAATAGGATGGAAAGGTACACGAAGAAAATTTTGGAAAACTCGTTGCTCAACGGAAGAGAGGTACAGTGCAGAAACCTTCCACTTCCAACGCACATCTGCTTTTTGGGTCGGGCGAGCAACAGCGATGACCGTTGCAGGTCTTTGGCACCAGTCCGGTGTATCTGATCTGTGCTCCATTCATTGGACAGAACTGAAAGACGACTGCGGAAATGAGCTAACGAGTGTATGATTGATGCCGTACGTAATGAAGCCGGAGATCGTTGTCCAGTTCCTTCTTCGACTGGAGGGGATCCATAGTTAGTCGAACGTTTCGAACAAAAAAATCCGCCGAGTCATTGCGGCATTCATTTTGGCACTTTTTCTATTCATATTTGATCATAGTTTCTCCCAAATTAAAATGCCAATCCATTATCTTCCTTTCCTTTCCTTTGCCCACCGTTTAATTTTGCACTGATCTTCATTCACAATTTTTCATGACCCTCGCAAGAGAAATGCCTGTTATACTAATGCTAGGCATCATTTTCGTTCCTAACGCCAGCTGTTAATTTTATTTAGTAAAGATAGTCCGAATAAAAAACCACGAAATGTAGTAAGAAAACATAAAAAGGGTAAAAAAGGGTATAGCACGTCCGGGCAAAATGGGGCAGTTGCCATCAAACGAAAGAACGAAATTCCCAGCAATTTACTTTTCAGTGGTTTTTTCTTCGCGATCGCAAGGACGAATAAAGAACCAACTTTGGGCTCCGCAGAAAAGGTGCAGGCTAAAGGACTCTACATTTCGATTGAATCACCGTTTTGCTCCACCTTCTGATACGGATCCTTGCTTTTAAGATGCGTACTTAAAATCGCTTTTCGAGGTGGATGAACCTTATCGTCGAAACCTTGCATACATTATTCACCAGCTCCGCATCTCAATAGCGGTACAAGTCTTGGCACTTTGTTGACGAGCGCTTGTTGCTGTCGGTGGCCATGGACATGTCCGTCCTTCTGTCGACACCGTTCAACCGAACGGGGACGAACATGTCAACAAGGTGTGGAGAGATTTCCCATACCCCCATTCCCAACACCAGGTTGACAGTTGCCGATAGTGGAAAATCATGTCGTTTTTTGTGACGCTCCCTTCTATTAAAGTGTTACACCTGAGTGGGTACGATAATTCGTCATTAAGAAAATGTCATTCGAGTGGTAGAAATTAATGTGGCGTTATTTATCAGTCGCAGCCGATGCCAGCAACCATACACATGTGCACAATATGTATTTTTTAATTTTAACTACAATATCAAGTAGATTACTAATATCGTGCCGACCGTTCTTTTTTTCGCTTGAAAGTATGAATGAATGACCAGTCAAAGGCCTTGTTTAACAACGGTTTTTTATATACCTTTGTAGGTTTTTGCTTTTATTTTGAGTGGAATTATTGGGAGCTTGCTAGTAAGGGTCGGTAGCGCAAACACAAATTGAAATAAGAGGAACTGGTACAAAAGAAATAAGCCTTCAGATGATGCGCAGAAACGTGGTCCATTAAAACACGCTTGAGATCCCATCGATCAAGTTTCCACTGCTCACTAGTGATGGGTAAATTCGACAAAAAATCGGAACCGCTTCCGAATGACTCCACCAATATTGGAAGCGGCTCCGTAAAGTAGGTGCAATAGTCCGGAGCCGTCCGGAACCGTCCGGAGCCGCTAGTCGGCAGCCGGAGCCGTCGGAGCCGTCGGAGCCGTCGGAGCCGTCGGAGCCATCGGAGCCGTCCGGAGCCGTCCGGAGCCGTCCGGAACCGTTCGGAACCGTCCGGAGCCGCTAGTCGGCAGCCGGAACCGACCGGGGCCGGAGCCGTCCGGAGCCGCCTAGGCCCCCCAAAAACAAGCCCGGAACACTTGGCGATCGGAACGGTCGGTGGTGTGCGTTAGGATGGTCGGAGTGTTTCGTGGAAACGAAACATTTGATTTAATTTCCTATTACAACCCGCTCGCTTCGTTCCAAGTGACCATTTCCATGAGTGGTGGCGATGAGTTGTGCCTGTGTTGGGGTAAGAGGTGGGACTCATCATGAGTCGGCAAGCAATTATTAATAAACGATCTAAACCACCGGAGCCAGGGTTGTTTTCATTTCTCTGGACCGAATCAGCTACCGACCCGAACTCAGTTAAATGGTAAACGGGAAATTATTTATCGACACCGGAATGTGAATGATGCGTGTGTGTGTCTGGTCTGTGTATAGGAAAATTATCGTTGGTGTGCTTATGTTGTTGACCTGTAGTTTTTCTTCCTTTTTCACTTATACCAATTGCGGTGATTGAGGAGCTCATACATTTGATTTCACTTGAAAAGAGAATTATTTACTGAATGGAAGCGAATCAAAATGGATGATAATTATTCAGAAAGAAGCGAACCTCCATCCGGGGAAGGGAATTCATATGAGTAACTTTCGCATTTAAATTGAAACAAGAATACTCTCTGGTGCCGAATACCAATGTCCCAATGTCCTACAATCAAACTTGTACTCGTTGGTAAAGTTCAAGTGCAAACAAAAACAACACATCACTTCGTTCCACCGGCTGAAGCGGCAGACGAACCTTGGCTGTGGCGAAATTGAAATTAATTTGATGCGATAATAAGTGCAGCTCTTAGAGAGCGAGCCCGTCCTTTGAGCCCTGGACTAACCTTGATTTCGGTGGGTGGCCATTAGCAGACGGGGTAAGCTGAATTCCCTAATTAACCCTATTAAGGCTAGCGTGATCTTTGCATGTTGTTTTTTCCCCTTTTTGGGTGTTTCAAATACCTCTTCACTATGCGTTTTTGTCTTCTCTCATCGGTTTTTTGCTCTTCACTAGTCCACGACCATGCCCAAAACATCCCGGCTGTTCTACCACGATTAATTACATGGCTCTCGTCCGTAAAACCTTTATCAACATCGGGTTCCGTAGGGAAAATTCGCATCTTTGGGAGGGAACACTGGGTAACTAGAAAACAGTGTGTACGCTAAATAATAGCTTGTGGAGAAACCTACCCACAGGAAATGAAGTGAGATAGCGAACGTTGTGCGGGACAGAACGTTCAATTGATGAACTTTTCATGAGCGTTTTTCACCCGTCGCTTTCTATTGCCTGAGGTAAAGTGGCATGCTTTTAAATTGTCCATGTATGGGACGCAAGGTACGTTTGTTCGTTGACACGATGTGAAACGAACTTACAGCGGTGTATGCCATTTTAATGACCCTGGCAGATGGGGCGGCCACATTTCCAGGTAACTGTTAAAGGTAACAGCAAAAAAATAATTTTAAACAAATATTCCGTTAGCGTAAAAATTCTCCACAAGGGCAAGGGTTGGTACTTTGTGAGAAATACATCAGTTGTGGGCAACGCAACACATGCCCAAAAAAGAAAAACCACAGGCTATCCAGAGCAGAAAGAAAAACATCCAGATTGTGCTATGTGTGTATGGTGGCTTCGGGCCCCCGGTCGATCCCTACAGATTTCCCGACTGTTCCGGGCAGCAGTCCCGCTCGGCAGGTTCGTTTACTGTGAAACGTTTACTAACGTTTATGCAAAGTTGACGATAAAAAGTGCAAAAACAAATTATGTTGTCTTACCCCGGAACTGACCATGACATGTTGGAAGGGGGCGAGAGTGGAAAGTATCATTGAGAGGGTAAGGTCAGTGAGACTGAAAAAAGAAAAAAAAATACAAATACACTGACCAGGTCCACTCCCTGGGGAATGTGAATTTCCAAAGCATCGGAATTCAACAGAACTAGCTGTTTGTGTTGAAGTGGCTCCTCGGAGGTTTCCCGGATGTTTCATAATCTTTTTTTTTTTTACTCTTTTTGCGTGTTTCTGAAACAGACACGGCATATCTCTTGCTAACTTCATGCCGAACCTGCTGGTAATGAAGAAGAAAAAATAACCTGTTTTACAAAAGCGAATGATTATTTAGCGATTGCATCAATGGGCCCATTGAGATAATAGGACTAATGTCGGATAAAAGATAGAACTATGATCAACTGTATAGTTAACGACTTGGAAGACTTAATAAAGGCAACTAACAACATCAGGCGCCTCCATCGTATTCAAGCATCTCCATTAGCACATGACGTAATCATTCGAATAAATGATCCTCAAAACAGAGACTATTCATTTTTCACACAAATTT
The DNA here is from genome assembly GCF_943734765.1 of Anopheles ziemanni. Taxonomy (NCBI): domain Eukaryota; kingdom Metazoa; phylum Arthropoda; class Insecta; order Diptera; family Culicidae; genus Anopheles; species Anopheles ziemanni. The sequence goes on from NC_080705.1 coordinate 35,495,018, forward strand.
GCTCATATCAAAAAATATTGGCATTGAACGTAGTTTTTTTCCATGAGTCATTAGGAAGAGAAACACCAGGCGTCTCCATCATGACCAGGCGCCTCCATCAAAGTCAGAATTTGAAACACATGGGACACATTTTTATACAACAGCTCCACGAAGAAAATCAGTTATGTTATAAAATGAATCTCATAAAAATATAACATGTTCATGATTGCCCTTTCGGTGTGTTTGTTTTATTGCTATTAAAAACGAAATACTTCCCAACATTTTTCTATCAAATCTCTCTATTATCTACGTCCGACCTCACCTCAATTTATTTACTTTTTTCACTGTAGTAAAAAGATCCGTTTACTGTAAACAATGGCGTCGCACTGTAACACGCCAAAAATCACACATAAATCTTTATTTTATCTCGACCATTCGCAGCAGGTAGCAGCACACCAGTATTGACCGTCCTGGCAGTCATAAATTTTATCATTGCATCAACCGCGCACATTTTTCCCATCAGGTCGGCTGGTACTGTTTTGCTAAGCTGAGGCCCTTTTCTGAGACTTTCGTTTCGAGTGAGCAAACAAAAATGTGCTCCACTATCGTCCGTTCCTACTGGGCCGTCTATTGAAACATATATACTCACACTCACTTTCACTTCACACGAGGCTACAGTAAGTAGAGCTCGCCATTTCGTTGACGTACACCTGGCGAAGAGACATTGTCAGGTGGGATTCTCGTCCCTGCTGGCTCGCCCGATGAATGACCTCTCATGCTGAGCACGACCTACAGAGCACTTTCTGTTAACCTTCCCCCATGGGGCGCTATTATTAAAATGATAAACGCAAGAGCTTCGACCGGCTGCTGTTATGGTTGAAAACGGACAAATCTTCGATTTGCGAATAGAAAGCGAAAGCGCAGCGTGAGCTGAGAAGCATCATTCGTACAATAGAGCATGGCATTCCGGTAAGGGGAAACAAGGGCAGCATTATCATTAGAAAATAAAAGTGAGAAGCAAATAAATGAAAATGAGAGGCGACCATGTCGAAGCTTGTCAGCAGCATCAAGGCCTTTTCCGAAGCTTCTTTCCTCTCACTTCCCGCTGTTTTTCCAGCTCATCGCCTTTACGATCGGTGACTAGATCCCTGAAAAATTTTACGATACATTCACGGCATATTATCAGTGTTTCCGGATCGCCACGACTCGACGACGATGTTAGGCGTTAATTTTGGTGCATTATGATAGATTAGATTCATGAAACTGTGCCTTCAAATGAGCTATTTCGCGAATATTGCTTATGCCCGCTGCAAAAACACCCAAGCATACCGAATCAACTTCAAACAGATCTTCTTCGATAAGCCAACGTCACCGGTACCACTAAAGCTGCGACCTTAATTCCGTCGCTCCGTCGATCCAACCTTCCGGTAATTATCATCCAGCGGGGAATCCACTCTTGTCCCAACGGCACAAGTTTCAAACAACTTTCTCAAACAGCCGGCGGTGACCTCACCGGCTTTCACGACGGCCCGTGTCTTGCGGTTGACAGATAATAATTGAAAGATAAATTCTCTCAGCTAGCTCAAAACCTTGTGCCGTCGAACTTCCGTTACGCACAGATCGTGTTAGGAGATCCTGCTATCAAATTCTGGTTTGATATTTAAATGGTGTTGACAAAGATGTTGCCGGCTAGGGGCGGTGAAGCTGAATTGGAGTCACCGGATTAATTTCGAAATGGATGAACACGGTTGAGGAGTTTGTAGAAGTAACTTTCTTTAATCTGGGTCGATTCGGAAGCATTTCACCAGTATTCTGTTTGGGAAGCAAAAAACAACCGAACACATACAGTATTTCACGTAAACAAACTATGAAACTGGATTAACATTGCCTCAGAGATATGATACGTAGCAAAAATCCCGTAGTATTCCCGTGTTGGAAATACTCAAAAAACACTCTCTAAAAGTGCTTTGATTTATGGCCTAAGTTTGCGGTAGTGTACTATAATCAACTCGGGAGTCAGACCTTCTATTTTATGCGAACTGTGTGCAACACACGATCCACAACTTGCGCCATTCGTTACAATTGCCCTACGAACCGGAAAGTGTACTCCACCGAGCAACGACCGAAAAATGCAGGAAGTAATTTAACATTCGCACAATAAATCTAGATGCAATGATAAACACCTCGATAAACGATGGCATAGGGGTTCGCGGAAATTGGGGCCATTTGCCCTCTCCCACCCAGCCAAAAGGAGAAGGGTTGTGTATGTGTGTATGTGTGTGTGTGTGCCAATAGAGCATTCAAACAGGAAAACGTTTAGATTGATTTCCTTCCTGTGAAACAGAGTTCGCTACGTGCGAAGTTAACTTTTACGGTTACTATTACGCGTAATAGGTAACAGAGGTTACTTTTACGTATGACGACCATCGAGCAGGGTGTTTCTTACGTTGCCGCGTACGTGCCAATTATCAAGAAATTTCCTGAGAAATACTACCAGCTAATGTTATAGGGTTTTGATATTCCTCACCAATGTGAGGTTGTACTTTTCACAGAAAATATTACATTAATATTATTAGAAAAACTTAAGTCCAAGATGACAATTAAAAACTTTATTGACAAATAAAGTACCATTCAAATCCTTTTCAGTACTTCATCATTCCCCACCTCTTAAGCGCTCGCTTTTACCATGAAATATCGTAATTCACGACGCTCCGGGTTGTTTACATCAACCATCCTTTCAAGAATGCTTCATGATTGCCTTTCACGTCATAAGCTTCCACTTCGTTACCTTCATACTTTCTCTCTACGAAAAGCTACCCATCTTTTCGGCTGAAGAATTACATTTTTTTTCGTATTTTTTCTTCACCTTCCTGCCTACATGGTGGCTTGCATAAATCATAAATCATCGTCAGCCGGAGTGAAGGGCGAGTGAACGAATGGAAAGAATTTATATTCAAAATGAGGTGCAAGTTGTTTTTCTTCGCCCTAACCACTATAAAATGAAACCAAAAAGAGAAAACAGAGAGGATAGACCTAGCAAAATGAGTCTTGAAAACACCATACGATGTTTGTTTTTCCAAACACAAGTAAAAGCACACCGACCTTGAATGAAAAAGGAGATGTTGGGAAAACATCAATACTCGTCAAGCAGAAAATGGTATGAACGTCAAAGGAGTAAAGACACAAATCCATAGCCGAACATTAGTTTACAAAATTGATAATCTCCTCTACACACCTTGACAAATTTTCTTTAATTGTAAGCCACGTGAGGTCACTCACTTCAAGCTAAGCTTATGCACTGCACATAATAAATCAAGGCATCACTTTCCTACCCAGAACATCAACGTTTCTCATGCAAAAATCCCAAACACGACATCCCGAATGTAACAATCAGTAGTAATGCAAATTATATGACTTGATATGGCCCATAATTTTCCGATGAAAAGTTTATGCCAGCGCAAAAACGTGCATGTGGTATAGCATTGTCGTCTACGGTCGAAATGGCCCTCTTTAACCCGCGATGAAAGAAAAACTGCAAAAGAGTAATGGCAAGGATCAGGACTCGAGAGGAAAGGTGGAGAAACACAGGTTTAAAATGAAAAATTGAAAAACACAGCACGGAAATAATTCAGGTTGCGTGTTTATGATTTATTTTCGGTCTCACCGAATTTCCACCTGCCCGCATGTCAATCTGTGTGAAAAGTGGGTTGACAACGGGGAAGTGCATGTGAGGGTAGGGTTATCGGACTTCTGCAACCGAGCGGATGATGGCCACGCTCGTGACTATAAATGTTCCCAGAACGACCCCCGTCCGTGACTGTTAGGCCACATGTTTTCTCCTGTGACTCTTGGTCCTATTTTCCATTGATTTTTTTTGTCTTCCTGCGACCGTTTTAAGTCACTGTATCATGATACCTAGGCAAACGATCATCATCATCATAACGAGAATAACTTGTTGGTCTCTAGAAGCGGTTCCAGCAAGGAGGAAGTAAAACAAAACCAGCTCCGGGCGTTTTAACCGAAAACGAAAGAATCAACACCCATACCAACAAGAATCGGCACAAAAAGTTCCAACCCTCAACTCGGCACAAGCGCGAAACCTAATCAATATCATTCTCAGCCGTTCACTAACCATGACTCTTTCTTCAAGTTTCCTTCCCAGCACGGCGAGTCGTTAAATAACCGTAGAGCAAGATTACATTCCCATTATGCCTTTATGATACACTTTTATGCTAATGACTTGTCTGCTGCATTCGTTTCGTCGTGACTTTCGATTGAATTTCGCTAACTTTCTCCCCCGAGAAAACATTGCTGTTCAGGATGAAGTTGCGCAAAGCTTGAAGAGGAACGGGTTTATCAAATCAAATAAACTTTATTGAGCCGGGTTTGAAAAGTATCCTCGGACATGCAACAAGTCGGGTTGTTCGGCAAACGGAATTGATAGATGTTGTCAAGATATTGTGTGGTATTATGTCACGAAAACATCCATGAAATGAAAGAAAAGATATGGCTCAATAAAAAAACTGTGAGTGATTTAAGAGAAAATTCAAATGTAATAACCTTCATGGTTGGGGATATAGTATAACATTCATTTAATTGTTATGTGTTGCATACTAATAATTATTCTCATACATACATTCACCTACACTACTCATAGCCTTGTTAATAGTACTGTAAATAAATTAACAAATTGCCTTCTACATTTGACATCGGTTTACATTACTTAAAATAAACTATAACCATGGGTGTTCACAATTCTTTGTTATTTTCGCTCTACTGGTGCTGTTCCTTTTCTTATCCTTAACAAATCAATGACACACACATGTACATTAGCCCACTGATTGATTGTTTCGTGCAAATAGAAATCCATTGCGAATGTTTTACAACCGACGGAAACCAAGAATGCTTACAGTCTTCTTATTTCATCCTCACGCCAGCCACAATAAAAGCCACCAGCCACGTTTGTTTGCTCACGCGAAGCCCTGTTCCGGAGGAAGGAGACCACTTCAAACCGGGTGGGTAAACAATCACATCTATCACTTCCGGCTGTCATTCTACCACCGCAAGTACCCACTCTTCCTTTGTAAGCTACGCAAACAAGTCTTTTACTGTCGATGATCAGGCCGGAAGCTCTTCAAGGCTCGCAGTACACAACACAACAACGACTCGCCCAAATGGCCACGAATTCGCCTTCGTTCCCGTGCGCTCATCACAGAATTCAGTTCATGGTACGTAAGAAGAAGAATTTGTAAGAATAGAGCGGCTTTGGCTTCGTCCGGAGTTGCTTTATCCATCTAGCTCGTCGTTCACTTTTCCACCTCATGAACGATCGTTCTACTGGGGGAGACTCTCTATTCATTTTGTTCACGTGCACATACCACCACAGGGCGTATGACGTACGTGAGAAAACGGCCCTGAAAGGTACCGTGAGTGAGTGAGGTACGATTCATATTTCATTTCCAACGAAACTCATTACCACAAAAAGTGTTTCACTGCGGACAAGAGGTTCCTCAATCTGTGGAGAGGGTAGGAAAATGTGGAATACCGTGAGGAACAAGCACCCGTGTTGTTAAGAGTGGTCATACTGGGACCGCACCACCTTCTCATCGGCAACCTTTGCAACTGTGTAACACTCGGCATGACGATGCTGGCATTCGCGTAACGGCTTCACCAGAAATCCAAAACTCGAATCTCCTCACAATGTCACTGCTGGCCAAAAGAACTCTACCAGCAAGCACCCTCATGGCCATTATCTCATTCAATCGCCTTCCTCTTTCCGCCAGGTTCGTCATCCTCTGCAATGATACAATATTGAAAGTCGGGATGTTTACAAAGATGTTGATCGAATGAATACACCTACCTTGCCACCCTACGGCAATTTTCGAGTGGTAAAGCGGGTAGGAAAAACTATAGATGACACACCCGGGTGGTTGAAACGTGGGATGAGATGCATAACACATTGAATGCCGCACTGCATAGGGAAAGAGAACCGTTTCGTTGTCGAACAGATCGACTCCTTTTACCATTCCACTAGGTAACTGTAAATTTTTACGCCACTAACACCACTTGCTGTGCTAACACCCCTTATACCTTGATTGGGTTCGACTGAATGAGGCTGAAGGCAAAGACTACCCAGCAGGACTTCGGACGCCTACCCATTGATTCACCGGCATGTAACGAAACACGGCCGAATGGTACCACCACAGGATGACGTAGCGTGTGTTTGTGTGAGACATCATGTGTGGAAGGGTGTTAGTTTTTGTTTGAAGTGGACAGAAACACTTTTTTAACACCTAAAACCATTTAACTCCACAAGAAGCACCTAGTGACAGTTTAAAAATATACGGTGGAGTGGTTTGATAATGGACGAATGTTCATTACTTAGTAATTTATACTTTTGAGGATTACAACCAAGAGCAAGGGAACTTATCCACAAAATAAAACTGATGCGCTTGCTTGGGGGTCATTGCTTTTCGATGACTGCAATTTCACCACTTAAAGTTAAAAGGAGAGACTTCTTATGTTCATTCTAATGATTTGGTACAATTTATATGCTATGTTAATCCCTTCACAGTTTCCGTGTTTTTTTTTTAGATTTTTTTATGATTTAGATCAATACTGTGCTAAATTTTGTTCAATTTCAGTGATTAGTATCGTATAAATGAATTAAAATGTACAAACATGTAATGACGCGCTTTTGAAGATGGTACACTTAGAATCAACGTCGCACAACGAAAGTAGAAACAAAATAGGCGACAAAAACTGGGCAAAACTGTGAAGGGGTTAATAAAAACCTTTTGCATCATCATATAGTTTTATCGACTTTTAAACACACATTTGCGTCGATTGGAATTCCATTTTTCTTTATCCATATAGGATGGAAAGTAGATTTTATCCTTCGATGGATAACTTCTACAGTTGTTGACTTTAAGTAATACGCACATGTTGTGTTGTGAAAACCCAACAAAACTCAAATAGCAGCGCAAACAAACCGAAACGAGGGACCGGATTCGGTTCAATGATCCCAACGATATCAAATGATATTAAATCATTTGCTTCGGGTAATGCATCCATCCTCGAAGAACTTCTTTGGTACGGCATAAAGAAAAATTGATCAGCATTGGATCATCCTCTGTTTCCACTTTCCCGAGGGTTAAATACCCTAAGTAGAGCACGTTTCAATGACGTTCGATATGCTGATGGAAGCGACGGAACAAAATTGAAAAAGGAAACTAACATAAATCCAAGGAAGGACAATACCGTTCACCAAGTCTTGTATACAGTCGCAAATTCTTTTTTCACCCCCGTTTGTTATTATCTTATATTTCTGATGATGGAACCGGTTTAGTTAGTTTCTATGGTTCTTTTCCATATCTGCTTGAAAAATTTACCTTATTTGCTTTACTGATACAACAATCTCAGCCCCTCTGAAATATTTTTCTGTTATTATGGAGCAGAAATTGTTTTTTCTCTCGGCCTCTGGGGAAGAACAAGTCGGGAGTCAAGAATCGATTGTCAAGTGAAAACATACCTTTCCTACGGCAATGAGGTATTTCTTTGCGCTTCATCAGTTTTCTACCCTTATCAAGACGTGATCTTCTCCCACGCCCTCGAATACTTTCCACCAAATACAAATATCTTGTTATAATTTATTTTTGCGTCCTCCCTTTTCCTTCACCACCCGTGGAGAGAAATATGTACCCTGCATTGACCACCGGTGAAAGATAGGCCTGTGATGTTTAAGGACTCCGGGAGCCTTCCCGCCGCTCAAATTTGCAACGGTGGGTCTCGAACTTTGAATTCGAACTTTGGGTAGCTGGCGACTTTTTCAGGTCACCCTTAGGTCAGAGCAAGAAGGAAGCTCCGAGCACTAGCGTGGACTTTCGATCTCCTTTTTGACTTTGCATGAATATTTACCGAATGGTTTCTCGTATAAGTTGCTGTTTATCTTTTCAATGGATTGCCGCTTGGCGAAGAAACAACACGGTCGGCTTAACAACAATGAAAACACGCTATTATACATATTAACACTGGGTACTGGATAGTGATCCTGCCGCAACTAAGTTGACGTGCTTATTCGTTCATTTTCCTACCATTCTGTGGTCAAACAACCCTTTTCCATTTGGTTGAGCTAGAGTGAATCAAAATAGTATCGAACAAAGTTCCGCCGGTAAAGGTGCTCTCTATTTCTCGTTCCTTTTCTTGTCATATTTACCGCCCGACGGATAAAAACACAAAAGAGCGTTATTAATAGGGTTGTGAAAATCGGCTCTTTTTGAAGAGCGGAGCGGGCATATTTCCCCTACGTAGGGGAGCGGAGCGAGCTGGCTTGCTCTAAAAAGAGTTGCACGACATTCTCGCTCCGCACCTTTCACTCTTTGTCGCTCCTTTCACTCCTTTCGTTCCTTTTTTCGCTTTTTTCACTCCTTTCGCTCCTCTTCTCTCTGTTATCAGCTGGTTGCAGGCGGAATGTGTGAAAACCGATAAACATTAAAACAGGTACTAGTGGACACCGGTACCGTGACTACACCTAGAACATGTAGAAAAAGCACAAATCGAACGAGGTGAGTAAAGTTCAAATCTATGAAAAACAATTACTGTAAAACGGTTCATCACAGTGGCAACAGTGCCACCGTACTTCACGACGAAAGGAGCGAAAGGATCAAAACGGAAAGAAAAGAGCGAAATATAACTCTTGTTGGAGCCACTTTCGCTCACATACAATAAGGTTCAGCTTACTGACAATCGGTTGGAACTCGTATGCCTGCGTCAAAGGGAAAACAGGCTCCATTGTGAATGGATAAAATAATATTAATATTAAAGCAATATTGATTACTCGAGATTAGAAGATGTCAACATTAGTAACGGAGCAGCACCGGTTCTACTGTGCGCTAGAAGTTCATTTAAGAAACAGAACAAACATTAGCGAGCGAAATTACAAAATTCGTAAGCGGGAAAAGTGGCAAACAGGAGTAAAGTAGCGAATATTTTGCGAATACATGTTTGCCTTCAGTATAATGGTAGTCACAACGGAAAGGCAACACTTAGAATTCTGGTTTCTTTCAGCTCTTCTTCAGAGAGAACAGCTTTGAACCGTTAACAAATTGAAATCTAACCTGAAATGCACATAAACCTCCCTCTATGCTGGATTTACGACCAATGGGTGAGTATTGGGAAGAATAAACTCAACTCTGTTCGCTTAAAATGAAAACCCATTATAAATCGTGTCAGTTCTGGTGAAAATATCCTCCCTGTCGTGCTAACGAGGAAATTCTGCCGGTTCGATCAATCGATTAAAATTTCCCACAGTCGGGTCGCACGAAACTCGCCTATGTTTGCCGCTGATTACATTAGCATAAATATACGCCCGAGTCCATTCCCGGAGCAGACAAGGGGAGAAGCAATGACTTGGGCGAGAATACAACTAAGTCTGTTGAGGTCTCTCTTTAAGGTGTATGTTTAGGATGCTGGAATGAATGTAGTAAAGGGGAATACATTATTATTATTCACTCTAAATTTATTTAACCAGCGGGAAGGGAGGATTGTGCATTGCTGATCTGGTTTGTGTGTGCCCTCCAATGACATTTACTTCCATCTACCTACAACCACTGTGACATACTTTCCTTACGAAAGTCTCACCCGCACTCCATACATTTTATTTCATTCTAATTAAATCTACGCACAACACCTTCAACGATTGCAAACTCGCGAGAAGTACGATTTTCCTTCAGTCCTTCTGGAATTGTAATCGTTTCCCATTAGCTTGCGCTTCAATTACTAGTTCATCCCATATCACGGAACGATCGCACCCAATTGCGTTGCTCGGATCCACAAACTCGCGCTTTTCCAGTGTTTACTTTTACTTTTATTTGGAATCTTTCTCGTTAGAAAGATAAGCTCGAGCAAATTTATTGGAAAATGGTTTTGTCGAAAGGAAAATCGGCTCAATATAAGAGGGTTTGTGGGACGAACGTACGGTACAGTTCACGATAAATTTTCCTGCCCATTAGCCTTTGGCGCACCCTTACTATGTGTGGGCTGAACCTGCACATCCCAAGCATCACCTCATACGCGCTGTTGACTAACAGATACGTCGCCGAGCAGGGATACCTGCGTATTGGTTCGCAGCACATCGCAGTTGCGGGAAACCCGCCCAATATCGCAGCAGTACCATCGACGTACCCTTGCCTGCGGACTGTTATTCAACATCTCGCCTATGCCGACGCTGACACCAGAAGGAAGATGTCTACCCGATCACTCCGTCGGATGATGATAAGTAGACTACCTGACCCCAAAGTAGTCCAAAGGGCGCCAGCAATCCGCTGGAAGCCTGTCTGGGCCAACATCGGCAGCAAGAGACTGTCTGCCACTCAGCGTACAACACTTTTCATGCTGGCACATGGGAAAGTTGAACATGGAGAGCTTTCCTTGAAAATGGGGAAAACCACACACCCCAACTGTTCGTATTGTGCGTCTGTAGACACCCTGGAGCACAAATTTGCTTTGTGTCCACGAGTCGCTCCGGCCTGGGACCTGCTGCAGCAGCGACTGAGAGGAGAAGCAACAGGGTGTCCGTCCTCCTTCGTCGACCTTCGTTTTCCACGACTAAGTGGACTTAGCCCGACAAAACGAATATCTGTTTTACGTTTGTTCTCTAACTATGTAATCCACATCATTGGAAACAATGATGCTGTGATTGACATAAACGTCCTCGACTGTTCCATGTAAAAACTTTTAAAAATAGAAATGTAAGCTTACTTATATACACGTACAATAAACGATATTTTATAAAAAAAAAAAAATGTTGCGGAGAGAGTAGCGAGAAAATCGGTCTCCACGATGGGATAAATGATGGTGCATGTCGGTCCTACTAGTTTGGTGCTGGACGCAAGGAAAATACTTCTTTGCGGTACAATACACGCTAGCTTAAGAGAACTTTTATTTCTCCTCCAAACTCCAAGCAGAGGAGGTAAAATAGCGTTCAAAAACTAGGATTGTCATTTTTAAATAGTCATGAAGGTCATGCATTCTGTTGTATAATGATATAGACGATAAGTAATATGAACATAAATAACCGGAGTTATAGATGGGTACTGTCCACTTGGCAAAAAAAAGGAAAATATAACATTTTCATTAATCTCTCTCCGTACAGCGCTATAAGCAACTGTCGAAATAGGATAAAAGTACAGGGAAAAACTCAATGAAACAAAACAGTAAAATTCAATTTTCTATCCGGAGGACAGGAAAGCTTTTTAAATTCAGTGTTCTCTAATATCCACGATAATAGCTGCGCTGTGCTAGAAGCTAGACGGTGCAAAAGTATCTTCGCTTTCATAGAACCGCAATATTGTTGCACCGTAATTACATTTTCCAACAACGCCCACAACCTCTCTAAAGGACGATTTTTATTTTTGTCGTGTGTCCCCTTCTAGTATCTGTTGGTTTGTCACACACTCATGAGCTAGCACACTCATGAGCTAGCACCCTTTCGTAACATTCGTGTTGGTAATTTTTTTACATTTGTTCGTGGAAAGCGATGTACCCCCGGCAAAATTAATGTGAGACGAAATATTATTCAAGCCAATGTAAATTCCCGACCGAAGGGGTGGGTCGGTGAATTTGGTTTCTTGGGCACACGTCGGAAAGCACGAAAACACTCAATATAACCGTACACGAGAGCAGAGTTTGGTTGGTTCGTTGGGTAGCGAAAAATCGCCATCAACAGCAAAGATTCCCATAAACAATGAACATCTTCCCGTATGCCTATGCAAAGGATGATCTTGCTACTAGCAAAACCAAGAAACACGACGCCCGAGGCTTCATTAACCCTTTAACCGGTTACATTTTAGTATTCCAAACTAAACAAAAAGTTTAAAAGTTTTAAACAAAAATATTAATGTCCCAGGAGTTTTCTTAGTGGGTAGGAATCCCACACTACCCATTCTCTTATGAGAATGGGTGTCTTGATCGGGGATAACACTTGCCCTCCCGAACCAGAAGATCTTTCTCCTGGTAAAATAACAAAAAAAAAAAAAAAAAACGATTTCTCTCTTTTCAGAACCGGAACCAGCGCGTTGTATCGAATGAATAGATGAAAACATCCCTAGATGAATGTATGGAAGCTCCTTATGAAAACAAACTTTTCCTCGACATGTTTAATTCGATTCACTTTCTATATGTGTATAAGATGCAGCACTAGTCAATTCGCGATACGAGCATTTGGTGGATTTCAGTGAATTAAATTGGTTCGAATGTTGCCATCCTCTCTTCTAGTGGTTGAATTTGATTCATTTATTTTCATATATACTAAACGTTTTGAGCTACGAATCCGCTCGCACTGAAACAAAACTATATAAACGCACAGCCTACCGTGGTTGTTGAGAAATTGAAAAATTTGGAAATTAGTCTACCAAACTTCGCATCAAGTAGTCTTATTGTGGAAAATGTAACAAAAATGTTTATAAATCAAACGCAGCACCCATGTAGAATCAATTGTTTATGAGACGAGATGGCTTGCAGATGTGATATTATTCGCTCCCGCTCAAAAAGGCGCTCAACCCAAACAACTATACTTAGCGCCTTTCTGGACTTTATATTTTGCAGAAAGAAAAGGTCTTCACCGAAAATGGGAAATGTGGTGGGGAAATGTGTAGATTGCCAAAGAAAATCAACACATAGACGCGAAGGGTTTAAACAATTGTTCACCATCTTAGACAACGACAAATATGGCTATACACCGGAAGAAAAAGAACGCAGGAGGAACACCCAGATCCCTATATTTTACAAATATAGGTATAGAGATAGAAATTATAGGCCTGTAAGTAGATATAAACAACTTTTTCCTATAATAAGGTGTTTTTTGATTGAAGAATGCTAATTAATCAACTTTCGTTTTATTTATTTTCAGATCACGAAGAAACCGAGACTCTCGGATATTGATGAAAATGAGGAAATTTTCTTCTGACGTTTAATAGTTTTTCAGTAATCGATTAATTATGTATTCAGGTTTCTCTCTTTCTTTTCTTTTCATCTTTTTTTAAAATGTTTTAATAATAATCGGGTAAAGGCAAAATGAAGCCTCGTGTGCCGTGTCTACTGGTTTTGCTGTATGCATACAGCCGTTGCCTCGGCACACGGGAAGATGTGCCTTGATTATGGCAACCTTCGCCGTTGAAGCCCTAACTGCGGCGGGTAATGCGGTAATAGCAGCCTCTTTTCCGAAAACGTGGCTTTACAAATCCGATTCGATGCACTCTTTCTAACACTGCATATCTTCAAGCATTTGCAAGCATATTAGAATACTCTCAAAGAAGATCAGTCTCTAAAATTAAAAAAAACAAAAATTATTTTTTATAAAAAAAATTATTGATTGGTCCTTTGGGGATGTTCCGATCAAAATATTCCCAAAGAAGATCAGTCTCTGAAAAAACACAAAAAAAATTTTATAAAAAAATTATTGATTGGTCCTTTTGGGATGTTCCGATCAAAATATTCCCAAAGAAGATCAGTCTCTAAAACTCAAAAAAAAAAATTTTTTATAAAAAAATTATTGAGCGGTCCTTTGGGGATGTTCCAATCCGAATATTCCCAAAGAAGATCAGTCTCTAAAATCAAAAAAAAAAATTTATAAAAAAATATTGAGTGGTCCTTCGGGGATTTTCTGATCAGAATATTCCAAAAGAAGATCAATCTTTAAAACTCAAAAGAAAAACATTTTTTTTTATATAAAATATAGAGTGGTCCTTTGGGGATGTTCCAATCAGAATATTCCCAAAGAAGACCAGTCTGTAAAATAAAAAAAAAACTGCAAAATTATTCAGTGGTCCATCAATTGCATATCTTTGGGGGTGTTCCGATATGCCTTCCAAATGTCTGAGAAAAAGGTGTGCTAGAAAGAGTGCATTGCAATGCATTTCTAAAGCTACATTTGGTGAAAAGAGGCAGCTATTACCGAATTACCGGCGGCAGTTACGGCTTCAACGGCGAAGATTCCCATAATCAATGAACATCTTCCCGTATGCCGAGGCAATGGATGATCTTGCTACTATGTGGCAAAACCAAGAAACACGACGCCCGAAGCTTCATTAACCCTTTAACCGATTACATTTGAGTATTCCAAACTAAAAAAAAAGATAAAAAATAAAAATACTCATGTCCCAGGAGTTTTCTTAGTGGGTAGGAATCCCACACTACCCATTCTCTTAGGAGAATGGGTGTCTTGATCGGGGATAACACTTGCCCTCCCGAACCAGAAGATCTTTCTCCTGGTAAAATAACAAAAAAGAAAAAAAAAACGATTTCTCTCTTTTCAGAACCAGAACCAGCGCGTTGTATCGAATGAATAGATGAAAACATCCCTAGATGAATGTATGGAAGCTCCTTATGAAAACAAACTTTTCCTCGACATGTTTAGTTCGATTCACTTTCTATATGTGTATAAGATGCAGCACTAGTCAATTCGTGATACGAGCATTTGGTGGATTTCAGTGGATTAAATTGGTTCGAATGTTGCCATCCTCTCTTCTAGTGGTTGAATTTGATTCATTTATTTTCATATATACTAAACGTTTTGAGCTACGAATCCGCTCGCACTGAAACAAAACTATATAAACGCACAGCCTACCGTGGTTGTTGAGAAATTGAAAAATTTGGAAATTAGTCTACCAAACTTCGCATCAAGTAGTCTTATTGTGGAAAATGTAACAAAAATGTTTATAAATCAAACGCAGCACCCATGTAGAATCAATTGTTTATGAGACGAGATGGCTTGCAGATGTGATATTATTCGCTCCCGCTCAAAAAGGCGCTCAACCCAAACAACTATACTTAGCGCCTTTCTGGACTTTATATTTTGCAGAAAGAAAAGGTCTTCACCGAAAATGGGAAATGTGGTGGGGAAATGTGTAGATTGCCAAAGAAAATCAACACATAGACGCGAAGGGTTTAAACAATTGTTCACCATCTTAGACAACGACAAATATGGCTATACACCGGAAGAAAAAGAACGCAGGAGGAACACCCAGATCCCTATATTTTACAAATATAGGTATAGAGATAGAAATTATAGGCCTGTAAGTAGATATAAACAACTTTTTCCTATAATAAGGTGTTTTTTGATTGAAGAATGCTAATTAATCAACTTTCGTTTTATTTATTTTCAGATCACGAAGAAACCGAGACTCTCGGATATTGATGAAAATGAGGAAATTTTCTTCTGACGTTTAATAGTTTTTCAGTAATCGATTAATTATGTATTCAGGTTTCTCTCTTTCTTTTCTTTTCATCTTTTTTTAAAATGTTTTAATAATAATCGGGTAAAGGCAAAATGAAGCCTCGTGTGCCGTGTCTACTGGTTTTGCTGTATGCATACAGCCGTTGCCTCGGCACACGGGAAGATGTGCCTTGATTATGGCAACCTTCGCCGTTGAAGCCCTAACTGCGGCGGGTAATGCGGTAATAGCAGCCTCTTTTCCGAAAACGTGGCTTTACAAATCCGATTCGATGCACTCTTTCTAACACTGCATATCTTCAAGCATTTGCAAGCATATTAGAATACTCTCAAAGAAGATCAGTCTCTAAAATTAAAAAAACAAAAATTATTTTTTATAAAAAAAATTATTGATTGGTCCTTTGGGGATGTTCCGATCAAAATATTCCCAAAGAAGATCAGTCTCTGAAAAAACACAAAAAAAAATTTATAAAAAAATTATTGATTGGTCCTTTTGGGATGTTCCGATCAAAATATTCCCAAAGAAGATCAGTCTCTAAAACTCAAAAAAAAAAAATTTTTTATAAAAAAATTATTGAGCGGTCCTTTGGGGATGTTCCAATCCGAATATTCCCAAAGAAGATCAGTCTCTAAAATCAAAAAAAAAATTTTATAAAAAAATATTGAGTGGTCCTTCGGGGATTTTCTGATCAGAATATTCCAAAAGAAGATCAATCTTTAAAACTCAAAAGAAAAACATTTTTTTTTATATAAAATATAGAGTGGTCCTTTGGGGATGTTCCAATCAGAATATTCCCAAAGAAGACCAGTCTGTAAAATAAAAAAAAAACTGCAAAATTATTCAGTGGTCCATCAATTGCATATCTTTGGGGGTGTTCCGATATGCCTTCCAAATGTCTGAGAAAAAGGTGTGCTAGAAAGAGTGCATTGCAATGCATTTCTAAAGCTACATTTGGTGAAAAGAGGCAGCTATTACCGAATCTCCGGCGGCAGTTACGGCTTCAACGGCGAAGATTCCCATAATCAATGAACATCTTCCCGTATGCCGAGGCAATGGATGATCTTGCTACTATGTGGCAAAACCAAGAAACACGACGCCCGAAGCTTCATTAACCCTTTAACCGATTACATTTGAGTATTCCAAACTAAAAAAAAAGATAAGAAATAAAAATACTCATGTCCCAGGAGTTTTCTTAGTGGGTAGGAATCCCACACTACCCATTCTCTTAGGAGAATGGGTGTCTTGATCGGGGATAACACTTGCCCTCCCGAACCAGAAGATCTTTCTCCTGGTAAAATAACAAAAAAGAAAAAAAAAACGATTTCTCTCTTTTCAGAACCGGAACCAGCGCGTTGTATCGAATGAATAGATGAAAACATCCCTAGATGAATGTATGGAAGCTCCTTATGAAAACAAACTTTTCCTCGACATGTTTAATTCGATTCACTTTCTATATGTGTATAAGATGCAGCACTAGTCAATTCGCGATACGAGCATTTGGTGGATTTCAGTGAATTAAATTGGTTCGAATGTTGCCATCCTCTCTTCTAGTGGTTGAATTTGATTCATTTATTTTCATATATACTAAACGTTTTGAGCTACGAATCCGCTCGCACTGAAACAAAACTATATAAACGCACAGCCTACCGTGGTTGTTGAGAAATTGAAAAATTTGGAAATTAGTCTACCAAACTTCGCATCAAGTAGTCTTATTGTGGAAAATGTAACAAAAATGTTTATAAATCAAACGCAGCACCCATGTAGAATCAATTGTTTATGAGACGAGATGGCTTGCAGATGTGATATTATTCGCTCCCGCTCAAAAAGGCGCTCAACCCAAACAACTATACTTAGCGCCTTTCTGGACTTTATATTTTGCAGAAAGAAAAGGTCTTCACCGAAAATGGGAAATGTGGTGGGGAAATGTGTAGATTGCCAAAGAAAATCAACACATAGACGCGAAGGGTTTAAACAATTGTTCACCATCTTAGACAACGACAAATATGGCTATACACCGGAAGAAAAAGAACGCAGGAGGAACACCCAGATCCCTATATTTTACAAATATAGGTATAGAGATAGAAATTATAGGCCTGTAAGTAGATATAAACAACTTTTTCCTATAATAAGGTGTTTTTTGATTGAAGAATGCTAATTAATCAACTTTCGTTTTATTTATTTTCAGATCACGAAGAAACCGAGACTCTCGGATATTGATGAAAATGAGGAAATTTTCTTCTGATGTTTAATAGTTTTTCAGTAATCGATTAATTATGTATTTAGGTTTCTCTCTTTCTTTTCTTTTCTTCTTTTTTTAAAATGTTTTAATAATAATCGGGTAAAGGCAAAATGAAGCCTCGTGTGCCGTGTCTACTGGTTTTGCTGTATGCATACAGCCGTTGCCTCGGCACACGGGAAGATGTGCCTTGATTATGGCAACCTTCGCCGTTGAAGCCCTAACTGCGGCGGGTAATGCGGTAATAGCAGCCTCTTTTCCGCAAACTTAGCTTTACAAATCCGATTCGATGCACTCTTTCTACCACTGCATTTCTTCAAGCATTTGCAAGCATATTAGAATACTCTCAAAGAAGATCAGTCTCTAAAATTAAAAAACAAAAATTATTTTTTATAAAAAAAATATTGATTGGTCCTTTGAGGATGTTCTGATCAAAATATTCCCAAAGAAGATCAGTCTCTAAAATTTAAAAAAAAAAATATTTTTTATAAAAAAATTATTGAGTGATCCTTCGGGGATGTTCCAATCAGAGTATTCCCAAAGAAGGTCAGTCTCTAAAATTAAAAAAAAAAGTTTTATAAAAAAATTATTGAGTGGTCCTTCGGGGATGTTCCGATCAGAGTATTCCCAAAGAAGATCAGTCTCTAAAATTAAAAAAAAAATGTTCTGATATGCCTTCCAAATGTCTGAGAAAACGGTGTGCTAGAAAGAGTGCTCTGAATCGCATGTCTAAAGCTACGTTTGGTGAAAAGAAGCAGCTATTATCGAATCTCCGGCGGCAGTAACGGCGTCAACAGCAAAGATTCCCATAAACAATGAACATCTTCCCGTATGCCTAGGCAATGGATGATCTTGCTACTAGCAAAACCAAGAAACACGACGCTCGAGGCTTCATTAACCCTTTAACCGGTTACATTTTAGTATTCCAAACTAAACAAAAAGATAAAAAATAAAAATACTCATGTCCCAGGAGTTTTCTTAGTGGGTAGGAATCCCACACTACCCATTCTCTTAGGAGAATGGGTGTCTTGATCGGGGATAACACTTGCCCTCCCGAACCAGAAGATCTTTCTCCTGGTAAAATAACAAAAAAGAAAAAAAAACGATTTCTCTCTTTTCAGAAACGGAACCAGCGCGTTGTATCGAATGAATAAATGAAAACATCCCTAGATGAATGTATGCATACCATGGAAGCTCCTTATGAAAACAAACTTTTCCTGGACATGTTTAGTTCGATTCACTTTCTGTATGTGTATAAGATGCAACACTAGTTAATTCGTAATACGAACATTTGGTGGATTTCAGTGGATTAAGTTGGTTCGAATGTTGCCATCCTCTCTTCCAATTTGATTTATTTATTGTTGGGAGCCACAGTGTGGAGCATCATTAAGTTGTCGACTGGTGACAGTCGACTGGCGAACCCTCCATGGGGTGAGCTGGAGTTCGTCGGTAGTAGTAGTATATATGTTTTATAGAGGCTTTGAGCCGGGTGGCCTCTTTCACCTCTGAGTTCGTCGGTAGGCTCCCATGAAGGTGCCCGGTTGACATAAATTTAAATTTTTGCTGGTATCATGTAGTTCCAGCAAGAGTCCCAGCAATCTGCCATGGAAAAATTTGCTGTAACTACATTACAGCTGCAAAAAGTTTGAATTTTTGTCAAGTGGGGGTGTCTTCTACCTCGACCGTTGGCCAGGACGGTATCGCTTTTCGGCACACGTAACGTTTTAGCTGTTAACCGATTCTAATTAATGTAATTGTATTATTTTAGAATAAAGAATACGAATACAAAACATTCAAACGATCAGACGATCACACGATCACATTGCACGATCAGAATGTTGTCAAGTTCAAACCCGTTCTTTAGCGAAGAAAGACGTTCAGCAGCACAGACGGCATGGGGGCCGGCTCGATCTGCTATCAGCAGCGGTGCGTGTGCGATAGCAATCACTTCCAGTTTCCGGTGCACGCCAGCGACGCCACGAGTGGACAGCAGAAGATACGGAACGTTTGTGAGCGCAAGATCGCTCATGGCGATAGCTGCAACAACGAACAAACAAACCCAACCAACGACAAACAATGGAGTGCTTCATGAATGCATGCGTCTGCCTGCCCGGTCACATCGAAAAGGATAACGTTTGCTTCAAAGCCAGTTCGAGCATTACCGTTACACCAGCATCGGTTTTACTTGCCATCATCGGCACCTGGAGTGTTTTAAAACATCTATTAATTGCACACTAAAACATACACCCATGTGATATCTGCACCCTCGGACGCACCATCGTATCTAACTCTTGTAGATTTGTTCGTGAAATAACTGTAGAGTTGTTTTTTTTTGTAAAATAGTTTTTCTTGTTTTCATACAAATGAAATAAATTTTTTGATTGTACACCCCATTTTAACTGATTCAAAATAGCCTGGTGCCCAAGCCTGGTTAAAGGCGATAATCTCGCACGTGATATGTTACCGAAAAGCAGGCACCACGAGCAAACCCTTCTACCGTCGACAAACGAGCTTACAGTCGCTACATCCCGGCCAAAATGGGTGGCGATCGTAAAATAACATTGCCGCATCGTGCCATTCGGTAAATATCGATCCGATAATTTATGGGTCGAGGCGGTTACGCTGGGGTAGGAAACACTTTAACTTGTGTGCTAAGATTACAACACCGGCCCCAGTCAACTCTAGTCTCACCGATCCTATCGATCGATCGCAACCAAAAACTGCTCCGGTGCTCGGTGAACGTGAGGGAGAAGAATCATCTTGATTTTACACTCCCCATGCATATTTTATGAAAATGATTGTGGCCGACCGTAAGCCCCGAGAAACTACCGCACGGCTGCTTTAAAACGATAAGAGACGAGAGGCGAGAGGCGATGTGGCGTTTATGCAAATGCTCTCGTGCGCAAAGTTCGATCAAATCCAAATGCAAAATGCACTCACAACACCGAGGGGAGGTTAACGAAATTTCCCTCTTTGAGCCGCAACAAAAAGATTGTCGTTTTTCGATAAGAAAAATGCATATGGTGATGGTGACAATCTGCGGGATGGATGAGTAGACGGAAAATTTATCAAGTTCAACCCAGTTCATGAAATTTCATACTGCGCCATCCGTCAGCCGGATTATAGAGGATGACTTATCTCGCTTCAATGCGATACTTGAATGAATCGTATTTCAACCGACCGATAGTCTTATTGCTGAAGTCTTAGATACCATATGCGCATTTTCCGAATATTTTGCATATTTTTGCATTTAATTGTACTGCATATTTCAATTCCTCTCTTATTCAAGTTATTGTCCACAAGTCCACCGAGAAATCAATACACGAAAGTCTTGTTTAATTGTGACAGCTGTAACGCAACAATAAAAAATCCGAGCGATGAAAACTTATGTTTATGGACAATTTTTAAACGCATGAAAAATTCATTCCGAACGTTACAACAATCATCCACCAATCCATTCCTACGTATACCATTGTCACTTAGTGGAAAAACGAATTTCTTCTAAACGATACAAAACAAGACCAAAAACGTTACGTGCGGCTTCTTCTTTCTCGGGCGGACGAAACATAAGACGAAAGCCTGCGTACAGTGGAACTTTCCCGAGGGTGGCTTGTTGTAAAAATAAGTTGTGAACGAGAAAAATGTTTTAATAAGAATTAGCGGCACCGGTAACGAACTTTTGAAATCTAATAAACCCCTCTCCCACCAGATTACACACCACTCGTCGTCGCCGTTGGTGACGCGTCTTTGGGTTCACGCTCTCATGCCTGCTGTGTTATGTGGTTTACAACATTCTACCTTTTCCAAGGAAAGCGATTTACTGGCAGCTTTCACGAACCTCCCCACACACGCGCATCATTCTTTCGTGTCCATAGCTTGGAAAAACAGCGGAAGTCTGCAATTACATCGTTGCTCATTTCTATAATGACTCTCATTGTCGTGGAGCTTCGAACGTGGAAACTGGTAAGCTACTGGAAAGAAGAGCAGAGGCACAAGGAAACGTGAGACGGAGATAAAAATAATGAGACACGGGATTTGTATGCCTGTTGGTCGCACTTCAAACGCGATCCACCAGAGTCATGATTTGGTTACTCTACCGTTTTCCTAGTGCCTTTTTTTCGCCACCGATCCAATGGTTAAGCTCCACAGCAAGCTTCACCTTCGCTTGTTCAGCCAAAACGAGAGAGAAAGAAACTTGAATAGAACCTCAACCCGACTTGGCTCCTGAATAGCTGGTTGGTTGCCTTCAGTCACATTTTTTTATTCGTGGAAATTCCATGTAAATCAAGCCAAATGATGTAAAGGTAGCCACGAGCGTTGGGAGAAAAAAACGGTATTAGACAACGAGCTGGAAGTAAAAAGAAAAAGAAAACGAGCGGACGCTTATTCTTGAAATGTAATTTAAATTTCATCATCTTTTTCCCTTCCAAACTGTACTTTGTTCAGGCATATGTGGAACAGCTTTGTTGTAAAGAATTAATAATGCTATACTAGCAAATGGATTTGAAAAACATTATCTTCCAGTTCCACTCAGCCAGCTTGAGCTTGATCTGAATTTTAAGAAAAAAAACAAACACTTTCGTACCGTTTTGGTACCGGTACAGGTAAATAACGCTGGTTGATGAGGTAAGGCTCCATCGAATGCTTCTTAAATGCCTCAACCATCATACGGAAGCAATTACGGCAAGTGTTTCCGAAAATTTTCTCTCCATGGATAAATGATTTTAATCAAAAAACTTCACCTCAAACATCGCCAACCACCAGCCGTTTTCACCACTTAGATTATCCCGCAGTGGACGTAGCAGCTCGCGTTTTGATTTGTAACCCATACCCTTACGAGTGCCGGAACCGCATTTCAAAGGAATGTGCATCGTAAAACATCAAACACATCACATGAATATATTTAATTAAATTGTTCCTCTGTACAAAAACGGTACCGAGCTATATCATGCGCCATGAAGGTTCCATTGCAGGTTGATCCACACATGTATGTGTATAATCTTAGCAAGATTATGTACACTGGCAATATGCAACATGTGTGCGATGGTTGTAAAAAGTTGTTCAATGGAGTATACAACGCAGCTGTAAAGGAAAGAGTTTTCCTTTATTTTCAAATTACATATCGTTATGTTACGCTTGATTATTTTAAGAGGAATTTCCTTTGCAATCTTATTTATATTTAATTCACTCTAGAGTAACAAACACACATCCAACGTATTTTTTTTCTTACAACTTAATTATTCATTAGCATGATTGCTAATTATAAACTTCTCCTTTGCCACGCTCGGTACAACAATAACAAACCTACACAACTATTATTGGCGAGGTACGTGAAAGCTTACTACACCCAGTGGCGGATTTACACACTTGGGGGCCCTAAGCGGTAAAATGAATGGGGCCCCCGCACTACCGTAAAAAGTAACAGATTTTCGTCTAGTTTATATGCTTTTCAATGAAATCAATGTTAGATATTATCTTATAAACAAAAAAGTTTTATGGCTGACTTCTCGAAGTTCTATCTATATGTTGTTTAACAAGTATTATGCAATAAATATTTGTTATTAAAAATGGTATGCAGAACAAACGCATTGCTTACATTGAAATTGTTTAAGTTTTTCATTAAAGTTTTTCATTACTTATGCTTGATATATTCCAAAATTTTGTTGTTTTGATGCAAATACATGCTTGTTTACAATTAATAAGCTATAAAAATTGTATCTTCTGTTACTCTTCAACTCTGATTATATACCGGACCAAACTTTCTTTATTTTATTATGGTTCTTAGCATTAACTTTTATAGGATACAGTAAAATGCACTATTGACCAGCTACTATTTATTACTTGTTGATCCTAAGAGCAAATTAATGTATTCTATCGAGTATTTGTTTAAGAATAAATTTTACAAACTTGGCCGCTGAAGGTTCGAGGCCCCTTGCAAGCTCGGGGCCCCCCGCGGCCGCTCAGTCCGCGCACCGTTAAATCCGCCACTGACTACACCGCACTATAATCTCAATCACAAGGACCTACATAAGGCCCAAAATACACTAAAAGGCGTCGTTTGAAGCTCGCGAATACCCATTTAACGTTTTCGCTCGAATCTGTCAGCAAGCCGCAGTTTTCTCTTTTCGCAGTTGAGCGAAAACGTTAAATGGGTGTTCGCGTACGTCCTGTGCGTAGTACTGTTTAGTGGTGGTTAAGTCCTATTTTCGGACCGTTCTTGAAGAGAAACTTTTCATTTTACCAATAAAGATGAACTATATTTTCATTATTATCCAGCCTTGACTCGAGCCTTGACTGCCAGTGCGAGGACTGAAGGGTCAGGTTCTGAGCCAAAAATATATTCACTTCAAGCTAAAAGCTAACGGATCTCAATTCGTGGGACATAATTTCCGTTCGTTTTGATCGTTTGCTATTATACTCACTGACCGGACTTGGCTATCGGTCTTTTCCGCCTCTAAAGAAGTGCTGGCTCGAGTAGTGTTGCTCGAATTTTCGAGCCGTCCGTCCGTGGTCAGCAACGGTCAGCGCAAGCACCGATAAGTACCAACTTTTTGTGGAGATCGTTTTGAATGCGGCTCACCAAACTGTATGGATGCGCTTTCTACCGAATGATCCCACTTACACTAGACCCCTCATCACTAAAAAAAAGCATCGAACACAACCACCCTAGGCGCCTGGAAAGAACGTTCACGAATGTTGCTCAAATTTAAAGTTGCCAACGGCTAATTGCAGTGGGAAAAATTGGATCCTATCAAAACGACTCCTTTAAATTATTTTTCCTTTGTTGAGCTGAGATTGGAGATGAAGTTGGAGTGAAGAATAAAGGAACGGAACGGGAAAAATTAAATTATATCCCGTCCTTAATACTGTTAACACTGCCGCTGCACACAACACTGCGTTATTGGCAAAAGTCCCTCATCGCTCACAGCATAATGAGAAGGAATTCAGCATCCATCGGACAGCATAAAAATTAAACGAACAATTGGGACAACATTTTCCCACTTCCCTTTGCGCTGATAGCACCGGGAAGCCTCATGGAAGATGAATGTCGGTGCATTTTCTGCATTCACAGCCTTTCAACGGAAAGACACCGATAGTAGATTTTTTAAATTTATTTCGTTGAATTTTTCCACAAAAACAAAAAACTATCCGGACTTCATAGAAAAATTGGGCCACCAATGTTAAATTGTAATTCCATTTAAACTATAGCAACTAAAACAAATTACGGTCATAAAAAAGTCGAAATTTCGTTCACACAAAGGACAACCAAAACCATCAAACACAACTTCATCAAACACAACTTCCACCGCTTATCCTTTTCTTCTTTTGTATCCAAAAGTAAATAATGCACATCAACGATTGAAGTTGCTTTGGTGCCCTATTTCCCCGCTAAACGGGCGCTAAAAGCATTCGGACCGGGATGATCACAGCATCGTGCATTCCAGTGCTTTAAATGCCATGTCAAATAAAATTTAATACCAGCTCCGGTCATAAATAAAGAACACGCAATCAGTGGCTCTCCCGAGAACGAGTCCATTAAATTGAAAAACCATGCTCCAACACCTCCCCTTGATCCTTAGCCAAAGGGACGCCGCCTAGTGGCCCTTCCGAGGCAGTAACAAACAAAGCGTAAACGATGCTGTCCAACACCAAAGCGGCACGAAATCACCTCTCACCGAAGCGCGCAAGTATAAAACACAGATATTTCTATATTTTCTTCTCTTCCCTTGACCACTCTCGAGAACTCCCACTCCATCAAATCGCAGTTCATTCGAAGCTTAAAAGAGATTTCGAGAAAATGCTTGACAACCGTGTTATGACGAAAAGATTACAGCTAAGATCAATCCCTCCCTCCCTGTGATTCTCACCTTCCGAACATGGTGGCATATGTAGCGTACGTCCCTGAAAAACACTTCGCTTTCCTGTCGAGCATGTCCGGCAGCGCCGGGGAAATCGTCAGCAATAACAGCACCCAAAAGACTGAAGAAAATCTGGAAGGGCCATTTCTAAATCAGACGCGGCCAAAGCGGTACCCGCTGCGCCTTTCCGCGTAATGCCTTTTGCTTCCACCAACCAAGGCGCAAAGTGATTGAGCTTGTTTGCCTTTCTGTTCAAAACGGACGGGTGGTTTACACTCAGCCCTCTGCCCTGCGGATGCACCCCCTTAAGTCTGTAATTTCCAGCGTATTCTGGGTGGCCAATCGGAAAACACACGCACAGTATGAAGACAGCACTGTAAGGAAATGTTTTATAGCTTACTATAAAATTTTACTTTTATCGACCATATCCATTTTTTCATTTGCTCTGGGTGGCGAAAGATATGTTTCAGCATAAACCCAAACAGGAAAAATTGTTGTTTCCTTTTCCAAGAATGAAGCATTGGTTGAAGCTGACCGATACGAAAATTAAGAACCGTTGGAGAATGTTCCTAATCACTTCTTGAAACCTAGTTTTTCATTTTAGGTGGAATTAGAACCTTCCGAGATATTTTGCTATAACGATTTCTCCAGACCGTTTCATTGTTATGTTGAAAATGTGTGTACTGGTGAGAAATAGAATAAAACAATACTCTTTTTAGAAATGGTTCAACTACCAATATACATTATTTCTTGTTCTTTTTTCGAAACGTTCTTTGTACTAAGTTCGATTTATAATTTTCCAAAGCTTCAACATTACAATCAGTGTAGTTGTCCCGATTAGATTTGAGTAATATCGATTAAGATTCATGAATTTGATTGACCTTTTGCTTCTAATTCATGGATATATGAATGAGAGATTCTGAATAATCTCCAGTAAAATATTCATATGAATGAATCTCGCCAAAAGGTTGATAAGTCACAAATCCAGTCGCGATGCATCGAGGGTTTTGTTCCCCTCCCTTTTATAATGCCACCAATCGAACCTCATTTAACACCTTATCAAACATAAAACCAAAATAAATTGAACCCGATCGCTATGCATTTTAGTCAGATGCAACGCTTCAGTCGATGCGTTGCCGCAGGTGAGTTTGAAAAAGGATCCGTCAAAAGATGGGCGAATCGTGCACAAACCATCACAGACAGAGAGAGAGAGAATAAGAGCTTTTTCAAGTATTCCGACGGAGTGCAAGATGTGCATGGAGGAAGCACACAGAGGAAAGACTGGCTGGCAAAAAGCCTTGGTGGCTCATCCCTGAGGCAAATATTCTACTTTGTACTTGCATGACGTACAAAGTTCTCATTCTCTTTTCCCGAATGCATTCCCATGGCAACCGCTGGAGGCAGGACCCTTCGAGCCCTTTGCTTTACGACGAGGTGCTGACTGATACGGAACCGTAGATCCTTTCGCCCTAGATACCTTCTTTTTTTATTTCTTCTCCTCGAGTGACATAGAATTGCAGCTGTTTGGTGCAATCCCGCCTCAAAATGCGACCAGCCGTGGTTTTGTTTTGGTACTCGTTTCTTCATCCCCAAGCCGTTGACTACACCCACACTGGCATAGTTTCATACACAATTGAACAGGGAAATTTATTGTCCCCGTCAGCTGGGTGGACAGCACGAGCCGAACAAATTCGACGACGTTTTGGGTACCGTCCTTTCGATTGAATGACACGTTTGGGGCAAGCTGTGCATATATTAGATCATTCAATATAGGTTTCTTTTTTGTCCTCTACCAAGCAAGCATTCCAGACTTACAGACCATGCTGTGGTGAATTGTTCTGGCGGCCCTGAAGGGTCGGAATGATATAAGAAGAAATTTATTGCTCTGCTTTCGTGCAGCCACTCAAACGCAACAAGTTGGTGTGTTTTAGATAGAATAATATTTTAACATCAGCTTGGTTGGTATCTTTAACGCTCGTAAGAAGAAAAAAAGAAAAGTAGATGTTTTGGGAAAAATGAGTATGAGCTTAATGGTATAACAAACGAGGAAAAAGGAGATCCTTTGAACCTGGTTCAATTTTACATGTAACTGTGCAAATCACAAAAGGTTCGTTACCAGATTTTGGAAACATTCTTTCCGCAATAAAATCCGCAACCCAAATCATTTCCGGACTACATGTTAGTTTCAGAAACAAACAAATTAATTATGTTTTTACCCTTTTCCAAATCGACTCTGTTTCTCTCAGGCATAGCTAAACTAACACAAGGGATCGGCATAGTTTGAAAAAAATCTGGGTAAAATTTTTGTCCACACATTAACCCAATAGACTTTCAAAACGAGAGCAAACTGGCAGGGGACCGGGAGTCAGGAAAAGATGACCCTCCTAAGGATCGTTAGATATTTATAAAATATTTGCACTCACATAAAAAAGAGGAAAGGGAATACTCACATGCTCACGAACATATACGGTATTCACGGGAGCTTAGTGATTTTCCTTGACGAGTACAATTCCATCGCTTTTGTTACGGCACAAGCTATTGCGAAACAGATCTCCACGCTACGGGAAAACTTGGGATGACACCGGATACAGAAGAAAGTGCCCACAAAGGCACAAGTCAACCATCCGTACTGACTGGACCTCAGGCCTCACAGTACCAGCTGGACACCTTTTTTCATCCGGATACCTATTGTATTACTCTGATTGCCTGGGACGCCGAGAGACCGGAGACTGCTGCAAGAGCCAAAATGAAACGGAAATGATAATAAAAAGATAAAAATGTATATAGAACCACTGGGACACACATATTTTGGATTTTCTCCAGCAAACGTATGGAAACAGAATTGAGCGGTCGTTCGTTTACTATTGTAGCAATCTCCAATTCCCGGCTAACCGGTTGTGGTGGCTCAGAAGGAAAAAGGACGATTTAGGATTAAATGTGAGCTGAACAGTAGAGTCAACGAAAGGGAGATAAGAAAGAAGGGCAGTAAGTGACCGGCTGGTCGTTTGGTCACAAACACGAATTCAACCAACGTCCGTGCGAGTGAGAATGCATAATCGCAGCCCCGAAAAAATCTTAAACAATAAATGTTCTAATGGTACCGGTAGCATTATCGGAAAAAAATTGCTGGCGGATTTCTTTGAAAGATTGAGGATTTCTTTGAAGTGAAAGTTAGCAGTACGCTGAAACTCAGGGAAAGCAGCAAGTTAATTATGCTGCGGGCTTCACCCCGTAACTGACACTCTTTAGCGCCGTAGAAATAGGCGTGTCCGTATCCGCTGACGCAGCTCTGGAAAAACATTTGCGGCAAACCGTGAATTCGGGAAAGGGAACAATTTTTCGGTATCATATCACCTGGTACAGAATTTCTTATTGTGTAGAAGTCATCTTCTGGATTATATCCTGAACGGTCAGCTGGGATGTTTGCTGGACGCAGTTGGACGGATTGGCGTTACATGCGCTTTAAGTCATTGAAAAAACAGACTTCAGTTTTGTTTTTCTATCATCAACATAAACCTTAAAGACAAAAATACTACGGACTATCGCATACTGCATAAATTCACATAGCACCAGTTACTGAATGTCCTTTAGATAGTCGCGTATTTTTTTATATACATTATTTTCCACATTTTTTAACCATTTGCAATATCGACAGCGTGACTCTCAAATCCACTTTCATTCCCGTACCGGCGATCAAAAGATATTGTGTTGAAAACAACCAAATCCAAGAAACACACATACAGGCACATACATGGGGTGGACAAGAAAGAAGGTGGTAATACAAGCTTTGACCATGAACAGAACATGGAGGCGCCTAGCCACGTTGTAGGTTTGCCGAACGATGACAGAGGGGCCCATACCACACTATCTTTGCTGGCGAGGATAAACGGAAGATAAATTGTTGTGCTTTAGATGAGGATGCATTTTTTATCATTATTGTCAGGCGACATCAGGATAAAAGCAGAGCAAAAGCTTCTACCAAGCGAACGACAATCCACAACAGCATATACAGCACAACAGCAAAGGCAAGTTGCGTCCGAGCGCTGGTTTCCATTAAAGATTAAAAAAACGATTAGGTTTATGTACGACTCAACGCAATTGTGAGGACTGAGAATTCTAAAGGGATCACGACCCGATGGTTTAATAGTAAATGTTAAAAAATACGATAGGATTCGATGTTATTACAAGATCCCATTCAACTTCTTCGCTAAGACACACTATTTTACGATGTAAATGAAATATAAAATATTTTATCGAAACTCGTTGTAATGAATGTGCCAGATTATACGGGACATAAGTTACATTCACGAGGTGCCCATGACGGAATTGATGCGCGAGGAAACCCCACGCCACAAGAGTGGGATCGAATCTCGAGACCCCCGGTAGTACGAACTGGGTCCCTTCGGTCTTTCGGTCACAGAAACTCTCTTCGGATAGAGGCCTTGTCTCACTAGTGGATTTTGTGCCACATAAAAAGAAAGTTACATTCAATTATTTTATATTCCAAACAAAAAAGTTATACTATACTATACATTCGATAAATTCAATCTCAAATATTCGAACGGAACTCCGTGAAATCCCAACCGAGACCGGACCCTCCCCTGTACGAAAGGGCTGACTATCCACGTACACATAGGTTAAAAAAAAGTATCGTAAGCATACTGGCAGTATAGTACGGGACAGGCATGACCAACAAGGTTGTTACGCCAAGAAGAAGAAGATATGTGTAAATTTATCCATTTTACTTCGTCCACAAGTAATTCAACGCCATGACCAAGGAATTTATCCCTGCCTGATAGATTTCTAAAACAGCCAAACGCAAAGTTCGCCCCGTTCAATCTCACCGTGATCAGTAAGTATACTTGCTTTGGCAGCGTTCGCAAGCCACCAGCACACGTTCATTATCAGCTTCATTGAAGGTAGGCAAACCTCTCTGGTCGATTTCGTCCGTCACACACAAACACCATTAATTTTCAAAACATTTGTGTCTCGGGGATGCTTGAGGGCGAATGATTACCATCTAGAATGGATTGCTCTTAAAGATCGCATTCGTCGAACTGGAACGGGTTATGCGGTTAAAACGGTTTATGGGCACGATGTGTAAGCTGGGCACCATTTTCAGAAAGATAGCGAGCACAGACCCAGTGCGTCGGTGTGCATCTTTATTGAACGACTAGCGTGAAAGTCATTGAAAGCTAATTTGCCAAACTCACCTATCTTCCATACATCCGTCCTTTGCATGCAATCTTGCGCATCCGAGATCTCGTACGCGCACAAGTCGTTTCTCCTCACTTAATTTTCATAGTACCGCCATCACAACCGGCAATTTTCTGGGGACGCGTCATAAATAGTACAATAATTGGACCAGAGGAGGAAGGAGATGATATAATACTAACCTGGCGTGTGGTCGGAGGTTATTTATCCTTGGCGTTAACATCCGGCGGAAAATCGTCTGTTTCTCATAAGTTTTCGGCCGGGGTTTAACCTGCGGCCCATCGCTGAATTACGTTTTTATCAGTCCGCGACAATCAATGTAACAATGGATGTTATAACTATGGTCAAGGAAAAAATGGAAATATATGGAACATATTGTCTTGTGATGAATCCTATCTAATCAATAGAAACTATTCTACTTCACTTCAAATAGCTAGTAACTTTCATCTTAATAGAAATATCAACACAAGTGATATAATAATCAATTTAATAGCTATCAACTTTTTTTTCAATCAATTAATAGTTTAACAAATTTCGACAGTAACAGTACATTTTGCACTGCAATAGAAAATCAGTGGTGACATCTTATTTGACTTATTCGAGGGTTTACGTATGCCAACCGAACCAGTCTCCGTGGGTGGAAACCCACCCTATTTCCATTAATTGTATGAAGTTTCAAAGTAACATCATGAAACCGACGGCGTACTTTTAAGCCGTCCGTGAACCGATTGATGCAAGCAAGGATATTTAAAAAATCAGAAATAAAAACCCTCAAATCCATACAACAGTGGATCTGTTACGAAAGGAGCCGGAGAAAAATTCTAACGAGAAGCTCATTTATGATTTTATTATATATCAATCAATCTTCTCGAATCTGCCGGGCTTGTTAGTAGACTCAAGCCCAACTTTCACCGCCCCGAGGCTGTTGGCCAGACATGGTCTCTTTGGTTTTGCTGGGACTGTGCAGGCGCGTGTTGAGTTGAAGTTGCCTTATTGCTTTTATCAAAGCAAAGGAAAATTCACTTCACTTCAAACTGCACGGCAGGGTGCGGCAGAAAAAGCCTTATGAGCTGGATAGAGTCAGATCGCTAGAAAAAAGCCTTTAGACTTCTGCTCCTATGATTTTCATCCCGGGGAAGTTTCGAGATAAACACCTAAAAAACTATGCTTTATAAACACTGTTTGCAAATTCTGTCGTCAGTAGTCTTTTTTAGTATCTTCTAGTGGGATTTTTTTCAAAAATTTCCTTTCCTCTTCGACTTTACGCTCCAGTGCATTTTGCAGCCACTAACAAAGCGCACACCAGTACGTTAAAGTTTATTATATAAAAGCCATAGCTATCGCGACGTTGGTGTAAGCCTAAAAATAAACCTAAGCCTACCGAGACAGGCGAGTTAGATGAAAGTTTCATAAACCCCGGCCAGACATAAAATCGCCGGAATTGGTGCTGCACCACCTGTGTGTGGCAAAATGTGGCAAAAAGAGGCTATCCACGAGATTCGGCTGGCGCGATGGTAAATATAATATGCGTCTACTTTTGCCTATGATGGATTGTTGATATTTGGAATGTCGCAGACGAAGGGAAAAGTTTTTAGATGAACCCTCACAGTTCAATGCAAGTTTTATTTTACGATTCAACCCAGCGTGAAGCATTGAACATCATCCTCTTTCATTTTCATAAAAAATAAATGCACGTTGGTGCATAAACTGAAATAAAGGGTTCAAATGAATGTAAAACTTCTGCTCATGAAAACACTATCTACAAGGAGGTTATTTCAAAAGATTATGCTTTTACCTTAGTTTCAATGAATTAAGCTTAGCACAAAACGTCGGTCCTGAAATAATACGGTTGCAGATCGGGCTGGCATTCCTCAACAGGCTTCTTGGTTCAAAATTACCATTTCATGTTTGTGCTCTGCAAAATGATGAAAACTAAAAAGGCAAACTAAAAGCCAAATACCAATACCTAGGAAACCTCGAGGGATACTGCGACAAGGACGAAGTGAAATATCATTAAAAAAAAGACTTCGCTCCCGAGTTTAACTTTCAAACTTCTTTGAACAACCAAACATTTACTTAATGAAAAAATCGCTTAACTCCTAGCAAACTAAAGATCTACTTCCGGACTCGCGGGTACAACTCTACCGTCACCATTTCGATGGATGTATGGCTGTTTCGATATCAACACACAACATTAGAGGAAGCACGTACACCATTCCATACTGCAATCATGTTCAGTATGTAGCGCTGAATCATGCACTAGTTTCATGCTCCGTTTTTCTCCCCATAACAGCATTGGTTGCCCTTGATGCAAAACAGTCTCTCCGAATCCTGAAAAAATGTTAATTTAAGCGCAAATGGAATTTGCAAACGAATTCCACATTGACTACATAGTTACGGTGTGGAGTAAACTTTTCTTGTGCCGTTGCTCTAACATTATGTAAAGATAGTTGTACAAACACGGAAAATATGCTTCAGATATCGTGGGAGATATACAAACCCACCAAAATAAGGCCCCACGTACAATCGATTCAATCGGTGTAATTCATAGTTTTGAACTGCAACACAAATTGCAATAAATTAACACTTCACTATTACATGAAATATCACTTTTCACAATCAAATACGTGTCTCTACAAGATAGAGCGTCTGAAAATTAGCCGTACTGTACTGTACTGTTTACAATCAAATCTGTCAACTCATGCACAATTTGACAGCTCGATGTTCCACAATCTGGAAAATGAAACTGCATGATCAAATACAGTCAGTATCCGATTTACGCGGATAATGGGGATCAGAGAAATCCGCGTATCTCGAATTTCCGCGTATCTCGAATATTGCTTGACACATAGTTTATACTAGGAGGTAAGAGATCGAGCTCTTGTGTACATGTATCATAGGATATTCAATTTTTTTCTTTGTCCATTAATATGAATGCAATGCAAGCGTATTCAAACAACATAAATTGCAACAATCGAAATAAACAGCGTAAGTTATGCAAATGCGTAATTTACATATTTATTCGTGTGGTTGTACATCTCAGGAATTTAAATCGATGTAGTAAACCCAATCTACTGTCAAATTTTGAAAACCACGTATCTCCAAATCCGCGTAAGTCGAGAACCGCGTAACTCGAGAACAGACTGTAAAGCAAAAGAATTATTCAACTGAATAATCTTTTTACATAAAATATTGTCACTATGGCTTCCAATAAATAGCTCATTTATATTTGAGTTAGCCTTAGGATACGTGTATACTTTACGTTCGCGCACAGTTTTAACATCACTGCTGTTTCATTTTCCACGACGTTCTCAGCTCAGTTGAGTCTGGAATGACATTGGAAAACGACGCAGAACAAAATTGCACGCGTGTCAGTTCGGTGCTTGCAGGTTGCAACAATTCCATCATTTGAAATTGGAAGCGGAACTCTACTCAATTATTCACGTCTATGTCGTCACTATCGTCTTCTCATCAAACACAATTCAATTAATCGTGAAAGTATTTGATGTTTAATCTCTGGAGCCTAAAACTTTTAATTATTTTTTGACGGTGAGTGATATCCTTGCGCTAAATCTAATCTTCAAGAATGTGCCCGATTTCACATACACTGTGTCTAAATTCTAACCTCAAAATCTTAGGACATTGCCATTGAAGCTGCACAGGATGACGAGTAGCAGTGTGACTGGAACTGGTATAGAAGAAATGGAACGGGTCCACGCCGATGAGCAGCCGAATCGGAATAACGTGATCGATTTGTCGACGGCAATTGATGGCGAAATTTTGAATGATGGCAAATCGAAAAGTATTGCCGACTATGTTCATTTTATCTCAAGTTTCAGTGCAACGAACATCCCCACTAGCCATGTTCCGTTGACTTACGATGCTGGAACCCATTTGGTTCGAGTAACAAATAATGTTTGGGTACATGATCGGGAGTCTCACAATGTCCAGTATCCAGTAATCTGCGCGCAAATAGCTAGGCAACTAGCGATTGTACATATCTTCGCCGTCTCCATGAAAGGACGCATCAGACCACATCCGTTTTATGAAGTGTTCTTGATCCCTTCGAATCATTCTAATCTGTGCACAGAGGATATGGTGGGTAACGTACGAATACTATGTGTACGCCTGACTCCGGGCATGGCTTTGTGTTGTGATTTTATCGGTATACGTACCGTATCCGACGAGATGCTGCAGACACGCTTTCCAAAGATGACACTTGGAGCCATCAACAAAAAGCGGACCAAGGGGTTTCGCATAGTTTTTCGCACGATTGTTAACGACGATATTGGGAGTGTCTACAAACTGCAGATGCTATCCAACTGGATCTACTACAGGAGTAAGGAGGAGGCCATCCCAGTACTAGATATAGTATCCCATGCATACTCTTCTGCCCATGGTAACTTTAGGCTGATGATTTTCGGGAAAAATTTTACCAGGGAAGCATTAGTCATATTTAGATTTCCTACGCGTCATGTTTCGATTATACCTTGCAGAAAGTTTCTCACACCAACCCATTTAGCCTGCATTGTGCCTCCGTTCGAGCCACAGGACATTGAGATGCCAGTCGCGATCGATGTGCTTGTTCAATGTGGCACAAATACAAGCGTTCCATTCAAATTTACATACGTACCGAATAGTGTACTTCTCTGTCCTGTAAGCCTAGATTTAAATCTAAATCAATAACTCATTCATTCTATTCATAATGTAGTAACTATGACTAACTCAGTTTTTTCTATTCCGTTGTAATAAGCAGGCAGGCATGGTTTTGCTGATAACTTCAATTTTTCTATTAGTAATATTGCTTACAGTAATTCTGTTTTGGTAATATTTTTCTTCCTCTTTTCTAAAGATCGTATCGATTACAAAATACATTGGAAAATTTTGTTTCTCTTTTGTTATTCTGTATGTCTACAAACAATCAAAGTGAAATCTGATAATACATTAATTGAAATCTATTTTTTTTTTGTGTTATTCTTTTCGTGCTCAATATGTTTTCTTTTATGTTCACAGATCTTCGTGCTTGGCGGCTTTAGAAGAATGGGTCTTTCGTTTATGTTGGGTTTTTCTTAAAACTGTTGACTTGGACCAATTTATTCGAAGATTTATGTTGTAAACAAATGTTTTAAGCGAAACAAACAAGTAATAAGCAGAAAATGTGGGAAGAGTCAATAGATGTCACGCAACATTACATCACCTTGATCAGTCGCGCTTGCACAATAGAGACACACGAATAATCGAATCAGTTTCTTCGAGAACAACTATACCGAGCGAATGAGAAAATGTTCGCAGATTGGATGTCTTATGCTTTCGGTAGTCCATGGTACTATCATTGCTTGTAGTGTTAGATATGTTGTTGTGCAAATCCAGGACATGCCCGAGGAAGCAACAGCGCCCCTCGATCCAGTGCAAGCTCGACCGGACCATCTTCAACCCGTACTTCCGAGTCGTGTTCGCACTTAAATAAGCTAGAGCAGCAATCTACGTCGCTCCACCAATCAACCAAGAATCGATTCTCAAGAAGTTCAGCTTGCGGAAATCGGATGAATCAATTGGACTGACGGTGGATGAGCACAATAAGCGGGTGGTATGATCGACTGCTAGGGGATCGTGCAGTTTGGCGTCGTCATAGTGGAGGCTAACGGTGTACCCGTGATCACACTCGAGAAGCTCATGAGTTGATCATTAAGATTGTTTGTTTATTGGATTATAGAAACTTCGACCTTCTTGATCATTCGTCTCTAAATTAATCATGAGTCTTGGGAGAGTGGTGAAAGGACACCACGGGGTGCGTTGGTAGAATTCCATTCGACTCGTTTTTCCATTCCTCTATAAGGCCGTTAACCTGCCCATGGCGCAGCGGTAGCGCGGGGTGCCCATGGCGCAGCGGTAGCGCGAGGAAACACCACGCCACAGGTGTGGGATCGAATCTCGAGTCTGGCACCCTCCGGTATTACGAACGGCTGACCACCGATCTATAATATACCGTCTTTCGGTCACCGAAAACTCTCCTCGGAGAGAGGCCTTGTCCCACTTGGGGATGTCGTGCCACATAAAAAAAAAAAAATAAGGCCGTTAACATGACCCGACCCGGCTTTTTGGATTTTTTTGTCAGTGCTTTCCGTGAGAAACCTATTAATGCCAACAGTGTTCCTTGTTCGTTTCTTCCCTTCGAAATGTTAAACCAGGAAGCTTCAGTATGGAAACCGCACCTGCAAAGCTTTCCGCCAGGCATGAAGCATTAAAAAGGAAAACCATTTACCGAGGACTCTAAAAACAGGTGACTTATCTGTCCGGGTAACCACATACACGGTACGTTTGGCATCGGACTCCATTTTGGGCCCATTAACATATGTAACAGATTGATCACGTTTTGATTTGATACACATGTGCCCTTTGATTGAGTTTGCGTGACAAGCTAACAGTAGTGAGAAGGCGGAAGTTCCTTCGACGAGCCTGATTAAGCTCCTTAGGAGTTAATTAAGGAATTCTATTACCATTAAGTCTCTTACCAACTATCGGAATTGGCAAATGATTATCTCTTTCAAACAGAAAAGAAGCACAGAAACAATTTGACAGTTGATTTGATTAAGCATCGTACCAATTATCGGTATTGAAAAATGATTATCTTCTTCATACAGAAAGATTCTCCCCAATTAAACTATCAAGAAAGTAAAATGTTTCGTTCCAAAGCTTTAATTGCATATAATTATGTCATATTATCGGTTATAAGTGACTAACGAAGGTGGTCTAATCCGGCCAGATCATTTGACCATTGGTTGCACATCTAAAGAAGTCAAAATTAAAATTACAAAAAATCGCATGTTCAAAACCAGTGGAACACATCTGTTGTGCCGGAATTTCGTAGCTTAACAATTAGCGAGAGTCGTAGAGTGGTCAATCAATAAACATCGCTTTTATCGCTCTATACAATAAATTCGTAAGTCAATAACATCCAGCCTTAAGCCAGCACACTTAATTTTTAATAAAGTAGATGGGATGGCAAAGGGATGGGATTAAGTTGAAGAAAACTTGTTGATGATCCCGAGGAAACCATGGGTGGATAATTTAAAAAAAAAAACTGTTCCTTTACCAAACACACAAATCGAAGCAACAGGTACCCATTCCTGGTGAGTAGCAATTACCATAGCCTTGAATTAATTAAAACTCATTTACATACAATTTTCTTGTTCGTTTCATTTCAGATCCTGGATTCTTCTTCTGTGTTCGGTGGTACAAAAATTAGGAAAAACAGCGGTACTGGACAAATAAACTGTTTGTGAAGTGTGGATGTTTCATTTCATTAATTTTTTTATTTTCCAATAAGTTCGCAAGAAAGGACCCAAAGAGCACGATCCTAGGTGCAGAATGTTTGAAATTATAGTTGGAACGTTTTGTAGTTCTGTGTGCAACGGTATGTTTTAGTATATTATTCCGTCTGTAAAACGCTAACGACGACGCCGATAATGAAAACGTAGAGCTGAAGCGCGACTAAGGGTGTTTTACGTTAAGTGATGAGATTTTCCGATTCCGATTTCCGATTCAGAGTGTCACCTGGGAAGGAATGAAACCGCGAGAGAACTGGCTCTTTGCTCGCCTTGAAAAAGGTGATTTTCCGCTTGAATTGAATCCGCGCCGTCGAAGCTCAACGAGATTGGTCATTAATTTTCGCTCCTAGTGGCATCGATGCAGCAGTTCGATCCAATACCAAGCATACCCTATCCACATCCCGCCGTTTAGAGAGAGGAAATTGTGAAAATTGAAAACTAAACTGTTTGTACTAACGAAGCGGATCTGGTAGTGGTGAACGGTTGGTTGGGTCGAGATGTGAGGTTGACGCGTCTTCAAAAGGAAATCGTCGACGAAGCGGAAAAAAAGAGGTTAGTGAACACTTCTCTCCTTTTTCTTAAACGGCAATTGCTTCGCTTAGACGAAAGTACTTTTCGTACTTATGGGCGAAGTACCGGAGCTCAATGCCAACAATCGTGGCATTCTCTGACCTCGTCTAAGTGCTCTCCAGATAATAGTGAATTGCGAACAGAAAAGACATTCCAAAAGGATACATTTATTTTATATTTGAGGAACTCTTTAGTTATTGCCGTTCAATATTATTTTCTAGCAATAACTTTTGAGATTTGAACTTCAATGCATGATTTATTTTGCGACAAGATAACGGTGCTACGAAAAGGAAAACCACAAATTAGTGTTCAAATCTGGATAACTTCTTGCGCATTCACCACCGACAGAGGGATAATAAATTTCAACACCAACCATGAATCTTCAACCCTTCGAATCAGACATGAATCATCCGTCACCATCAATAATCATACAAATTAATAGTTGAAACCTATTATTGGGGGTGGGGTTATTTCGAGGCTGAATTGGGTACATTCAAACGCTTGTGCTCGAAATATTCACCCATCCAAGACCCCACTCCCTCTCCCTCGTTTGTACAGTGCGATTTGTTGGGTGGAATCGATTGAGCCACACACATGTTATTTCGTGGGAAAATAATCATCTTTTTGTGTTAAATAATGGAAATTTGCTTTGTGGAAAATTACGATTGTGAGTGTAATATGATTGACATTTTCACATTTGCTATTTTTACTGACTTATGCAATAGGCAAAAATCTTTTCGATGTAGGTATTTTTTATTTTATTTAGAGTGATAATCAGATTGAAAGAACACAAGAGTGTATTTTTGTAAATTTGAAAATCACTAGAGACCAATGAGTCAGTGCATGTGATCTTATCGGTAGATTTAGTACGTTAGTGTCATTTGGTCTCACAATAATAGACCAATTCCTTTTACCACAGTAATATATACTGTGATGAGTTTATAATATTTGTTTTCAAAAAGAAACATGATATGATTTTTCTTTAAAAACCAGATCCTTATTTACTTTTAAATGCTTTTTTATTGAATTTGATCCAAAAGGAATCCATTTTCCCACCGAAATATTATCCTGCCCGATGGTTTCGATCAATCTGTCCACAGGAAGGCATATGGAAATTTAGGGACATCCCTTAACAGAAAGAAGATCCACGTGTCAATGTCCTTCCCTTTGTCATTTGATTCTGTCATTCATCCTTCCAGAAATTTCCACTGCTCACTGCTGTCGGAGCTCTAGTTTCACATTTCTGCCGTGCCCCACACGCAACGGTCGATCTCGAAATGCAACCAAAAATGCCACAGAGCAACCGTTTGCATTTTCACTTTTGGCGTTGCAATACTGTCCTGATAAGTCACGAAGCCAACAACGTACGAAACGACATCGCCATTGTTTCCGAGCGATGTGAAATCGTCAGATCAACACTATACATGGCACAAATTCAACCGAACTATTGAGTTGGGCTCGTGCGCATGTGGCTATGTACGTGCCATGTGCAGCACGACCTTTCTTTCCATGTTGCGCTGTAAACTGCACGGATTTTGCTACCCTTTTAGCGTCCCACTTACGTGCAAGTGTGGTATTTATGTTGGAATTTTTAATAAACGTAGAATTGGGACTGTGGTCTTTTTGTGGCAGGCTCGAGTGGGGTTTCACGTTTGTGGGTCTTGTTTTTAATAGTAAGCTATTCTTCCGGTTCGCAAACCGCACGCACCGAACTCTGGAAAGATAGTTTTTTCCAACGGGTTCGAGGGAAAAAGGTGAGGGAGCATCGAGAAAAGTTTCGATTCGGAACACTTACCACAACCGACACGAAGTGCATTCGCGAAGGGAATGCATTTCTCTGGGGGTTTTCTCGTTCCGCACGAACGGAATCTGTTTGTCACCAAATTACGAACCCGCCGGTAGGTGTTCCGAACCAGTTCCGTTTGGTTTAGAATTGGAGTTAATGATGCAGTCAACCGATCTTCGGCATACGATACATTCGGAATCAGGCGACTTCCGGTCCTGTATGGCGGACTCCCAACCCAACTTGTAATTGTCGAGTATTACTGATTGTCTGCCCTACCGGTTACTTTTGTCTGCCTTACCGGAATGTCCTCAACCGCACCCTGTGTAGGATTTTACCTTGCACGATTTTAGGGATTCATTGGTTGTTTCGCACAAGAATCAGAACATTTAAAACAGTTGTCAAATGGCTCGTTAGATTTGTGTAACAGTGCGAATAATTGACGCTTAAAAAGCGATGGGTTTATTGTATCGTCCAACAACGGTAATTCACCGATTGTGACAAGTGAACGTGTCGTGGAGTAAATTTAATTGCATTTCATCTGCATGCCACGCACAAGCTCCATTCCGCCAAGAAACTTCGCTTACAGTTATGCAAATGTGAATAATTAATATAGAAAAATAAAAATTAAAACTGCAAATGAGACTTTCCCGTGGAGAGTGTGAGCAGCTCGCTACATAACTACCGTCGTAATGAGTTGTGCCGGAGAAAAAATGGTTTGTGTCATCCACAACTTGCAGGATGTTCATTACAAGTCGTGAGTTCCCGCTTTTATTTACTCTTTTATTAGTGGACTTTCCACATTCAACTTTGAATTCATGCCATCTATTTTTTTAATTCACGTTCTATAGAAAAGAACCTTCTCGTTACGAATGCAGTTTTGATTATTTCGCTTCCTAATTGCACTTACACAACTTACCCATCGTAAAGGGCGCATGAGCCAACTCCGGGTGTCTTCATTAGAAAACGGGTTACAACCCACATCCCCCAAAAGACTCCGAGTTTGTTGCTCATTACGTAAGTGTGATCATGTACGATGGCGGTTTCTGGCGTTAACTTCATCGTAGAGAGAAGGAGAGCCTGGGATATGGTATGAGGTACGGATCATGTTGCATGATGATCTACAGGAATGAAACGGATTGGAGTAGCTTTTCAGTAGGTTGGGGCTTTGGGTTGAGAAAAGTTTCAGGTTTCATCGTGGTCGTGGTGGTAATAGGATGCTAGGAACAGTTGCGTAATGAAGAACGCACGTGCCACAACTTTAGCTATTGCTGTACATACATCATGGGCATAAAAAGGGCCCGTTTCATTTTCGTCGGCTAGTTGTAAGATATTTGTAATCCATTATTTCCTAGGAGTTCAGGAAACGGGATGGTTCTAATGGAAGTGACAGGTTAAGTGGGTCACATTGAAGATTGGGTTTGTCATTTTACGCCGTTTAAGCTTATAACGAGAGGAATGTTGTTGACCACGCGCACGACGATATATTTTGATTCTGAGATAAATCAAACTTGATGCAATTTCCATTATCCTTTCCTGCATCTCACTGAGAATCGTTGGACCGGGTTTTATTTATGGCAGGCCGAAATATTTATGAATCTATGATCCCTAAAATCGAAGGTGGATGTGTGAGAATGCATTCCGAGAACCGCACGATCTATTTTACCAATGGAGCTTTGTGATCCTGGATTGGAATTGTTCGATGCAATAACGTCATATAAAGGAGTACGTATGAGCAAAACGGTATCGCAAGTAAACATCATTGCTCATTACTTCGAAAGCATAGAAATAGCATTGCTATATTATGCGAGACAAGGCAAATGAA
Organism: Anopheles ziemanni; assembly: GCF_943734765.1. Lineage (NCBI taxonomy): Eukaryota > Metazoa > Arthropoda > Insecta > Diptera > Culicidae > Anopheles > Anopheles ziemanni. The sequence goes on from NC_080705.1 coordinate 35,537,042, forward strand.
CTTACTGCACTAAACCTTTCATTACTCGTTAAACGTATGTTTATGGTTTGATAAACACCATTATTTTTTCAATTAAATCAAAGCCTCATATTTCGCCTTCGGAGTTCAATATTACTGATGTGGTGCTCCAAACTAGAATCTTCTTATTTCAGAATTTGTTTAGAAATAGAAGAATAATAAAAAATAAAATAATACATACAAAATTGAAATTTTAAGATGTTAATAAAGTTGAAAACATTCGTGACACGGATTGATAATGAAACGATCTATTTGACATTATATTTTTTAAAGCGTTTTTATTCCTGTATGTTTGGAGTTAATTCGAACTCGGAATGGACTTTACAAAACAATATGTGGTGCTTAAAAAGTATTACATCTTGAAGGATTAAAACATTCTCTTTAATATATTCATAGTTTTATTTCTTTTCGTAAATTTAAATCGATTTGATTCTTCATCGTGAATTTTTATATAAAGTGTTATCTTTTGATTTTTCATGGTCATACAATACATTTATACTCGCTGTCTTATTCACGAATCGTATGATCAATTTCGTGCAGAGGATAATCTGTATAGGATTACAATACACACTTTTGCATTTTTTTTCACGGGCCACAAGTGAATCGCAAGCACTTTGAGTCACCTGAAAAGGTCAGATCAAAACAAAACAAACGAAAACATATTCTACCAAAGCTTTTAAGGTGTCAATTACCAAGGGTAAAGTGTACAAAAAATCTATCTAGAACAAACCCGTGTCGATTCGCTGTCTATCCGAATGCGCCGTTGTCGCCGCAAAAACGGACATGGCAAATAACGTAGCGTGAATTGTAAGTGAATAACAATATCAGTGGTTTCTTTTTCGGTCTTAAGTATCCAGGGCAGGGCCCCCAGGGCTCTCGGCATCCAGACCCACCAGCGGCCGCTTAGTCCGCTCATAGGTACTGATCCTTAGATGGGTACATACATACTGTGAATGGTATTAAAGATGCAAGGATGATATAAGCGCGAAAATGCGGTGATTATAATCAAGATTAACAACAGACCTATTTTCAGCAGTGTTCAGAGACCTTTTTCCTGCAAAGGTTTTGGTATTTTTTTTTATATTTGGATAGATAGGGTCCTTTTTAAATATGCATCTTGGGCTTTACTTGTTTTTTATGTTTTTTTTTTTTTTGAGAGACAACATCTCTACTCGTTGATCAAAGTTGAAAAATCGCCTCACTGGATTAAAAAAAGAGAATCGCAACACTGTGCATCGCACGTTGTCAGAAGATATTTTGGCTTTCCTTGTCGGCAATTGAAGCAGCGGAAGCGACCACAAACTCGCTGGGTAAGACAGTCGGGTCGTACGATTGCATTTTCATGGTTGGTGGCGCGGTATACAGCGGTCTGGGAACTATCTTCCCGCAATGTTTTATGCTGCCAGCGCAGACCGCATACCATTGCAGCAATCAAGTAAACGAACCGTGATTTCACAGGCCATGGAAGTCACCATAGATGTCAAACCGCATGCTCGGTCGCTTCGGTCGTTTCGCAGCCGTTCCTTCTTTCACTAGGTGCAGTTTCACTCAGCACCGGATGAGTAATGATTTTAATAACCATAATTTATGGACTGAAGTATCACAACAGACGCATACACGAGGGGAATGCATCCACGAATGGAATGCATTTTTGAGCACCAAAATGGTCGGAACTGTTAAATGCGACACCAACGCTACCGCCAACCGATGGTAGCCGAGTGAAGATTAAATAAAAAGGAAGGTAATCCTTATAATAAAGCAACGAATTGTGTCAACTACGGTCGGATTCTTCCGAAACACTGCGGTGAAGGCGGCTGCATCGAAAAAGTTTTTGGGGTTGTCCCTCGTTGGAACGTTGGCAAGTGAATGATTATCCTTAGTGATGATGGTGGAGCTTATTGTTCTTCGATGGGAGTGAATTGATTCAATTTTTAATAATAACGTTTCCGTTTCCGTTTCTCGTACGCACCAATCTATGCTAGTCTTTTTCGCCTTGAGGCCCATAACCTTTTCTTCCTGTTTTGAGGTTCGATTTAAGTTTATAAAATCAGTGATATTTTGTTCGGACCAACTCACCCCACACTCCGCTATATTACAAAAATTAGCATCGTGGTTTGATTGGAATGAAGCAATCATTTTAAGCCAGTGGTTTTCATGTCCTCCTCGCATTCCGCATTATTTGCACTGTTTTTTCGCAAAAAATATCACTCTATTTGAGCAATGCTTCTGCATTAAAAGTGATTCATGTGACTGTGTACTCCTGCTTTCCACCGATTTGTTGAAGACGGCTGGATTATTTTGTTTTCCTCCTCTTTGGTGCTTCCTCATTTGCCGATGTAAGTCGTCTTTTGTACATTGCAGTTAGTTGGTCAACACTACAGAAGCAAAGAATAAAACCAACCCCCACCCGGAACTCCTACAGTTACAGAATACACATTTTATTTTCGTTTGTCTCTTCATTTATTTGTTTGATAACCGAATTATCTTTCCCACTTATTGAAAGCATTGTTTTATTTGCTTACTTAATTTATGGGGAAGGGTTAACGCGACACGTGTTTTGTGGAGCATTTGCCCGTGTTCATATTGGTGCAGTTTTGTTCGATGCAGTAAGGATGACATGGAGGAAATTATGTGGATGGTTTCGGCATGATTTATTTACTTTTTTAACGGAATTTCGCGAAAATTATATTTTATTTTATGAATTCTGTACACATGCATAATTTTCATAAATGCGTACCGAGTTGTGATTTGTACTGATTTTAGATTAATTATATACAATTCTCTTTTTGGGTTTTAATTGATATCTGCAAAACGTATTGCTCAATAATTTGTTTTGTAAAAAACTAAAAAATATAAATATGTTTCGTTACGGCTTTAGATTTTCAAAAATGCGTTTTTCTAATAGGAGAAAAGGCCTTATATTTACTAGCAAGATTTGTTACAGAAATGAGAATTATTTAATTGCAATTAACACTTACACCAACCAAGATCCAAACAAACCGATTATCCAAAGCCGCAATTAAACGGCGTGAAACATTGTTGTTTGTAGTTTACTGGGAGTAAACGGTATTCGAAATGAATTAATTGCTCCGTAACGAACTGTCGCCCTCGGTTGCAAACGCAGCATGTTTAATTATGTTACCAGCCAATGGTTGGCTTCGGATCTTTTCGAAACCAAGCTTGAGGAACAAGGTTGAAAAACCCTATTTTCCCGCCAACACCTAGACAGCAAAGGTATCTTACATAGTACACCATTTGCCGCAGGTAACGATTTTTTTCACTTAACCGGCACACCTTTCCCCATTCCCATTATCATAGCATTACCGACAGATCTCTCTATCTCTATCTCTGTTTCGTTTTGTGCGAATAATTTACCCATTAAGCCATGTCCAAAGACAACCAATATCGGTTAGCAAACTCCTATTGGCACTATGGCAAGCTTCACTTCTAGTCAAGGAAGGAGAGTACGATGGGGTGGTTTGGGTTGGAAAAGCTCCTCGATAGCAGGAAGGTTTCAGCTAATTAACTGACATTTCTGCCGCAAGACATAACCCTAGCATCAACCGCAGTCTTCCCCATGGAGTTACCCCTTCCCGGAGCAAATGGTGTGCTTGGTCCGGATTTGTTACATTAGTGAGCCGCCAGAAGCGAAACTGTGTGAACTTTTTGCAGCAGATTGGAGTATGTTTGTGACGACGTGTGGTTCGCAAAAATGGGCCGGACGAAAAAGGCCCATTTTATCCCTTCTAACTAAACCCAGTAACTCCAGGTTTGATATTCAAGGTGTGCACGTGAATCTGCCAAAGGGACACAACGAAATAAGTACAAGCTTTCCAGGTATCCGATCGGATCCATCCGACCTGCACGTGGCGCACGGATTTTGGTCCAACGAACGTGTCGCCGTTTGCTTTGTGGCCGTTGTTTAGCACAATGGCTTTGTCGGGAGCATGTAAAACAACCACAAAGACTTACCCACACAACGATGTGCGCGTGTGTCTTATCATGTGAAACACGCTGTGGGTAAACCTTTGGGGCACACATTGTGACCCAGCCGGATATTTGCATCCAAACACCGTTGGGCTGTTTTTTTCAATTTTTCCTCTCCTTGGGAGCCCCAAACAAGTTGACTTCCGGTCCGGGGACTAATGTTACCACTAGTGCGGGGATAGATTATGGCCGTACGGTACACTTTCACGATAAAAATATGCGTTACGTGCACCAAAACTCGAAAACTACTTTGTTGCTGACGAGATGAGATGGTAGGGGAGGAGGGGATGGGTAGAGAGTGGTGTAGTATAAAGCAACATTTTGTTGACAAAATAAACTTACCAACCTACAGCCTCCGGTGTGCGCCTTTGCTGGCGTGTTAAATTTTAGTAGCTGTCAACAACAGCAGAACGAAACCAAATTGGATCGGATACCACAAACTTTTTATTTCGTTTTGCTTTGTTCCTGGTATAGTTACGTGTTAGTAAGTGCATTTCTTACCTGGAAACCCCCTCCGATGGCCGAAAACTATAAACAATACCGGGGCAAAATAATCCCCGTAGGATTTGCAGCTCTATTTGCACGCGCTCTAATTATTTTTGGGAAATTCTGAAAAGTGCAAATATTTTACGAAAGAATACTCCGCTCACTTATTAATAAATTTAACTTACAATTGTGTGATTCCGACATGGTTATATATTAGGCAAGCAAGTATATCAGAATGAATTTTATGCAAACAGTTACTTAATGCTGCACTGTTTTTGTTGTGTTTATTTTTAATGCCGTGCTTCATAAATCTAACGGACGAGGTCTAATGCTGCAAATATATTTACACTTTATGGTAAGCATCGGTATAAACAGTGATTTCCGAAGATAAAGATTGACTATCTACTACGAAAAAAGTAGAAAAAACATAAACATAGCTATTGAAAAAACTGTTTCTGCCTGAACTGTTCTAGTGATTGATGATCGCGATTCACCAACATCAGCTAGACTCATGACTTATCAAATTAAACGGAATGTAGCTTAACTACAGCCATCCCGGGTTACGTTTTTAATGTGATGGACGCAAAATGCAATGGCAGCACAATTTCAAATCAAATGCTATAAATAAAATTTTTTCGTAAAGGATGGGAAAAAAACGAGGTCACACATGACGAAAAATTTAAATTTAAATTTTAGTGCACCTAACAGTGCGTGGATGTGGATAAATAAAAATTCTTTTGAGGCGCGCTATAATAAAGTGAAATGGGTTTTGTTCGTTTTGTTTGACTGCTACCGACAAATTTCCCCGATAGAAGTGGTTGGTTAGGGATCAGTGTGTATATTGGTTTAAAACTCTGGCGATTGAAGTCGTCTACGGCCATTGCTAATTGCTTGATTGTTGGAATTTGTTAATGACATTCGGTTGAACTTGTACGGCTGGAAAAATCTGAAGCTTCACTAACGAACTATCGAGTACGGCCATCAATTATGCAGGTAATTTTATAATACCATTAAGAATCGATTGTCGTTGGACGTAAGGAAAGTAGGAAAGTGTGATATTCACGTCAGTGGTGATTACGGTATCCACTAGACAGAGAACTACATGGTTTGATCCTAGAACAATGAGGGATGACGTAAAAGTTTATTTTCCAAAATGTCATTTCTAAGCGTGAATGGAAAATTTATTCCCCCCAGTTTTGCCGCATTCGCCCCAGATGGCCGCATTTGCGCCGACCGTGAAATAATTATAAAGTCAATTAAAAAGGCACCGTTCGTTTTGACAGGTTACAACGTCGAATTTTTGGGGGTTGCATAAAAGTTCAAAGAATCCCAACGTTACCTCCGGTTCGCGTGGAGGTGTCAGTTTGAAGTCGGTTCCAACGAGCGATTATGGCACTGCCCTCCATAAAGCAAGAAACATTTGGTCAAAGTTTTTTACCAAGCCGATGAGGGATGCTGCTTGGGGAGTAAAAAAAAAGATAAATATTTCGGTCATCCCCGGACGGGATCATTGATGAGCTGTCAATGGAGCTGTTGAACTGGAGATGCTGGGACGACGAAGAGAAACCAGGTTGTCATTCGTTAAAGGGCGTTATTCGCTAAGTGACCCATTTCGACTGTGAATGTTGGGTTCCTGTTGTACTCCTCATTGTGCATGGTCGAGTATGTATGTGTGTATGTTTGTTTATGTTGCAGCCACTAAACCGAAAGCAAAGCCCATTATTTCTTTGTCGGGTAATTAATGAGCTCATTTAGCATCCGGTTTTGGCGATAGTCGGCAGGAAACCGCTTTGCTAACTGAAAATTCATGAGCTTCAGTTCTTGCGTTGGTCTGGTGTGCATTTTCCGGCACAAACACAATTGAGGCGTTACAACCGAGCATAAAATTAAGCGATAACTCTGGATAGAAACTAGGAAACCATCTTTCTCAGCCCCGTTTTATTCCTTCACTCTGCTTGGTCCAGTGTTTTAGCGTTTTAAAAAACGGAACCCATTAAAGTTGCGTTAAATCCGTTTTTCTCATGTTCGCCCTCCGTTTAACCGGTTGCTATTTCCGGAAAATGCAAAGTCACTGGAATTCTCATATCACAGTCCGTAACACGTAATGGAACAATGAATGTCGGTGAAGAAGATAATTATTTTGCCCGTTTCTGATTCCGTTTTATTTTACAAAGTTTTACTTTTTCCGCATTTTCGTTGCAATTGTTCCGTTCAAAAAGCATCTTCGACTATACCATGATCGCGCGGGCGGCTGCTTTGTGTCCACGAGTCGCTCCGGCCTGGGACCTGCTGCCGCAGCGACTGAGAGGAGAAGCAACCGCAGGTGTCCGTACTCCTTCAATGACTTTCGTTTCCCACGACTAAGCGGACTTAGCTCTACAAAACGAATGACGATTTTACGTTTGTTCTCTAACTATGTAATCCACATCATTGGAAATAGTTATGCTGTGATTGACATAAACGTCCTTGAATGTTTGCATGTAAAAAATTGTAAAAATAGAAATGTAAGCATATTTATGTAACACGCGCAATAAACGATATTTTATTTTAAAAAAACTAGAGAGTGAGTAAGTTAAAAAGACTGTCGTGAACCTCCATAGGCTTCACTCGGTGAATACATGCGCAAAACCCACTTTGGAAAAATAACATGATAATTTTGCACGAACTGGGTCGAAAGCACATTTTAACATAATTTTGTCTCCTGAGCGAGGAAATGATGCTTCATTGGCTGCGGTTTTCCCACAATAAATACCAAATCAAATGTTTCTACGCTCCAACAAGTTAACCAACTCGAAACCGGAGACTTGAAGTGGTATTACTCGAGCGGAATTAAAAGTCTCAAATAGTAAGCAATCACTTGGAGGACTGCGAATCAAACCGATTCGGTAGGGTTTCCTCGAGGGCGCCGTCCGCAAACTCTGCGTCAAGCCCAGCTGCGTCCTCTTGTTCGACAACGGTTCCCTCTAATCTTACCGAATATAATCACAAAAGTTAGGGACCAAGAACATGGGTCGTAAATTCGTTCCGCTCTGGGACGCAGGTGCGCACTGAAGTAGATGAAGCAAACTGGGCAAAATCCTTGTCAGGGTGGGAGATGGTAGAAGGGGCACAAGTGTGTGTTTGTGTAGAAAGGCGGGGAAGGTGACTACTACATCTTGGGTGCGATGTTCGGGTTACGTGTCAAGGCGAGAAAAATGACGTTAGAGAAAATGATTTAACATGGATCAAAACACCTACTTAAAAATCTAGCTAACTTTTATGCCATTCCTTATATTTGGACGGCCAGACCAATTAAATGATATTAAAAAAATAAACGTTTTCCTTAACCTAATTCTTAAAAACTGCTTGTATTGTGGCATTTCCGTCTAGGTAGCCACAGCTGTAACCTTATCCCGCGTTAACTCGGCTGGTTTAAAATAAATTTCTTTCAAACGAAAATCAATCAATGGAGGCGCCTGGTGTTTCTTGTAATGTAATTGAAGGTGATTTGTTTGAATTTAAATTAATTGTTAATTAATTAATAGTTTGAATCTATACTTCTTATTCTCTGCTACGTCAAGATTATATTAGTGAGACTTGTTTAAAGGATCTATACATCTTAACCAAATCCAATTCATCAAAAAAATTCATTTTTACTCATTTGTTATTAAAATGATTCAAAAAGTTTTGTCGCGTTCAAAATAATTTAGCCTACAAATAATTTTGGTAAAGGGAAGCTCAATAAGTCACGAAGACTGAGGAGGTAAGAGTGCCTTGTTTTTTTTTTGTGGTATGATCTATGCACCACAAACAAACGTCATGGTTTCTTCAACGCAAGCATAATTGATTGATTGGGAGTGTACCAAATCATTTTGAGTGAATTTAACTTATTCACTCTGAATCGACTCACCTTACTGAATAGCCGCTACACCTTATTACCTTTTTATCCCTTCTGTATGCTTTGTATTAAACTTCGAAGAAAAAGGCAGAAGAAAAGAAAACGAAAATGTGCAATGTTATCGCCTTTTTTGTGCAATTTCTTCGGTACATGCTTGCATCTTTCTCTCCATGTTGTGCTCCAGCGAGCAGCTCAAGGCATCCATCGAAGGCGTTTGTTATCAGGTTCTGTGGTTGGTTTATCTTTGGCGTTAAGCTCACAAGCTACAAAGTCGTCATTGCTTCCTTCGGTAGCAACTGTGTTGGCTGTTTTATAGGTTATCTCAAGGCGTGCACTTGGCGAAGCTGGGGAATATGCCCCCAAAAGCACGAAAAATGAAAGAGTGTATGCAGGGAAAGTGAAGAAAGCTCCTTGAGTGTCCTGTTGCTTGCGGTTGGCGAATGGCGATCTGGGTCGCGTAGTAACACAATGGGGATGCATCATCCGTCATATTTCATTTTTATGGCCATTTCTGTTGCGCCCCAACTAGCTTTATCTGGGTAACGCCCGCTCAGCAGTGAAGGAAACATCACTCGAGGAAAATAACGGGAGATAGTCGGAGTGAAGTGCGGCTCTCAGTTGGCTTCCAGGAGCACGTGTTGAATGAGAATGATTGTTATAGTTTCGGTTGAAGTGTACCGTGACACCAGTGCTATCGTGACGTTGGTGCTTGCTTTTGATTGTATATTTATCTTTTTTTTATCGATGTCGATGGCGTCTGGAAGTACATCGAGATATGGTCTTACTTCAGGTTACATGATGCGCATTCCCCTAATTGGGGATTGTCAATCCTTCCAAGTGCTTGTAAATTGCATTTGTTTTGGTTTTACGATTTTATTATACAACAGTGTAATGTATCATAACAACAAGAATATTGAAAAATGGCTTCATGTGCTAATAAATGTTCAAAATGTGTCACTCCAATGGGCCGGAAAAGCTAAAACAAAATAAAATTTCTCAAGAGTGTGAGAATAATTGACGAATACAAAAAATCCTTCTCAAACGAAGATATCAGAAAAAATTAATTTCTGTGAAAAATAGTCATAGAAAACAGAAACATGATGGGTTTAGAACGAACTGGGCTGTATAAAGCAAGAGAATATAAAATATATGTAAAAATCATTGTTTTCATTATTTGCTCGTTGTTTGTTTTGAATTGCTAGAACAGAATAATCAAACTATTTCTCGCTGGTTTTCCAGAATTTTGTTTACAATGAGGAACAAGTGATAGAGCTTTGCATTTTGTTTCAATCTGGAATTTATGCAATCCAATCAAAATGTAAAAGGGTAAAATCAATATATACCCCTTCCTATGTAATGTTCACCTCACGATTGCAACAGTGTGGCATTCTTTTGTTTTATAGCTTTTCGCATGTGTTTTATTCTGTTTTTCAACTACCATTTGTATAAGCTCTGACTCGTCCGTAATAACCCAGTCTAAAAGAAACGACAGTGAACCAAACGTTTTGCTATTCACCTGTACCAGTACACTAACACATGTAAGGAGATGTTCATTCGTTTTATTGATGAAATGTCAGTTTTGTTTCCGATGTTCTGATGACATTTTTGGTTTCTGTTACGAAGTTTGAGCAGTGATTTTTTTGGGATACCAATAGGATTGTTGAACGAACGAAGGAAACAGTTGGGGAAAAAAAGCCACAATATGTGGAGAGGGGTTTGAGCCAGTGCCATTCGATTCGCAAGAAGCATCGGGATTATATTCATTGAATTTTATCTATTTTTGAACGTACTGAAAATGCAATCATCCCGCTATTCGTTTAATTGTTTAATGAATATGTATGGGACCCTCCCGTAGTTGATGATTGAAACAATGATGGGATTTTAATTGGATTGCAAAGGATGTACGAGGATGCGCATAGTTTTCCATGCTGAGAAACAACACATACGGTTGAAATTGTTCTTTATTGTGATCATATTTGATAAAATTTTATTGTGTAGGCTTTGCAGGAATTAACCTTTTCGAGGAATTGCATTCGTTTTTAAATTGAACTAGAAAGGGGTTCCATCGATTTCATGTTATTTTTTTGTGCATTTTCTTTTGCCTTCTACCATCCTTATGTATTTCAAACCATAGCTGGTATGTTGGTCTGACAGCTGAACATAAATTTATCTGTTGAATATGTTGTTGTGATGTTTTACGGAACATTTAGCTCATGCTCAGTCCGGCATATTTCATCGTCACAATCTATGCAAAGCAAATCGGTCTTTTTCGCTCAAACGATTCATATTTGACATCCCATCGAATCTCCGTCTCTCTCGTCTCTCTTTGGTGTTGACAAACGAAACGATAAAACATATTTAAACAAAATTCATGCAGACTAGTTGAATTGATTGGTAATCTTAATATCGATGTTGCTTTACCTTTTGGTTTGTTTAATCTGAACCATTTCAATGCAATTATTTAAAATTCATTTAAACGCACGTAGGTTAGCTCTGGGTTTTCTCGAGAACCGTTACCATCGGTTACCCAAAGCGTGATGATTTCGTTTCCTCTAATTGTAATGTTGCGAGCGTTCATATTTATTGTCCTCCATGAATGTTGTGAACCTAAACAACCCACTAGTCCTGTTATCAGGTAGGTTTTTGTTTGGATAGCTTTGTTGTTTTATGGTCGGCTGATTATTCCACCTCAGAGAGGGCAGTAATATAATTTTTTGTTTATCTCCCACAACCAAAGCAAACTACGGTTTATGTCCGAAGTAACGATTCCCGATTTGTTTTCTTGCGAAGGGAAAAAAGGATACCTTCGGTCTGTGACTTGCAAGGAAAACAGGTTTACTAATCATGTATGGACTATTATGGCGGTTGGAAATGTTCGGATGGATTATTTGTTTTTTATTCTGACTTTAAAGTGTTTACGTCCCATTGAGTGACTGATGTGGTCGATTGCAGTTTATTCAAAAACTCAAAAAGTATGTTTTTTATTTCACGGTATTTCAAATACAAGTATTGTTCTATTTTGAAAACATGAAACCATTTAAATCAAGTTAATTTTTTTTTCTAAAAAATATATTTTAAGAATGTTTTAGTTTTGCTGATCAAAATTAAAATAAAAGATTTCACCCAACAGGTTGGCACTCACGATGCATGGCAATGAGTTTACAACTTTCTAATAGCTGAAAAAACTGTTTAAATTAATTCGAAATCGTTTCACATGCTGCATCGAATGATGTCAATGAGTGTTTAAGTTAGTTTGTGTTCGCTATTTTCTCAAAACGGTTCATAACTATTCTCCAGACAAGCCGCAAGAGGTGTATCTTATTCACCCTTTCACAGTCCTGCCAAGTTGAGAAAATGGGTCAAAAAAATTGTAACAATGTTGTTTTTTTTTTAATTTGTGCATAGGTTTTGGACTTGAATTGAAGAAAACAATTTTTTTTTTTCCTAAACAATGTTGGATTTTATTGATTAAATGATGGTCAGTTTGCATATGTGTTATTTGTGATTGTGATCAGGAATAATTTTTATAATAATAATTTGTTTTCGAAGCAGGTACACTCGAAAGAAACGAAAACGAGTCGAATCAAAACGTGCGACAAAAAACTTCCCTTGGCTCGGACAAAGCAGTACAAATACCATCCGCTACAAACTGTGAAGGGGTTAAAAATGTTCCTAATTAAATTCGCGACGTACAATTAGTTTGGCATTCCGTCGGAATGGCTCACGGCTGAAGTGTGCCTCCGAACCGGGACACCGAGACAGGAATACCGAGTGTTGTTCATCAGTCCACGAGCGTTTCGTGCAGCTGCTCACACTCCTCATCTCCGAGAGCATGATGGTTTCTTTTTCTCCGAGGGCTATGGCATACTCGGAATAAGGCACAGGACAACGGATCTAATTGAATTTCACGTACTATTACGATTTGTGCCTTGGGCCTCTATCGATTGTTCAACCGAACCTAGAGTGTATCGAACTGAACGTATTGGATAAAGTTGCCCGTGACGTTCAGTGGAACGTGCAAGGTGGTGTCGCTCTTCGCAGCAGGTTTCGATTTCCGGTCCGTCGGGTGACTCTAACTTGACAGGATCCCTTTGGGGCAAATGGTTCTTACTGACACGATGAATAACTTAATGAGAAAATTAATTATGATCCAATGGGTTTTTTGGCGCGAGTGGCTCGCGGGTTTGTGGTCCAGTGCGGTGTGAAATTTGATTTCGTTTTTCTTTCAGTGTGTTCTGCCGTTTCGATCTTCGGCCGCCCGGAACCTTCTCGGTTTACCTAGAATCGATATCGGACGGCAGAATTGGGGGAAACCCTTGACGCGAAGGATGATACGCCAACGTAGCGTTTCTCCCATCTACCATCGACAGGCTCTTTGAATCAATTGGCTACTCTAGACTTATCTAATGCATCTGTTGACTCTACGCGTGAAGTGATACAAGAAGAATCAATAATCTTCGCTGACCTCCGAAGGTAATGAGGGGAAAAGCTATTTATAATGGTTGTTTATTTTTCACTCGAACTTCAATTTTGTCTTTCGTTATCTATTGGTAATTTTTTTCTGTTTTGCAGACGTTCTAACTAACGCAACGCAGCATGTTATTTTAGATTCTGTGAAACGTGAGAAATCATAAAAACCATAAAGCTCCATAAATCTTTTTCTTCGTTTATTTATCGTCCATCAAAGAACCAAGAGAAAACGAGAAAAAAGGGGAAAGTTGCTGCTGCTGCTGCAAAAGGTGATACAATTATTCATAAAATACGTGCCGAGCGCGTTGGTCACGTGCTGCGGTTTTCTGGTTCAGAAAAATTTCATTTGTGAAAGTCGATAATTTTGCCCTTGCTGCACGAACAAACATTAGCAACCAGAGCTCTATGCTCTCATTTTTTTACTATGAAACATATTTTATAACATGTGAAGTGTTTCATATTTAAATCGCATTATATAGTTTTTTGAGCATTAGATTGAATCCGAAAACCACCCAGTGAATCCGTGAGAGAATTTGTTTTAGAAATTCTATGATATTTCAATGTAATTAGGAATAACTTTAATCTTAGAACAATCTTAGTTCCTCGTATCAATCGATTAAACGCTTCGTGAATCCAATAAATGCATCATTATTGTGACCAACTTTCTTCCTTGTACCGAATCTCAGGTCGTTATTCTTGTGGGATGTTCAAAGCACTTTAAAATCGTCATCGTAATCTCGCAAGTAAAGCTATTCATAAATGGAATTCATTCACTTTTTTAATGTATTTTATAGTTTTACCTCGATTGTCTTTAGAAGCATCTGGCTTTGGCCAGATTGTTCACTTGGTGGAACCGGAGTGTTACTATCACACTGTAGAATCAGCTCTTGTGCCCGCTTGTGTCGTCAGGATGAGGCTTGGAATATTGCAGAAGCTTATTAGCATTTTTCCCATTTCTATGTTAATGGTGGCCGTGAGTTGATGTAGGGGTGATGTACGATGCTGCTGGTGATACGTCAATCGAAAAGGTTAGAAATGTAGGAAAATAATTCAGGGTTAGTTAAAATTTACTTTGAAATTAAAAGAAACACTTTCAGGATTGTTTTATCACACTTTAAATTGACCCGACATTTGGTTTTTAATTAACTTTTAATTGCGAACTCATTACAATTTTATGTTGCAACAGAGAGTTGAACAACACTGAACGGATGGTAAATAATTTTTTGAAAATATATTAAAGCTCCATCTGAGAGTTTTATCATGACACAGAACTTTTAGACGGCAGCAAAAACTCCATCGTAATAAAATCCGTAACAGCTCTTGGCCTGTGGAGGATTCATAACGGAGCTTAGAATACACAACATTGTAACCAAGATAAAAAAAACTCAATGATCTGTTGCCAATTGCAGCCAAACATTTTACTAATGATTTTTCATGCCGTTCTGTGGCATTTTTTTGTAAACTTTTGTTCCGTTGTAGCATTTTCCTCATTCTTCTGTAATTAGCGTAGACTTTATGTTTGTGTTTTTTTAATCATTAAATTCTTCTGCAACACTCAAATGGCTGGGGGGGCGGGGGGGGGGGGGGGGGGTGAGATGAGGGCGCTTGCGCAACTTAAAAATATCCCTCTCAAGCTTTGCAAAAAACTAAGCCGCTGAATGGGGTGGAAGCGTTGTGTGCCACAGCGCACAGGAGTGTATGAACGTTCAAGGCAAGATAACGTAATTGGTAATTATATTTAAAATGGACTTCGAGCGCACACGGACTGCGTGATTTCTTATTTTTCCACTTTTACCTTTATTCTAATTGTTTTGAACGTTTGAATTTTCCACTTTGACGTACTTGTATATGGTTCTTGTTGAGGTTTGTTGGAAATTGTTGTGATCTCTGGACTTACCGGCCTTTTTTTATGCGGAGACAAAATATTGGCGATATAAGTACGGGAAATTTACTCTACAAAAATATAATGTCTAAGTTCATGCTCCAAATTCGGTTTGGAATTCGATTCCGAAAATATATAGATTTTATGATCTCATACTAAACATACTTGTGAGCCAATATCTGAACAATTGGCGCCTCATCCGAGCTGTAAAGAAGCAAACGGAACCTGGAAAAGGTAATCAGCATTGGTGATGATAAGTTACCCGCCCACCAGTTCGTGCGTTCGTTACGGTGAAGCGTACGTTTGCCGACAGCTTTTCCTCTAGCCACTTATCCTCGAGGTTTCATCTCGTGGAAAGTCTGCACGGGACATATAATAATAAATCACAGATATTGTCAGTTTATAGCAAGGAAATTGAATCTGTTACGAACGACGGCTGGGTTAATCTGGCTACGATATACATATGTAGAGAAGCCAGAAGGAGTGATTGAGAATACCAGAGAATAGGTGAAACAGAAATAGCCGAGTCACGTGCAAGATGATTTCGCTGTCTGTTGTTGGAGTCGTCCTCATCAGTGCCTTTTTGTGTTCCTGCCTGAAGCGATACGATCAGAGGCTTCATAAATTTGCTGCGAGTTTGGAATTGAATGTATCATTATTGTTATTTCAAGTGAAGGACTGATCACGCGCTCTGCTACTTCATTGAAACGATTTTACACAACCTGGGCAAATAGATAACAGAATCATAGATATACAGAGTCATACGGACAGGATTTAAATTGGCCAGGCTTGAATTGCAACAAATTAATTTCATCTGGAGTAGCATGTTATTGCATATGACACAAATTTGCTCCCGGTGACACATGTCGGAATCAAGTTCAGCATTTTTTATTTTTCTGTTCCTCTTGAAGGTTTGTATGAACTTGTTCTCATGTTTAAACTTGTTTTTTTTCCATCGTTCCCATTTCGTTTGAATAATTTCCCTGAAAAATTAGCCACCAAGCCTGAGGCAACGTGATTTTCTGTTCCAATTACCGGTGTGGAGCTGTTTTTTTTTCTTTCTTTTAACAACCACATAAAAGGGACTTTAATAGAGCTACCTGCCTTCGCATACCCTATGATTGGACGCTTATGATTTACCTACTGAAATAATGTTTTACTGCTCTTTTGTGTTTTTGATACTCCACGAAAGATTTATCGTGCTACTAAAAGATTAACGAGTCGCTATTTCTCTACCTACCCTTCGGATAAAGTGAACGCTTTTCGTTTATATAATACATCATTTTCGGAACCCATGTAACTTCGTTGAAATATTTATCAACTCGTAACGATACTCCACTATCGAAGCTAATTGACCGACACTAAATTTGTTTTACTTAAGTTTCAACCCTTAAGTTAAGTTTTACTTAAGTTTTTTTTAGTAGTATTTTGTACTGCCTTGAGTATAGGAACCCTTTCTCACCTACTCGCTCCCTTGAGACAAGAATCTTAATGAGCTTTTGATATTCACACAACGCAAATTCGAATGTACATATTTGGGGTTATCGGTATTGCTTCCGCTAGGGTTAATCTTCTGGTTAGCGGTTGATCAGATTCTATAGGGTAACCTTTTACATCGGGTCAGTAAAGGAATATCCACTCTTCAGTCCACGACAAAGCTTATATCGGAACATAGCAGTGAAAGGGTGGCCATCACGGTTGGTTTATGTAATAATTAGTGTTTGCCAGTAACCATCCTAGGATTGCTCGGTGCTTGCCAAGCGAAACATAAGCCAATACAAACTCGGATTGTGCGTGGGTGGGTTGGCGTAGACCAACGTGTGTCATAGCACACGTGGAGTGTAAACAAAAGGAAAGGTATTGGAACAACGGGCTACCACGAGTGCGATGAAAAACGGGCTCATATTTATGGAGCGTAAGAAAGGAAAGGGGCATCAAAATTTATTCCAGCACGAATAAATAAGGTTTATTTCATTCCGTACTCTACAACAACAGGGCGAAAGGGGGGGAGGCGAGCGAATTGCTCAGGGAGCGTGTGAAAGAAAAACAACCTGTTTTCCCGCCAACGAAACAATATGTCCCTCGCACTCGGCCGGAACCTGCTGGTTTCTGGTAGCACTTTATTCACTTGTGTTGGCATCCATTTTGTTTCGCTTCCGCCATCCACAAGGCCACTGTTCAACATATGTCCCTATGTGGATGTGTGTTTCTTCACGCTTGCTCTTTATTCAAATTTGATGCCTCCTTTGATGGTTTTCCGCCAGTTTTCGTTCTGTAGGCGTAAGTTACCCAGTTTTCAGCACCTGGCCTGCATGAGAGCAAGTTGCTAGTGTGAAACTCACACGTCCGGGCTTAAAGGAAACTGCACGTCCTGGGAAAAGGGACACAACTCATCGACATCAGCATTCGGTAGACGTGGTCATGGCCAAAGCACGAATTAAATATTTCCCTCGGGACGGAAAATAGGCAATCGAGGGAACGTGTGGTAACACGTTGAAATGAGGAGGAAAGAAGCCCGAAACGTGCGAGTGGTTCGTTTAATCAAGCTCGGGGTGCTGGATGGCTGGGCTTTCCGAGGCCCCTATTTTCTGTTCGCGTCATCTACTAATTGAAAAGACGTGCGAAATGGCGCTCCAGTTCCGGAAGTGCGCCAGAAGGAGGGGCAAAAAAAAGGAAAAAGAAAACCGAGAACGTACATCGAAAACAGTAATTTGCGCAAAGCCATCTTAAACGAACGGGAAAAGAGGAGGTGAATGATTAAATTTAGATAAAATTAAATCCTTTCATCGTTCGCTCGTGTAAGTGGCTGGAAGTGCATTTTCACGGCACGTTTTCCGGCCCCATTCGGCAAGCGTGAAAGAAAACTCATCTTTTTGCCGTTTAATTAGAAATTCAATGAGCGGCTTTATAACCGGTAAGAGACAATTAATGCCTCACGGTGGTTCACGATCTCTACGTTCTGTGGTGGAAATGTTCAGTTCTCAGCGAGACGCTCATAAGTGAAATGAACGGAAGTACTGGAATTTTACATCCATTACGATAACCGCCGCCATCTTTGGTGGCTCTGTAATTCTCGATGGCAGATAAAGCCCGTCGGCAAGAAGATTATTGGCTGCGTTTCTATCGCTCACCAGACGGTCGTTGTCGAAAAAGCGTATGGTTCTCCGTGGCTAACAAACCTTCGAAGATGCCGGTGCTTTGTCGGTGAAGTAGGTGGGTGCTTGCCAGTCGGAGCGCGAACTTCATGTGAACTTCCTCAGGGAGAGGGAAATTATTCATCGTTAAGAAGTCTTCATGGAAGGAAATTACTTAGCATGTGTTGGCGGATAAAGCGATAAGCAAGTAGTAGGCGTTTGCATTGTGCCTTCATTGTCGGAAAATGTCACGGAGTAGCCGACGGTGTTTACGTTTTCCACGCAGCACCGTTTTCTGTGCTCCGGGAAAGTTCTAATGGAAGCGTCCTGACCCTCGGAAAATGTCTCGCAATCAATTAAGGTAATATGGCTGGATGAGCATTAGGAAGCCAGGCTAATCTGGGGTTCCTGAAACAAATTGTTGTTAAAAAAAACTACCTTCATGAAGTTAAGAAGAAGTCAAATTTTACGACGAGCTCATATTTTCACTTAAAAATTTTTCGAGTGAATTTGCCATAGCAAGCTCGATATTTATCAGTCTCAATTGATTGTGATGCACCAGGGTACGAAAAGTTTTGGCATAATATTGCCTCAACGTCGCCAAATTCAGTAGCGATAACAGGTTTTCATTAGCAGAAAGTCTGAAACTGTCCCGTAAATATTCTCCCGCGGTGCTCAAGCATAATCTCTCTTTGCGCTAACTGGAGTTTGGCGGATGTTTCTTGGCAAAACTCTCGCCCCGTTTTCGTGACGTTTTAATGTTTCACTCCCGCCGTTCAGCGAAACATGGGGAGGTAACGAAGGAAGGCATTATCTTAACGTGTTGTCATCCAACTTACTGACCCCGGTCGGTCACTATTTCGGTTGTCCACAGTGTTAGTCCTCCAACCCGAAGCAAGCGTTGGAAAACTTTTCGCAATTAACATCAATTCCGTGCAAATGACGGCGGGAAACGGTGGGTATGCTTTTCCCGTTTGCTAACTTGGCAGCCCAACAGGTCGATTAGGCAACGGTCCTCGACGGAAATACTTAGTGCTTCCATCCAGCGTTATGCTAGACTCCCTTCCCGTGTGCTTCGGCGTTCAACAATTCCTAATCCGTTTTTTGCCTTCGAGGCAGTTGCAGTTGTTTCATCCTTTTTGGTTTTTTCAAGCCGAGTTATAAGGAAGGCTGGCCAATTTCGAGAGGAACAGCATGCGGAGAATATCATCCTAATTTTGCACCCCTTGACGCTCGACGTGATTAAATTTTAACAAAGTTATTCAATTTGGTATTAGGCTGAAACGTAACTCTGTGACAGGTGGAGTTGCTCTGAATGAATGTTTTCACTAAGGAAAGGTAGGTGACAATAAAAGTCTTCCGAAAGAGCAATTGAAATGGGAGAAGCGCGGCACAAGTATTTCCAGGTGGACATCGTGCTTGCCTTTTTCCAAGCTCCCCCTGGTACTTGCGGTACTCTTCCTGGAAACGCTTCCCAAAGCGAACGAAGGGTTTATGCTAAAACTTTGGGGCAAAAATTTATGGCAAACCGGGCGTGTGGCAAGGTTTTTGCTCCCCAATGATACTGTGGACGCATGCGGCCCCCTTTATCCTCATCGTTCTACCAGCCTGGGTTTGTTACTAAGTCGATCAAAGTTTTCCTTCCTTCCTTTTTGAGAAGGGTGTCCTTTTTCGGCCGGAATATGTGTAAATGTGTAGAAAGAAGTCTCTTTTAAAAATTTCAGCTCAAAATTCAAGGTAGGATCATTTTGATGCTGCATTTTTGCTTCATCATCAGAAAAGCTTCTGCAGCTTTGGACCAGATTGGTGAACCTAAATGATTTAGATTCTGGCCCTACCATTCTTTTAAAAATTCTAATCGGAGCAACACGCGTTGCCCGTGAAATGATATAAAACTGTTTTCCCAGGCTCCACGCGAGTAACTGCTTCCAGCCTACCGTATCCGCTTTATGTTCGGGAAGCTGACAGGTGACACACAGTCGGCAAGTTATCCTACCATCCTTTTACCATACTTTGCATAAAAGAGATTTGATATTCATGAAATTCTATTCAAATTTATTTTTTATTCATATATACACACACGGTCATGAGGTCGAGTTCATGATTGTCGCATGTGTTTTTCCGTTCGTTTTTTTCTCTTTCCTATTTTCCGACTAAGTTGACAGCGAATAAAACGGGTTATGAAGAACTCTCACGCTGTGTTTCAACCGTTTACACTTCATCTGGAACCGAATTTAAGTCGCTTTATGTGTCATCAGATAGTTTGGGAGTAGTGGTCTTAAAAGTGTTAGTGTCACTGCATTGCTTCTGGAATCATTCGAGCCCTTTACCACCCATTTGTGCAAACCAAACTTTCTCCATTGGTTCAGTCATTGTGGTTTGGTTTTGTTAGTGCTTTTGGGATATAGCTTTTATTTGGATAAAAAGTAGCAGAAAATATCAATGATGTGTTTTGCCGCAGGCCGCATGAAAACTGAATCCCAGTAACAAGTTTATTTTGATTCATGAGAAACTCAATCTAATTAATTCACTAGTACTCAAGGGTAACAAAATCACAATAACGTTCGGTCTGGAACATATTTCATCCTTAAGTTATTACATTGGACTCATCCTGCGCAAAGGTGCTAATGTGATTTATGTTATTTAAACTTATTTAATCATCATTAAAACATTCAGTTGGCATTTTACCATTCTTTTTCTCCGTCGTTGAGAAAGAAATATTGCCTCATTTTTGTTTTTTTTATCCTTTGTCTCAACTTTCCTTTTCGAAGGGAGGTTTACCGTCTGTAAATTGCTGTTTTTCCTTTCGTTCCATTTCGTTTCGTGCATTATTTTCGGATTTTTGAAGTTTTGCGTGGTGTACACTGTTTTTTAAGTTTTGTTTTTCATTCCAACGCTTTGATATCTATTTATATCTGTGGCAGTTGATTGTTGGGCAAGTAAGCAAGAAAGGAAATTGTGCCACTGCTTTTTGTAACATATTCAATATAAAAATACACCCCATCCAATCGTTCGCGCAACGATAGAGAGATAGATGTTTGCTTATTTTGTTTGTTTTCTATCTCCTTGCGGTCATCTCTACCCTCAAAACAGTGAGATTAACATTCAGTTTTCTTTGTAGCCCCATTAAAAGGGAACAACGTTGGTGGTGGTGATGATGACAACGTTAACAGTAGGATGTCCCACAGTAGGATAGTTCATTCAGTACGGGTGCGACCATCCTAACCACTCTACAGTAACTCCTTATTTACTTGTCTGACTGCTAGTCTCAGCGGAACGACGATTCTGGGTGACGTCGAGAAATACTTCGACGAGATGTTCTCGTCACGAGATGAACCAAAGTGTACCTTTTGGCCTCTTATCTGCGGTCGAGTCCAGCGCAAGTCCCAAGTGGCCACGATCGGTAGGAGCCAAAGAAATCCGACAGCAAAAGAACAACAACCACAGGGCAATCATCCTCTGCCTTTTCGCCATCCTTGTAGATACGTGCACAACGGGACACGTTAGATGAGGGTTGGGGATAAAAGTTTAATAAGCTATAAGTTTTCATCAAAAACTCTACCTTTCAGCACCATTCTAGCGCATGGTTTTGGTAGAAGAGGAAGAAAAAGAAGCGTTTCCATCAGGGACTCCACTTGCGAAAAGGCCTCCAACCATTTTCGCAATGACCGCCGCGAAGTTTTACACGAACGATAAAAAGTTTCCTATACACCAAAACCGAATTTTAGTTGCGGGCACTCGGAAATGGTGGGGGAAGCTTCTCCCGTTGTTCACAATTTTTGTGCTCGTAATTTACTTAGAATTTGTTTCGAGAACTTCCGCAGAAGTCGTCGTAGAGAAAGGTGTGTAAGTAAGTGTTTGGGTGGGTCGATATGTATAAGTGTGTACGTGGCCTTCTTCACTAACGATCCGCTGAAGAAAAACGGACGATTTTCAGAGCTTTCCTTGGGTTGTTGGGGCGTTCCCTTTTTTGTACAAAGTTTCCCACACTTTCACTTTTTAAAAACAGTTTCCCTGGTGTCACACTACGACCCCATTTTTCCGCGGGTACTGTTTCCCAATGAGCGATGGGAAATTTTATAGGATCTGAACATTTCTGTGGAGCGTCGAGTTTTCCGATTTCCTCAACGGATGGAAGCAATTGCTTCGGGGCGGGAAAGTTTACTTCCTTGTTGAGTTGGCTACTTGAACTTTTTCATTGGTCATGGTTGTTGCAGTGTGATTTTGTGAGATTGTGCATTATGCAACGTGCGTGTGTGAGTGGAGTTGAGATGTTGAATGCAGCGTACGAATTTTTCAAACGCTTTTTTTCTCATTTTTATTATGCCAGGTTGTTGAATGGCAGGCCGCATCGATCGATGGGGAAGTTTTTGGAGCGGAAAGATTTAAGGAAAACCCCATTGAGAAGTTTCACATGGAGAGCGCGGAGAGCTGTTTGGAGAGGTAAAACTTTCATCGTACCCAGGCTCATAAGTGTGCCACCGATACGGGATCGGAACCTACTTTTTGAACATCTTTTAATTAGAACCCTTATGTGATCTCGACTCCAACGGGGCGGACCGATGTTTTCTATTATTTATCATGGTTTTCACCCGGGAGGGTATCCAGAAGTGGCTTCGATAGTGGTTTGGAACTTTTAATAAATTGATTCGAAATTATTGAATTGGAATTTGGAGAACTTTTGAATCGTGGAGTCGTTTTAATTGCTTCCAGAGTATCGTGAGTCTCGATGGAGATGATTTTCTTGTCGGCAATCAATTATGCTTCCTAAATAGCCCCGGTAGAGAAGGGTTTCTTTCGCCACTCGGAAAGCTTTGTGGCGAGCAATCGAGAGGACTTATTTGGGCTTTTAATGATGAACGTGAAATTTTTGAATGAATTCAACTCCGCTCCGTGTCGATCATACTCGGAAATCACTACGTTGAAAAGTGGGCTTAATTGACGCGTCATTAAACGTGCAAATAGATTATTTTTATTCCCAGTGCTATTGCGTTGATTAATATTTGAACACCTTTTCTTACAACAAAGTCGCCACAAAATAGATCGCTTGGGAACCTAAAGTATTCTTGGACGAATTGGGAATGTTCAAGGAATTCCAGAAAGCATATAATTTAGTTAAACAAATTTAAAAAAAACATTAGAACGGATTGCTGTTATTTGCATTTATTTAATTCGTCCTATTCTACTTTAAATTGTTTGGCAGCATTTGTCAAATGAGTTCAAACACTGTCAAGCCTCTTGAAATGCTTTTTCTAAGCGCTCTGAATTCCGTAGGCTAGACAAAGGAGGCATCTCGCTGAAACAATACCAAGGTGAAGTGGTTTCAACAAGGATGCTCGAAGCGGCGAGCATCAGCAGAAGCATTTACGACCCACCAGCTTCCACCAATGCATAGTGGCTTCCGTATGTACTGGGCATTTCAGTTTGTACCATGCCGATGCACTCCTAAATGGTCCCGTACGTAAATTGGAAGCTGTAGCATCTGTGCCTTACCGGAAGCATTGGAATACCGACAAACAGAAGGAAATACCCACCGACGCGATGGATGCTGGCGGGATCAGCCGATAAAGCAGGAATCTTGGAACCGAGTGCGAATCCCAGGTCCCGGCTCGGGATCGGGACGTTAAATTCATCCAGGCGTACACTCAACAGCTGGTCGGCAGGACGGTGATTTTTTTAAATTTTCATTTGAATTGACCGGAGTTGCTCTTGGGTGTTAGAGGAAGCGTTAGAGTCCAGGCCAAATAGCACAAATCAGACGACCTGCAAGATGACGCCTTACCCTAGAGATGGACCGATTCAGTGTGGAACGGAATAAGCTCTCGAACCAACCGAGTAAGTTCGCAAGAAAAGCTCTGGAAACGGTGGGACACGTCTGGATGAGTTACTATGGCACATTCCATTGTCCGTTTGAACGGTGTCTGGGATGATGCGAATCATTTGGTCACTTGATTATAATCCCGATAAGACGGAGTAGGCAATGGCAACCCATATTCTACGGAATTCGTGCTTACTTTGTGCGACGCGGGCTTTGGCACGTGCATGGGATAAACAGGATACCTTTCTGTGCACGATGCGGGAAACACTGCAAGATCACGCTGCTAACAAAGGCAAAAGGAGAAGCTTAGATATAAAACGGAGGAACTTAGATACACACCCGAGACTCCATGGTATACGAATCATCCCTGGGACGCTTCCGGCGTTTTGAACGTAAGCCCCGATTGTAGAAGGGAGTTTGTGAAAACTCACCGCGCTGGCGGTGGTGTTGCCTTTGAGGATACGTTGTTTATTGTTTGTTTTGCACAAAGTCTTTGCTTCAGACTGGACAGGAAGTGTGCCTGGAACGGTTGGGTTGGAATCTCGCTATCGCCAGCTCCAGATTCGAACATATAAAGTCCTTGAGGGTGCCCCCGTTTTGAAGAATCGGTCCGTACAAAAACCCGGATCGGCTTTCGGACGATATATTGGATCTAATGTCCAGTGTCTGCAAACGATAGAGTAGTGGTGGCATAATAGACCTTCCCAGTCTTTCTGTGATCTGACCCTCGGGTTTTGCGGACGGCACACAGAAGCAGCAGACTCGCGGTGTCCAGAATGATAATCAACTTTTCGGTAGTTCATTTTCGCAAAACGGTCTACACCCAACTCAGGAACGGAAGACTAGCATTCCTTCTCGGGCTTCGGGCTTCTATCGATTAGTAGAATTTGGCAATGCCCGATGGCGTAATATGTTTGGCAGGCGAACTGATTATGAAATGAATGCGTGCTCCTGGCACGCACAGAGTCCGAGTTTCTTGAACGCGTTTGCGCAACACAACATGGGTATTATGTTGCACAAATGTTATCTCAAACGGCGGTTCGCGTCGTACAATTTCAGGACGCCGGTGATGATGATTGTCGGTATTTGGTCGGACGTTTGGTGTCAATCAGGACGGACTTGAGGTACCGGAACTAACAGGACGCATTATAGATCGAAAGCTGGAGAAGGCGTCAGTGTAGGAAGAAATACGATCTTCTTTGACTGTCAGGTTGTGTCGTACGCGAGAAGGTGAGTGGTTGCTTTATTGTTAGATGGCGGATTGCGATGACGCCGAAAGGGATATCCGGGGACGGTAGTGTTTGATCGAATCGTATCGTGAGTGCGGATAGAAATGATTTCGGTTAAATTTGATACTAAGGTGGTAATATCATTTTAAAAAGTTTTTTTTGCTTATGATGTTCTTTTTTGCATAATACTTTTTCGTGATTATTTTTCTTCAATAACACAGTTTTCCGGGCAACTTTATGTTGTTGCAAATCAATCACACATTTTATGAAGCACTTGACTCTACCAGTCAAGTCTATGATATTGGTTTGAAGGCTGCTGCTTCAAGAGAGAAACAACTCATGCTTCAAACCCCTTTATATTGCGATACTCTTGTGGAATGGGCCCACAGTCGGTAGAAATAAAAAAAAATTAAAAAAATAACAACAACCCGATCTAAAACTCTTACATAAAAGATTTATTAATAAACTAAGAAGAGATGAAAGACAAGAGAGACGAATGACCGAACAAGTCAAAGTCTCTAAAATTTAAAAAAAATAAGTTGGAAGAAATATTCACTTCGCATATAGTTCCCAAGGAAACTGCAACGTGCGAGTATAAATAACTCTCTTGAGTCGGTCATGAATTACACACTCTCGGAAGTCGGCAGTTAATAATGTAAGGTGCAAGGTGGCTTTAGATACCTTCATCGTTTCCACAAATGCACTGATACTTTTGTCGTGCAATGTGACATTGGTACGTTACGCTCGATGGTGCATTCTCAGGAGGAAAGATGGAAACGGAGCAGTGTAAGAAGTATTCGGCATGAGAGAAAAAAGAAAGACTTTCGTTCAAAGACTTCATAAATTTCAATTTATGTTCGTATGTGCCAAACTTATATGAGTTCATTGCATTCCACACTCGCATGCATTCTTTTCGATTTCACATCTTTTAAGCTCAACATTTTCGTTGTTGAACTGCCTTGGGTGACTTATTTGAAGTTGAAAGGGCCGCTCGTTTACAGGCAGCGTGGTGGTGTCACACCCAGTACACAAACGTACTTCAAAGCTTTGCTGTTGCTGCCAGAGGTTTTAGTACTCACAAATATATTTGAAAAAAGAAAAATGATGCTTTCTTTTTGTGTGACTTTCGTTGGTCTTTGTCACATTCGTATGAACTTCAGTATGCTGTTTCTCTTCTGTTTTCTGCTCCACGCAGTTTTGTTTGTTTGATTATTTTACCCTTGAAAAAAGCTTTGATTCATCTGTGAATATTGAGATTCACTCTGACCAAAAACAGTACGAACAAAAACAGAAAGCAAAACCCCGAATTTTATTTGAAGCTTTATTTTCACTGTAAGATTAATTCCGTTGCAGGCTAAACGTAATCAATATTTGATGCAAATCAATGTGAACGACAGGCAATTAATGTTGTACCTTGCTGTAATTTGTTTTTGTTTTAATAAGATGACCTAAACGTGAGTGGAAGATTCTTGGTAGGTTCTGCCTTATTAGCAAGTTGTTTTTTTTGAATGCTGTGTTTTCGTTTGCTGAAGGGAATCTTATTTACTTTCGAACAAAGTCGAGCAAAGAAGAGCATAAAGTTGACACGCAAGTTGCTATTCTTCGTAATTTTTCCCATACCAGACAGCGAGGCAAAAAGAGGAAGATTTTTCACAATCGACCAAACTGCACAGAGATAAACTTCTGTCTTTGAGTGACCCGGCCTTTCTTTCAGCCCATCGCCCATCGCTAATTAAACTTTACTGCTTCGGTGTGCTACCTGAGGGATTTAAAATAACTTTCAATAGAGAACCCCTTTTTTTGGGATGGTTGGATTTTTCGGTACAATTTACAATTATATCTCTTCACGCCCAGATCACGTAAGAAAACAACCGATTGTTTTTATCACACTTTAGCACCACTAACCTGCTAATGGCAGGTATCGGTTTTAAGTCGGTAGAAATGAAGCTGGCTGTTCTGTCAACAATGTTTTGAAGGAATGTTTTTTTTGTGTTCTCTAATCATTCGTACAAGGTACGATTTATAAAATTACAAGCATTGCATTTTGCAGTTTTAGGTATTTTACATCTTATCGATTTGTAATGTTTTGAGGAAAAAACGAAACCATATGATTTAACACGGAATGCTTTAATTGAATATCCTACTGTATACTACCGAGGAAAGCAATCTATTTTCACTCGTTTCTTCACGCTGTGCAAATGTGTCATGAACAGCTTAATAATTTAGCTCGCTACCAATGAGAACGAAACAGAACACAAGGTGGTTAAAATTAATATGAAGAAATTTACTTCCACGACAAGCCCCAGGGGAGTGGATGTCAATTTTTCTTTCCCTCAACGTTAGATTTGGCTTGCAGCTCTAGTCCACTCTAAGCCATACCAAATCGAACACACCGTTCCAGACTCCTGCTGTGCTTTGAAAATTGGATCTCAGATTTTTTGGGTCCCCCAGTCACGGAATAGCGAAACGGTACGACTAGCCTCACCTTTTCGTCGTGCGTTAAACAACGACATTGGTATTGCAACACATTCGATTCGGGCAGTTGTATTGTGGGGTTCGATCCCTTGAGGGGCTGGATTGCGCCAAACCAAAACGAAGAATAGGGTACAATATCTGAGCAAAACCGGAAGAAGCCATAAACAGAGATAAAAGATGTTTTACGCCAACAAACATGCTTATAGATTATGAAACTGCCGCAACAATCACTCCTGGCCGTCATCATCATCAATATCTGCTTCGTGTTTATTTTTTGATTGGTATTCCACTATAGCACTTCTCCCATCCACGTGGAGGAACGCAGTTAGTTTCCTTTTCGAGTTTCCTCACCGCGATCACGTTCCTTTCATCGGTACCGGTTATTGGCAACAAACCGGAAGTTCCCTAGGGGATGTACTCAGCATCAGCAGGCGGAAAATGACTGAGAAAACGGTACCATTTGGCTGCTTTCCTGTTTGTAAAACTCACTTTGCCACTCGCACGCTTATTAAATGGAGGCGCCGGGAGGAAGACATGGGCAGATTTATGTAGGTGTCTGTGTAACACGGTGAGCGTCGGATAGCTCGATTTGATGTTTTGATTGGATTCCTCCGGTGGCGCTTCGGTGTTTAGATTGCTACTTCCGGTGGGTCCTGGGTACATTTACCAACGGTGCCGGCTTGATTGACTTTCTACTTTTCTTTTTCGATTCGTCGGAATCGGTTCCTAGCATAAGATATATAGAGAGAGAGAGAGAGATAAAGAGGAGAAGTGGGTTGCGAGGAAAAGAACCATGTCTTGTCCTTTCCATTTCGTTTTCGAACGACTATTCTTCGACTAGCCTTTACTGCTTGAATGAAGTCCATGAAATTCCCTCGAGGCATTAGTAATTTGATGATGCTTGATTTGGGCGATTGTTTGATATTATTTTCACTGAGCCAATCTTTTTGGTTTTTGTTGATATTGTTCTGTTTTCCATAAACAGAATAAACGGTACAGTATAATAAACGGATAATAATAATGTTTATCATTGGTAATTCATATTGACCTGGGTTCATAGTGGTTATCTACCGTCTAATCAAACGCAGTTCATATTAAATGCCTCAACAATGTATCGTTAAGTTTTCGATGAATGAATGCTTTGCGATTGTATTAAGACAGCAATCAGGATTTCGTTATTTTCACTATGTGTTTAGCCAATCCACGCTCTGATACTAATATAGAACAAAAAACTAAATTAAATTTGTTTCTCCCGTTTCCTTCCCTTCGTCCACAATACAGACGGATTAGTACGTGAAGACCTTCTCTATTCTTTCCTTGTTATTTAATAAAATTTCAATTACATCCGGTGGTCGCCCTATACACACATGGTTCTCGGCAACCGAAGAAAAGGGAAACTCAAACGCAAGCATTATCGTTGATTGTATTCAGATTTCAACAGCTGCACCATTTTCTGGCTGTGTGCCATGGGCTAGACAGTAATCAGCAGAAAGGGTGGTAAAAAAGTGCCCAAGAAACATAAATCTGGCAATCTATGAAAGGAAATTGATGAGATTATCTTGCAAGGGTGCATCATCTGGCACAACGACAGTAACAAAAAGATAAGCCGATGGAAGAAATAAAAAAACGGACGAAACATCCCAGAGAAATAAAGAAACGAACAGGAAACAAAATTGAAAAGTAAAAACAAAAAAAAAATCTTTCTCTGAAAAAAATTGTAAAAAAAAAAATTTTATCAGTCAAGAGCAAGGCATCGGAAACAACATCGGGTACAGAAAATGATAATGTTGTAAAGTTGCTTTTGATCATAGGAAATAAGCCTCACATGTTTCGCTTGTCCAATTGCTTTCATTTGTAACCGGAGTTTTATTCTGCTGAAGCGAATAGAAACTCCGTTGAGACTGTCTGTAAGTCAACTATGTGTCTTGGCGCTAGTTACAAGTCGACCGATCAACTCGAGTTCCTCGAGTTTCCGAGTTTCTACGCGATGGTGTTTGTGGTTTATTATCTAGAATGCAAACATCAATACAAAGAGGAAAAGGGGAACCCAGAAAGGGGTGCTTTAGTGTTGCTCTACATCGTGTGACTCTTTTACAAATGTCTTGGTGCCTCCGTTATTTTCCATTTTCCTTCAGGGACAAAGTTGCAGTGCTTAATCCTGTGACATTTTCCTACAAATACAGTTGACAAATGGTGCATCGTTGTCGACGTGCTCGTCGTCAATGCTTAGGTCGTAACTCTCGAACTTTTCCTGAGTGTAGAAGTACGTTGGCTGAGTATAAGCCAGTGATTGATTTATACTAGTTGTGTAAAGGATGGATACTTTGTTTTCCTCTGTGTCAATACACTGCACCCTATGCTTAAAATTATTTTGAAAACGCAGCAGTTTGAATGAAAGCTTGAGGATTTATGTTGTTCAAGTATGGCATGTCGTTTTGAGGATTAGGAGTGATTTTATAGGATTTGTAGTTTTTTTTTGTAGTATCATTCATCACCCAATTTTAATACCTCTTGGCATGAATATATTTCAAATGCAATGATTTAATTGAACGCATCCAAGCATATTTATCTGACCAACCATATGTTTAGAAGAGCCAAAACTCGTCATTTTTCAACTGCCTCGTTTATGAAATAAAGGATTCCATTTTAAATATTTTCATCAATCAACGGAAAATGCGCCCCGAATAGTTAAACTCGATGCTGCCTAGCCGCATCCAGTTCGATGTAGCATTTGCAGCAAATGCAATAACATGAGAGATTATTGAATTTTGGGACGCAGAGGAATTATGACACCATTTTCAAAGGCATGCGTAAGGATTGCTAGAAAAAAGGGAGCAAGGGAGAGCTAATAGCAGCCATTTAAAAGCAAGTGAACATAAAATCTATTGCCTGGCACTTCCGAGCCAGTTTGGACTAAATTGAAATTGAAGTTATGGATGATCGTTTCCGCGGCGACGCGGAAAATCGGTACGGTTTTAGAAAGTGGATTGAAGCAGGAAAAAATCATGCAAACCCATATGGACCGAACCCGTACAGCGACGAGGAGGAATGACGAGAAGAGGAGGGTATCGTGCCGATTATATTGAAACCGATGATGGACCGTTTTTGCGAGAACGTTTGGAGCGCTGCACAGGATGGAAAGAGTCTTTCTGCTTGTGGTAAAGATTTATTTTTCATGCAGTAGAAACAAATCCTCAGCGAAACTGCAGCCGAACGGTATGCATGGGGCCAGCAACGGTGCTCCGTTTTAATCATTTCCAACGGGAAATTGCTACAAATCTGATTGCACACGCCGGGAACAAGCTTTGGGACCGACAGAAACGTTGGAGTAAGTGGAGGGTTTGTGAGCACCTCGGGGGCTACAAAATACCGTAGTGCCAAGACGATCCCCAGTGGTCAATTAAAAGCCAATGCCTTTGTCGTGTGGCCGGGTCTTGCTGCAGTGACCCCCCAAGTCGGGGGGTATTGGTCCGATATTGGGTGATTGCATTTTAAGTATGACTGTTCAACCTTTACCAAGCCCAGATCAAGACGCATCGTTAGATCCCGGCTTTTGCTGAGGCTTGGTAAAGACTTAGGTAGAGAGAGTAGTACTTCTGGGAAACCAGAGGTACTTCTTGGAAACTGAGTAGAGCGTCTTATGTATGGTGAGCTATTGAATTCCTGAACTGATTATTTAGTACTGTGGAGATCGGAAGAACATTATATGCTTTTAAATTTTGGTATTATGAAGCTTAAATTTTCGATAGAATAACTTTTGTGCCTCTTTTTATTGCAATGCTTGAGTTGAGTAGGAATAAATGAAATATTGCGTTTAAACAAAACTGCTGTTTGGAAATTCCTTTTAGCAAGTAAGAAAATTTGTAGAAAAACGTGCCGACGGAAATGTAGAGTATGCTTTGTGCATATTTTCCGGCCCACCTTGACCTGGCGGATCACCAATGCCGCAAGGGACGCCCGTTGCGAGGAATTATTTTCCCGGAAGCAAATAAACTTTGTACAAATATTTCACTTTCCATCCATCGCTCGCTCGTAGGGTTTGCTCTGATTTCGCTCGCCTTCGTTTCGAGAATGGGTTTTCCACCCGTTTCCCGGTGAACCAGGGCGAAGTTCATTTGTTATTGTCTGTCACTGGCGTTGGCCGTGGAATGTGTTTCTGCCTCGCATATCTCCGGTTAGGGATTTGAAATTCCACCTTTGCTCGCACTCCATCCACTACCATTTCACTCTTCCGTTTGACTGAGAAGCAATAACAAATGTATCCGAACCTGCAACAAGCGAGGTACTGCCAAGAGGTGTTCCCTACCTCCTTTGCACCGGTACAAAGGTGGATGCTGATGATGATACGGTACGGTGTTTCCAATACGGTAACGGCAGGAGAATTACTGGAATGCGAGCGATCCAAGCGAGCCGCCCTTGAAATGGAGGCGCCTGGTGGTTTGTGTAGAATTTAACACCAGCAACCCTTGCCGAAACCGTTCGTGCCGTTTTTGTTGTTCGCCAGATTTGGGACCGTGTTTCCAAACATGCAAATCGGCTTTCTTCAGCAAAACGAAAAAAAGGTAAATCGTTGATTGAAAAAAGGGGATTTGGTATCGAAAGATGGGAGGATTTGAAGGGTTCACTTTTTTCGTTACAAAAACAAGTCGATAAGCGCCTATCGGTAACATCTATTTTATTAGGGTTGTATTTTTGCTTATGGAAAACAGAATTCAATGCCACACATATGTTTCAACGACCATGAGAATACTTGCCTGCAAAAGCGTATGATTAAGATAACTGTACTTATATATCATGGTGCAATTATGTTGTTTTTTTTTCCATAAGTTATATTAGTTTACGACATTTCTTTCTCTTTTCACAGCATTGTGATTCAATTTATTCATTACTATATTGAATTTCCCATCAAGAAGCTCCTGTTCAAATGTAACTAGTGATTGTTTATACGAGAAAAATAAAAAAAACATTGGTTGTCCTTTTCCGCTATTCCTTCGCAACCCTTACGAAACAATTTTCCGACGTTTCCGCATGTATCTTATAACGAACGGTAGCGTTAGCTTTCCATGACGCCCTTGAGACGAACGTGGCCCTCAACTTCGCTTGCGCTCGTGGTAATCAGAGACTACCTGGTGGCGAGCCGTTGGTTAAGCTTTCCTTTCGATATCCATCATATTTTCCACGACATTCACGCACCCAACCCACCGTCTTGATCACGACTTCGAAGAAGTATGTGGCAGATGTTGGCCAGAAAAGGAAAACAAGTGGAAATGCGACCCAGGAAGCGGACTGATTCATTGCTCCGTCACCGTTTGGGTTATGTCATTAAGAGATAATGTGTTCCATCTACAGAGGGAATAATTAATCACTTTCTCGTGCGAGTGGAACATTCGTTCGTGTGATTACATTTTGTCCGGAAGTCGCAATCCCAGAAAGGAAAGGAAGTGGAAAGGGAACGTTCCGTGGACATGCTTGATGTGTGACTCCGATTTTGGGCTGTTGAGCACGCGGTTGTAACGACTCCCATAAGGCGCCACGAAAATGAGTCATCGTACTATGGCTGTAGAACATGGTAGGATATTTGTTTTAACGTCATCGCTTATCCTTAAATGAACCTTCTGCGTAAAGTACAGTGGCAAGAACCAAGAACGATAATCTCGCTAATCGAAAATGTCACCTTTTGATGCGTAGATGCTCGTTGGACCCGCGTGGAGGCGACTGGGGTTGCTAGTGCATCGCGAAACCGGGACCTTGAGCTGATGGATGTGAATGAAGGCTTCGTTATGAATTCATATCTCGCACCTCCGGATCCCGTCATGCAGCTCGGAGGCAACGAAATTGCATCGATAGTGGAGAATGGGTCTCGCCTATGGGTGAGTCGGTTAATGTGGTGGAGCATAAGCCACCAGATGCATGGCAACACGGAAGCTAGTATGTCGCGGTAAAGGCGTATCGCACATTAGGCATACACATCAAACATTAATCATGTCTCTGTTTCCCCCGTCCGGTGGTGTAGGTGTGACCGGAAAATCGACGGCTTTGACACGTAAAACCGTGATGGTGGTCTAGGTTCATTCGTTTCAACATACCTCAGAACCATCAAATCTGTACAATGAAGCGAAAAAGAATGAACGAAATAGGGGGGAAAAACGAACTGATTGATGAGAATTTCTATGGTAGGTCAGGTGACGAGTAATGAGCGTAACTGTTTTTGGACGTGTTCAATGGCACTGGAAAATGGATCCATTCGACGAGGTTAAATTATTCAGAAGCCTCCTCGACTGTCGAAATTTTAATCTCACAATGAAAAAAAAAATTAATCTCATTTCTCTTTGCGTTACCGTTAAGATAGGTTTATTTTATAGATAGGCCACTGATGACTTTTCTAAACTAATTCTTTTTAGTTCTTGTCTATTGTATTGCAAAAAATTATCAACACGCTTGTTATTATCGATCTGTTCGAATTTGTACGTGTTGATGATTGATGTTGATCAAATTGTATTGCTAATCTACTCAAGTGTGGTGGATGTTTGTTTTTTTGCAAGTATATGAGCTAGAAACAAATGTTACCCTCAGTTTAAAATTAATGGAGGATTGATATCAATTATGGGAAAAAATATCGAATTGTGGAATATTTGCTTAATATCTGAACGAGACGTTCTGGTTTTGAAGGACTTTGAATGCTTATACCACAGAATAACAAAGAGGATTTTTTCGAGGAATACGACGGATTTTTATTGATGCCAATCTGTTACGTTGAACGTCTGTTAACAAATCGAACGATAAAATTAAATTACTTAAAATAATAACATTCCGTCATGATTACGATAAAATTCCTCGAAGGAATAACATTGCGATCCGTTTCCGGTGATTAATATAAAAAAATCAAAATTGATGGATTGGTTTAATACTTGGTTGAAAGCGCGTCAATCTCTTCGATGGGCGGAGTAAAAACTTTGACAGCCATTAGTAACAGATTAGGCTCAAAGTTTCCCTCTCAACAGCCTTACAATCTAAACTCAGTGCCTAATGCATCCATCGCATTGGGTTTATCACTGGGATTATAAATCACACCCTACCGTTCTCGGGAGGAGAAAACTAGAATAAATTTGACTGCAAAACGTTCCCGAGAAAGAGAGTTTTCATGTTACATTATTCAAATCATCTTTTTGTTTTCTTACTTGGTTCATGTATTCTATTTAGCTGCAAACCAAATTTCGGGTAACAAACTACGGCGGGTGGAAAGTGGCCTTTTCTATCGTCACTAGCTACAGAACCTTTCCATCAATTAGCATTTCTTTCCTCCGTTCGCCCGAGGAAAACTAGGTTCCCTTTATCGTTTGGGGAATAATCTTCGCCGTAGCGAAACATTTAAAAGCGAAAGTTCAGAGCTTTTCGTAACCGACCTCAATGCTTTGGAGGGGGAATCTTATGGTTCCAGATTTTGTGGGTCCCTCTCCCTCTACTCTCTCCCGGCCATTTGCCTTCTCGGCTCACTGAGGCTCCGAGAATGTTTTGGTAATTATATTTGCAGTAAGCGTTCCTGGCATCCTTCCGACTTCGGATGGATCATGCACGGGTGTTTGGAAGGTGCTAGTAGTGGTAGTAAGTAGAAACAATGTCAGAATGGGATTTAATTAATTTACATAAATAGATTCAACAATATTTTATGCCAAATTTGGCAAAAGGTAGCATTGTTATTTAGTCGGTGAAAGTCAGCTTGTTCATCAGGGCTGATGATGGAATCTTTTTCTAGAGAAAGCAGGCAAAAGTCAAAGACCCGAAAGCTAGCGAGACTTTAAAAGTTTGTCCAATCAATCGTAGGGAGGAACACGAACGTAATGAATATGGAGACGTGAAAAATGTATCTGTTAAGGTTAGCCGAAAGTCTTCAATTGCGGGCCAAACAAGTCCGATGTTTCTTTTCTTTTTTTTTGAAGCACATTCCTCACCTACCTGTCCGACGGTCAAACACTTAGCTAAATTATCTGCTGCTTCTAAAATTCTAAAAAGCTTCTTTGGCTGTTCCTCTTGTTGGTCTCGGCCTCGCAGAGCATCAGCTCCGGCGCCTCAGCCGAGCTGCGGATCCTTTTATTGTGCGAATCGGTTAAAGTGCTACATAAGTTAACTCCTTCGCTCGATCGAAGTCATGGCCATTGGCACTAGTTGTGGTCTCGTTAGCAGTCTCGAGATTTCACTCGAAGGGGATGGCGAAGGTGGCCATGACATGCTGGTCCATCAGCTGCCTGTCTTCGTTTCCCTGCTGTATGTTTATGATGAATGTTTTTCCGTATGCCACCCAAAAGTCAGGAAAGAAGAAGTAAACATTTTGTCTAAGCCAGAATTCACGCTGGGTGTCCACGTGTGTGTATGTGTGTGACTGTGTGGCAGATAAGTGGTAGTTGTTTGCTTCATGGCAACGTTACCTTTATGCAATCAATGATCTTTTTCGTTGAATGTTACACGAAACAGCATTGAAATCCCAAACAAACTGCATACCATCCTGTATCCTGATGTTGGAGGGTAGCTGTTATGAATGATGGTGGAGTCGATGGATATTTAAAGTGCAGTTGGTGTGGGCTTCAATTTGATAAATTGCTTCACTTACCAACATCTGCAGGCAGATAGTTGCTTCACAGGAACTCACTTTTCTTTACATGCTTCCAAAATGCTACTCGTATGACTAGCAATGTGACAAAGAAATCCATCAACTCCGTGAGGAAATAGATTGTGTTAAGAATGCGCGAAAATTGTGTTTGCTGTCTGCCAAGGGGGGGTTTCGCCTCATCCTGCTTATTGACAATTTTCACCGCGGAACATCATTTCGTTTCGGATGGAAAACCATGCAGGAAGTGAAGGAAGCCTGTGACTAAGCAGCACTGATTGCGAACACTTGATTGATTTTACACGATAAGCCATGCTTGCTGATTTCACCAAAGACCGTGTAACATATCTCATCCATGTTTCTTAGAGTTGAGTTTTATTTTTTTAATTAATTCGATATTCAGAAAAGTGTACCTAAAGATTCAGTACATACTCGCTAAGTGAATTGGTGTACAGCTAACTTTAAAGCGTGACGCAATTTCCTTTTTAAAAAATAATTAATTTATGATGACTCTTACCGTTATTATTGATAGGAAACACTTTTAATGGATTGGTGAATTTTTGTTAGCTTTAAGATTTGGTTCTAATAGCCTAGGATCATTTGGAATTTTGATTGTTGGCATGTTTTTATTTTGCACCTCACTTTTAATTTTTAACGATCTTCCATCGCGTACGAAATGTATGACATACGTGGGGATTAAACCGTTAAAAGATTAGGTCGGAGGCGTTAGTATTCAAGTTCGTCCGATGCTCGACTAGACCATTGCCCGTCGGTGATGGTGAAAAATGTTCATAAAGCTTTAACGATTATTGACAGAATTATTTAGTTCATTCATTAATTCGTTCTTATGGTCGCAAACGAAATCTTTGAGAGTGAACATAAATATATAAAGCATTATCATTACGACGGTGTTTTCAAGGATGAAGGATCCCAAATGTAATGTGACCTTATGGAGCCTCATCAGTCCGATGAAAAAGCCCAACTAAATGCTAAGCACCCCCGCTTGTGGCTTTCCCGGTACGTCCGAGGAAAGAAAAGATACCCGAAGGATAATTACTGCTTTCCATTCAATCCTCGGAGCATAAAATTCGAAAGAGGAAAATTCGATGCCCAGTCGGGTTATCATTCGAGCTCTTTCTTAGAACGGAGGTTTTCTTTTGTGAATGTTACTACTCCTTGGAGTATTTTCCGTCGCTTTTCTACATTTTCTCGAGGTCTCAAGGCCGAACGTTGAAGGGTGAAACATAGTGCGTTGATTCGTTTGTAAGCGATGCGAACCGTTATACAAAAGGGAGACACTCTTCCATCAATTAAGTTTAATTGAGTTCGAAATGATGGTGCTGACTCCAGGACAGACGCAACCGTGGCACGAGCTTGGAGTTTATAAAGACAGAGCGGACATAAAATCTTTGGGCGCCACTTAAGTGGAATAAAACCTTTTTTCGACCAGGTCAATGAGTACACTTGTTGGAGCGATGAAAAAGTTTCATGATTTTCCAGCTTTCACTGTAATTTTCTCCACGAAGAAGGTTCCTGACAAACATTTACTTAAATTAAATTTTGGGACAAGTATTGACATCTTTAAAGCGTGTAACTAATATTGATCAAACTGCTTATTTATTGTTTCATATTTACGAAAATATTTTTATAAAAAATAGTTCCTGCTTTTACGCCATAAGGTGGTCAAACATCTTCGCACGAGTTTCTCACTGCAAAGGAACCAGTCCACACTTCTTTATTTTGTCCCTTGCACGTACATACAGGTTAAGCAACTCCTAGTGATACAAATAATCAAACTGTCAACCCTTCTCAAAGTTGGTAAAACGTGCATCTACCGAGTCAACATGTAATTTATTGAGCAGACAGGAAAATCGTCTACAAAACAACCGTCCTGGCCTTATCGTGCGGAAAATACTTTTGTTTTGTGAATGCCATTTGATCCGGAAGCAGTTGCGAAAAAGTAACGAAAAAAGTCGATGACTAATGTTACACATTTTGTCACACACGATAGCATCCCAATGGGACGGTAAAAGTACGTTTGTCCTCCTTTTCAGCGGAGCAAATCAGTGATACGACAAGGCGAGGTGGTTAGAAAAACACAGTCGCATACGATTGCCGAACAGACATGACATTATTTTCGACCCAGCAGCGACACAATATGAAACACGAAACGATTTTTTCTGTCACGCGGGGCAAAAAGCTTTCTACTTCAAGCTCCACCCTCTGGCCGTTAAAAATGGATGAAAAATAATTCTGTTTATTCATTTTTCCAATCTCAACGGTGAATCGGTAGCATAATCGCATGGTGCTCATATAACTGAACATCAAACAGAGGTTAATAGCGCGATGATAATCGTTGATACATTTCGCAGTTACTTGCCATTAACACCACCACCATTAGTGGTGGAATATAACTTCATGTCGTACAAGAGACCCAAGCAAAAAGCTGTCCGACTACAAATTGAATTTGATTTTTGAAAGTATGTCATTTTTTTTTTTGGCTCACTCTGTACCGTCGATTTTCCTAATTACATAAATTCACACCCAACCAATTCTATTCTTTGTACGTGCCATCGTCCAAACCAGGTGGTGGAATTAATCTTTTTGGACTGCTCTTAGGGGGGATCGCCAGTGTGGGAAAAGGGCTTTGATTTTTTATTTCCTTTCTTGTACACATGAAAATAAACCGAACCGAAATTTTGATAATAAAGAAGGGAAACTGGAGTAAAACCAATGGAGTACAAAATGAAAAACTCAGCCAAACATAAATCAATTCAAAACGCAACCTACAACAGTGTGCAAAGTACACCACCCCAAAAGAAATGTGTCAAACTATTAATTTGATTGGTGTAAAAATGATCGAAAAGCAAAATGTCCATCCTCGTCCACAGGGTGGAAAATAATGGAAATTTAAGGAAAGCCACGGGCAGAGATAAAATGGCATATAAGTTGTCAAACAAAAAGTCGCAAAAATACCCTTGCAGATCACTAACGTTAATCAAACCTTTGCGGGGGAAATAATTTCTCACTTCAAACGGCCAAAAGAGGAGCGAGTTACGCCGCGTGTTGCTCTTTCGTTACGGCGCTTGTGTTGTTTAGGCAAACGTTTACCCAACTTTTTCGTTTCTAAGTGTTGTACGCTCTTATTTCTTAAACTCGGTGCCACTTTAAGAAAAAGGATGCCTGCTGGAATTACCCAAATATGTGTATTTATGGATCCGCGTTGTGACATTATCACGGGTGCTCTCGAGCTTTGATATGAATTGTTAACATTTACCAAATCACTCCGACGAGGAGCTGGATGTTTGGCTGATAAGTGTAAAGATTAAAAAAATGTATCATTGTCCGCGCCTCATCCAGGTGGCTCATTTGCAATGGCTTTCCCGAACGCGACGTTTTTCATGCAGGTTCGCTCATCTCTTTCCTCCCTAGACATGATACACGATATGATAATATCGATATACCGTAATAGTAGCACCGGAGGGCAGCCACCGAGCTTGGGGTTGGGATTTTTCTTTACACATTTCTCCTATGGAATGGATTTTCGTGCGTGTAGGTTTTTCTCAGGAAAAACAATTCGCTTGTTGTTCGAATGTACGCCTGTTTACTGTAAGCAGCTGTGTGTGTATTGGGTCGAAGGATTGACCAACTTTTTAGTCGTTGCTTTTCAATTTCAACGTAAAAAGGAACATTGTGAAAATAGAAGCTTGCGAAAAGCAACTCCCAGTAAGTCTCCAATATGGTGAAAAGGACCTTCGGACATCAAAAATACCCATATCTGGCCCGATCACACGTGAGACATGAGAAGAATATGCGATGACCGAACGCCCCGGGAGCATGACATCGATGCCGGACCGCAATGAAGTGAAGACTAAAGAGAAATGAATTTAGAAAAATCGACCAACCGCAACACTCGTCTAATATAGCCCACACCTGCCACAGCAACAGTTTGGTGTTGGACTGCCCATACAAAAAAAAAGACCCTTCAGAAAGGACGATCGGATCCTCGGGCGAAGGAGGCTTAAAATTTTCCTTAAACGATGCGAAAGTATTCTACGCCTGGCTTCAGCCGACCGTCAGGATATTTTCCCATCCGTTGCAGGCACAACCGAAGCAGGCAAGGAAGGATAGGAGGGGATTTGTTCGAAGAAATGTTGAAGTTCACGGTTGCCTCGGTCTCCTGCACGATAGCAAATCAATTCGCTCGGTTTGGGTATTCTTCAGTTGTTTTTCTTTTTTAAGTTAGTTTGCTTCAATCTTCATGCATCTTCACTGCTTCTCCGATGCCTGGGGGCTTAAGTTTAATCTGCGGTGATGTTGGTGTGGTGAAAAACTGTTTGTGTTTGAACACGCTTTGCATACCTGATGTGGTTTTCGAATGTCGAATTTCAAAAATAGTCGTCAAGGTCAAGCTCGATCCTGTTGCCGTGGGAACGACACGAGCTTGTTTATATGAGGCTCGATCCGCAATGTAATGTTTTTGAGGAAATTTAAATTTGTTTAATGGCTTGCCTACCTTTAGGATCCATAAACGAAATGTACAATAAAAAGCTTATGACTATATATTGAAAATATCTACCTTAAGTAGAAGCAAACTGATGTTAAAATTACATCGTGGTATAAGTGGGACATACAGTCTGACAAAAAAGTATCCGTACAGTCACCAATTTAAACTTTAAGTCTAGTTATCTCAGCGACTACGTGACCTAGGACCACCATTTAAACGACAAATCTTAGATAAACTTATATTCTATCCAATGAGTACTTAACATTTCGATAAAGTTACTTGTAGGTCACTTTGTTCTAAAGAAACCCAAAAAAGGCTCAAAATCAATGACAAAAAAGTATTCTTGAAGACTTTTCAAAATTGTTAACTAATTTAGCTTTTGCCAACGGATCTGGAGTTACTTCCGATGTTGAATGGCAAGTTGATTTTCTTTGAGCACACACATACACACAATCATGTGACACATGAAAAATAGTCAATTCCCGAGTACAAAGGGGGCAAACGAAGTAAATAATCGAAATCAATGTCAGTCAAATGTGATTGGAACGGATGGATGGCCGGAAGAGTGTGTGTGTGTGAGTATGTTTACTTTTTTTATGGTCACCCATTTTTCCAGCCCCGTGGAATCGAAGGAACCTGACATCGAGGAAAACTGCTGGAAAATGTTTCTTCAATTGTGCTTACCGGGCTTTAACTTCTTCTCACCGGAAAGGTGTTCAGTTTCTCTATCGTAATGGGCTTCCGAAGGAAGAATTATAAAGACACCTACCACGAACATATCCTTCTTCTTCCTTGTTCTTGTTTTTGATTTGCAGAACTTTTTCCGGTTCTGAAGCACTTCCGACGACGGGAAACGAAGCAACCCTTCTGAGTCACGTTCCTTTAACCTGGGAGATCGAAAATCATGGCCAGCTTTTGCTTTGATTATCTCGAGAATTTTTCGTCTAGCGAAGGAGCATTTCAGTTGGGGTGAGTTTTCCGGTCCAGCTCGGAATGATTTATGTAATTGAGGACTGTTTTACAGTCCCCAGGTTTTTCCACCTCTCTTTCCGGTCACTCCGAGCTACACCGTCGTCCAATCTTGTAATGAGTTTCGAAAGGAGACAAAGCAAAGAGATCACTGTAGGGATTGAGCCGAGCTAGATGAATATATTGTATAATAATAGTGAACGAATTAATCGAAATTATAAACGAGCGAATTTCGAATGCGAGGAAACGAAAAAAAATTAAAAATGAAATCATTCGCTATATAGTTGGCAATGAAAATTGGAAGAGCGATGGCCTACTACTGAACCGAGATGGATCTGCATATTGAAAAAGATGGAACAAAGTAGACATTGGAAAACGAAATGGATTGAACCATCAGTCTTGTGATTGATTTTGACGAGAGTGGTTGGAGATTGTAAGAATTAAGAGAGGAAAAATTGTCGAATTTGGAAGTTGAAATATATTGGAAAAGAGTAATGATTCGTGGAGATCACGACAATGGCGCAAGTCGGTAAGATAAAATAGTGAAATATACATGAAAAATGATGACAAACGTTCATAATTTCGGTTTGACCTAAAGATGGCACCGGATTGGCCTTAAAAGAATATGGAGTAGGTTAATAAGAATGGTGATTCCCGTTCGTAGTTTAGGAACTAATAAATTCAGGATTTAATTTGGTTAGCAAATCATGGCTACTTAATCAGAAGATTACCTATTTTTGTGATTCGTTGTAATTGGCTTTTATAACGAAATATGATGAATTTTTAAAGTTATTTTTCTAAATTGTGGTATTGAGATAATTTTGAGAAGGTTGCCAATTGGTTCCAAAAGGTTGAATGCGGTAAAAATAGCGTCACACAATTCGTAAGATTTTCTCATAATGGAAGACTTAGTATTAAGGAAATTCTATGGAAATGAAAAGATTCCCCGAGTGGAAGGCATTTTTTTCTAAGTGTTTATCTGAGTGGAATCCTCGATGAAGTTCCCTGAGAGGAACGGCACAAATGCAATGAGGTGGAAGACCTCCTTTACAAAGTGCTTATCTGAGTGGAATCCTCGATGAAGTTCCCTGTAAGGGAACAGCACAGATGCAATGAGGTGAAAGACCTCCTTTACTTAGTACTTATCTGAGTGGAATCCTCGATGAAGTTCCCTGAGAGGAACGGCACAGTTACAATGAGGTGGAAGACCTCCTTTACTTAGTACTTATCTGAGTGGAATCCTCGATGAAGTTTTCTGAGAGGAACGGCAC
The DNA here is from genome assembly GCF_943734765.1 of Anopheles ziemanni. Taxonomy (NCBI): domain Eukaryota; kingdom Metazoa; phylum Arthropoda; class Insecta; order Diptera; family Culicidae; genus Anopheles; species Anopheles ziemanni. The sequence continues at coordinate 35,579,767 of NC_080705.1, forward strand.
AGTTACTATGAGGCGGAAGACCTCCTTTACTAAATGCTTCTCCGAGTGGAATCCTCGATGAAATTCCCTGAGAGGAACAGCACAGATACAATGAGGTGGAAGACCTCCCCGGCAAGCAAAGAGAGTGTACTTTCGTAGGCAAGGAGTACGTTGCGGTAGGCTGAAACGTGGGGAAGCGCAGTGAGGTGAGCAAAAGTTTGCCTACACGAGAGAGAATCGAAAGATGAGTTGAATTGTGCAGGAGAAATACAGATGAACAGCGTACTTTTGGCCGATCGGCGCGAGTAAAAAACTGCCAAAGCAGGCTTTGCCGCGCAGTCTAATTTTCTAACTTGTCCAGTCTGTGAACTTACAGTTCGGTCGCGCGTTTTAAACAGTAAAAATTGTGATTTTGTGTAGTGTTTTCAGAAAAACGGACATATGGCCATCTCCAAGTTGGCTTACGAAGGCCCAGGACGTTGGATTGAAGAACCGTCCGGTAGTAAATCCTCGCGAAAGTGGTAGAAGAAAAAATAGAAGTGTTGGTGTCTTACCCCAGAGTGCTAGCAACAACACGGTTATATTTGTCTTTCCCAATATGTTTTTCCTATCCGATGTAATAAACGGATAAGAATTCAAAGCAAAACGTATCCTTTTGTTTTTTTTCGTCTACTGGTGTACCCAAAACAACGAAAGAAACCAGCGCGTAAAGCGCGAACCGGTAGAAAAAGCGTAAGCAAGCGAGAGAGTATTTCCAGAGAGCACGCTGTAAAAGCTCACTCTAGCCCGAAAAAGTAGTACTTTCGTAAGTTAGAACTTTCTCTCTCGTTTTTTTGCAAGCCGGGTCCTTTACTAGCTGCTTATCTGAGTGGAATCCTCGATGAAGTTTTCTGAGAGGAACGGCACAGTTACTATGAGGCGGAAGACCTCCTTTACTAAATGCTTCTCCGAGTGGAATCCTCGATGAAATTCCCTGAGAGGAACAGCACAGATACAATGAGGTGGAAGACCTCCTTTACTAGCTTCTTATCTGAGTGGAATCCTCGATGAAATTCCCTGAGAGGAACGGCACAGATACAATGAGGTGGAAGACCTGAGGAATGGATCGATTACTTGGTTGTTGGTTTTTGAGTATATGTATATAAAAGAAAAGAGGAAAGAATAACAATGTTAAATATAGATTCTGATATAGAAAGGAACACATTCGTTTTTAAAGTTTTTCTCCTAGTAAAAGGCGTACGTTACTAGGATCTTCTCCAAGTTTATAATACATAAATGTACGTATGTTATGTAGATAAAAATCATTCGTTACTAAGATCTTCTCCGAGTGGAAGACTTTTTATCTTCGAGTTGAAGAATTTTTTTTTAAAGAATCGGTACAGATTAGATGAGATTTCCTGAGAGGAAGAATAGTATGTAACTTTAAATAAAAGATTCTCCGAGGGGATGAGATACGTACGGGTAGGAGGTACATTTGTAAATAAATGTTCTAAGATGAAGAATCAATATGCAGAGAGATTCCCAACAAGACATATACGTTCTTTTCTGAGTGAGATCATTAATGTTTGAGGTAATTCTCAGGAAGGAAAAGTTCACATTTCTCATGTATTGCTGAATGGGAGACAACCCTTGGAATACAGTTGTTATACATCGTTTCTAAATTATGACTTATTTTTCGTTATCTGTTTATACATTTTATCGTAGTAGAAGCAAGAATTTGTTCGGATTATCCACTTTAAAGAAAGCCCTTAAAGCTGAGAAGAGGCGAAGCGCGGTTCTGAAAGCTAAGTTAAAAGGATTACGCCAAAGGAGCACTAACGGTTCCACATGGACTGAAGAAACAGTAGAGGATCATTTGTTTAAGGATACCCCACGCGGTTCATCCACTATTCTTCAGTCGTCATTTGACACTCTTGGCATTAACTCTAGTACGATGTATATGTCATTCGCTACTTTGCAAATTGTTGAATGTAAGCCCAAGGAAGGTCAGGACGAGTTAGATAAGAGTACTTTTGATGGATGGAAGGAACAATTTCGGGCTGCAATGGAATTCGCCGGCATCTCAAACGAACATATGAAATTGAATGCCTTCAAGATGAAGGCTGGTCAATTACTCCTCGAGATGTTGGAAAACGCTCCAACCAATACATCTTCGGACCCCATTTTATTTCCGTATACAAATGCAATGGAAAGGTTGGATTGTTTGTTTAATTCTCGCGACTACATTTGCCTACAAAAGCAGAAGCTTCGAACAATGGTCCAAAAACACGGTGAATCTGACCTAACCTACGTAAAACGAGTTGTGAGTACTGCAAAACTATGTAACTACAAAGGAGAACAGCTGGTAGAAACGGTCGTAGACATCATTCAAGCCCACGCTTCAAACATCAAAGTGCGATTGGCGGGCAGGAAACTATTGAGAAAGAACGGGTCTATTACCCAGCTTTTAGATATGATACGCGCATGTGAAATCGATACCATTAGTGAGGAAATGTTCCTTAAAAATCATTCCCAGAGGGGAGTTGTAGCCGAAGTGGCCGCAATTACACAAAAATCAAGAACCGGTTTTCACAAGGAAATCGCTGGCCGTGAAGCATTCGGAGATCGTTACAGTCAATCAAATTATGGTAAAAGATTTGGAGATGTACAGCGTGGTAGAGGAATGAATAGAAGACAATCCATCCGGAATATGCCGTATCACTACCCTGGGACTCAACATAAACCGTGTTGGCGATGCTTGAGCCATTATCACTTACCGGAACAATGTAAGGTTATTGACAAAAGATGCCGTAATTGTCATGTCATCGGTCACATTGAACGCGCGTGCAAAGAATCTTTTCGGAAGCGCAACGACACAGATGGGAATAACCCGTCTCAGAATATGGAGCCACGAAAAATCGCGGCGGTTACTGACGATTCTGGCCAAGGAGAGGAGGAACTGATTGAAACTAAGCAGTCTATTTTACCTAGAATGGTGTACACGGAGGAGAGCCAACAAGTTACTAATTCTCTACACACTCCGGTGGAGGAAGTTAAGGAAAATATCCTAGTTAACATGGTTAACCGCAACAGTACGAATGAGGAGATTATAGTTGGAAAAATAGCAGGTTTTTCCGTAAGCTTTTTAATAGATTCCGGAGCAGATGTCAATACAGTAGACGGAAATACATTTGAATGCTTAAAGAACAATGATATTTTCAACTTGAAGGAAGGTACGGACCGACAGCTGAAAGCGTACGGTGTAAAGGAAGAGATCCAAGTGCAAGCCTCCTTCGTGGCCGAACTATTCATTTCCGAAGATCGACCACGATTGCTGGAGAAATTTTACGTCATTCCAGGGGGACGAGCACTATTGAGCCGGGATACAGCACTAAGGTACAGCGTCCTACAACTCGGAATGAATATTCCAGTGATAGGTTATCATGATGAATATCGCTTACTCCCGGGAGAGATTTTTGCCATCGCTGTCGAGCATGAGTTTCCCAAATTTAACATAGCTCCAGTAATGTTGCACTACGACAAGAGCTTACCACCGTCTCGAAACATATTCACCAGTATCCCTCCAGCATTTAAGCTCGAAACGGAGAAACGTTTAGATGATCTACTTTCTACGGGAATCATAGAGCGAGTTACCAAAGACATGGAGAAATCGTTTTGTTCTTCGTTGTTGGTTGTTCCTAAAGGAAAAAATGACATTCGTCTCGTCGTAGACCTAAGAGGTCCTAACAAGAACATAATCAGAACCCCATTCAGGATGCCAACCTTCGAAGCAATATTATCGAAATTGAACGGCGCTTCGTGGTTTTCGACGATAGATTTAACAAGCGCGTTTTTTCACGTTGAACTTCACGAGGATTGCAGACATCTAACGAATTTTTTCGCCGGAACGGGAACATATCGGTTTAAAAGATTACCCTTCGGACTTTGCAACTCACCGGATATTTTTCAAGAACTGTTGCAAACAGTAGTCCTGGAAGAATGCCCAGGTGTATTGAATTACTTGGATGATATTTTAATTTTTGGTGGTTCGAAAGAAGAGCACGATAATCATTTGAAGTTAGCACTTCAACGATTGAAGGACCATAACGTCCGACTAAACCAGAAAAAATGCGTATTCGGAGCTAGAACCGTCAAGTTTTTAGGTTTTAATTTGTCTGGTGACGGTTGGAGGATCGAAGAGGACAAAAAAAGAGCCATCAAGAATTTTCGAAGACCTGAGAATTTATCGGAGGTTAAGAGCTTTTTAGGGCTGATGACTTTCGTAGAACGCTTCATACCTAAACGGGCTGATAAAACCGAAAAACTCCGATTGCTCACCAGTTCTAATAACTTCTACTGGACAGACGAGGAGGAGCGAGAATTTCAATTTTTGAAAAACGAAGCACTAAACTATATAACCAAACTCGGCTATTTTGATCTAAAAGACGAAACTGAATTATACGTTGATGCATCTCCTACAGGGCTTGGAGCCGTATTAATACAATTCAACGAAGAAGGTAGCCCAAGGATAATAGCATGCGCATCAAAGACACTTACACCCTCTGAACAGAGATATCCTCAAACGCAGAAGGAGGCGCTGGCAATTGTTTGGAGCGTAGAACGATTTACTTATTACTTATTGAACAAATATTTCGTTATTCGAACCGACTCCGAAGCTAACGAATTTATATTTAATGGAACACATCGTATGGGCAGACGAGCGGTGACACGTGCAGAAGCATGGGCCCTTAGGTTACTTCCTTATCATTTCAATGTTAAAAGAGTTCCAGGTCACCTAAATGTTGCGGATGCTTTGTCAAGATTGATTAGCAAATCACAAGAAGATGACGAGTTTGACGAAGACAACGAAAAGCACCTGCTATATTCTTTAAACGGCGGCAACATGAGTATCTCTTGGATGGAAATTCAGATTGCATCCGAAGCAGACGAAGAACTAGTTGCTGTAAGGGCAGGAATCCAGTCCGGTAAGTGGCCTAAAAGTCTGCGTCGTTTTGAGTCGGAAGCAAAGAATCTTAGAAGTTTGGATCCCATCGTATTCAAGGATGACTTAATAGTTTTACCATCAAAGCTGCGTTCTACAGCATTGGAAGCGGCACATCGTGGGCACGTCGATTGTGGAGCAACAAAACGAATCCTTCGAGAATTTTTTTGGTGGCCAAACATGTCAAAAGAGGCTGCAAACTTTGTGAATAATTGCGAGACGTGCATCGTTATTTCGAAAAGAAACCCACCCATCCCGCTTTCCAGTAGACATATGCCAAACGGGCCATGGGAAATTCTGCAAGTAGATTTTTTGTCTTTGCAAGGATACGGATCAGGAGAATTCCTGATAACCGTCGATATTTATTCTCGCTATTTGCATATTTCGGAGATGAGGAAAACGGATACCCAAAGTACCAACGCTGCGCTTTGCAAGGTTTTTACAATTTGGGGCCTGCCTCTTATAATACAGAGTGACAATGGTCCACCATTCCAGAGCTCGGAGTTTAAAGAATACTGGGAAGACAAAGGAGTAAGAATCCGGAAATCCATTCCTCTGAGCGCACAATCGAACGGAGCAGTAGAACGACAAAATCAAGGTATTATTAAAGCAATGGCAGCTGCAAAAGAGGAAGATAGGAATTGGAGAGACGCATTAGAGGAGTATATATACATTCATAATACCCAGAAACACCATTCGCGTCTGGGAGTTACGCCTTTCGAGCTTCTAGTCGGATGGCGATTCCGCGGAACTTTTCCTTGCCTATGGGAGAGTAAGGAGCCACTCGATCGTTCAGATATTAAGGAGACTGATGCCGTTTCTAAACTAATAAGTAAACAATTCGCAGACAAACATCGCGGAGCAAGAGAATCCGATATAACAGTCGGAGATACAGTGGTGCTTGCTATTCCGCAAAGAACAAAAACCGATCCAACATTTTCCAGCGAGAGATATACGGTATTGACAAGAGATGGGGCAAAAGTGGTCATAATAAGCGAATCAGGAGCTAAAATAACCAGAAATATAAGAGACGTGAAACGCGCCCCGGATCGAGAGAATGTTCAGGAGTCAAACCAAGGAAGCGGCTTAGAGATCAATGGAAAAGCAGTTGACCCTGCAGAAGATAACGAGCATATCAGCGGTAATCTACAAACAAGACCCCGAAGAAAATGTAAGATACCGAATAGATACCAGGATACAGTTATGTATCACGTTTTCGATTAAGAGTAGAGGTAGTGGAGGATGTAGGGATTGAGCCGAGCTAGATGAATATATTGTATAATAATAGTGAACGAATTAATCGAAATTATAAACGAGCGAATTTCGAATGCGAGGAAACGAAAAAAAATTAAAAATGAAATCATTCGCTATATAGTTGGCAATGAAAATTGGAAGAGCGATGGCCTACTACTGAACCGAGATGGATCTGCATATTGAAAAAGATGGAACAAAGTAGACATTGGAAAACGAAATGGATTGAACCATCAGTCTTGTGATTGATTTTGACGAGAGTGGTTGGAGATTGTAAGAATTAAGAGAGGAAAAATTGTCGAATTTGGAAGTTGAAATATATTGGAAAAGAGTAATGATTCGTGGAGATCACGACAATCACGTTGGTCGTTTTCCAATCCGTTTTTCCTTTCTTCGTTTTCTATCCCAGAACAAATAGCTGCTAAGAACCGGAATCGCTCAGGATGACTCGAATGAGTATGGCGCATCCCCTGCTATAAGCACCCTTTCAACCTCGGCCCACAATCAACAGGTTTTTAGGGGTTCAAGTGGAGCTAACGAGTGGGGTGGGGTTGTACAGCATGATTCATGAAAGTTTACCTGCCTCAATAGGAAATCCAGAAGGGTGTTTTTCCTTTATCTTTTGGCACTCGTGCTCGTTTCCAGAGGTAGCGACCGGGTAAAAAGGCTTTCCATATTGGACCTTTTTTGGTTCGCCGAAGAATTTCGGAAATGGGCTAAAGCGAGTAACTGTAGAAACGGTAGCGATTGTAGAGGGTCCTTTTCTTTTTCGGTTGATACATTAAGCGGCGAACGCCTTTTTTTTACACTTCCGGGTGGGTAGGTGAAACAGAAATTGCGGACCGTTTTAAAGGCGTAAAAGCATATCGACAAGGGTAGGGTTTAACGGCATCCGAACCAAACCACTGTCCGATATTGGATTCAATTCATACGTGCGTGTGAAAATCCGAACCACAACCCTGTGCCGGTTAACAGATTTTCAACGGTTGGGAAGACGAAGCGTAAAATAAAATAAAATAAAATAATTTGCAGTGGCACACGGCGATTGTGGTTGCGGTCAAGCGTATTTTCCTCACATGATTCTCTGATTTACATATTCAAATAACAAAAACAATTGAAAAAAAAATTAAAAATAACGAGCCTTCAAAGAATCGAAATGCAATCGTGATTACGTGATAACCGAAATCAATTCCTCAGATTTAAATTATGATGTTCTATTAAAAGCACACAACCGCGAAAGTTCTGGGGTTCTCAAAAAGATTTTTTTCAAATTACATGAAACCCATTAAAGATTCTTTGAAACCATTCCATCGACTCGTACTTCTGACGTGTTCTACTAGAGAAAAAGTAATCACTATAAGTAAAACTAACCACATGTTTTCTTGAAAAATATTTTTCTTTTATACTGTACAAACAATTTCGTTTGCTTTTTCAATATACTTAATAAAAGTAATAAACAAAAAAATGTTTAATATTAATTCTTTTATTTTTTGCAGGAGCACGTTTTTGTTGTACTACACGTTTGTTTGTTTTTTTCGTTCAATTGTATCGTTCAATCCTAGTTAGGTACACTTCCATATTGAGTAGAGCAGATTTAGTTTTCTTCCATATTTTCCCTCGTTGATTTATTGTATTTTTTGTGTATTGTATGAATACTTCTCTCTCTGTATCTCTCTTTCAAAGCGTAACTTCGCAACATGAGCAACAATAGCGCGCCATCCGCGATCGGGCGCCATTTGTCCTAATTTTGTCTTTATCGCGCAACTTTGCCAACTAACAATTTGTAATTATTTGCTTAACTTTTAGTTTACTTTACATTTACTATTGCCAAATTGTAGTCCATTTACTACAGCCAAAGTTCAGTTGTTTTACGATTTTCTTTTCTCATCAGTATAAGCCATCTTTTTCTCTCTTGCTTTCTTTTCCGCTGTTTCTCTTCCACTCGGGAAAGTCCTTTTAAAAAAGGACGTAAAACATCGGCAATACTAGCTACCTGGTCGAGATATGACCATTCGTCTCTTTGAGTTTTTTTCCAGTAACCTGACCAAACGGTCGGTGAAGCCTTTTTGATTCAGTTTTACTTCTACTTTTCGGATGCAAATAACTTTTCCATCCGGTGCGCTTGGAAAGTTGTTCTTTGGCGACAAGTTTCCTTGGCGAAGGAAACTTAAACAAGGGAAGCAAATTCGAAGGAGGACTATGAAACGAGAGGCAGATGAACCTCGTATGGGTTAAATCAAATCAATCGCACACCAAAGAAGGAAGAGAGAGGAAAATGGAAACAAGCTAGACAAAGCCCATGATGACAACATAAGGATAACCAGACCGAGCGGAACCGGTTTCCTCGCTCTCCCAGTTGACTTAAGTTTTCCCTCAGCGTGGGGGTTCAAAAAGCGGCCCCCAAAATGCTACCAATACTACGGTTTCCGATCGATCGATATCACACACAACTTTCCGGTACCCGGTTTGTCATTAGGAAGTCCTCAATTCCTTATAGGTTGATTTCCGCCACTGAGATTTCCTCGTCCCGGTAGCTGGTGCCTGGTAGGATGATTGGTTTCGGCTGCTGGTACAACCGATCTTTGTCCTTTTCCTGTTCGATGTCCGATTGCTGCTGCTGTTGCTGTTTGTGTTGCTGCTGAGGCTGGTGATGGTGCTGCTGCTTGATGGTGAATGAGGAACCGGTCGAGTTCATCGGTATCAGCTCCTCCTGGTGAATGTCCGTCAGGCGAGGATACTGTGTCGTGGAGTAAAAAGGGAATGAAAACATGAAATGCCCCGAAGAACACAGATTCAATAGAAGCAAATCTGCAGTCCTGTCGAAAGTAGCAAGGGAGATGAAAAAAGGGTGAGTCCGAAGGTAAGCCACCTACCGGTATCAGATCGGGATCCTGCTCGTCGTCGATTGTTTCTATTTTCGTTTTCGTTTTGATGCTGCTACCGACGTTGTTCATCCATTTGGTGGTTTTCGTGGGTTTGTCCTTCTGGAGCAATGGAAAAAGAGGTGAATAAGACATACACACATGGATCGGATGCATGAAGAATCGCTTTGCTGTTCTCCCTTCCATGCACGTTGCACTTTTTATTCTGCCTTGCTTTTAATCCTTACTTACTTTGGATATATCGACCAAAAGGAGGGTATTTTTCGACTCCTCCGTGTACCGCTTCTCCTTATTGATATTTTGTTTAAGTCTTTTAGATTTCAGATAAATTCTAACGATGATGATGATAATGATCAGCACAATGGTTAGGAACAGACCGATGAGGATGGGCGTCAGGAGGGTGGACTTGTGGTCGCCCATCGGTGCGGGATCTTCGGGTGCGGCCGGTATGAGCAGATCGGCGATGAAGATCCGTGGACTGTGACCCTTCTGATTGACCGAGTAGACGTAGAGCTTGAGCGAGTCCGGCTGCCGAGCGGTCGGGAGTTGCTGGCGGATCTGGTCGAATGAAGTGACGCTAAAGATGGGTTCCTCGGCGTTGGTGAAGTTTATGCTGGAGATTGAAGTTGGATAAGAGAAACCGGAAGTTGAATAAAGGAAACGGAATAACCTGATGGACGATAAAAGCACGAACAGTTGCACTTTTGCTTACCTGTGACCGGGGTATCGGCTGGAGATCATGTCCAGCACAAACGATTGCTTGAGACCACCGTCGTACCCTTGGTGGCAGGAGACCTCGAATGCATTGGTGAAATTGCGCCACGAACAGTTGATGACCGACGTCGGTAGACCTGTGCATAGTTTTTGTAAGATCAAGCAAAGATTTTTGAAATCAAATCCGAACGGATGAGTTTTCTCGCTAGCTTTGAAAATAATTTGTGTAATTTAAAACGTACAAGACGAGAATATAATACAACACTCATGGAAGCAAAAGTTTTCTAACCGATTGGAACCGAAGAAAAGGGTTTAATAGTGATTAAAAAGATCAGAACAAGGGTCGTTTAACTTGGAGAAGAACATCCCTGTTGATTTGTTGTGACCTCATGGGGTGTAATGGTGATGGTTTTGTTGAACCAACCTGGTTTGACAAGAAGTGTTGAACCAAGCTGGTTTGAACAACTACTGAATTGATGACACTGGCAGCACTGCATGTGTCAAATGACCGGAACTGTTGAATAAAGAATTCATTCCTGTGTGTATAGTGGAATCGGTCGCACGTGTTCCTTGTTTCCCGATCCGAAATTAGACCATATACCTCTAATTCTAACAGGTTATGGGCCCAGGCCACGCGGTGTGTATTAAGTGTTGTTAATCTTTCGGGCGAAGTTTTTTTTAAAAGTGAAATTAGTCGCAGTCAGAAAAACAAAAAATACAATGGATCTCTCTAAAGTGAGTGTTGTTCGATTGAATAATCGGAACTACCGAGCGTGGGCGTTCAAGGTAAAAATGGTGATGATGCGGGAGGGAACGTGGAAATACGTTGACCCGGGTGTCGCGCCGGCACCGGTAACTTCCGATTGGACGGAAGGGGATTCGAAGGCGCGAGCTACCATCGCTTTGTTGGTTGAGGACAACCAACATAACCTCATACTGGATAAAACAAGCGCCAAATCCACGTGGGATGCCCTGAAGGCTCACCACCATAAAGCTACATTAACTGGAAAAGTGGCACTTCTAACGGAAATAAGCAGCGCAAATTTCGTTGAAGGAGAGAGTATGGAGAATTTCCTCTACAGCATGGAGGAATTGTATTCTCGTCTCGAGAATGCTGGAGAAAAATTGTCACCATACATGCAAGTAGCTATGATCTTGCGGAGCCTACCAAAGGCTTTCGATACCCTCACCACCGTTTTGGAAAACCGCTCCGACGAAGATCTAACAATGGAGCTGGTGCGGTCCAAGCTACTGGATGAAAGCGAAAAATTGTATAGCGGTGATGCGGCGGAGGAGCGGGCGCTGAAAACGGGCAGCCGAACGAACAAGGAGTCTATTGTGTGCTTCATTTGTGGAAAACCCGGTCACAAGAAGCAGGCGTGCAAGCAGTTCCTGAAGCAGAAAAGCAGCGAAAAGAAAAGGGTGATAGAACGAGCAAAAACAGTGCGCGAAAACGACCAAGCGTCGTTCCTTTTTTCGGTGCGTTCCAGTGTTCCCGGAACTACGCGTGCGTGGCTTATTGACTCTGGTGCAACATCACACTTAGCCAACGATGAAAAGTTGTTCAGCCGTTTAGACAGAAGTGTGCGTCCTGAGATTTTTACAGCGGACGGCAAATCTATCCGTACGGGTGGAATAGGGGATTGCGTGGTTATTTCGTGCGACAATGACTATGGAAAGAACGTGTCGATAACACTAACGGACGTTATTTTTGCCCCGGGTATAGAGTGCAACCTTATATCAGTGCCCAAACTTTGCAGTAAAGGTGTTCATACAGTGTTCGACAAAAGCAATTGCAAGCTTGTTTACGGTGCGAAAGTCGTGGCTACAGCTGATAAAGTGGGTGGCCTATACCGACTGAATATGGCTGATGAACGGGCCTTATTGGTGAATGACAGCCGACACACCAAGGATTGCCTTCATACATGGCATCGCAGGCTTGGACACCGAGACCCGGCAGCTCTGGAGGAGTTGGAACGAAGGAACTTGGCGTCTGGTGTTCGCATTCGTGACTGCGGAGTCAGAGTGACCTGTGAATGCTGCATCAAATGCAAAATGGTTCGACCATCATTCCCATCGGTGGCAGAAAAGACATCGACTAAAGTGCTGGATATAATCCATAGTGATGTGTGCGGCCCAATGGAGGAGACGACGCCAGGGGGATGTCGTTACTTTATGACCTTAATAGACGATCACAGTCGTTATGCTTTCGTCTATTTCCTGAAGAAAAAATCTGAGGTCGAGGATAAGATTCGCGAATTTGTGAAATTGGTTCAAAATCAGTTCGGACGTAAACCGCGGATCATTCGCTCCGATCAGGGTGGAGAATACTCCAGCAAGACACTTAGGAGATTCTACGCGGATGAAGGAATAAAGGTGGAGTACACTGCGGCGCATTCACCACAGCAGAACGGGGTTTCGGAGCGGAAAAACCGGTCTCTGAGTGAGATGGCCCGGTGTATGCTTCAGGACGCGGGCATGCACAAGCGATTTTGGGCGGAGGCAGTCAACACCGCTTGTTACATGCAAAATCGTTTGCCATCTGTTGCAGTAGACCGTACGCCGTTCGAGATCTGGTTCGGAAGAAAACCAAATTTGACCCACTTGCGACTATTTGGATGCGTCGGTTACGTGTTCATTCCGTCGGTAAAGCGTAAGAAGTTAGACGTCAAGGCGAAACGAATGACGTTCGTCGGCTATTCCGCGGAACATAAAGCGTATCGGATGCTAAACACACTGACGGGAGAAATCCAAATCAGTCGGGATGTTCGTTTTCTCGAATTCAGCGACGGATCTAAGGAGCATCATCACGATGAACCCAAACTGGAGGATAGTCCGACTGGAAGGGAAGAAATCGAGTGGTCTTTCGATGAAACAGTGAAACAGGAAGCTGAACCCGATTTGACTCACGAAACAACCTCTGAGTCCGAATTCTACGGCAAGGATTGTCCAGGTGATGGTTGGCCACGAGGGTTTTGGAACGACAACGACAACAATTGGCTTCGTGGACTGTGGGATGATGATGACTGTAAAGTTCAAGCTGGAGCTGCGGTGCCAGAGATCGAACCTCCGGAGTCTACTGATACCGTTCGTCGTTCACAGAGGAAAACAGCAGGCGTTCCGCCGGTAAGATACGACGAGGAAGTGAATTTGGTGATGGAAAGTTTGCCTGAACCAAGGACGTATAAGGAAGCTGTATCCGGTCCACAGAGCACCAAGTGGAAGTCGGCAATGGCAGAGGAAATGCAGTCCCATCGCGAAAATAATACGTGGGAGCTAGTGGAACTGCCGCCACAACGGAAGGCAATCGGGTCGAAATGGATCTACAAATGCAAGGCGGACGAAGACGGCAATCTCGTTCGTTATAAAGCACGTTTGGTGGCGCAGGGCTTTTGCCAAAAATTCGGGACCGATTATGATCTAGTTTTTGCTCCAGTCGTAAAACAGATAACTTTTCGGACGATGCTGGTTTTAGCGAGCAAAAGGAAGATGTTGGCGAAACACGTTGACATAAAGACAGCGTATCTTCATGGTCATCTCGAGGAGGAGATTTTTATGCGACAACCACCAGGGTACGAGAGTGGTAAACCGAATGAAGTCTGCCGGCTGCGTCGCAGTATTTACGGACTCAAGCAGGCAGCTCGTGTTTGGAATAAGAAAATCGACGACGTACTGAAAACTAAGGGTTTCATTCAATCAACGGCGGACCCGTGCCTATACATTTGCAAAAAAGCGGATAAGTCCATTTTTGTACTCATTTACGTAGACGATGTAATTGTCATTTGTTACACGGAGGAGGAATTTTCTGAGGTGGTCCACGTCCTGGAACAGAACTTTACAATAAGCGTCATGGGTAATCTAAGATTCTTTCTTGGAATACGTGTTAGGCTAAACAAAGGACAATTTTGTATTGATCAGCAAGCCTACTTGGAAAGAGTTCTGGAAAGATTCGGCATGAAAGATGCAAAGCCGTCAAAATATCCGATGGATCCCGGCTTCTTAAAACGAAAGGAGGAGATTGGCAAGAAGTTGGATTCGGCGAAAGCGTACCAAAGTCTTATTGGGGCTCTGTTGTACGCTGCTGTGACCAGTAGACCCGATATTTCAATAGCTACAGCCATTCTGGGAAGGAGAGTACAAGATCCATCAGAAGCGGATTGGAATGAGGCTAAGCGAATACTACGTTACCTAAGGGGTACACTGGACAGCGTACTTTACCTCGGAAGAAGCGAACAGAAGCTGGAATGTTTTGTGGACGCCGACTGGGCAGGAGACGTGAGCGACCGCAAATCCAACTCAGGGTTCTTTTTTAAGTTCGGCGGCGGGCTCATCGGATGGGGCTGCCATAAGCAGAAGTGTGTGGCACTATCTAGCACCGAGGCCGAGTATGTATCCCTTGCCGAGTGTCTGCAGGAGGTAAAATGGGTCCTCAAGCTAATGGCAGATATTGGCGAACAACAGGTTGGTCCGGTCGTGGTCAATGAGGACAACCAAAGTTGCATTGCGATGGTTAGCGGAGACAGAGCTGAACGCAAGGCAAAACACATCGATACAAAATTCAATTTTGTGAAAGAAATGGTTCGGGACGGCATCGTGCTACTGCAGTATTGCCCGACCGAGCACATGCAAGCTGATCTACTCACGAAACCGTTGCAAGCGGTGAAGCTTCGACAACATCGGGAGGCAATCGGCATCAAAACGTTCAGCGTTGAGGAGGAGTGTTGAACCAACCTGGTTTGACAAGAAGTGTTGAACCAAGCTGGTTTGAACAACTACTGAATTGATGACACTGGCAGCACTGCATGTGTCAAATGACCGGAACTGTTGAATAAAGAATTCATTCCTGTGTGTATAGTGGAATCGGTCGCACGTGTTCCTTGTTTCCCGATCCGAAATTAGACCATATACCTCTAATTCTAACAGGTTTATGGTAAATAATATTCAGTATTTAGAACGATTGCTCCATTGAAACCAAAAACAAAGCAGTGGACGGCATTCATGCAAAGGTCTGTTCAATGTTAGCCATGAATGACAATTCTTTCCTGGAGACAATGCGACAGCAACGAAAGGAGGATTGCTCTAGCATAAAAATATTATTCTTCATCGATTGGTAACCTCGTAGCGATGCAAAATGCTCCCGGAAGCGTTTTGTTATCTCGGAATCGAGGGACAAACAAACAGAAATCAGTATTGTGCTTCACATCAGTTCAATCCGTACCGGCAGCAATCAGGTGGAAAATGCACGGTTCAGCCATCGTGCCGATCTCGTTCGTGCCCCAGCACGACAATGTCCCGTAGTCCTGTTCGCTGGTCGGCGTGTAGTGCAACTGGCTCGTCGTGCCATTGTTGGAAAACCGCTGCTGCTCAATCTCCAGCACTTCCTCCGAGTTCTCGAAGCGCCAGTAAAATTTGCTGAAAGTGGAACCATCATAAACACAGAGTGAAACAAGATGCCTCTACACGGAGGAGAAGGATGGTGGCTCGGTTCCTCACGTACCTTGCCAGGGGATGCGTGATGATGTCGCAGCTGACAGTGATTGTTTCGTCCAGCGAGACGCCAATGCTGACGATCTTATCAGTGGCACATAGTGGAACATCTGTGACGAAGAGGAGAAAATCATACAATAAAGGGCGAGAAGAATAGAAAGTGAGTAGCTATAGGCGCTATGTATACGTCCCGTGATTATAATCAACAGTGCCTAAAGCAAACACACGTGCATTTAGTGAAAATATGGACGATATTTTCCATCCAATAAAACAAATGTGAAAGGAAGCAAAAAAGGGTGTTTATCATATGAAGCGATCGCTTGTGCCCTGAATATGATTGATGGACGTGCGATGGGTTGCACGATTATGTACATAAAAATCCATTTATTTGACGCACAACCCATTTTGTACCGAAGCTGTTTTCGAATATTGTGATGGTCTAGTTTTACGTAGGAATAAAATATACACTCTACCTACATTTGATATTGAGTATGATCTCGTTGCTTAGCGTTTCTCCCTCGGAGTTGAGTGCCCCGCACTGGTACGAGCCGCTCGAGTATCGTGTCACCTTCTGTATGACCAGACTCTGGTTGGAGCGAACGATTTTCGTCGACGACGAGTTTTGAGGTAGTTGCACTCCCTGGAATGTAAAGGAGGCCAAGAAGGTTAAGCTTTATGCATCGATCTGAAAGTATTTCATCCCATACGGAACAGTTTAAACATTTTAATTTCATCAATTACACAATTACACGTGTTATAAAATACACATTACATCGATCGATCGCTACAGCATGCTTCCAATACTTCTTCTACTTTCCGGGTAAATCTTCACGGGAGATTAGATGCTAGTAGTATTTGACTGCAACTGACATCAAAATAGATAGATGATGCCTGCTAGTCGACACAATGGTCAACACCGAAACGGTGCCTTCTTCTTGCCCTTCGTCCACTGGACGACAGTAGGGGAAAAGGGAGCTGTTGAATGTCCTGTTTGCTTCTTTTTATGTTGAAACTTGATGTTTCTTGTAAAATACCACATCATAACTCTCCTCATGGATGCTTGTTTAAGAATTGGTTAGGTTTATTTGATAAGGGAAATCGGGGTCTGCTGTTTGAATAAGCAATTCAGGTTTGCGCCTATATTACAGTAACCTTTCTTAATTTGACTGAGTACGTTGATTTTGTGGGATGTTTTTTATAAAGCTTGAAATACTAATTAGATGATCACTCAGTGATTAAGGTATCTGAAGATTGTATATTTGTATGTTTACGTACATCTAAACATTCAAAAACATTATGTGTCTAAAATAAACCCTTAAACCATACTGATTCTTCGTCTAAACTGAACTATATGCTTGCCGAAAAACTCTATTTCTCGAGCTACCAAATTAAAATGAATTCTGAATGTCTCACAACGAAAATTATTCGCACTTCATTCCGTCACGCGTGGTAAAACGCGCATTACGCAGATGTGACATTTCTGGTAATAAAATCGCTCGACGAAACTTTTACCAATTACCATCAATTTTAGGTTGAAAGGCTGTGCTTACCAGCCGTTGCTGGACGAGTGACATAGCCCTGCTTCTGTAAAATCCCCGTCATGCGCCTTTCTTCTACCCTTTTCGATGAGGATGAAGTCGAGGGTACACATTAACGTAACGATTAGCGAGAAATTCGCAAAGTAATGTCGGTTGGTTTTTGTCATCGGCCGGTCGTTTTCACTCAATTTTAGACTCAAAATTGACTATTACCAAGTCGTGTAGAATTTCTTGCGTTTATGCGTGGAATGTAAACAAAAGTCTCACTACAAAATGTTGTGTTTTGGTTATCTAAATACAACCTATCGTGTAAAACCTAAAAACGATCGAAAAAAAATGTTCGTTAATATAATAGTTTACAAAAAAATTAAAATTTACAAAATTCTAAAACTTCAAGCAATTTCGGTCGACACATTTAGAAAAACCTATGGAACACTTGGAGGTACTGAAAAGGACAAAACTGATGGCACTGATTGCATAACCCACATTCTCATCCTGGGACTGGCGACAGAATCAAGAAGCTATTAATCAATTTCCGCAAAGCCATCAACCCGAAGCACCTCGATTGTCAACGTACACCGTTCGCAACAAACACACGTGCCGCGAGTGCAGGAAGCAGATTATCACCCGAAGCATAATGAATGCAGCCAGTTGTCCCGTGTCTCGAGAGAAGCTTAGTATGTGTGTGTGAGTATTTTAAACAGTTCTGGTTTGCGGAGTATATAGACTGATGCTGCACTGCCCGCTCAAGGGGTAACGCTGTTGGTAAATTATTAAGAGCAGTCGCTTTAGGCTCCGCTGCTTTTCCACACGAAGCAACACGAGACGAATTTATGGTCGAGTCGGAACACAATCGAGCGCGGTCGAGGACATCAGGTGTCCCGGAACTCGCAACGACACGACGAATGAAGTGGAACCGTACGGTGGCAGGGTACTTCCTGCTGGAAAGATCTTATATCGTCCTCGTCGTCATAGTCGCGTGCGGCCAAACGGTTCGTGTAACGAGGCGGTTGTCCGAGCGGGCGCGAAGGTGAACCCGACCGAGTGCGTCGTCGTTTCTCACGCGAGAATTTTCGCCGGATTTGGAGGTCCGTCGATTTCGCGTATCAACGTGTTCGGCCCGTGTTGTGACGTGCCAACAACGGTGCAAACAACGTGTGATACGGAGATCTGAAGTTAGGGCAAGTCGAGAACCCGGTCCGCAGCGTGACGTGCCGCTGAACGGAGAGGTGTTCCGCGAGTTATCCTAACTCTTTTTGGACGAGGAATTGGGGTGCTTTAGTATGACCGGTCCGAGTCGTTACGTGCCGACAACGGAGAGGACCACGCAGAAAGCAGGAAACTTGTCGAATTTTCCAAAGTTCCGTCCGAGCCGTGACGTGCCGACATCGGAGAGAAGCCTTCGGAATTTTCTCTAAGTTTTTAGGAAGGTTCTTACGAGAAGCCGGTCTGCAGCGTGACGTGCCGCTGAACAGAGCAGAATCTAGCGTAAGCTTGGAAGGGTTTCAGGGTATTTCGGATTTTCGGTGCTTGGAGTAAAGAATTTCGGGTACTTTACTCGTAGGTGTCCTGGTGAAAATAACTCATTTATTCAAAGTTTTGAGCGCTTATATACTAAAACGCTCCTTATCTTCTAATGAACGTAAGCGAGATAGAGGATCTCGCTCTAACACGCGAGATTTCCTGGTACGGTTCGATCCTCGTTACGCAATCTTCTATTCTGCTCTTTCCGCGTGGAAAGCGTGACCTAGATTTTATCTTGTTTACTTAGGTCTTTCTAGAATCCTTGCGAGTTTCGATGTTTATGATCTTAGCCTGATCTCGCTTTCGAACGCATCGTTGCGTGGGTCTTATCTTCGATTCATTTCGTTAGTCGACCACACGCATCGCCTAAACCTCTTGGTACCGACGCGTCGTGTCCTTTTCATTATTGTGTTTATTTAGGATCACGATCGCGAACGTACCGAGAGTTTACATAAAGGATCTAAGCCTAGCGAAGTTTACGGGAGGTCCCGTTGGTACTGCGTTATCGGCTATCGCCGGTTATCCTTATTCTCGTATCCTTCGCGCTGTCCTAAACTAACGGGCGTTGGAAATACGATCTTTATCGTTGTAGATTTCGGTTTAGCGCGCAAGTTCTTCCGAAGGTTCCCTATCGTAAAACATAAAAAATATGTTTCCGGCGCGATTTTCTGCGCCTGGCGATCTCGTCGCACTTTAAAGGGGGTATTCTACCTACATTCCTTCAAATTTAATTTCTTGCATAATTTGGTTAAGCGAAATCCTAAAAAATGAACGAAACATATCGTCCGTTCGTAACACCGCCCCTCGTAAAACGCGTACATCAAGTTTTACGCAAAAAATAGGACGATGTTTCTAAATATTCCTCAATTTATGATATTAAATGATTCAATTTTAGTATTGGTTGTAACTTGTCTCGGGATTGATTCTCGTTTTGATTCGTACATTTTCTGCTTCGATGCTGTGTAGTTGGGTGTCTTCGTTCTGCTAAAGACGTCGCTACGTTGCAACCTTTAAGCTACTGCGTCAGGTCATTTTAATATTGGTTTTGATGAATTACACGTATGGAGCTGGTTGATCGTGATTCTTTGGTACCCGCCGTTTGTTGCCGAGATGAAGCTGTCGATTCATACACGGTTGTAGTTGAATATTTGCAATTACATATTGCTGCTGGCAGGTCTAATCGTCGTCTCTTGTGTTCGAAGATGCCGGAAGGAGACGTGACGTTGTCTCCTCCGCCTGTCGATACAGATGCTTGATGCGTTTTTTAGTCGTATGCTGATGAATGTATTTAACGTCGATTGATTGTTCTAGGATCGTAGATGACTGTACTTTAATGCCTCTATCGATCTTGGACGCCGATAATCAATTCGACTAGTTGTTTTGCTGCCGTCGACGTAAATCTTTCGTTGTGCTAGCTGAAGCAACGAGTTTGCGGATGCATGATTTCAAGGGATGCTTTCGACGAAACCGGATGTGTTGTACGGCTCACCGGATGATTGGTGGGTAGCGTATCTAAGTCATCATACTTGATACGATTACATCGTTGTATCGGTTCGTAGGTAAGTTGCATCCATAATGAAGTATGTGGATAGTCGTCGGAATCAGCGAGATGGATGTAAATAGCGGATGATCCATCTCCTGTTGAGTATGCAATGCCAATGTCGTCAAGGCACTGCCGTTGCATAATTTGACACGTCGTCTGCTGCATACGATTCTCGAAGATGTCTCGATGGAAACTTCTTCTCGATCTATTGTTTCTGGTAGTCGCGAATGTTGATGTGATTTTAACGCATTCACGGGTGTAGGTTCTTCGAGGCTCGCGGCTGAAGTATCGTGTGGCCACCACGTCCTTAACCGATAACTGCGATGGAACATTTCTCCGCTGATAGCGTGCTGCGTCATCTATTGAGCAGCCTTCTGGTACCGAATTTTTGCTGAGATGATGTTTCTCAGCATACAAGTTTTTGCTCCTTCTGAATCACGTGTTGTACAAGACCTGACGCATAGGTTGACTGACCGTTGAATGTTGCTGCAAGTCGCCAGTTGACTTCAGCGTCGTCGTGTCCAGGATGTCTGATGGTAGCACATGCTGTTGGTGCGGCCCTCGTCGTCCAGTGAGTAACTCGATGTGATGAACTTCTTATTCGTACAATCGTGAGCAATCAATCCCTTTAAACTACTTTCAAGAATTGTTTCTAATGCCCTTTATATTTGGCATATTTTTATCGTATGATCTTCCTATCTTTCTTCGATGTTTTATCTATTTAATCATTTTCGAAGATTAATTGTATGCAGTATTTAGAATAATTTTTACTGCATTTTTACTATAAGTGAACTACCTTTTTTAATTATTTATCTTTTTTAGTTTGTTTGAAATTCCTTTCTAAACTTCTTGGCAAGAATTTTAAGCACGGGCAGATATTTTACCGGTTAAGCCGGTGCTGTTTTCTCAATCCTGACTGATTGAGCTTGTTTATACTTGCATTTCAACCTTCCTTTTCCTTTATGTTGGTTGCCTTGACCACTCTGCGTCTCAGCTTTTACCTTTACCGTTACCGGCTCGGAATTGTACTTATGGTCGATGTAGTTACTTGTAGTTGCACTAAAGGTGTGTTCCTGGAATTAAATCTCTTGAAAGCATATTCTATTAGTTTATTTACTTTGGATCATGTGTAATTTTCAGAATCTTATTGTATGTTCTCGTGCCGAAACCCGAGTCACAAATTTTATTTTGTATGCGAACCGCTACTCCTATCAACGAGTAGCTGTTAATATTGATATCATTGCAATGGTAGGCAATTAATCCTTGCAAGATATTCTTAATGCCTTCGTAATCATGGAAGGCAATGTCAAATTACGAGTGATTTTAATTCAATGAAAATACCTTTGATCCTCGATTATTGCCGTGGCGTTCATAATCGATTTCTAAAGGGTCCGCCTTGCATTTGGATGCCTTGGCATGTTTCGTGGCTTTTTGAATTTCTCCATTTCTCCATGAACATGGATTGATGCTTGAATTTAATTTAGACCTCTTTCTGCCCGTTGTTTCAAGGGTGGTCTTTTTATGAGTTTCCGCGTGAAGAGCGACAAATTTTTCACTTTTACTATCGACAATTACCCTTGTCGTATTTTTTGCCTTCGCGTTTACCTCAGAATTTTTTGTGTTATTGTTTACCCCTGTTTGTTTCATTTTGATTTTGGGGCCCTTTTCGTTTTTCTTTTTCTTACCATCTGTTTTGTTTTTGTTAACTATGATGAATGTGGGAAGATAAAACAATGTTTTATAATCTTTTATGACTTCTACTGGGGATAATTTTCTTGAACATCCCTTCTCAACATTATTCTTCACTGTATAAATGGCGCATTTAATTAATTCAGGATCCTTGCAGATCTTGTGTTCAAGGTTTTCAAACCTACGTATATTGTAAAGGAGCCTGTCGGGAAATTTATGATTATCTCGTTTCCACGATTGGCCAACTTGATAATGCCCGTCAACGAATTCTAAAGTGTTCTTTAAAATCTCATTTGCTTTTTTATTGTATGTCCCTTCAAAAATTGGCAATTCTTTAAAGTTACTAAATTTGGGTAACTGCGCTAAAGTTTGTCTCTTTAGCATTGTTCCCATTGCTGCTCTTTCTTGAGCACTGACCAAGCCTCGTACAAATAGTGAATCTTCAACTTCTTCATCGTCCAATGAGGGTGCATGAGAATTCGTCTTCACTGGCTCTTTAATTTGAGCTTCCGAAGAACTTTTTACTGAAGCGGTTTCCGCTTGGTTTTGGTCGGCGCAAGGAGATTTTGAAGATTCCGCTTGCTCATCGTTGACTGCTACTGTATGAATTCTTTTAATAATATCTAGTAGCTCTTCAATTCGAGCTTCGAGTCTATAGGTATAATATTGAGTGGCATGGCATTTTGGACATAGCCATGGTTCAGTTTCCGATGGCTTACGAGTCTTCCTTGCGCAAGTTAAGTGGAACATATGATCACAATGATCACAACTTAGCATTGCGGAATCCTCACCATCTTCCTTCTGACATAAACGGCAATTGCCGTGCGGGTTGATTACGAAAACCGGGGAAGGCATAATGATACCCTTATACGTCCCTTTTTCGTTACTTTTTACGCGCCCTTCTTGGCGTTACGTAAATATTTTAGGGATCCCTTTTGGTTCCCTTTTATTGTCCGTTCGGACTTTAGATCCTTATTCTGAGGATCGAATGAGTGACAGAGAAAAAATGAAAAAATAACCCACGTACCTGCCACTCAAATTCCGGTGAATTTGAGATAACTTCCGTTACTTTCCTCCTTTTGGGCGTCCTTCGTTGCTGGGAGCGTGGGTTTACTTCCGAGGGCTGCGCCGCAATTGGTTTGGAAACTTCGCCGGATAATTGATAAACTGGAACGGCGCCTTTCGCGCTTTCGCCACCGCTCCGTTTAAGATGATCGCGTACTGTTACACGAATTATATTATAACACTGGGAACACTAGTCCTTGGTTAATTTTCCTTGCGGGAATTTTCCTCACAAGATTAATGTTGTTTTTTTTTTTGCTTTAGGAGTGCGATAATCGCAATTCCTTATTGTGATGCTAATGTGCGTTAAATGGCGTCGTTAGCCAAATTATAATAATAATTTGGCATTGGTGATAATTATCACGCCGAAGGAATTACTAATTCGAACTCTCTCTATTAATGAATTAGAAGTTATCATCCAATTCAGAGGAGTTGAACCTTCATTCACTTGTCCGTGTTTAATCACGGACACTTCAGCCGCCTTTTTGCCTAATGGCAGTGGTGCGGTCTAATTAACCGAAGATATTTCTTTTTGCGTCGTCGTGATGACGCAAACACCAGTAAGTGTCTCCTTTGAGAATCTTACTTAAACGCACTTCACATGTAACACAACTGGTTAACACTTACTGGGGCGCGTTAGCCCTAAGTTTAAGCCAGTTCTTGCAGGAATACCTGCGTATCGACTACACGCGTCGTCGACCTCTCAGTTGAGAGTTTTAATAGGTTCAAATTTATGAAACCTGTTGGCGGTTTATTCCGTTCTGGATATAAGCAGCCCTTGTCGTAACTTGTAACGAATTTTTCACGTTTTGAGGAATCACTTTTGTTTATCCTAAGGCTTAATGCATTATTAGTTCACGGGTTTTTATTTAGGAGTCACTTTTCACTCGAGTTATCACTGGGTCCTCGTTGGGCGTTTTGCCCGTTTAATGTGTCGTTATTTAACGACAATTTCACCGGTGAACTGAACACTCGTTTGAATTGTTAATCACTAGATACACATGGGCGTAATTTGCCCGTTTAACATGCCGTTTTTTAACGACGATTACACTCCGTGAACCTTTAAATAGCACTTGACGCCAAGCGCATTGAGCCCCTTACGACGAATTATGTGTCCGTGTGCCGACGGCCTTTTTTGGGCATTCCCTTTGGCTCAACGGCAAACTTATTGTTTTCACTTGAAACTACGGACACTTCTGTTCTCAAGGCAACAGAAAACCTTTCACAACTGTTCTTTAGGCGACAGTACACCTTTATTTTTTAAATTTTTTGCTGTTCTTGAGGCGACAGCACACCTTTATGTTTAAATTTTTGCTGTTCTTGAGGCGACAGCACACCTATTTAGGAGAATTCGTTCTCCGAGTACAACCCGCGCGATGTTGTACTCCTCTCTGGAGCCACCATGTAACGAGGCGGTTGTCCGAGCGGGCGCGAAGGTGAACCCGACCGAGTGCGTCGTCGTTTCTCACGCGAGAATTTTCGCCGGATTTGGAGGTCCGTCGATTTCGCGTATCAACGTGTTCGGCCCGTGTTGTGACGTGCCAACAACGGTGCAAACAACGTGTGATACGGAGATCTGAAGTTAGGGCAAGTCGAGAACCCGGTCCGCAGCGTGACGTGCCGCTGAACGGAGAGGTGTTCCGCGAGTTATCCTAACTCTTTTTGGACGAGGAATTGGGGTGCTTTAGTATGACCGGTCCGAGTCGTGACGTGCCGACAACGGAGAGGACCACGCAGAAAGCAGGAAACTTGTCGAATTTTCCAAAGTTCCGTCCGAGCCGTGACGTGCCGACATCGGAGAGAAGCCTTCGGAATTTTCTCTAAGTTTTTAGGAAGGTTCTTACGAGAAGCCGGTCTGCAGCGTGACGTGCCGCTGAACAGAGCAGAATCTAGCGTAAGCTTGGAAGGGTTTCAGGGTATTTCGGATTTTCGGTGCTTGGAGTAAAGAATTTCGGGTACTTTACTCGTAGGTGTCCTGGTGAAAATAACTCATTTATTCAAAGTTTTGAGCGCTTATATACTAAAACGCTCCTTATCTTCTAATGAACGTAAGCGAGATAGAGGATCTCGCTCTAACACGCGAGATTTCCTGGTACGGTTCGATCCTCGTTACGCAATCTTCTATTCTGCTCTTTCCGCGTGGAAAGCGTGACCTAGATTTTATCTTGTTTACTTAGGTCTTTCTAGAATCCTTGCGAGTTTCGATGTTTATGATCTTAGCCTGATCTCGCTTTCGAACGCATCGTTGCGTGGGTCTTATCTTCGATTCATTTCGTTAGTCGACCACACGCATCGCCTAAACCTCTTGGTACCGACGCGTCGTGTCCTTTTCATTATTGTGTTTATTTAGGATCACGATCGCGAACGTACCGAGAGTTTACATAAAGGATCTAAGCCTAGCGAAGTTTACGGGAGGTCCCGTTGGTACTGCGTTATCGGCTATCGCCGGTTATCCTTATTCTCGTATCCTTCGCGCTGTCCTAAACTAACGGGCGTTGGAAATACGATCTTTATCGTTGTAGATTTCGGTTTAGCGCGCAAGTTCTTCCGAAGGTTCCCTATCGTAAAACATAAAAAATATGTTTCCGGCGCGATTTTCTGCGCCTGGCGATCTCGTCGCACTTTAAAGGGGGTATTCTACCTACATTCCTTCAAATTTAATTTCTTGCATAATTTGGTTAAGCGAAATCCTAAAAAATGAACGAAACATATCGTCCGTTCGTAACAGTTCGCTATCAATCATAGCAACGTGAGACCGACTCGGCGAGAACGGAAACCTGGCTGTTTGTCGCATAAACATTGGCGATGGTGTGCTCGATGATTGGTACTTCTGTTGCTATGGTTCCCTCCCGGAGAGAAAAAACCGGTGAGAGGAACGCAGTAGTTACTGTTTTCGTTTCAGGTACCAAATGACTTGAAGGGAACGAAAAGCTGGATTATCTTAGTTTTACCCTTTAACTTTTAATGGATGACGTAAACGAATGGAAATTATTTTTAACTTCAATAAATTTATCAAACAAATGTTGGATTCGATCAGTTAACTTTTGAACCTCCATGTTATGTTTTACTAAAACCTACTAAAGATTCATGTTTACATTATCATTAAAAAAAAGTTGGTTACTAAATCGGATTAGCATTGTAAAGAACAAAGGCAACCAGCAACAAAGGAACAAACACACATATTAGTTAAAGTACTTAAGTTAATCTCGAGTAGCTGGGGTTATAATGTGAAGTTAATCTCGAGTAGCTGGGGTTATAATACCACCTTTCGTGTTCCGTTCGTCTTGTCTACGTTTTCTTTCCGGCAACAAATCGTGGGGAATTAAAACAACAAAATATTTATACTTACAGTAGGTGCATCAGGATACGCTATGCTGTGACTAATGATTTCACTTAGAAATGTAACTTTCATGCAATTCATAACTTCCCCTCATCAAACACTCTTGAAGAAAAATAAACTTGTTAACCATTCTGGAGTTCAGGAACATTTTAAACAGACTCAAGTTGCTAATAATGTCATCAACAAGTTTGCCCCACTTGCACCATAATTTGACCTTTTTACCCACCAGTGCCTTCGGGACTCTCAACTCCTACCGATGGTCGCAGTGAAACGAGAAAGCAAGAACACGTAACAAAAAACTCCAGCGAGTCGGCCATAAAACGCAACAGTGCGTAGTAAAGTAAACAACTTAACGACCGTCACAGCTTCCTTGGACTTACATCAACATAGAAAAAGGTGGGCAAATTTTTGTCACCAGCGAAGCTGTGACCACTTGACACACAGGCAGCGTCAACATTGCAAGCAGGAAAAAATCAACTGCATTAAAGGAGGTTGTGCTCAAAAATTCATTGAAAAAGTTTGGCTGGATAGCATCAGCGACCGGGTAAAAGTGTAGCAAGGTTGTTTTATCAGTGTTTTTCTGACTTGATGAGAATTTTAATATTTTGTTTTGCAGAAAAGGATGTTTCAAATACCTTTTACGCAAAGGGGAATATTCATGGTGGTTTGAAAATTCGTTCGTTTCATTGGGCAATTACCCAGCAATTGCAACGAGCTGATGCCTCAGAGTGTACAACGCGGTGGCTGGAAAAGGTGAGTGATAAGGAAAGAGGTGCATTGATAATATTAGCATTAACACTATCGACCCACGTCCAACGTGGTGATGGCCTTCGTCAAGGAAGATGATGATGGCCTTCGACAGGCATGAATTGCAATCTGCTCGCCAATAAAGAGGTGAAAATCAATATCCTGCTCATTAATGATGATGACGGTGCTGATGATGGCCATCGTTGGCAGTTATCCCGTAGGTTGAAGAAACATTTCATTGCGGGAAAGGTGGAAATATTGAGATGAAAACTCGACAAATGATTAAAGTGGCTTTGAAGAAGATTGACTGGATAACGATTTGCTTAAAGTTCATGTAATTTTTTCAGCATTTCGTGAACCGTAGTTATGGAAGGAACATAAACATTATGACGATGTCCTTCATAATAAACAATGACAAGAACAAACTTCCTTGAAAAAATTGGAATAAATTCGACCGGTGTAATGAAATCACTTTAAAAAGGCGCATTATTAAGTGACCAAGAGAGTTCCGTAAAGTGTCACCGAGTCACCGTAAGCCTCACCAAACTGGCAGGATTGGCCCCCGGAAAATCCCCACGTATACCCGGATTTGAGTGGAGCGAAACATTTAATTACGCTTAGCTGCCCAAAAAATTGCTTACTTTCGGGGAAGTGTGGGAATTTAATAAAAGTCCACAAGCATGAGGATGGGAACGTTCAGCATGATCATCATAACTAAATAGGACTTAGCGCGAGTAAAAGGAACGTGGGGAAATCGTCAGGAGCGGAAAATGAAGCGCTAACCCCGTGAGTTGCGAGGGCGACTAAAAATCCGAAAGCCCGAAAAAGAGTTGTGGCGCGTGTTGCTGCTTCACGTGAAAGAAACCCCTACCTGAGAGCGAGATAGAATATGTGTGTTTAAACCTCTATAATGTGCTTATTTCGGGCGAAAGTGAGTAACTTCAGGTAAGGTGAAAGTGTGTGGAGCTGGCTGGTGCCTAATCCCGTTGTGGTGGCTAATCCCGTTGCTAAACGGGTGTAAAATGAGAGGCACACCTTTTTAGCCCAATTACTTTCCAGTGCTCCGGAGAAAAGTATGTACCAGGAGAAATGGTTCACCCAATCAAACCGCTGGATCTCGTGGATGAAAACGTGTTCCTGCGTAAGGATTACGCGGACGGGATGTTGCTGCGAGGGCACATTTCAATTACCGATTTTAAGCCGAGTAACAATTTCCATGAACAAAACCGAGCTACTTCGGGCGTGTAATAGTTTTCTAACGAAAAAAGAAACATTTTCCGAACAAAGTTGGAGGCTTTTCTGATTTAAGAAAAGTTGATAGACTGCGTAACCACCATAATACCAATGCGTAACAAATTCTAATTAATTTTCCTAAATACACCGGTTAGTAAATTTGACTATTTTGAGTGCCTAGACACGATTATGATGACGATGGTGTTACTTAACATTTCACCAATGGACTCTACAATTCTGCATCAGCGAAGAAAGAGTTCAAACAAATTATTATTCAACATCAGTTTCTAGGGGATGTTACAAGTGTCTGCATAATGAATGTCACACAGACTGATGGATTTATATTTTAACCGTTCCAGTAAATCATACCCAAGTTACTCTGTGCCTGCCTCTCAAATCATTTTGTTGATTGATGTTCCCTATGACACTCGGCTGCCGCGGATGGCAGTAATTTTTCAAATACCCCTTTACCACACAACTAAAACCCAACGAAAGGCCCGTTTCTTCCAAGACAGGTCGGGAGTATGTTTGCCCTTGCGAATATTCTCGGTTGTCTATCCTTGACCGTTACCCTTGTCACAAGGGTCGACACCGGTACTAATGCGTTAGAGCTAATACATGTGTTCTGTACCGCGGGCCAATTGTTAAGCCTAACATGCCATCACACTCACATAATATGCTCTGGAAGATCCCGGCCGGTTTCATGCTGTACGGGTGATACACTTAAGCTCTCAATGCGCCCAGTTTGTCGGCAAGTTGCCGGTTTATATCGTCCAACTGCATGTACGTGCGATTCTTGGAAAAAAACCTACAAGAATTGAAATAAATGAAGTTCCACTAAAATTTCTCATAACATTGGCAATAGCTTCGATAAGGAGCATCCACCATAAGAGTTTCTACAGGGTGTAACGTAATAGTAAAACAAAATGGTGGAAGTACGTTACTTTGTAAGCTGTTTATATCTGTAAATAAATAATAAAAAATCCTTTCAAATTTCTTTTGTAGTCGTGAAAAAAACAATTACAACGATCGCAAAGTATGTTTCCCAATCAGGACTCATTGGCCGAGGTTGTATTCGCCTTCCAGCATCGTCCTAGCACGACGGGTGTTTCTGATGAAAAAACGTAACGGGAAAAATGCATCAGGTTTTCCGTCGATTACGTTCGATTCTCAGCGGAATCATTAGCCACAAACCAACCGACCCAGCAGCGGGTGTTCCTAAACACCGGCAATAGCCGGAGCACTTCCGTTTGTTTGCAGTATCAATATTCTATGCAAAACTAGCGCGATGTGCAAACGTCGCTGCTACGCCGCTGTCGATGCTCGTATTCTGTTTGCCATTTAGCCAGGTCCAAGTTTTCCCACAACCTCCACCAGCACTGGATCCACCCAGAAGTGTTTGTGTTGCCGAACTGAGAGCGGCCGCAGCTACCATCTGCGTCGGGAAAGTGGTGTAGCGAAACCACCAAAAACTAAAGCACTACAAACTCAATTAGGGAAAATTAAATTTACATAAATTGAAAAACTCCCATCGAGTGGCATCTTTTCCGCGAACGGGTGACAACCAATCACGCTTGCCATCTCACTCACCGTCTATCGAAGGCTCTTGCTTTGTCTGTCGCCAACGAGTCTGCATCGGTATATATGATCTCCGGAGCTGATGCATCATCGGAACGTTGTCATCATGTTCGACAACGGTTCGGTGACAAATTAAGCTGTCTCCGTTGTGCATACGTCCGGGAGACAGGTTTGTCTGTGTGTGTGTCTATGGTCTGCCCGTACGTTCCCGGGAAGCGAATGTATGGCTCCTTCCCAACAGGGATGCCATCGCTTGAAGGTGGTTCATTTTACGATGAGTTAGTCAGAGCGCGGTAAAGCAACCAGAGATGCTTCAACCCGCCAGAGTGAAGACTCAAATAAGATTCCTACGGCGGGTGTCAACCCCTTGCCTCTTTATCTTGCCTTCTTCGGCCTTTCGGTTCTTTGCATCGCACCGTGAAAATCCCATCTCGATTGGATCTTAATTAAAATATAACCAAATCACACAGAAATCGTTACAAACTATGCCTGAACCCCCGTTCGGCCGGCTTTCGATTGACTTTGGAGACGTTGAACATCCTCGCGCACTCGTTCGGGAAATGCCATTTACTAGGTCACGACAAAAAGGTTCTACATAGAAGAGTGTGAAGAGTTTAAAGGTTCTTCGATGTAAGGACGTCAAAGTGTTAAAAGCCGTTTTAATGAAGTGAGTATCTTATTCTGAAACATTCAACATACTTGTTAGAACATGACATGTGATAAATCAATCAATTCTTACATAAAGTCTCTTAGTCAAACAAATGCTAGCCTTTTCGTATTCGCCAACTAATTAGTAATAGCTATCATGACCCAGCAAAATAAAATAAACTTGCCTTAAAATGTCATCATAAAATGTCGTGTGGACATGGATGTAATTATCTTTCAAGCATGGATCTGGATTTAATTACTACGCTCATGGCAACCATAAAGATTGAGCAGACACCATCTAATAAAACACAAAAGCATATTAGTCCCATTTTGACAAAATTAATGATTCCCCAATGGCCAATGAAGATTGTCACTCCTAGGACAACCGTGACTCCAGTGCAGCACAATAATTTTACATACTGGAGATGATTTGATTGAAGTGAGTTCAACGATACGTTGAAACCTTGTTTCGGAATGATGTTTCCAGCCAATTAATTTCTTCATGACAAAAATTTTCCTTGAGGTAACTAGTACACCATGAAGAACTATTACCCTAATAAAATCTAAAATAGAGTTGCAAATTCTTCAAATGGTTGCGTTAGTTAAAGAAGAGTTTACGAGCTTTTATTTTTACTGTTCACCGCCGAACAAGGAATCCTTTCCGACACTTTTTTCTCTTCACACAAGTGCAAAAAGTCCCACAATTGAGCCATATGTATGGCCGTTAAGCATTTCCATAAAATGAACGGCTCGGAGTTGAAAGGTTTTGTGGAAAACTTTGACTGCGAATCCTGCTGATGAGCGAGTGCCCAATCCGTACGGACAGATCCGTACGGAGACAGACGTCTGTCTACATGGCGTATGAACGAACAAAACTGGGAAACACCGTACCGTGAACGAAATTTGGATGTTACGAGACTGGGCGCTTTGATGCTACTCGAAGGGATGAGGAGAAGGCGGATTACGCCAATTCATTGGTGATGGTGTGAAGAAACGGACGGTGCGAAGAAGGAAAATGACGAATCCCTCCACAAATAAAGAAAAATGAAAACCATACAATAAACCTTTTAGTGATTCTTTTGATGATTTTTATGAGCGGCGGCAGGTTGAAGTCTTCCACTTGGAGCTGGTCTATGTATGATTGGAGGGCGTGTGGTTGTGTATAGAGGTGTATGAAAGCACGTTTATAGGACTCCCATGACTCGGGCGAATATCGGAGTGGGTGCATGCATTTCCACAAAACAGTCCGCGCAGTGGTTCCGAACTGAAAAAACCTTCCCTTGACAAACTGAATGCACTGAGAAAGCGTTTCCTTCATCTAAGTTCCAAGGCTGATACAGACGACCTCACCAGCATGGTTTATCCTGCAGACAGTTAAAAGCTTAAGAGTGAATATATGCTGCTTTCAGCCCTTCCTCTATCTCGGGACGCAATTCACATGTCGGTCATGCTTTGTACACTCTATGAATATTTTAACCCTGGTCAGTTACCGGTTTAATTATATGTGATTTTGAATGCATTGCACATTCTATAGATTTGTATGTTCCACCGTGGTCCGTTTCCCATAAGTCGTTAACATTTTGATTTAATCCCGATAGGGTTTCTGCTATACAACTCAAAATTTTCAGAATGAAAAGATCCTACACTTTGTTTAGAAAATATAAAAAAATCCGCATTGAACGACGATGAAAGAAGTGTTTAATGAAATCATGACCGGTACACAAATTTACACCCACTTCCGTCCTTTCAAAGCATAAATGTTGTATTGGGCAGTATTCCTTTTTGGAAATGATCCTATGGTGCCGCTTTCGTTCAACTATTTCCTGCTCTAAATTTCCGGGGCACTTGTCTAAAGATGCTGCAAACGGATGCAAAAACATGCGAATGGCTTTCGTTGCCGAAACGATGATTCGTTATCCGAACGATCTAATTGGGCAAACAGTCAAACAAAGCTTGAAATTGGGTTTTCGTAACTTACACAAAAGTGTTTTAAGCGATTAGCAGAGGTAGATATTTTTTCAAACCTTTCCACGACTTTTTCGTTTTACTGTTCAGATGGTTTATGCGTCAGCGCCGGTGTAGGTCGTGGTATTATTCCAGACCTTTATGTGTATCGTCTGATGTCGTAGGTCGCTATCGTTTCATGACTATCAAGGTCAGAAAAAAGTGGCCTTAATACAAGTTCATGATTGCGATTATCCGTCTAATCTTCGTAGGTGTTTATGGGATTTAGAAAGTTAGTGGTATACTACGTAAGGTGTTTAATATTATAAAATCTACGCCTTGCTAAAACACCTTTGATGAAATCAAAGATTTTCAAACATAATGGTCAAAACCAAAACGTTCCTATTTTCATTCGTGGCGTTCAAGTCTCAATTCACAGAAATATTTCTTTAATTGAATTATTTGCAATTGAATAGAGTGTTTAAAATCAACAATCATAAACTTCCGGCATTTGCATGTTTGATCACCTGTCCCATGAAATCGCCGAGAGTGATGGACATCACAAAATTACATCAGCTGATTTTATGCACGACCGTCAACTGTTTCAAGGCTAAAGCCATCGGTGTCGAATTTTGGTGTTGTTAAAGTGAACGGCAAAATGCACAGAACGAATTCAACTGTTAATTGGGACAGTGATTTTTCATTTGCATGATGATTAAAGCTTAATGCCGTAAATCCCATCAATCCCGCAAACGACCTCGGAAAACAAATATGAGAGTGAGAAAATTACCATTTTCCACCCCGTTAAAATTCACCTTACAAATTCACCAAATGGCATGGACACGGACATGGTACCCGAGCATATAGCATCATCGACGGTGCTAGGCGATTGATAATGAAGTTAATTATGCTGAAATGTGTCTCTTCCACACGAGCACACCGTAATGGCAGTTAATGTCACGTCGATGGTTGGCCGAGGATGGTTCTTGGGTAGGGACCGCCGTGAATGCCATGATTTCGGTAAATCATTCCAATGCACCGTGACTGGAGCGTGACTTAATCTCTGTCGGACGCGAAGCTTCTCGGTAGGGTTTATTAAATTATACTTCCAGCCAGTGATGCCCATGTAGGATACTTAACAGGACATTTTCGAATTCTGCATGTTTCTGAGTACGAGAGAAATTGATTACTTCAACAACGTCGGGCTAGGCAAAAGGTCGGTTCGGGGACCGAGCCGGATTCAGAACATGTACAATTACTGTTTGATTTATGGTATAATGTTTTGTGAGATTTGCAGATGGCTACCTTCCTGGAAAGAGGGTTTGATCGAGCGCTTTTCATCTCATGATAAAATTTATTGGATTTCAACCATTTATCTTAGATCTCATGATAAGATAAATAAATCATAATCTTGCATTAAATCAAGTAAATCTTGTTCGGGTTATTTTTTATGTTTGAACAAGGGGAAACCATGCGCTTGGTTAACTTTCAAGTGCTTTTTATGTGTTAGATTGTAAAGAGCTGTGTAGTAAAGCACCGTGTTATTTAAAAATAGTGAAACAAGAATGGAAATATCTCTCAAAGTGTCAAAAAATTCAACAAACAATCTACGTAACATAGAATATAAATTTATGTTTGAAAGTAATTCGTTGCTTTCGGTAAAAATCCATTGATGTAAAAGCAGCACAATAAATTTAGTTGTCAAGTATAAAAGTATCGGTCAACTCTATTTCTCATGAAGATAAAAATCCTCATTTCCTCGTCTACTTTGAAGTCAGAGGATGAGTGCGTCAATACCTTCTTTCTCACGGGGTCAATTTTATTCTCACAGTTGAATTATTCGCACGCTATAAGATTTGTATTTC
This sequence comes from Anopheles ziemanni, assembly GCF_943734765.1. Lineage (NCBI taxonomy): Eukaryota > Metazoa > Arthropoda > Insecta > Diptera > Culicidae > Anopheles > Anopheles ziemanni. The sequence goes on from NC_080705.1 coordinate 35,613,772, forward strand.
TTTGTCAACATGAGCCTTCTTAAAACATCCTATCGTTCAACTGTTGAATGAACCGTTTTTTTGTATGCCCCATTCTAAGGTCAGAAGCTACATTCCGCACGTATTATAAAAGGACTTTCGAACTCAATCACACATCGTCTCCTGGAGTGGGTAAGTTTGTAAAAGCTCGATAGAAGAAACATTGAACTAAACGAAAAGGAAAACATCCAACATCTTGTTCTAACCCCTTTCACCCATCTATTTTGCTGTCGAGTCACAAATTGAGACTGTATTCTTGTGCAACGTCATAAGATTGCTTTATTATTGATGGTGAACGTCTAGACTTGTATAGCTTTGGGTCGTAGGTCCGACCCTACGAAGGATAGGAAACATATAGCATCTCTCGTACATCGACAAATGAGTGTCAAGGTATTTTGATTGGAAAACATTCGACTTTCCTGGAAACAACTGTAAGAAATAAAGAAAAGAAACGTTCCGAAAAACAATTGAGAACCGAAAAGGATTTCGATTCATACGTGGCACGAGGTTTTTAGAGCTAGCAACTTATGGAAAAGCTTAGTCTCACTCTCTTCTTTTTCCAGAGATTATCCTCGGACATTCCACAAAACCAGGAATCCTGAAGAGTCTTAGTACAGATGCAGTGGAAAGTTATTTTTCTGTTATCTCCGATAACGTAAAATCATAATAATATCGTTCAACTTTTTAAATAATGTGGCTTTTTCGTATTTACTGGAATTATTTCCGCATATTTCTACGCATTTGTATTCTAGGAAGAGTTCTCCCCATCAAACCTCAAATATCTCCAGCATGGCACGAAAAATCTAGGTTAGTTTAATCAAACAGGTGGAAAATCTGTCAAACTGAAAACAATATTTCAGAAAGTTGTCTCATTTGCTCCAACCGCTCGTCCTGTCCTAATTTATCATGGAAATATGTTAATCAAATACGTTTATTCGCCATAACCGACAGTCGCTAAGGTAACTTCGTTTTTAACATTTGACCATCAGCGAAACGTCGAGTTTTCCGACGACACACAAGCACCGTCGAACGGAAACGAAATTCGTAACGTAAATGTAAATTACTCGCCTGTGCGCGTTTTATGCGCAGTTTTTCATTTTTATCTTTTTGATTTCGTACACCTGTGAAACTTGTACTTGAAAGTTGCTTCATTTTCATCGAAAGTATTCAGGAAAATTCTGCGCACTCAAGCGTCAAACAGGACATCGATATCTTCTGTGGTGTTTAGGCGACACATTAGCGACAGACACAATGGGACTTTTGCGACGGGGAAATGGAAAAGCCATTTTGTTGTATGTAACGCTCCGGGCACCAGGAAGGAAAGCTCTGAATGCAAGGGAAGTTTCCGGCAACATGAATGTTGGTCGTTCGAATTTTATCAACTTGCAAACGGGTGCCACCATTTTCGATTGTTGACGCGTCATGTTAATGTGGTGTGGCCGAGATGTCGTTAAATTTTACGTTCCCCCAAGAGATTCCACAAGTGGGGAAGCGATGAAAAGACAGAGAGAAAAGTAGCCACCGACAGCGTGTCGGTTTGTTTGTTTGTATTGATTGTTGGAAAGAGGGAAAACTTTTCCCTCAATCGGTCTAAAACTTTTCCAATGGATTGGGGAGAATGCGATCGGTTGTGAAACGTCTGCGGTGCATCGGAAACGCATTCAAGCGATGATAGCGTAATGGTGTTGGAGGATCTGGAGTGGATTTACTGTGCTAACTGCGAGTTGGGCGGATTGCACACAGCCAGAGCACTTGGTAAATGGCCAGGAAAGAAGGACCCACCGTCGTCGTTGTTGCTCCATTTACAACAACGAAGTTCGAGTTGAGTTTCCATTGGTTTCCTGTTTGGGAAATAGATTTTCAGGATGCGTTTGTCGCTGCTTGCGATACCTATCTCGACTCATTTCCCTCTCGGTTCGGTAACTTTACCGTTTCCGTGAGGTTCTAATTTTCCCTACAAAAAAGAACGAAAACCATTGTTTGCACTATTGATTCGCAAGCAAATTAAACGAGCTTATCGAGCTACGCTTCAATGCCTGCGAAGCGGTTCCAAAGGCTATGGTGATGAAACAATTTGGGAAAATCCCGGAACTGTGGTGGTGTTAAACTATTTAACGCTTTTGTTTTTCCGGACCGGTATCCGGAAGGCTAACTGTGCCGTGAGCCAATTGTGGTGATTTGAGCAGCTTTTACTTCCTGCTACAGATACTCAAGATTTCAAATGATTCTGAGGGGAAGGGAACAAACAAACCATCTCAGTAATTAATCTAAGAGTAACCGAGTTGTTTATAAAGTGTGAGTGTATAGTGAACATCCTTTAGCACTAGAACTACAGGACCAGTAATTTTGACTGGTCAGGAACTTTCACATCACATTTATTTCTTAAGGTTAAACAATCCTACCAAATGTTAATACATGACTTTCACACATCCAATAGAATCTTTATTTTGTTATATTCAAACATAAAATTTTCTTATCAATATTGAACATAAATCGCGGTAAAGTTTCAAGCGTCAAAACTGCGGTATTTCTAGTGTTAAAGAAATACGTCGATCACGTTACATATGTATGCTGTATGCAAGGAAAACGGAATGGAATGAAACGAGATGCATGTAATATTTCAATTCCTTTGTTTTCTTCTTTTTCACTACACCACACATAAACAAGAACCACGAAAGTAATCCGTTCACGACAGGAAATAACAACAACCTGCTTAACATAATGATAGGCTTCCCTTGCATGATAATGTTCCTCCTCCAAGCGTGTTGTTTCACCTAATTACCAAAGCGCACAACTGGACCGGGGCACTTTCCTTATCCCCAGTTTATTATCCATTTTCCTATATTTTGTGTTTGTGTGTGTATTTTTTTTACATCTTGATCACAACACCCCATGCAAGAAATGGGGGAAAAAAATGGTAAAACATGGAAAGGATTTATCGTTCGACTCCTCATTTTCCTTTTCGATGCAAATTTTTCGAAAACCCGAAGCGAACCTCTCGTAATTTGCTTAGCAACATATTTTATGCTCTGGTTTTCTTTCTTTCATATCCTTCCCTGAAGGGGTGGGAAGTTATTTTCTCTTCCTAGCACGATGCTGACCCTTCCAACCATGACGCAGCAGTCCATGTAACGCCTCTGGGTTAAAGGCGGAGATGGTGTTCAGACTAAGGATGGTTAAGACAAGGCGCGTTAGCTGTTTGGAGAGATAAACGTGGCCGTTGTTAGTAAATCGGGTCGCATGGGAAGGGTTATATTATCCTACAACCAACAAAGGTAGCAAAGGAAAATGAAATTTAGTTTTTCTTCAAAATGTACTCTTTGTTAAATTGGAGGGAATGGACACGGTTGATTGGTTAAAGAATAGCAGATGTGAGCGCTCCTGGAATAATATTTACTTCCATTATCCTTTTTAGCAAAACAATGTTGAATCGTAATCTTTGCCGAGTATAGAAATTGCCTCTACAAATCACCTTCCCAGAAGGGAGTTTTCCATCGGGTATCTTCCCGAAAGTGCCAGGCGCAATTAATATTGAAATTCATGCGATTTATTGCTCCAAAGTGGTGTACCTAAACCGAGAGTTTATTAGCATTCGATGGGTTTATTTATTATCAGTATCCGTTGTAAATTTTGGCGAACATGAACGGTTCTGTTTTCGAGCAAGATTATTATGCTGCACTCAATATTTATCTTTACTGCTCTTGCTGCACTAATGCACATGGTTTATTTCACCATAAGTTGGGTTGCGTTCCAAATATACAAATCATCTTTATTAAGGGATAAACTTTATATCAATAAAGGTTGAATATTCAATTGTGATACTAAAATATGGTAAGAGAATCATATTCTAATTACAAAGTTTACTCCATTATTAAAATTCTTCTTCTTCTCCTTCTTCTTCTTCTTCTTGGCATAACGATCGTGTTGGTCAAGCCTGCCCTTTTAAGAGCTTAAGAGCCACCAAACACACCTCTAGTTTAGTTTAAACGGTCTGTTTGTAGCTTGGTCCTCCGTCTTTTTCGGTAGTTGATCTTGTTCTAGTTTCCTACAGTCGCGCTGAACGTAACTTTTGTTACAATAATAGCAGAGCTTTTTCAACTTTGATCTTGAAACAACCTTAAAAGATTACTCTTCATTTGCATTTCCATCTCCTTCAACTCGCTTCCGTCGCTCATCAACAAGCTTCCCTTTGACCTACTGCAAGTTCAAGTCCTCTTCTGGTCGGCTTTCTAGACCGGTTATCAGAGCGTCGTACGATTCGTGCAGGCTTGACAAAATAACGGCTACTAGCCTATATTTCTTCAGAGGATCCTCCATGCTTGAGAGACGATGGACAAGTGTGTAATGTCGGCGAGATGTTCAGTCATGTTGCCATTTGCAGACAGTTGATCAGTTTTCTCAGTACATGGATTTTGGATGAAAGCGTCGATAGTTTATTTTAAAAACTTCCAGACAAATGGACCTAACGCCAACTGGTACGCTGGTTTTATGCAGTTTTATGTTGGTTTTTTAATTGCACTTAATAACAGATCGACGTAGTGCGCGCGCCACCAAGCGCGAATGAAGTGCGAATCATTATCGTTGTATGCGCCTTCTCGTTCCCGTTTGTTGCTATCGTCCTCGAACATTCTTGTGTTGTTTGCTGTTGTATGTAGATTGATGTTCAACTTTATGTGGTATTGAGTTCTGGTAAAAAGGTAGCACAGAGCTCAATAAATTTTAAGTGGGTAAATGTGGCGGTTTGTCTTTATTCCTGTTGACCTAAGAAGTATTTTTTATGTTTTATTTCCAATTCTTGTAAACTTGTAAATTTTAAGTACAGAGCGGTTATAAAATAGCATGTTGGCTCAAATAAATGCTTTATAGGAAACTACAAAAGTTACCATTCTGAGTCAGTTAGAACTGACAACTTGTCAGCTTAAAATATGACCGATTCATACTATTCATTCTACAATAACGGAAATGTTAGTAACGTCCCTCAATTATTAAAATAGTTAAGTGAATAAATCTGTAGGAATACGAAGGATCAATGTAGATAAAATGTTATAACAGCAGTTGCGCCAAAGCCAAACTGCAAGAATGTGTCTTCGTTAATTTGCTCGACTTGCCTGCTTCGTTTTCATAAGCACTGCTGAGCACTAATTTCGGAACAGGAATCCCCTACCGTAATTTGCGAGACTCCTTCCACCGTTTGTTCCGTCGGAAGTGGCATTTCAGGTTTCGTGATAACGATAGCCGTAGTTTGCTCAGCATTTAGTAGCGACCCTGCGTGGGATGCAACGTATCGAACATTAAATGGTTCTTTAATAGTTCTTCCTTTATGTCACTTACAGACTGATTCGTTCACGTAAACGTGAAGTGGATTTCTCGGTGAACCCGTCTTCTTCTCTAAAGCGTTCATGTACACATACGGGTCATTTAGTCTTGCATATTGCTGTCAAATGAAATAATGGGCGATGAGTTATATTGTCTTCAATGTTCACTAACCGATCGACATACACACCTTGCGCAATCTATTCGGTAGCCGGCTGTTGAATTCATTGAACAACTCCTTGAAGGTAGGCCTCGAACATGGATCTTCCTCCCAGCAGTTTGACATAAGCGAATAAATCTCCGCCGGAGCGTACGCGGGTTTCTCCATTCGATAACCCTGTGTCAGCAAACCAAGAATCATTTCGTTCACCAAGACAGTCGAGTACGGTTCAGTGCCGAGCGAGAACAGCTCCCAAAGCAGCACTCCGTACGCCCAAACGTCCGAGCGGGTGCTGAAGATGCGATCCCGGATGCTTTCCACCGCCATCCAGGCCAATGGAAGCAGTGCGTCGTTGTCCGATTTCCTGTAGACGTCATCGCGACGGATTACTCGAGCCATTCCAAAGTCACCGATCTTCACGATACTTCTCTCGCAGAGAAGCACATTGCGTGCGGCCAGATCACCGTGGATGAGACCGCTCGTACTGAGATACTCCATTCCACAGGCGATCTGGCTCGCCCAGTACAGGAGGTCGGTTGTGCTGAACGGATACCCGGCAGCTCTGAAAGTGGTCATGTAAGAAATGTAACGAAAACAATTATTCGATCACTCATTTCGTTTCTTGCAGTTAATATGGTATCTCACCCAGATTCTGGAGCAGCATTGTCAAACAATCCGTCGTCGACATTATTTTCGAAATGCGGTCTGTTTTGTTGCAAAAAATGTTTCATATTTCCAAACCGACAGTATTCCATTACCAGCAGAAGCTCTCCTGAAGGTAGAAAACAGTTTGATAACACGAATAATTCTACTCCTTCGGTCCTGAGCGTCTTTACCTTCACCCACATTCTCCACTACAGCACCGAGTAAATTGACCACGTTCAAATGATGACCGACGTGGACGTAAACTTTCAGCTCGGATAGCAGCGTGATCAGCATCTGTCTATTGTTGCGCTCCTTGGGCTCCTTAACGGCCGCAACCGTCTCGAGCGATTGATCTTCCGACATTCCGGTCACTTTCGCCATCCAGGTAACGCCAAACTCACCCTGCCCGAGCCGTTCGTACAGTTGCACCTGCTCTCGGGGTATCTTGTACACGTCCGGAAGGAAGTTTATGCTATCGCCACCCGCACCGTCCGCACTATCACCACCAGCCTTGGGTAATTCCGCCATACCCTCGGTGTACTTCCGATAGCCCCAGACGAAGCAGACAAACAGAAGCACTCCGACGGTGGCAATGGCAAGCACCTTGGTTATAATCTTGCTGTTCAGGATCGCCTTTGCTTCGCTTTCCGAATTTTGCAGTAAAGCCTCGATGCGTCGCTTGCCGTGTTCTGAACGAACGTCACACACCACAATTCCAAACTCTTTAGGGGTTATCACAAACAGATGGTACACTTCGAACGCTGTACGGTGCTCAGAGTTGGTTATCTGCAATGGATAAAAGATTTGCTTAATATTATTGAATTTGATTTAATTCATCCTGATTTCCACTCACCGTTTCAAGATGTTCCTTTTCGCCAGTGTCTCTGCACTTGTCCCAAGTTTGATAGTCACACTCGATGAAGTAAAGCTGAAACGTTGGGCTATCAACGCCACGACTACGACACACCAACTCAATGGGATCCGACGAAACCATTTCAACACGCTTCGGAGACATCGCTATCTCCCAATCACCTTGTAACACCGGAACAAACAATCAGAATAACTAGCAATACCGGTATTTAAATCGTTTTACGAAACTCACCTTCGATGAACACGTCCCGACTGGTGTTCCTTTTGATTCCCTTGCTCAAACGACACTCGACTGTATAGCGTCCACTCTCCCATATGGATGGGCGGAGGATGGTCAGTGATATACGATACCCCTTACGTTGGATCTCGTACCGCTCGGAACAGTTTCCGCATAGTGCTTCAGTTGGTGTTCCATCCAGAAACCACGAGCAGTTGATTTGCGCTGCGTAAAAGTCGCAGTTGATCGCAATGGTTATTGGTTTGCTAGGGACAATATCTTGACCATCGGTCCCAGATTCCTTCCGTACTCGGATGGTCGTGGCATTGGTGTTACCCTCCAAGAAGTAGATAAAATCTTCCGTCGAATTCAAAATGTATACCTTTAAGCTACTAAAGAAGGTGATGTTTGAATGCGAGCTTTCCGGCGTTACACATCGGTAAGTTCCAGAATGTTCAACTATCGTGGGCTCGATATACCACCCTTCGATTTCTATACGTGCTGTTCTTGTTATTGATGATTTTAGTGACTTGGACACTATATAATATAGCGTTCCATTTGCCTATAATGGACGGTATAGATCAGTGTGCCGTTAACAAAGATTTTGCGAAATATGTCATACGTTTTCGGCATTCAACGTGGCAGGAATAATGGACAGTCTCGGTTGACCGTAGCCAGAGCCACATCCAAGATTTGTCAATCTACCAAGCGGAATAACGATGTACGAACCCCATTCCTGAAATACAATCGAATACATTCCTAATTCTTCGTCAAACGTACCAACATACCTGGTGGACGCTCCAAAAATACGGTTTTCTGTCGAAATCTACAACCAAAATCCATTCGTTAAGTATCGGTCGACATTTAGCGTCCACAATCTTTTGCACTCACCATCAGATCTTTTTTTAAAAATGAGCTCATGCTGTTTGTCAAAGTGATCCCGACACAAGAATAGGCTATCATAACTATACGGTCCGGAGAAGATTGTCATTCCATCCATACTGTTGTAATTGCCTCCCACGGGTTTTCCCTGGAATAGTAGAATTTCTTTGGAATTCCCTTGAACAATCAACGTAGATACATTACCATACTCACATCCATATCAATCAAATCTACCTCAGCTCGGGAAGATGTTGGCTTACAAGGTACGTGCCACACGTTACCAATGGTAATTATGCTGTCCCCGGGCACTAGCGGCTGCTCGGGATCGTCCACGAACAGATAGAACGATGTCGCATGAAACTCTGCTTCGAGATCGGCCAAATGTAGCCGGAACACATCGTCGTTGATCCATCCGTACTGCTCCCGGTATTGTCGCACTTCAGCATCCTTCGCACAGTAGTACCGTCCGACATGCCCGATGGACGCGTTTGTAAACGTAATCGACGCACAGTGCGAACCGTGGGATTGATTCGGTTCGCTGCAAGCTGCCAGTACGGTAGACGTCTGAAAGGGCGATAACGTACACTCATGCTGCTTGGTTGATCATCCCCAAACTAATGTGTGCGCTTACCCAAGGGTAGTTTTCCTCACGATACCAGCTTATCGTACTCGACGAAACGCACCGCAACGTGTCCGACCCAGCGCCTTTGTCCAGCGTGTACTGCTTGATATACGGTTCAATCGTTGGTGACTGCATTTGCCGGTCAAACTGCAGCATATAGTCGGTAACGTAATTCGCTACGAGGACATTTTTCATTAACCTCTGCTAGTTCGTACTCACATGTAGATATTTACCATCGAGCTGCGGCATATCCCGTGCAGAAGCAGTAAAAACCAACATCACTAAAATGAAAACGATCATCTTGCGAAAACGTGCACTAGGGCAACCTTCTCGCAGCTGATCAGTGACTGAACTGAGGCGAATAAAATTAGCCCGTTCAAATGCGACTTATTGCACACTCACCTTATCAACCAAAGTATAAAAAATCAACTGCGTCGGAGTAATGCACTTTCGGGTACGTAACCAAAGTGAAAACATTATTCCCATACAAAATTCATGAATACTTGAAATGATTTCATCAATTAAAAGAAATAGAAACCCGAAGCAGACTCATTTCAAATTTGAGTCATCTGATCAAACCTAGCATGACTGGTTCAGAAAATGACTAAACTAATGCCTATTTGTTTACGTCAACAGTTAACACGTTAACCGTCCAGCAATTTCATTCGATGTTAGTCACTGCAATGGCACGATAACCACCAGTGAACGGAAGTGGAGAGAATGAAACGAAGAAAGTGCATGAACATGAAGCACACTGGCGGACCGACACTGGCGGACTGACACTGGCGGACTGACACTGGCGGATCGATACTGACACTGGACGGCAGTGATCTCGTACAGGGGATGGCCCGGTCTCGGTTGGGATTCGAACCCACGCCGTCAAAGCGGTGAGAACATTTATAGTTTTCAGTTGCTACTTTTCTCGCCATGTTTGACCGTTGGCCATAACATTCCGCACACATTCGTTTGGGATTGTTTCACCTTTTTTCACGAACTGACGAGAACGACGCTGACTCAACCAGTTTTTCCATACCCCTCGCGGTCGGGACGGAAGAGGCGTACTATTGAGCCATCAATTTCTTGATTTAATTAAACGGTTGCTCATGCCTTCCACCGACCCCGAAAGGGGAGTTGTTAGATCACAGGTGCCAAAACACGTCCGCTTCAGCGTCGTGCATCTCATTTGAATTTTAAATTATTATGCACCTTACCTCCAAGAAAGTGTAGCAATTTGTGCTCAGTCCTCTACCGTATTGCATTCCCGAAAGTGTAGCGTAATCACGTCCAATGCCTCCTCCGATACTGCCACCTCCTTGTGGAAAATAAATGGTCAGAAAATCTCTTTCCGTCCTACAGATCTAAACACTATCATTATACCAAACACGTACCGCACCGGCCGTATAACACCCTGTCAAAGTGGTGTACGAGACCCGGAATTGCGTTTTGGTAGACACCAGAAGAAGGAGGAGACGTCTGCCTAAAAATTAAACTAATACCATCTTCAATCCCACGACAGCCCCCTTTCCCTGGGGATGGAGATGACAAAAACTGTTGCAAAGGAAACCGTTTTCTCTCTCCCACCGAACTCACCATGTACTTTTAGTCCCGTTTGGTCGCGTACGGAAAACTAAAATCGGTGTCATGCCTCGGTACCTCCTTTGCTTTAGAGTTGTGGTGCGCTTAGCAGTGCACAGTGCAGTGAAACAAAACAAAACAAAAACATAAGAAGCTAAACGCAAACGGTATAAACCAACAGCGAGCTGCCGCGGTAGAAAAGTGGAACAAACATGACCAGAAACTTTAATGATTCGTACTCACCAAGGCACGAGGAGTGGAAATAAAAACTTTTACCCGGCATTGGCCATGATGGGGAATAGGGCGAGCAAAAACTGAACGCAAGTTTCATTATAGCTGCAGTGCATTTGGTGCTGCTAATTTCAATAAAGCCACAATTAAAACATTCTCCAAAATATGCAGACGTTAGAGAAATAAGTTCCAAAACAAAAGGATAACTCGATGAATAATAAAGAAAACAATTGATCAGCAAGCTTAACCGTGAAATACTTGCAAGGCTGTCAATAAATTATCAAATAACCTACAGAATGAAATTATTTTTGCAAACGGCTTTCGAACGAATCCAATTTAAACTTCAACTATACCCTGTTGAAATCTATCTTTGGTTTACGGTTAATCTATTCTCTTTAACATCTATACATCAGAGAATGAACATCATAACATTGCGTAGAAATTACGTACTTTATCTCGCGTTGCTGCATTACGAACAGCTTGCATCAACTAAAATGCCCGTGGAACTGGGTTTTTCTGATAAAACCACATCACGTTATGCATAAAAAATCGCTCTGCGCTTCCGGATCGAGGTTGAAACAGCTTGAGTTACGAACAATTTTCATGTGTTGCCGGCGAACACGAAAGGAGTACGTCAAGCCGTGAGATAACGCGCACACTCCACGATGAAGTATTAGAAAATTGAATAAATAAATCCCTTGAACCGAAAGAATCCCCCAACACACTCGGTCCTCTCTATTTCTCTCTTGTTCGCTAGCTTGTTATCTTTCGGTGTGTGTGCTCGTTAGTAACGGTCTTGCGACTGTACAAAAATGCGTCTGCAGCACGTTACCAAATATAGTGGCGTTACCGAAAAACATCGAAAAGCAATTTTATGCTCCAGTTGATCCAGTTGCTGCTTTCGTTGATTAGTCGCCGATTAGAACACCCTGTTACCCTCCCAATCTTGTCAGGCACACAGCGACATCGTACCTGACTCACACAACGCACCGCACAACGGTACAGAAACAAACGAAAATTGCCATTCACATATTTGAGCCACTTGTCGCTTAACGAACTTGATAGTAGGATGCGACAGGTGACATGAGAGGAGAGAGGCGGACTAGCGGCGTAGGTCGGGCTGGGACTAGGGGTATCGAAAACAACCTATTATTTATGCATAATTTAAACATGTGCACCGAACCACGTGTTGCACGTTATCAAAAGCGTATACCCAAGTGTGCTCAATTCAATGGGTTTTCGTAATTCGTAAACCCAAGCGATTTAATGGGTCCTTTTCCAGTAACCAATTTTTCCGGTTGATTTTCCCTGCGATTGGAAACGATCAATGCACACATTCACAATTGGATAAATAAATACTAAATAAAATACTAACTTTCGCCAACTTACGTATTAACCCTACAAAGCGAATTCTTATACAAAAATCTATTCATCAGTGTTATACAACTGATAATCATCATAATCATGTATTGTAATAGAATTCAGTAAGTTGGATGAATGGAGTTACAAGGTCGCGTAATTTTAAATTCCATTTTTTAGTTTTTGTTTACTGTCTCATACCACAGGATGTGAAATTGCAAGCATGTAATTTCTAACTTATCCACTTATGGGGACAATATGAACCATAATCGCCCATAGTTGTCGTCATCACTAAAGGCTTCAAGATACGTGACCTTCTACCCACCAAGTAGAGCCCTCTGGTCCAGATCTATGTCAAACATTTCTTGTCTGCCAAAATGTGTCTAAATATTCGGCTAACCTTCTTTTATGTAATGTTCGCATTAAATGTTTAAGTCTAGTTATAAGATTAATGCAGGGCATGGGGCCAGATAAATTAATAAATTGAAATGAAATGTAATGAAACCATCGTAAAAAATACACAAGAAGGGTGACGTTTACTAATGTCTTCGGCTTAGCTAACTTTATCTCTTGGTGTGTATTGTATCTGCCGCCAATATTTTCTTGTTTGTATTGAGTCCCGTTTCAGTTGAACTCGTTCCATCCGAGGTCGGGCTTCTTCACCTGAAGAGCTTGTACAATGACGAGAAGCGGTTCTCGCATCAAGCACAGGTTAAAAGTTTTAATCCTACTTGTTTGATGATGTAAAGCGGATATTCGATCGGTTGCTTGTTCTCTTCGAAGTAGGATATCAAGTTTCCCTTCTGCAGATGCCATCTTCGCTGACGGGCAACAAATGGTGCTGGTTGAAAGGAAGTTGAGCTGCTGGAGTGTTAATTAGTGAACATTTCAAACCACTCTTCAGAAGCGCACCCAGCTTTCGACACAATCTACGAGCGCGTGATGTCACGTTTGGAGTGCAGATTTCAATACGGGGTCGTCGTCGTACGGAAATAGTTCGAAAACTTCTTGTTTTCGCACCGAAACAGCATAAAAAGAGGGAGCCACCAGATCTTTTGTCCGGTGTACAATTGGTGTGAAGGGACTCGTAAAGCCCGAACTTCAGCCAATGTTTCAATAATAGCTCTATGCCGGAAGGGACATATCTGTGCACGTGTCCTTCTGTCTTCCGCAGACATCGTTGGAAAGCAACTTTTTTGGCAGCGTGAGCTTCCCCTGATGGGATGGAAGCTTACGTCATAATTTTAATACTCCAATGCTGCTCCGAAGAAGCAGAATTCGTGGCCATTTACGTATGCTAAAGTGGGCGTCTATCTTAACATCCCACGACACTGCGCCAGAAAGAGGGAATAAAACATTTAAAATCATCCTATGACCCGGCGCATTACGTCATTGCCAAAAAAGGGATGCTCTTCTCAAAAGCGACAGAGGGTAGCGAATCTTTCAGTACCGCCATCATAAAGGTTATCTATGACGGTAAGGAAGCCCGAAGCAGACTTTTTATCCAGCAGTAGCAGCACATCGCACACTTGTAACTGGATGGTCTGACTATAGCGAGGCGTTACCCATTGCTCTGGGAGGAAAGGTTAAGAGTGGCGGAACTCCAGCCAAACTATACGGAAAACAATTATTTATTCATACGGAATTTGAACGTTCTCTGGATGGGGCATTTGGAGGACTGGAAATTCGTTTACTTTTCGGTGAAAATCTATACAATTGAAGGTACATCTGTGGTTTAGCAGCGAAGTCAAACAACAACACTAAGGTAATGGTTTTGTGGGTTCTTGAAATTAGTCAATCGAGACGATAGTTCTGTTGAGAGATGGTTCATTAACCTGTCAGCCAATTAACTTATTAAATGCTCAGTGGATGAAAGCTACTGATTACTTCTTACGTTTTCCATTGGGTCATAAAGTTTTTTGTAAGTTTAAAAACTTGAAGTGTTGTTTAAAAAAAACGTTACGACAGAGTTTCCTACGCTTCCGATTCACGCAAAATTCATTTTTGCTCCGCTTGAATCTTCCATCACTGTGCTTTATCTCTTCGAATGGTCTCTCTCTCTCTCACCGTTATTCTCATGCAACGTACCCAACTCTCGACTTCACTGTGGCTTGCGAAACACCAAGATGGATACAGAATCGATGAAGGTGAGTTTGTTCATCCCATCGTGTGTATCCTACCATCGCCAACAGCTGTGAGTGCCGAATCACTTGTGTCGTTCGTGTTCACGACGGAAATTCGACCAAACTCGAGTTTTCCCGACCGAAGCGGGTCGCGTTCGGGGGGATTCGTTGACAGGACCTTTTCCTCGATTCGGTTCGTAGGAGTTCAAAATCAGTCCATTGGAATACTCTCGTGCGTACGGTTCGCAAAACTGTCCGGGCTAGACGGGTTTGGCCGACTGGTTCCGGTTTGACACGCTTTTCTCTGCCGTTTGACGACCATGGATACTCCTTGCGTAGGATGTTGTGAAATTAATTTCGGCGCTGCGGTAGTCAACAAGAAAAGTTGGAAAAAACCAGTGCGACGCGGAGCAGTTTTTAGTGAATGTTGAAATCTGTTGGTTTCTGAGACGAAGATTATTCCTTTCGCCTAACCAAAATCCCTGAAACGAAAAAAAAAACGTCTGCAGTGACACACTTCGTGGTATTGGGTTCTTACCGGTCTCAGCCTGTGATGGTGTCGGCTTCTGCGACCCGAGCGATGATGGCCTGAATGGGAAATTATTCGTGCCGCAAAACGTCGTCCCATGCACGACCCGAAGTAACGCTGAGCTAAGCACCGGCGCGCTCGTTTGTGTGTGTGTATATATTAGTGTAGACCGGGTGGGAAATTCATTTGAAATGGAAATTCTTTCCTCACGGTTCGGTGCGTTTGCTTTTCTTTGGTGAAATTGTGGTCGCACGGATGGGCGATCGTCTCAGTGTATTTACTGTGTGCGTATGAGTGAATAAGCTATTGTGAGCGAGTGTGAAAAAGTGTGAAAAGTGAAGTGAAGGAAATGTTGGAAAACCCCTTGCTCAACATCGCATAGTGGCACACCGCAAAAGCTCCCCATAGAAATGATCCAAAAATATATTTTTTCCATCGTTCTTCTTTTTGAAAGAAAGGAAAAGAGAAAGTGGATGGATAAAATGCGTGTGCTTGCATGAATATGAGTGTGTGTGCAAAAGATTCGCGGCGAAGATTATCGATAATCGCTATAAATCATCGGTCGAAACGCTGATTTCAACGACACGACAGCTCATTCATCATCGACCATCGCGATTTGCCACGTTTGGCCCAACAGCCCGAAATATTGGATTCTAACCTTGCGAATATTTACCCCTACCGTGTGAGTATGCGTACATGTGTGTGTTTGTTTGTGTTTATGTGAAAAAAAAACTTTTCGATATTATAGTCGCACTTGGAGAGTTTCGAAATTTACTTTTGACACTTTTTGCGATCGAATTAGAATAATAATAATAATAAAAGGTTTCAGTCGGAAGTAATAACGATACTTTTTATAAGTTTTTTAACGAAACAGTTAACGTTGACATTGTATATTATTGCAAAGTATAAATCAATTTGATACCTTTTTTATGTGATTTTCGCAAACATACCAACAGACTACATAGAATGGTAAAAGGGTGTGAAAACGACCCACAACAAGTGGCAAATATAAATAGAATAGATTTCTCCCATAAATTTACCACTTCAAGAACCTTTAAATGGAAACATAGAAAGACTTTGAACGGAGTAAAATATGTTCCTTTTATGGTATCCTCTCGCCATCCGCTTTGGCTCCCACCCAAAAATAGGAAGGAAATGAGATGGAAAAACTCCAACTTACACTTCAAAAGCACATCCGCTTCACGGCATGGACGACCAACAGCGATGACCGGTCCGAACGGAAGCTGCGGACGTGCGCTAACGAGTGTAAGATTGATAGCGCGAGTTTTCCAGCTCCTTCTCCGGAAAGAGGCCCATTCTAGGTCGGACGATCCGAGGCAAAAAAAACTCTACCGACCGACTGTGGCATTATACTTTAGCCCATTTCCTTGCCATACTTTAGCATGGTTTCTCTAGAGCGGAAGTACCAATTCATTTTCTTTCATTGAATGCCGTTAATTTTTCACTGATCTTCCTTCGCACCAAGAGAAATGCTTAGAACAGTATTTTTCTCTTCTTAATCGGAATACAGTATCGCTCCGGAAAACAACTAACCTCTAACGACCGTTGGGAAATGGGGAATTGTTATACCTGTTGTTCTATTATAGAAAACAAGCACAAAACTTTTAGCTGCCCGGAAAAAAGAGAGAAAAAAGATCTATTGATTCGACTTAATCTATGACTTCGACTTTCGGTTCTGGATTCGGTTTTTTCGACGCGACCTATCTATTAATCGTGTAGAATTTGTTTTCCTTTTTGGAATCATCGGTGCCTGTTGGAAGGGCCAAACTATAACTAGTTATACACAACCATTTTGTTATTTATGGCATCGTGAAGGCTATGGAAGCTGCGTAGTGAAACTCTATTTTCAGAGGGGTTGAATATTACCATTAAACCGCTCCGGTTGAATATTACCCACGCATAAATTATTCATCAGCTCAGCATCTCAGTTGCCATACCAGTCATAATGGGTTTCCCGTCTGCTGTGAAAAATTATATCCTCTTTTAGTACCGCTCTCGTCTATTAAAGTGTACCACCTGGTCGTGTGATAAATCGCCATGAAGGTGCCGAGTGGTAGTAATTAATGTGGCATTATTTATCAACCAAAGCTGATGTCAGTATCCGTACACGTGTAAACAAAACAAACCGGATGGATTATCATCACCCTGATGGCAACCGTCTCGAATGTGGATCTGGTCACGTGGTTGTTGCTGAAATTTTAACTGTTGATACAAGGTAGATTAGGAATAGTGTTTTTGTCGTTCTAAATCCCTTTCTCTTATCTCTTGAAACTATGCTAATGAGGCGATGTACATTACCTTTTGTCACGTCATATCCGGAAAACCCTTTCAATTTCCTTTTTCCCTTTCACAGTGTATGGCGGCCCTTTTATCTACGATCTAATTGACCCACTCGAAAAGCTGTTTTGGGTACCGTGGCAGGTACCACCTTAAAGTGCTTTCTACCCGGTTTTGCACATTGAGGACCTGCGCACACCTCATGCGGCAAAAATCCTCGAATTTATCTTTCATCCATGACCAACAATGTTCCACATGGTTTTATTTTTATAGCTTTGTCGTTGTGATTATGTGGCACACAAAAATTAATCTCTTTAATCTATGCGAAAATTTTTACAACGGGTTTTCACCTGACTAAAATATCTTTTACTCTTGTTATGCGTAAAACTTGTTGAGTGGTTGGTAGCAAAGGGTGTTAGCACAAAAACAAAAGCAAAATTGAATTGGAGGAAACAGGTACGCAAAAAAAAACTCATTTTAAGGATGTGTAGAAATGTGGTCAATTTAAATACACTAGAGTGTCCATCGACCAACGTCATACTGGCCACACGTGATACGAGTAAAGTAAGCGCGGCAGTGAAATTGCCGCAAACACACAGACACACACACGCGCCAAAAAAACCGACTCTCTTTTGGTAGCAAACGCGCAAAAGTTTTAGTACCCACACACGTACCTGTTCACCTACTCTCACCCGATTTCCACCCTTCCAGGGAAAGCCGCAGCGAGCCTCGAGGCGAAAAGTTAGCGACCTAATAGCGACCTTACCACCTGGTGCCACTCCGCTGGCGTGGAATTTTCCGGTTCTGATATAACTGGTCGTGTGAGAAAGAGAACGGATACAACCGAGCGCAAAGCTTTTTGTACGGTAACGGAACCGGAGAAGCATTAGCTTTTCATAAGTAACCCTTTGCCACGGTTATATGGTGCACGTCATTTAATTTTCCCTTCCGACCTTTCTAAGCTGGCGTTGAAAGCGTCCGAACGCGCACTCCTTTTCCTACCCGCTGAATAGCATGGGGAAACAGGAGGACCCGGCGGTCGGAAAGAGCAAATTCATGCCGGTTCCGTTATTTTCCGGCACTTCTGAAGCTCTCGTCGAGTGTTGGGCCAAAAAAATAACATAAAAACAGAACACCGAATGGTGTCGGTGCTTCATTTCGCTAGTTTCGTTTATCTTTTGCGGACCGGGTAATAATGGTGCCCGGAATACTTGGCGGACGACTGGCAGCTGGTGGTAAGGGTGCCCGGATGGCCGGAGTGTTTCGTGGGAAAGAAACATTTGAATTAATTTCCTATAACAATCCGCTCGGTTCGTTCCAAGTGACCATTTCCACGAGTGGTGGCGATGAGTCGGCAGGCTACTAATAATAAACGTTCTAAACCACCGTAGCCAGGGTTGTGTTCATTGCCCTGTACCGAATCAGCTATCGACCCGAACTGGATGTGGGTCGGGTTGGGTAAGGTCCGTTAGTTAAGTGGTAAACGAGAAATTATTTATTGATACCGGGCGGCAAATGTTTTGTTTGTGTGTGTGTGTGTTGTATGTGGAGTGCTGGCAAAAATAATCATTGTTGTGTTTTATTGTTCGCTTTTTGCTTCCGCCCAATTCAGATGCTTGAGAAGCTCATAAATTTAATTTCGCCTGGAATGAGCATTATTTTCCGAACGGCTGAAAATGCAAATGTGTAAATATTAAAGCAGTTAAAAATGCCACATGAATCAGGGAAGGGGCAATTCATACGAGTACCTTTTGCATTAAAAATGAAACAAGAATATTTGCGGGTGCCGAATACTAATGGCAGAATTCCCCACAATCCAACGTGTACGAGTCGGTTACAGTCGAAGTCAAGGACAAACATAACCAACAGCAGTCGATTACTCTCCCAAACAAACAAATCACTTCGGCCATCCGACCAAACGGAACTTGGAAGCATAGGCGCGTTGTGATGAAAAAGCAATTAATTTCATGCGATAGTCAGTCCAGAATTCAAAGAGCAAGGGCGTCCTTTGATTACGGGCTGACCTCAGCCTGCAGGTTAGTTGCCCGGGTTGAGCGGGGTAAGCATCATCCCCTAATTGACCCTATTAAGTCTTGCGTAATCTGTGCGTTTTTATCGCTTTATTGAAGACCTTAAAAAATCTCTTCACGTTGTGATTTTACCCTTTTTCGTGGTAGGGTTTTTTTTGTGAATGTGCTTCAACTTATTTTTGCATTTCTCTAACCCACCATGCCGAAAACATCCCGGATGTTTTTCCACGAATAATTACATGGCTGTTGAGCCCCCCACCCCCCTCCTTAAAACTTTTATCAACGTCGACTACCGTAGGGAAAATTAGCTTCTTTTGGAAGGTATTTTAAGAATAGCAAGAGCTTGTGGAAAAATTTACCCACAGGAATTGAAAAGAGAAAGTAAACGTGATTCAGAGGTGAACGTTCGATTGATGAACTTTTCATCAGCTTAATTCACCCGCCACTTCCAGAACGGAGAAGCTTTTCATTGGCTGACGTTGAAGTGGCATACTATTAAATTGTTCATGTGTACGAGGCCAGGTACATTATGTGTATGCTTTTTTGTAGACATGACGTGAAACAAACATACAACAGTGTATGCCCTCTGCATGTTTTGGCAGGAGGTTGATACGTTGTGAGAAATACATCAATTCAGGGTAACGAAACACATACCACAAACAACAAACCGTAAGCCAACCACAGCGTGGAAAGAAAAACACCGCAAGCGAGATTGTTCACCCACGCCCACTGCCCGGTAGATTCACGAGTGAAACGTTTACGAGCGTCAATGCAAAGTTGGCTTTAAAGGGTACAAACGCAAATTATGTTGCCTTTTCCCGAACTGACCTCGACATGTTGGGAGCGAGTGTGAGTGGAAAGGACCGTGGAAAGCATCATCAAAAGGTTAAAAGTTACGGACACGAGAGGCTACTGGATAAACGAAGATACAAAAAATGACAAGTAGGCTTACCTGGTCCACTCTCCGGAGGGGATGCGAATTTCGAAAGCATCGAAATTGAACAGCACTCACTGTTCGTGTTGATGTGGGTTTCCGTACGTTTGCCGGACGTTTGATTGTCGTCATCTTTTTAGACACTTTTTCATGTTTCTCGAACAGTAGCTCTTGTCCAACGTGTGGTCAAATTCGCCGCGAATGAGAAAGAAAATAAAATTTTACAAAATAGGGCAACCTCCAGCTAATGCCAACATGGGTCTTTTGAAACTTGGTTATTTGGTTGGAAATGTTGGTTTATTTTTCCGAAATGCTATCGACATAAAAATAATTTAGAACAAACATGAAAAATGCCAAGGACCAATAATGAGTCACGAAGAAAAAACAAAAAGATCGCTTAGTCCTGAAGGACGGTTAAACATGTTACTTTCTTTACCTCTGCTTTCCAATCTGATTTTCCTTTGCGCTGCACAAAGGTTATTCCCCTCAGAACCATGACCCCTGCGAGACAAACCAGCTTCAACAATAGATGCAATCTGTGAAGGGTTAAAAGGGGTAGAAATTATTTTACATAAACCCGGCTCTAGTTCATGAGTAAAGGTGTTCGACGTAACGTCGCTTTCCTTTTTGGTCGCTTTTTGCTTCCTTCCTTTATCGATTTTTCATTCGGTACAATTAACATCGTTTATGATGAATTGTGCGCTCTAATTATTCACTGCAGAATACATTTTTCAGATGCCGTCATACCCGACCAAGTTACCAGGGTAAAATACAACTCGCTGCTCTAGTATTTACATAGTTATCGCCCGAACTACACAACATGGTCTGTGACAGGCTTGTTTAGGGAGTTTTATGCCTCTCTATTTATTGATTTACTTATGTTGTGTTCGTTCGTAGTACCAATTATGTATTTATGGAAGGAAATGGGAATTTCGTAGTTTTAAACATGAAATAAAACTGTAATGAAACATTTTATAATTTTGTATGTTTTTTTAATATACGACACAAAATCAAATAGTGGAACATGACATCTCTTCACTCCTAAGAGATCTCCTGTCACCGAAAGAGGGTTTATTCACCCGTTCGTAATACCGTTGCTGGCAGAGTGGAGATACGATCCCACACTTGTGGTGTGGTGTTTCGTTGTGCTAGCGTTGCGCCATAGGTACTACCAAATTTAAGTTTCTCGATTTCATTAATGAAGATTTTTTTTCCATAGAGTGAAACACCAGGCGCCTCCATCATTTCAAGGCATCTTTATTGCGACTTTGATTGGATGGTGAGGGGTATGATATATTTATTCATATTAATATTTCCGATGCAATCGATGTGAAAACAATCAGATCTCAAAATCAAACATAGTTGGAATTTAAAGAAGATGTTTCTCCATAAGCCTGTATGCAAGTAAAGCACCATGCGTCTCCATCATGACCAATGCGTCTCCATCATGACCAATGCGTCTCCATCAGAGCTGGAATTCAACTACGAACTACGTACATATATCCAAACTACGACTATATAAGAGTAATAGGGAAAAAATTAGCTATCTATGAGGAAATTGGATCCCGTAAAATTGCACACTGTTCAAGCTGGTACATTTGTTATTGCTATTCACAGCGTATTTCAAATATTCCTTCCAATATCTCTATTATCTGCTTTCGATTTTCACTTCTCGTTTCAGTATTTACGTTTATTTACGCTGTTCTAAAAAGATCCATTTACTTAAAAAAATGTCGTCCCATTGAAACACACCGTAAATCGCATAGTAAAATAGCAAGAGAATGTTTTCTGGTGTTGTTCTACTTCACACGAGAATGTAGTTGGCAGAGCTCATTATTTAGTTTTTTATTCTCACTCCGAGATAGAGTTTTAATAGATTATGTACACAAAACTGATGTGGATGCCGTTAAATAAGCACTTTCGCTAACATTACTTAAGCTGCAAACAAATTCATGAATGCGGAATCTACATCAAACAGTTCATCTTAGATAAAGCAACGCCACCCGTTATCACCAAGGGACTCGATTAAAAACCATCGCTCCATCGTGACAAACTTCTAGCCATTATCGTCTAACGGCCATTCGGGTATTCCAACCGTCCGACTGCACACCGGCGAGGAAAAGTTATAAACAACTTTTCCCAACAGCCGGTGGCGTCCTCAGTGGTCGTGCCGTGCGGTTGACAGATAATAATTGCTTTTCGTCAGCTCACAAAGTTATGCCGTCGAACTTTCACTACGCACAGGACGGGTGAGGAGCTGTTGTCCACAAATGTTGGTTTGATAGTTAAATGGTGTTGAGCTAATGATAAACGGCACACACGGAATGGTGAAGTTGTGGTCGATTGGGAGCGGCAAAGCGAAGCCGGAGTTCTAGGATGACGAAACGGTGGTACATTGGATGTATAAGGAATGGGTCTAATAAAACCCAAACGAACGAGGAGTTGCAGGAGCAACTTTCTCCATTCTGGGTGAATTCGATATCTATCCACCAGTATTTCGATGGGGATAAAAGAAACGAACAACTAAACACAGACAGAAGAATAATATAACGATGGACACGGGCAGGAAAAAAGTTACTTTTCCACGTAAACAAACAATGAAGCTGGATGAACATTTCCTTAGATCTACTAAACATGAAACAAGTCCTTAGCAGGACGTATGTATATTAAAAAAAAAACTATCCCTCAGAATGCAAACATTCGAATATGGCATTGGTTGGCGTTAGCTGTGGGCGATGGATAAAGCCACGTTGCTACCACAAATCTCCGTCTGAAGCAACTCCAGGCGGTTAGAAATGCACACACATAGGTACACACTCGCTTGATTTATTTTTAGCGCTTTGATTTATGGCCTAAGTTTTCGGTAGCGAACTATTATGAACTCGGAGTCGGACCATCTATTTTATGCAAACTTTGTGCAACACACGATCCACAACTTGCGCCATTCGTTTCAATTGCCCGACGAACCGGAAAGTGTACTCCATCGGGCATCGACCGAAAAATACAGGAAGTAATTTAACATTTGCACAATAAATCCTGATGCAACGATAAACACCCCGATAGAAAGCTGCATGGCGACTTCGCGGGAACTGGTTCCATTTTCCTCCTCCCACCCATCCAAAAGGGTTGTGAATGTGTGTGACGATGAAGCGTTCAAATGGGAAAGCCTTTAGATTTCTTCCTATCTGTGAAAAAGTGTGCACTTTGTGCAAAAGTTATTATGGGAAAGTAAGACGAGGCTCGGCAGCTCAAAAGCTAATGTTACTTTTACGTGTGGCGACCAACAAACATCACGGTGTATGTTACTTTGTCACGAACGGTTCAATTATACCTAGACATACTAACGGCTAATGTTATACGGTTTTCATTTTCCTTCCATTTGGAGGTTTAATTTTCCCAAGCCTACCCGGTGTATACTTTTTTTTATATTTCAAAAACAAATATTCGTCAAAAAAATGGTTAATTTCTCACTCACAAAAATATCTCACTCTTTTCCAACAGGATTATAACTCTGTCAATTATGAAAAATTCCGAATACATAATCGGCTATTTTTTAGTAAATTTGTTCATTATAGGTTTTCGTATCTCGAAATTTAGTAGAAGATATTAGAGGCCAGAACAAAATAGGTTTGATTTAAAAACAAGTACGTATCATTATTTTCAAATCCTTAGGAACATCGTGCTTAGCCATACCGAAACATCATACACTTTGTGGCGTTTTTGGTTTACTTTGAGTAAAGGAAAAATGATGGGAGGAACTGCGTTTTCATTCACTCTTTAGCATTTCCTATAAAACATCATAATTCACGTCACTCCACATTGTTTACATTCATCTTTATTTGCGGCGGGTTTCATGATTGCCTTTCAGCTTTTAAGCTTCCACTTCGTTAACTTCATACTTTCTAGCCTGCCGTCTTTACAGAAGTGTTAAGTTTTTTGTTGAATTTTCTTGTTCTCCTTCTGCTTGCATGCTGCCTTGCATAATTCATAAATCATCATCAACTGGCGTGGACGATGACGAAGGGCGTGAGAGCAAATGGAACGAATTTTTTTTAATTTTCATTCAAAAGGAGGAAGGAGAGTGTGAATAAATGAGCTATGCAATCACCACACAATGTTTGTTTTCGTGGTGGTGAGCGAACCAAAAGGAAGTTAAAAAGAGATGTAAAACAGCATCATACATCAAGCACAATGCTTTGTGGGCATTAAAGAAGTAAAAACTACGAATCCATAGCTGACTATTAAGAAAACAAGAAATAATCACTTTCACACACCTTTAAAAAATTGCCTTAATCCTAAGTCTCGTCCAATCACTCACTTACACCTCAAGCGAAGCTTATACGCTACACATACATCATCGCATCGCTTTCAGTCCCCCAGAACGTTAGATGTTTCGCATGGTAAAATCCGAACACGACAACCGGAATGTAACGATCAGTAGTTATGCAAATTATATGATTTGTTATGCCCCATAATTTGCCGAGGAAAAGTTTTTGCCAGCTATACAACGTACATGTGGCATGGCACCGTTGTGTGCGGACGAGATTCCTCAAGAATAGCTGAAAAATCGAAAAACACAGCACGGCAATAATTCAGGTTGCGTGTCTGTGATTTATTTTCGGTTCCTCCAAATTTCCACATGCCCGCATGTCAACCTGTGCGAAAAATGAGATTGGCAACGGGGAAGGGCATTTTGAGGACAAGGATATCGGACTTCCGTAACCGAGCAGAATGTTTGCCGACCTCGTGTTCCAGCCGTTACTCGTGAATAAACCACGCACGGCCCCGTTCGTGACTGTTAGGCCACATGTTTTCCGGCTCATATTACTAGCTTTCCATTGATTATTTTCACTCTACTTTCTGTGACCATTTAAATCCGGCAAAAGCACGGAGGAAGCAACACGAAATTTAATGTCTCATCAAATGACGGTTGCAATACTCGCTATCGCGTGCACTTTTATTTTCTTCACGCTATAAAATTCGATTGGATCCGAGTTTGGAGTTTGTAATTCAACTGAAAACGAATCACCGTATCACCAGGCAAAGTTCAAGCCGACAACTCGGAACGAACACGAAACCTAATCAATACAATTCCCAGCTACTCCGGCGGCCATCCGGAGGCTTTCCATGACCATGTTTCTATCCCGGCACGCCATGGTAGGTCATTAGATAATCGTAACGCCAGATTACATTCCCATTATGCCTTTGGGGTACATTTTTATGCTAATGACTTATCTGCTGCATTCGTTTCGTTGTGAATTTCGATAAAATTTTTACAGCTTTCTTTTCTGACGCCAAAGACGATTACCCTCGAGCAGAAATGGGTTTTGTTTAGGAAGAGTTGCAAAAATGGGCAGAAGAAATGGTTTATCAAATCAAACAAACTTTATTGAGCCGGTGTTGGAAAAGTATCGGTAGACATGCAACGCATTGGATTGTTAGGCAAATGGAGGACGAAATTGATGAATGTTCCGAAGATCCTTTGCGGTGGTAGGGTAATAAAACACGAATGAAACTAAAGTAAATATTCACTTTGATAGTGAAATGTGGGATATTTAAGTTGTCTCTTCACAGAGCATAAACAAACTAAAACTTTCACTGTTTGGGATTATTTGAACCAGTGCATTTTAATTTGTTACAGTACAAAAATGTGTGTATCCCATTCATTTCATGAACTAACAAAATAAATGCATTGTACATTTCAACAGAAAGAAATCATACTGTTTGTCTACATTTCACTTAAAACATTATGAAAGCATGTGTTTACTTCCTTAACTGAAAATGAATAAAGTTAGAAACGAGCTATAGAAGGTTTAATATCTTATGATTCCGTTTTCCCGCTTTACTAGTGCAGTTTTTTTCCTGCCCGAATCAATCACACACACATCGAGCCACTGATTGAGTCATTCGTACAAAAAGGAATACATTCAAAATGTTTTACTACCGATGGAAAACGAGAATGATTACAACTCCTTAATTTATCCTAACGGAGGAAGGAGGCCACTTCAACCCAGGTGGGAAAAGAATCAACCAACCACTGCAAGCACTCACTCTTCCTTGAAAGCCACTACAAACAAATCATTCGCTGGTCCCAGGCCACGTTCAGGGCAACAACAATGGCACGCTAAAATAGGCACAACTTCGCAGTCGACATCATAAATCGGTTCGTAAAGAAAAGAAACTGTAAAGACAGAACGGCTTTGGTTTCGTTCGGAGTTGGTTAGTCCATTCAGTTTATCTTTCGCTTTTCCGACTCATAGACGCTTGTTCCACTATGGATGGCGAACACTGTTTACTCATTGTGCTCACCTACACATACAACCACAAGCGAGTGCGATGTTGGTTGCGAAAAATGGCCCTTTTGCTCGATAGGAGCCGTGAGTGAGTGAGTGAGTTACGATTCATATTTCAATTTCAACGAAACTCACCACCATAAGAAGTGTTTCACTGCAGACAAGGGGTTCCTCAAACTTCGGGAAGAAAAAAAAATGAAAGACCGACCTGTAAAAGCACCATACCACAACACCTTCTTGCCGGTAACTCCGTTCCCACATCCTTCCAAGTAACACTGGACATGTCGGTGATGGCATTCGCGTCGGCTTCACACGACCGCAAAACTCGAATTTCCATGCACTTCTGGCAAATTGAACTATACCGTTGAGGACCCTGATGGCCATCAGTTCTTCAATCCCCTTCCACTTTCCGCCAGGTTAGTTATCCTCTGCAAAGACACTCTATTGAAAGCGTGCATGTTTACAAAGATGTTGATCGAATGAATACATACTCACGATACGGTACATACCGTGGGTACGCTTTGTCACCCTACCGCGATTCTATGGTGGTAAAACTGGTAGGAAAATCTATAGAAGACTTACACGGCCGTTGGATGATTCAGGCAGTGTTGTAAGGTGTATAGCACGTTGAATGCCGCTTTGTATAGTGAAAGATAAGCGTTTCATTGACGGGCGCAGTGGCTACCTACGAAACCCCATCAGGTAGCATTCAATTTGTGCTCCAGTAACACTACCTTCAGTACTTTCAGGGAAGAAAAGGTTGTTTGCGTCTGTTTGAGTTTGCTATGTTGACGGAATGGGCCTGAATGTAAGGACTAGCTAGCGGGACATTGGACGCCTACCAATTCTTGCTTCGGCAAGTAACAAAACTCGGTCGTATAGAACCACAGGATGACGTGTAGTGCAATATTAAAAAAGATGTTGGCGTTTATCAAGGGTGGAAGAGGACACGGTCTCCCAACGCCATGAAGCATTCAGCTCGGTGTTATAATGAAAAGAACCAAGTGATTGCTTAAGCATTGATGTAGTCGTATTACTTACAGAAATGGTTTGATTTAGTGTTGTTTCATCCGAACGCTAGGCTTCTTCCTGAGTCTATTGAATGGATAAACACTCATTACTTAGTATGCAGTCATTTTACTTTATACTCATGCCAGTTGCCACCTTCCCGAGTAGGCGACAGCCGAGCGGTAGTGCCGGTTAGAAAATCAGCCTAGAGCGCCGGGGCTCACCACTTCGATGGCGTGGGTTCTCGAATCCCAACCGAGACCGGACCCTCCCCTGTACGAGAGGACTGACTGACTATCCACGTACACCAAGGGAAAAAGTCATGTAAGCCCTTAACGGGACAGGCATGACCAAACACGGTCGTTACGCAAAGAAGAAGACGAAGAAGTTGCCACCTTGAGCAAAGAAATGTTTTCACCAGATAGAACTTAACATGCATTACGTTTTCTATTTACTTCTTAGAAACTTATTGAACAAGGGTTCAAATTTAACGATTCAGTTAAAAAACATCCTTCACTCCACTTTCGCCCCTAAACATATCAATAAAACGCCCGAAAGACTTGAAAAAAGATTTCATCCTTTGCTGAATAGATTCTAGAGCTTTTGATTGTGATGGGTACATTGGAGAAACAGTTTTTCGCATTTAAGTCTCGAAAGAAACCAAAACAACTCAAAAAGCAGCGCAAACAAACCGATACATGGGACTGGTTTCAATTCAATCATCTCAACGATATCGAATGATATTCTATCATTTGCTTCGTTCAATGCATCCTCCAAGAAATGACAATTCTTCCGTCACGAAATGAAGAGAAATTGATCAATATTGGATCATCGTTTCTGTTCCCAAGTAGACAACATTTCAATGCCGTTCGATATGTTGATGGAAAGGACAGAAAAAGTGGAAACCAACAGACAACCAGAAGAACAAGACCGTATATCAACTGTTGGCAGCAGATGCATGCTCCAGCCCTGTTTGCTATCATCTTTCATTTCTGATGATGGAGACGTTTCAGTTAGTTTCTGGCAGATTCTTTTCTACATTTGCTTGACAATATTCCTTTTTGACGCATCAATCCCAGCTATGGGAACGGCGAACCTTGTGGCCCAATGCTTTTCGTTTACTTTGGAGAAGAATTTGCTTTACTCTCTTCGTTGAATTTCGATTGTTATATTTCCTTTCCGTTTTAATCGCCGTTCGGTTGGAAAAGTCGTTAGAACCCTGATATATCTGGGGACGAACAGGCGGAAAGTAAGTAGATGGGAAGTACACACCTTTCCCACGGTAAGGAAGTATCTTCATTTTTCTATCGTTGTCAAGAAATTCCCTCCCAGACAGACTTCCCTCAAAACATTACACAGCTTGATTATCTTGTTGTAGGCGAGTTTATTTTTCCACCTCCCTTTTCCCTCACCCCCTTGTGAAAAGAAAATTTTACCCTCCGGGGCCCATACTGCACAGGAAAAGAGGGCTGGTAAAAGGCAGGCCAGTTATATCGCAGGACTCCAAGAAACTCTCCGCCGCCCGAGTTTGCAACGGTGGCTCTCGAACTTTGCGCTCAGCTAGCCTGCGGCATTTTCTGTTTTTCCTCGGCCGGAATGAGACGGAAGCTCCGTGTACAAGCTCTTTCTTTCGAGGTATATCCTTTTCGACTGTGCATAAATATTTTCCGACATGCTTTCTCGTATTACTTGCTGTTTATCTTTCCAACGACTTGCCGCCACATACCATCCCGGCCGGATCGGTGAACGCTGGACTCTTTTTCCTTCAAACGATATATACACAAAAGGGAGACCGGGAAAAACATTAAGCTACAACCAGCTAGCCGCAAATGCGATGGAAAAACAACGCCGTCGACTCAAAAACAACAAAAACACGCTACCATGCACACAAACCGCCATCAACTGAGGCACATAAACAGTGGATGCTGGGGCAACAACTTGCCGCAACTTGCTTGTGGTACTTATTCGTTCAGTTACCGGCCTTTTGGTGCTAAAATAACTCCTTTGCATCGATTTTTCCAAGCTACTAAAACTCAAAATAATAACTACGGGAAATAAGGATTCGACCGGTACGGAAGGGTACGATTCTTCAGCCGGTTAAGATGGTCTCTATTCCTCGTTTCTTTTTTTTTCATATTCGCTTCTTTTTTTTTGCCGTCCAACCGTCTTATAAACAGGAAAATGCGGGTTGCAAGGGCACGCAGTAAGATAAAATTGTTCAACTGACTTACGACCGGATGGAACCCGTATGCCTGACCCAGACGGTGAAAAGCACAATTTTGAAAGGGAAAATAATAATATTATGAAAGTAATATTGATTAGACTCGGGATGCTCAAGAAACTTTTTGTCCATTGTTTGTGCCTTAGCATGTCACTATGGAAAAGGCAGTGCTTCCTTCACGTCCGGAGAGTTATTTGACCAGTTGAGAAAATAAAATGTGCCAATAGGAACATTTTCAAACGCATTAATACAACCCACCATCCCGGATTTACGACCCACCCATTTATCAAGAGGAATATTCTTAGCTGTGCTCGCTTAAGAGAAAGCACATACATCGTCCAACTTCCGGCGAACATGTCCTCTCGAGCGTGCGAATGAGAAGATTCTACTGGTTCGATTAATCGATATTTAATTTAAACCATCTAGTTGGGCGAAACTCAGAGCCCCCGTTAACGCGCTAATGATTGCCGCTGATTGCATTAGCATAAAGATACGCCCGGACTGTTTCTGTCGAAAAGGTGGGTGGTGGTTCGAACGGGTGGAGCGCAGCCAAGGCTATTGAGGCTTCCCTGTGAGCCTCATGTAGGAGTAAGTAGATGATGTATTATCATTCATTCTTAATTTCTTTAACTGACGGCAAGACGAATTGTGAATTGAGATTCTCGTTAATGTGTGTGTGAGTGTGGGTGCCATTCAGCTTTTTCATCCACCCACAACCACCGTGGGACGTACTCTACTTATGAAAGCTTCACTCACGCTTTCCATTCATTTCATTCCATTTAAAATAAATCTACGCTCAACACCTTCCACGATTGCCTTCTCACGAGAAGTAGGATTTTCCTCCAGCGCCTCTCGAATGGCCATCGTTTTCCCGTTTGCTTGCACTTCAATTACTAATTCAACCCAAATTAGGAAACGATGGAACCCGCTTCCGTTGTTTGGATCCGCAAATCCGTGCTTTTACTTCTTTTCATTTTAAATCTATTTCCGTCGATGCACCCCTTTGTTGGTGCATTTCACTTCGACCCACGCGCAACGATTAAAAAAATCGGTGTAGTATATGGGCACTACTTCTGTGTGATTAAAATTTTTATTTTATTTATTTTTATTTCTCTTCTAAGCTGCTAGCAGAGCGTGGAGGATAATGTTAATAAGAAACAGTATTGAGCTAATGGATTTGCTATTTTCTTTTCATTATTTCAACAGACTCTTGCAGGTCTTGCAGTCTGTTTTAAACGGTACAATAACATAGACGACGGGCAAAACAAAGATAAATATTCGCGAAACATTGGAATTAAACATAAAATAGAACGTTTTATTTGAACTTGGTCCAAAGCCTCAACCAAAATGTATCGAAAGAGGCATAGAGTAAAGAAAAGGGGAAAACTGTCAATGAAACAAAACAATTAAATTCACTTTTCTATGTTAGTCTTGCGGAACGCATGGCGAATAGACATGGTTTTGTATACCAACCACCACAAAAGCAGCGCTGCACTAGAAGCGAGACGGTGCAAAAGCATATTCGCTTTCACAATGGAACCACAATATTGTTGTAGCGTAATTACAATTTCCAAAAACACTCCCAATCCCTCCAAACGACGCAGGACTTTCGACATACCCAGGTTTTTTTCTATGTTATACCCCTGTGTTCCGTTCTAGTATATGTTCGTTTCTCACACTCGTACATATCCACACACGCGTTAGCACACCTTAGACCTCTTTAACAAAATTAATGTTGAAACCATTTTTACATTTGCTCTTTGCAGTTCGAGGAAAACGAGAAACCCGCGGCGGAATTGGTGTGCGATGAAATATTCATCAAGTCAATGAAAACAACCGACCGAAGAGGTGGAGAAGGTGGTTTACTTGCGAAGTTGGAATACAGGAAACCGCCAAAAATAACCCCATGCAGGAGCAGTGAGTTTGGTTAGTAAGTTGGCGAAAAAACGCCATCAAACCGCAGGAAGGTAGGCAGTCGGAGCCAGATGCATGAAAAAGATGAAAAAATGGAGCATGGTGGAAAAATATCCGTAGGAGAAACCCGATCCAGCAGAACCGGGGAGCGGTGGATATGAATTGGTAATGAAACAAGTAGAACTTTGTTCAAACAAAGACGAATGGAGCGCTAGTCCAAAACTTCCACCGCAATCAATCGAAAATAACAACGATAACGGACAGTTGAAAGTAGGAAGTAGAAAAACAAATAGAAAAGTAGATAGCTCGTAATCAAACAATTTAATAACACAAGCTGCCCGGTTGGATCGGTTGCAATTTGCATCGTGAATGCAAATTAATCATTTTACTAGCGCCAAACCGGTGGTTTTTCTCTAGTCCCTCGCTTCGGTGTTTGCGGAAAAACAAGTGTAGATGTATGTGTATGTGTGAGTGTATTTGAATAAATAAAAAGGAAAATAAATTCATCGACCACCGGTGCTGAATGAATGTGCTTTTCGTGCTGCGTGAGAAACGGGTATTCGAGAAGTGTGCTCGAGTGAAGTGTGTGGTATTCAACATCTGGAATATAGTAGTGCTCGAATTGGTGTGCGTTGTAGCGTCAGTGTTTTCTCGTCTGCTCGTTTTCGCAAAATTGAATGAGAGCTGCTCTCGTTCCTTTACTAGGGGGGGCCATTTCAGTGAGCTAAAATGCATTGGTCCCAACGCCACTCAGCACAAACGTCATCATCATCACGACTAGCAACCGACGAAGTGTGTCGGAAAAGCACCCAAAATCGACCAACCCAAAGCCAGCCAACAGTCACTACTCAGCCGGGACGCGATGCATGCTGAAACGACAGGCCGGAATCAAACATGACCGAGCCCGCCAACAATGACCATTAATCGACCGGCGAGCGATGTTCGGCAACATCCTGCAACGGTACCGGTAGTCTGCAGCGGCGACGACAGCGCTCGCAGCTCGTCACGGACCTTCTTCTCCGGTCGTCACTGCCGCCAGTCCCGGTCTCAATCGGGCGACACCTTTCACCCCTCCCCCAGGCCGTTCGGTTTCCCATCAAACCGGACGCCTTTTCCACCACCAACGCTGCTGCTGCTACAATTGCTGCTATTGCTTGTTGGCCCGGTTCGGTCGCATCCTCGCAATGAGAAGGAAAACTTTGGTGAGTAATTGAGATTTTATAATGGCCATTAGGGAGATATTTGTGTACAAGATAACTTGCGTTCGTTATACAGCATATTTTATAACTGTTATTCCTCCTTGCTTGGCTAAGGAATGTTACTACCACCGTAATAAACGAAACCATTTTTGTAGAAAACTAGGTTTTTTTTGTGAAAATTTATGTGAATAGATAATCTAAAGATTGGACTGGTGTTGTTATAATGAAAAAATGTTGACTAGTTTGGTGAATGAATAGATGTTCCATAGATATTGATTCATTGATAAACGAATATTAACATGACATCTTTAACGGGGCTGTTGTCAGATTCACCAATATTAAGCGAAATGTGGTAAACCAAGCTTCAGAAATATGGCGTCATTTATGCAGGCGACCTGAAGCTCTACGACGTGATTAGTTTACTGAACCGGTTTCGTGATGTTTGAAATCCAAGGGATTGGAAAATACACTGCACCCATAAAGTAAGTACACAGCAGGCTAAAACAGCAACAAAAGCCATTTACTTCGTGAGGAACAATTATTTTCGAAAAGAAAAATTAATTAATTAATTAAATTAAATTATTTTTTATCGTGCCGAATAAAAAAATTATAAAATATTGAGGAATCCAGTCAAATAACACTACTGGAAATTTTATATTTATGAACATGCTTATAGCTAAATCACATATTTTCCTAGTGCAAACACAAATCAAATATCTTCTTTATTCCATTTGTAAAGATTTGGAAGAATCTTTTCAAAGAAACTTTTGTTGAGTTAAATCAACAAAATATTCTCCAGCGTATCATCGTGCATCTTAGTCCGTTTATCGGATAAAACCAACCCAAGTGCACTAAAAGCGCACTCCACTGAAACTTGATTCGATGGAACTGCAAGAAGTATTGCCGCAACTTCATACAATTCAGGGTGCGTGGTTTTTCGCGACAACCAATATTGCCAAAGATCAAATGTGGAATTTTGATGGGCCTCCAAGTCCAATGCGTTCAGCTGTCGAACGAATCTGGTTGGGGATGTGTTTGCTGTTTCTACATCTTCTTCAGGCAATAAACCTCCATACATTTCGGTCAAAAATATATCAAAATCAGTTGCGTTGCGATGTAGCGATGATGAAGCTCTAGAAATAAACAAAATACGAATTTTTATAATTATAACTCAACAAGTAGTGTCGATATGGGATATGCATAAATTAAAAAAGGTGGAAACTTTAAGCGTAATACTCACGCGTATTTCATCCTTTTCATTCAGGCTGAAAAATCTAGAATTTAGGTAATTGAACCTCGGGTCAATTAGAAGTGCAGCCTTAAATACGATATTTTCCTTCAGAACTATTAGCCTTTGTTTAAGGGCCTGTGTTAGCGGTTCAACAAATCGATTTCCTTGAATTAGCCTAACTTCCATAATAACCTTCATCCAGTTCAAACAAAAATCGTTGAGCGAGGTATGTTTAGCCTGCATACACTTCGTGGCTATGTAGACAGGTTCAAATGCTGCAACATTTTCTTTTATAAACTCCCATAGTTCCGTCAAGTCTAAAAATGAAATTTAATCTTTTAAATGCATCATCATCAAGCAAAAATTCACATTTTTTAATTTAATTTTCCTGCAGTTATTCGATACCGAGGTACATTTACGAATCTCGGCATCGAATGCCTTGATGACATCGGTAACCGAAAGTTGCATGGTATGACCGGCACATCTCACTAGCGTTATAGTGTTTGAAAACTCCTTTTCAATAGATTCCGTGCAATCTAAATGTTCGTCGGAAACCGCGTTGCTGTCGTCTGCATCGAGCGGGCAAATTGATAGTTCAGACTGCAACTGTTTCACAGTGGCGATCATGTTCGCCCCATTACCACACGTCACCTAAAAATCTTCTCCAATGTTATTTCATACCATGTTGAGGATTGCCATGATTTTCGCTTTGAGAAATTTTCCTGTGTGCCTGTCGTTGAGCTCAACCATCCCAATCAAATAATAAAAGCCAACAGGAACTCTAAGAACAGTTTCCATAAAAATAGAAACAGAATTAAATTAAAATAAAAATAGAAACAGAATTTATATTACCGATCGTGTAAATGACGATATCCTTTTGTTCCGGATAAAAAAATTGAACATTGATTCCAAGGATGTGTACAAGTCGAGTTGTACTGTCAATTTTCAAGCAAATAAGCTTTTCTTTTACGAGATCGGTAATTTCGACACGACAAGGTTTGGGCGATTTAGCTGCATCTTTAATGCATCACAAATTGGTTGTAATATCAACCCAAAACCTTCCCATTCGACAGAAAGTATCGGTAAGTTATGGGTACAGACCAGCTTCACCATACCTTCTAGTAGCGTTTGTCGGTCAATGGTTACAGGGACCTTGGCAATTTTTCTACGCTTGGCCGGTACTTCATTCTCCTCTTGCATGAGTCCATGGGTTTTTGCCAACGCTGGGTGTTCCGATCGCATGTGGCGTATAAAGTTCCCCGGATCATATTTTTCGCTCTTTTGCCGGTATTTACATCCATTGACTGGGTAAATGGAACAAAAAAAACAACCCCATTCTCCAACGTCACGCAATCTTCTACCAAGATTTCGCGGAAGCTGCGCTTTCCTCTCGAAGTAGACATTTTCGTTTATTTTTATGTTCTATGTATAGATGGCTACCCTGCGTGTTTTTGAATTTTAATATGATATTCAACTTATTTTCACTTAACTGTACTCACCTTACTTAATATTTTCTTTGCCCGTTTTTTTTTTATTTGAACTACAACCTTTAGCACTTGCTTTGCGAACGCACAAATAGCAGACAAGACCAGTACATTCGTATGATAGGTTTATGTGCAGTTGAATATTCGAATGCTAACTAGATCATTTGACACCCGGAAAAATTAGCGTCTTATGATTTCACCAAGAAAATGTCGTCGTATCAAATGAAATTTTTTGACGTGACGGTCAAGTGAATGAACGAAATTTGAATGTAGAGCTTCAAACAGAATGAATGTCAGCAATTGAATGACAATGGACGTCACCGTTCGCAACACTGATTGCAATACAAGATATGATGAAGCATAGTGGGCTGTGTACTCACTTTTTTGGTGCGTTTTTAGGGTGCTGTGGCACAATTTTGACCATATCTCGGAAACCCTAACTCGTATCGCGTCCAAATTTCATCAATATGAAGAGGATAGTCCAAAGAACATTCCCTCATGTTTACTTTTCTAAAATCATTGTCCCTCACGAAGTAAATGGCTTTTGTTGCTGTTTTAGCCTGCTGTGTACATACTTTATGGGTGCAGTGTAGTCACATTTGAATTAAAACAAAATAAAAATTAGAATCTGAATGATTAGATAGTGTATGCATCGATCCGTACAGGTATACTCACATATCAGGTAGACCGACCACTACTCTTGGTCTGCTTCAGGCAATCGCATCAGCACAGCATCGTTGATGAAAGTCATCGAAATACAATGGCGAAATAATTGCGCGATCGGTGAAAAAAGCAGATCTTTATATCATCGCTCGCTTTTAGGTTATGTTTTTTCAATAAGCACTCGCACGTCAACTTCCTGGTTGGTTGAAAATATGAGCACCATGTCATGGGAATTTTTTGCGAAGGTAAGGTCAGACCCAACAAACTTTGCATACCGCCCCTCACCGATGCTTATCAGAAACTCGGCAAATTCCTACCACTCTAAGGCTAGATGCGTGTTTGGTGCTCGCAGAACTCGCTAATACCCTTATTATACGAGGATTTTATCTATCTTCTTTGCCCAGACTTTTACTATCAATGTAGGCTCTAGCAGGGCATTTGACATAAAAAAGATGTCCGCTCGTGTAATAACGCAAAGTTCCACAAAATGAGGTTTGCAGTTATTTGAACATTTTCATGTATGAATTTAGCGTATTGTTCATCCTAGAGTAATGACAAAAATCTGTGACGAACAACAGAGCAAAAATAAACAAATCTCCACTTTGACATATAAATTCCAGTCGAAAGAAAATCGGAACCGGTCGTGCCCGATTCCGATTTTGAGGAAGGAATTTATCTGTCAATCGCGTTTGGCAGAAAACTTCTGAGAAAATATGAAAGATAAATTTTTCGTCTAATAAGGGCAGAAAGGACGACAAGGTCAGTTCAACTAACATAATACTGCTTTACGAATGGTGGAGGCGCCTGGTGGTTTATAATAAAAATTGGCTCCTTTTCCGTCATAATGAAAAACCATCTCAAAAATGCCTTCGGCAATGTATAAAGCTCAGCCAACTTCTTCTTAACATACAGGATCCAAAATCATGAAATCTTCCAAACACATATGGTTCGAAACAATCGTCAACCTACGGAAACCACCATTTTAACTTATATGAAACCTCTCAAAAATGCCCCAGCCTGGTTAAAGGCGATAATCTCGTACGTGATATGTTACCGACAAGCAAGCAAATTTTAGTTCCATCAACAATCGACCCGATTTTCTGTCGCTTTTTTCAGGAAAAAGTGTGGAGAAATAATATTGCAATAATGTTGTATGTACTGAGGCAATGAAGCTGGGGCAAGAAACCCTTCAGGTCTGGGGTAAAAAAATACATTACCGCCCCCGTCAACTTTCCCTTCAGCAACCCTTTCTAGCGATCACAGTCAAAAGCTGGTCCGGTGGTCGGCAAACGTCGGGGAGAAGTATCATCTTGATTTTACACTCCCTATAAATATTTAACGAAAATGATCATAATCAATCCCAATCACTTAAAAACTAAACTAGTCACAACAACAGATGAGAGGCGGGAGACGATGGATCGTTTATGCAAACGGTGCACTCGCGTGCACAAAATTCAATCACAAAGTGCCAAATGCACCTACAAAATGAAGGGAAGGAAAGCGAACTATTTCTCTTTGAGCCGCAACAAAGAGATTGCCGTTTTTCGATAAGCAATTTCGTATGGTTTCTAGCACGAAATTGAAGTGCTACCGAAAATGCCATCGACGTGGAAGTGATGACAATCTGCCGGTTGGAAGAGATGAACGGAAAATTTATCAGGTGAACCCGGGCGACTGTGGCGCAATTCGTGGAATTTCATATTGTACCATCCGTTAGCCGGATGATGGTGCAAGACTTATCTCGCTTGCGGCGTTTGATTGAAATTGAGTTCCAAGCGATCGATATTCTTATTGCTAGTCGTGGACTTTTCAATTTGGTTTAATGCTTAATCTTTAACAAATAATACATTCGGATTTTTTTTACATACTTTTTTTTACATTCCTCACTTATACCAGCTATTCTCTTCGTCATCTACTGGGATATCAAAACAGGAAAGTTTAATTTTAGTGCGATACCTGTAACGCGCTGTAACAACCTATGTTAATAAGCAATTTTTACTCACATTGAAAATTATCTGCAAACTCCAACAACACCCGATGGTACGACAAACCTCTTCCTACGCATCACATTGTCGCTTACTTTCGTGGAAAAACGAGGTTCTCTTGAATAATACGAAACATTACCAAAAACGTATACGTGCGGCTTCTTCTTTCTCGGGCGGGCGAAACATAAGGCACCGAAAACGTAGCGTACGGTGAAACCTTTCCGAGCGTGGGTTGTCCCGGGAAATGAGTTGGAAATGAGAAAAATGTTTTAATAAGAATTGGCGGCAACGGTAACGAACTTTTGAAATCTAATAAACCCCGTCTCACACCACATTACACACAACTCGTCGTCGTCGTTGATGTGGCGTCTTGGGCTTCACGTAGTTATACCTGTTGTGTTATGTGGTTTACAAATTTCTACCTTTTTCAAGGAAAGTGTTCATTTATCTTTCATGTTCATAGCATGGGATAATAACGGAACTCTGCAATTACATGATTAGATGTTCATTTTTATAATGGCTCTTCGAGTTTCGGCCGTGGTAAACGCGCTATACCAGAGTCTCCAACGAGTTACTCAACCATTTTCTTAGGGATTTTCTTTTCATCCTTCTCATACGAAACCTCAAGAAGTTTACATTCAACCTAACCTTGGTTGCTGACTTACTGACTGATTGTCTTTCGCTTTGAGGCAGTTTTTTACTACTTCCTTCTCCCGTATCGTATGTATTACTGTACCTGGAACAATTGAGATTCGTTCTTATGTATTTTAATACCCGTCCCATACATTTTTCGGTGCCGGAGCGGCATTTCAAAGGATTGCGCAACGTAAAACATTTAACACATCGAATATGCCATCAGTATGATCATTTTCGATTAAATCAAGAGCACAAAGTTCTTCAAAAGAAGACTGGATGGTCTGATAATTGGATAAAGTGTCGATTCGCAGATGTAATCTAGTCATGGTGCAGTCTTGGTTTTGTGCACTACAAGTATGCTACATGTGTGCAGTGGGAAATGTGTACAGCTCATCCTAACTTGAAAGTGAGGAGTTTTTTTTATACTTTTCAAATACCAGACCGTTATTTTCTCTACTTATGTTGACATAACGAATGTCTTCGGCAATGCCTACCCATTAAACGCTTATAAGACTTATTCCCTGTGTGTATGTGTGTTATTTCACAAGAGGAACTTTTTTTTTCAGTCTTATTGATGTTGAATGTTCTGTCGAGTTCCTTCTAAATATTAATTGATTTTTACAATATTTGAAAAAAATATGTTGAAATACTCAATAAAACAATAATGACAGTTATAATTAAGCTAATTTTATACTTCTAATATTTAAGTGCATAAAAGCATACTGCACCTCTATCTCGTAATCATAAACCCAAGAGCCGATGAAGCTCCTGTGAAAAAAGGATAATCAATAATGTGCCATTCATATCATTCGGAATTACTTTGTTGCTCGAAACAATTAGTAGAACTCCTTTATCACTTCAGTGCGTTTTTGTATGTGGAAAATATAACCGTTTGGTGTTGGAGAAGGACAATTTTCGGTCCATTCATGAAGAGAGGTGAGACCATTAATTTCAACAACCAACTTTCACTAATGGAAACAAATTATATTTAACCATTATGAATAACTTACTGGGATGGACGGAAATGACTGATTCTGAGTCGACCAAACTTTCTCTTCAAACTAAATGCTAACGCTTTTCAAATTGTTTCGACTGCTCTTGCACTTACTGGCCGGACTGGCTGTCGTTGGTTTTCGCCTCTGGATGAATGCTGTCACGAGTTGTTTTGCTCAACTTTTGAAGCCGTCCTCGGTCATCCACGGTCTGCACAAGCACCGATAAGCACCATCTTTTTGGGGTGATCGTTTTGAATGCGACTTACCGAACCGTACGCGTGCGCTTTCTATCGAACGATCCCACTCACTATAGACCCAGCATCACTTCCAAAACAAGAAGCCACCTCTCGAGGAGCTCTGGGTCGCTCAAGTTTGAAGCTGCCAACGGTTAATTGCATTGGGAAAATTTGGTTTCTACCAGGGTAACGCTATGACCGAGTCCTTCAAATTATATTTCCCTTGTCGAGTTAAGACTCCAGGGGGAAAGTAGAGGATAAAACCCGGAACGGAGAAATTAAATTATATCCAGCCTTTAACACAGTTAGCACTGGCAACCGACAGTCGCTGTTGGGAAAAGCTTTCTCTTTGTCCCGTCCGAAGCATAGTGCGAATAAATTCGGTTTTCCATCGGACAGCATACAAATTAAACAAACAATTGGGACAAATCTAGGTTTTCTCTTGCCGCCAGGAGCCTACTTGTGATGCATTTTGCTGCATTTATTAATAAAGAAAAGCTTATTTAACGCCGACTCTTTT
This sequence comes from Anopheles ziemanni, assembly GCF_943734765.1. NCBI lineage: Eukaryota > Metazoa > Arthropoda > Insecta > Diptera > Culicidae > Anopheles > Anopheles ziemanni. The sequence continues at coordinate 35,653,963 of NC_080705.1, forward strand.
TTACTAAGTGCAGCAAAAGAAGGTTTTCAAAAAAGAGATAAAAGCTTACCATCCGACAACGAGCTCATTAAATTGAAAAACCATTCTGCAACACCTTCCCCTGCATTCTTGATAAAAGGACGCGAGACAGTAACAAACAAAGCTTAAACGATTCTGTCAAACACCAATGCGACGCGAAATCCGATCTTCCCGAAGCGCGCAAGCACAAAACACTGGTATTTCTATATATTCCTCTTGATCGTTGGCATTCTCTGGATAACTACCACCGTTCATACTTGTTATTCAAAGATAAAAAGAGATCTTGCGAAAAATACTTGACGACCGTGTCCCGACAGCTAAAGTCAATCCCTCTCTCTCTCTCTCTCACCGTTGCTCTCCTCCCGAACATGAACACGTATTTTGGGTACGTCCCTTAAAACACTCTGCATTCATTCTGGACATGTCCGGGGAGAGGGAAATCGTTTGCAGTAACAGTAACCGGAAAATTGAAAAAATCAGGAAGGACCACTAAGAATGTGGCGGGGCCAAAGCGATACCCCCAGCGCCTTTCCGCGTAATGCCCTTCTGCATGAGCCTATTTTTTCTTTTCTCCAATTCGGGTGAGGGATTCATACTCCGCGCTATTCCCCGTGGGTGCACCCCCTTAAGTCCAAACTTTCAGCACTTTCTGGCTGTCCAATCCGTAAACATACGCACCGTATGAAGACAGCACTGTAAGGATGTTTTATAGCGAACTATAACATTTTATTGTTATCATCCATATCCATTTTTGCATTTGCCCTCGGTGGCGAAGGATATGTCCACACCCAAAAAGGAATAAAAGTTGTTTCCTTTTCCACCAATGAAACATTCGTTGGAACCGTTAAATACGCAAATACACATAATGGTTGTTCATTGTTTAGAAAATTGTTCTAAAATTCCAATGACTTTGGAATCAGACCATCAATCGTTTACAGAATTTTTCGTTTTCTCTTGCTTTCAAATCTCAAAGCTTCGTTTTCCATCGATCGATACTTAATTTATCTCTTTCCGTGTCTCTCTTTTCCCCTTCAATGCAACGAAAACTCGCCGTCCTTGCCAACGACGCATGGTTCAACCCAACATATAACCGGCTGCAGTCAAGACCACGGACGTTGAAGCAATCGAGGACCATCAGGCAATACTCTACTGTCCGCTTCTAGCGTCGAACCGAGACAAAATCAATATGGTCCTGTGGTTTCGCGACAACGCTGGCATTCCACTGTACAGGTAAGTGATATCCAGGAACCGTCGTACACATGAAATTGTTTTGCTTCAAGAATGAGCGCTCGGAAAAAGCGTTTTTTTATGCTGGAATACTAAAAAGAACTTCGGTCAACAAACGAACGTTGGAAATTCCACTTGAAAAGAATGGCGAAGTACTTTGGTGTCTTTTTAGGATCCATTTTGAACTTTCCGAGAGGTATTGGTATAACTTTTTTTCCTAACTATTGCTTTGTTTAACTGGAAATCTTTATATAAGTGTGTCTTCTACCAATGAGCCAACGTATATAATTTTTTATATGTATTTCCATATGATTTTTAAATTCCAATCAGTGTAGTGGGAATCGAGCATTCTACGAATCAATTGTCGCAATGGTAACCATTTCAAGCGAATCCATCGAAGTCACTAAATTGAGCGTCGCATTAAGCACGTGGAATCGGTAATACCAGCGAACTCCTTTTACGCCTCATGAAATATAAAACCGGTATAAATTGTACCCGGTCTGAACGTCCAACCCGTTCACTGTGCTCTTTGGGTAGATGCACCGCTGCAGTCAACGCGCTGGCGCTGGTGAGCTAGAAAAAGGATGCGGCAAATGCTGGGCGCAATCGTGTGCACACCACCGAAGAGCTGCTGCGACAATGCTACAGCTTCTTGGAACAGGCAGAGAGAGGTCACGAGCTTTTTCGTACAATCCGGTGGAGATACAGAATGTGCACGGAAGGAGTACACCACGAAAAGATGAAGCACCGGCTGGCAAAAAGCCAGGTTAGCTCATCTCTGAGGCAAATATCCTACTTTATACTCGCACGTTGTGGATCCCGTTCACTTTTGCCGAATGCATTCCCACAGCAACCGATGCCGGGTTCTCTGTGGGCCTTTGGCTTTAAAATGGATTGCTGAATGATACGGGACCATAAATCCTTTCGTCCTAGATACCTTCTTTTCCATTTTTTCCGGCGTAGCATTGCAGCTGCTTGGTGCAATCCCACCTCAAAATGCCACCGGCCGTGGTTATGTTCTGGGGCCCGTTTCTTCAATCCCAAGACGTTGTACCCCACACAGTCACATAGTTTCATACACTATTGAGCAGGGATATTTATAGTTCCTACCAGCTGGTAGAAAAGCATGAGCCGAACAAATGCAATGACGTTTTTGGTACCGTCCTTCCGATTGGATGTCACGTTCGTGGCGAGCTGGGCATATATTTCACTATTCAATAAAACTTTCTTTTTTTACTGGAGCAAACAAGCATTCCCGCGAGCAAGGTCTTACATACCATGCCATGGTGTGTTCTTCTTGCGGCCCCGATGGGTAGGAGGTATATGGAAGGAAATTTATTACTCTGCATTCTTGCAGTCGCTAAAACGCAACAAGTTGATGAGCTTAAGATAGAACAAAGTTTTAAGGTTGATTCCTTTTTCACTCGTACAAAGAAAAAACGCAGTTGCTTCGGAACCGGAATCTTGAATTTTTGAAAAAACATGAAACGTATTACTTCAAGAACTCATGCGTAATTCAGTGGCATTTGTTATCAACTTCTCCTTGGTGGCACGACCTCTTGGTCATGCCTGCCCGTTAACACTTTGTTGACGGGCGTTTTTTTCCCAAAACTAGCTGCTGTCACCGGGGCCAGCCGCTCCGGTAACGAACGACCGATCGAAACGGATACGACGAAACGAACCAAAAACCCGTATGCTCGACTATGCAATGGTATGCGTGCAACGTACATGTCCGTCTTTCCATCCTCAACGTTGAGTAAAAAACAGACGAAGATCTTCGTCTCCCGTCAACAAGGTGTTAAGGGCTTACGAGACTTGTTTCCATGTTGTACGTGGATAGTCAGTCCTCTCGTACATGGGAGGGTCCAGTCTCGGTTGGGATTTGAACCCACGCCGTCGAGGTGGTGAGCCCCGGCGTTCATGGGCCGATTTTCTAACCGGCGCTACCGCTCCGCTGTCGCGGGACCAATTTGTTATCTAAAACATTAAACGAAAAAATAACACATTGTGCAAGAGAAAATATACAATATAGTACGCTTGAAGGCAATAAATTCACATTAAAACGTACGCTTAAATGAATATTAACAAGCACAAATTAGTTTATATTTAATAAACCATGCTCTTCAAATTCCAAACAACGTTGAGTACGTGTTTAATAATTGTTGCAGTAATCAAATTAAATACAATTAAAAAGTAAGATAATGAGAAAAATAGGTATCATAAAATCAGTTTTAATAACGCGAAAACACTGAACGGACGAAGAAAATTTGAGACCCTTCAAAACTCAATACTTCCCAGGATCCACTTTACATTTATCTGTTAAGACCACAATCCTCTACCTGTACGTTGCGAAAGGGTTATTATAAGATTTCGGGTAGAGATTCTTTCTGCAAAACAATCTGCAAATTGCATGACTTCTAACCTCAATGATGTCCAGTACAACACCAGGGCAAATGCTTGTTTCGGAATCAACAAATTAATTTTTTGACACTTTTCCAACTCGACACCATTGCTTTCGACCACCATTACTAAGCTGGTTGAGGTCGGCCTAGAATGAAATAAATCTGACGAAAATAATTCTCCACACATTTACCCAACCGCTTCACAAGCGAGAGAAGGGAGGTGGCGATTTAAAGGCATGACCCTCCCGAGGAGCGTTCGTTTTTACAACATATTTGCACTGATAATAAAAAGTAGGGGAAAGGGAATATATACTCACATGCTCACGAACGTATACGGCATTCACGAGAACTTTGCGATGTCCTTTGGTGAGTTCAATTCCGCATGTTTTGTTACGATACCAACTCGGAGTAATTGCAAAGCAGATCTTTCCACCCCGGGAACTCAGGATACGGGAGAAAGGTCCTAAAAAGCACAAGTCACCAATCCGTTCCGACCGGACCTCAGGCTGTAGCACTTTCAGATGTAGCACTTTCTTTAGAGTCGCACCAATTGTATCTTTTTGCCTGGGCTACCAGAGATACGGGGAATGCTGAAAAAGCCAAAATAAAATGGAAATGATAATAACAATTTCTACAGAATCATTGGGACACAACTTCTTTATGGATTTCATCCAGCAAGAGCATCGGAACAGAACAGTTCGTTTACCATTGCAATCTCCAATCTCGGGAAATCGATGATGGTGGTATAGGGGTAAAAGGAAGAACGATTAAGGGTGAAATGTTAGCTGGATAGTTGAGCAACAGTCAAAGGCAGATAGAAAAAAAAGGGTAGTAAGTGTCCGGTTGGTTTTTTGCCATAAACACGAATAAAACCAATGGTGGTCAGTCTAGTAGCATTTGGCCAGTTTTCCCTTCCCATTTGAAAAAACTTTTCCATAATTGCAACTCCAGAGAATCCGAAAAAGTAAATGGTAACCGGTAGAACCATTGAGAAATAAAAATAACTGGCGTACAGAATTTGGGAGTCCGCTGAAGATAAAGTTAGCAGTGCGTCTAAAGGCAGAAAAAGGAGCAAATGGGCGTGTGTGTGTCTGCTGTGGTCATCACCTCATTTCTAACACTCCTACTCACTCTCCGATAACAATGAGTACAATATGACAGTAACTGTCTGATGAGACAACGTGGGGATAATATTTGCGGCAAACTGCGATTTCGGGGACGCGAAAGAGAAATGTGGAACAAAAGACGACCGGAAATCGGGTCAATTCCGATCGCCCGAGAGCAAAGTGCTACGATCGAGACAAAAGACCGTTTTTCCTTATCAACTGGTACGGATTATCTCATTGTTCAGAAGTCCCTGGGATATATCCTGGGCCATATCCCGAACGGCAGCTGGGACGTTTGTTGGACTGTTGGACGAACATCTATTTTGTTTCGTACCATAAAAATAAACCTTTATAAAAAAAACGGAAGGACCGTCGGATTGGAAATAGCTTCGGATAGCGCCATTCCTGAAGTGTACTTTAGATAGTCGCGTTTCTTTGTTATATAAATTGTTTCCAATAGTTTAAAAAAGACTTGCAATATCGAAAGCGGGGCTCTCAAATCCAGCTTCTGTCCCAAACAGGCGATGGAAAGATATTGCGATTGAGAAAAACAACATAGAGTACGAACACACTGAACGTACATACACTTGCGATTGGATAGGAAAACAGCTGGGAATAACGTTATGACCATGAACAGAACATGGAGGCGCCCAGTCGCGTGTAAGCTTGCCAAACCACCACCGAGGATATCACACAACACTGTCTTTGCTGGCGAGAACAAGTGGAAGATAAATTGTTCCACTTTAGCCAGGGATGTATTCGATTATTTTTTATTGTTGCCAAGCGACGTCAGGATATACGCTTGGGAAAATGTTCATTGCGATAAAGCGAATGGCATCGAACAGCACGATAACCCACGGAGACTGCCGTTTGTGTCTAAAGTGTCTACCTAAACAGCAGTACTGTCCGAACGTTGTTTTCCATTAAATCGTGATAAAAAAAAGGATTCCGATAGGGAACGACCCATGACCACTGTGTTGACTGGACGGATGGATATGTTGATTGTTCCGATGAGTGCACGCCGAGACCGAAGTAAGATTTGACGTAACGTTTTTTCGTGTTCGGTTCGACTAAATGATAAATCGATCCCATGGATTACAATACAATACATAAATAGAAATCTACGTGCTAAATTCACGAAATTTTAGCCAGTTGAATGGCGTATAAGTGCCTTACAGGATATTTTCACAAAAGAAATGGTTTTATGTGCAATTGATATACATTCACTAAAAACCAATGAAAAACTAATTTTCTGCGTCAGATAAATTAAATCTCACATATTCGAGCGGAACTCGATGCGATTACAAAAACAAGCCGTTCGAATAGATAACATTCAATGATAACCGATTCGTTTTTATCATGTAAACAATGTCTGATCTCTATCTCTCTCTCTCTTTTTTTACTTTTTCTCTTTTTTGCGCTCCATTTTCCTTCCTTCGAAACATTAAACCCCACCAATCCTAGCCTGGACGTACGAGGTAAATCGCTCAATGACGCCCAGCACTGGTCGGCCCCGCAGGTGTTCGGTCCTCGGGCACGATACATCATCGAAAGTGACCCAGCATATCTGGAATTGAACGTAAGTCGAACATCTTCCAACCGTGACCGAACGTTCGTTCATATTCACTAACCTGTTCCATTTTTTTTTCTCCCTCCTTCCTATGAACCGTAAATTGAAAACTTTTTCCTGCGTTCACAGGAAATTAAACGCCATGACCAGGGAATTTATCGCTGCAGGGTTGATTTCCAAAATAGCCAAACACAAAGCTTTCGCTTCAATCTCACCGTGATTAGTAAGTATGCATGCATCGGTAGCGTCCACAAGCATTCGTTTTCCGTCTTCTAGCGCACATCCATTATCAGACCCATTGATGGAAGGCAATTCTAGCTGTCCGATTTCGCCCGGCTTTTCGCAGCACCTCGAGTGATTGCGAACAAAGTCATTTTTCCTCCATTCGATAGGATTCTGTCTTCACGCAAAAACGGGGAGGAGAATATATGTGGTTAACAAGATTTATAAACTGGCATAAGCGTGGCATACTTTTTCAGAAAGATACGTGAACAGACCCGTTGAATCGGTGTGCATCTTTATTGAACGACAAGTGAGAACGTGATCCATTCGACAACCGTAAACTCACCGAATGACGTTCGCAAAACTCTTTCCTACGAAGAAATATTGACCTAACGTAGGGGTGAAGGGTCCGATCTCATACACTCATATGTCGTTTCTCCTCTCTTTCTTCTCACAGTACCGCCATCGCAGCCAGTGATCCTGGACCGCTGGGGACGCGTCATAAATAGTACAATAATCGGACCAAAGGAGGAAGGAGATGATATAATGCTGACCTGCCGCGTGGTTGGAGGTAATTTATCCTTGGCATTGGCATCCGGCGGGAATTCGTCTGTTTCTCATAAGTTTTCGGTCGGGGTTTGGACTGCAGCAAAGCGTGTATTGACATTTTTATCACTTCAGGGCGATCAATGTAATGACTGTGGGGGAAAAAGAAAGTGAAATGAACGATATCAATGTCAATGCTATATGATATTTTTACTTCCCACTTACTTTCTTATGAAAGAGAATAATGAAGAGAAACCATTCTACTTCTCTTAAAATAGCTAGTGACTTTTTTCTCTATTACATTTTCAACCCATTAAAAAGTCCTTCATTAGTAGTGAATGCATTTAATACTACGAAATAGGAGTGGTATAGGAAGAAGGCTTATAGGTGTTAGCCCCGTGCTTACACAAACTGTATCAAGCTCCAAGGCATCATCATGATACCGACGGCGTACTTTTAAACCGTGAAAGTGAATCGTTGGACGCAAGCGAAGATACCAATTTTAAAATTCAGAAAGGACAAAAACTAACCTACACAACGGTTTGTGAAAGAGGTCGGAAAAAAGTTTAAACGAAAAGCTCATTAACGATCCTATTATATATCAATCAATCTTATCGAATCCACCGTGATTGTTAGTCGACTTGAGCACAACTGTTGCTCCGAGACTGTTGGCCAGTGTTGGTTGTTCTGCCTTCGAAGGGTTGGTTTGAAGTTGCCTTGTCTCTTTTTTTGTTTTCTTCAATGAAGGGGAAAAGTTCAATTCAAAATTCACGACATAGTGCAACATAAAAAGTTGAATATTTTAGATGGAGTCTGATCGCCGGAAACTACCTCTCGCCGGCTATACGACAAAGAATGCACCGAAATTCTCTGTCATTATGGTGGATAGTTGATGTTTTACCATTTTATCCCATCACTTCAATTCCTGGATTTTCATCCTAGGAAAAGAATAAAGCTAAAAGCAAACCAAAACATTATGCGATATTAGTATTGTACGCAAATGCTGTCGCCAGTATTCTTGTTTAGTGTTTGCCATGGCCATGAGGCGAGCATTTTCGCGAGGATGGCATGAGCATTTTCTTTCTCGCCTCTTACGAAGCGTACATTAGCACGTCAAAGTTTATTATCTTGACACCACAACCATTTCGTCGAAGGAGTGGAGTAAGCCTTGAAAAAGCCGAATGCAACCAAAATAACCGAGACGGATGAAAGTTCATATGCACTAAAAAGGAGAAGATGGCGGCCGAGAAGCGGCCGGGCATAAAATTAGGAGGGACAGAGCAATGTAAAACTTAAAATGTAAAAATATTGTATTAGAAATTAATTCATCAAAGCTCTTACCTTGGCTGTACCTTGCCAATGAAATGCGACGTGTCGACCTGCATTAAAATAACTCGCTGAAAGCGGAAATCGAGCAGAATGCCCGGCATTTCGAATCCAACCTGCCGAGGATAGATTTAAAATTCTAAGAAAACCTAAGCTAGAACTGGATGAAAAAACTCGTTGCATACTGACTATTGGTAGTCCAATGAATCTTTAACCGGACGCGCGGGCAAATCTTTGTCGTTTCCATTTCGCTGCATATACGGAATTTTGGTCTATTTTCCACATCATAACTTCGATTGGCGCAGAGCATAGAGCAGTTTCTCTGGATGGTGGAAAAATGCGCAACGCGAAACAATAAATGTACATAAAAATTTCACATTGACTGCAAGTGGCGATGCTAAGAAATCCTGTTCATCAAGGACGAAGCCTTTTACTTTTCTATGGACGTTGACGATATAATATTGCGCATTTTTACACGGGGAATATGGTTCAGCAGGTATATACATCCATGCAAAAAATTATACTTCTTATAATCGGTATCTTCGGAGTGGGCTAGATTCAAACTTCACTACAAAATGCTATAAACTATCACTTCAGTTTGCCATTAAATTGCACTCAACAAAACTTTGACCAATAAAATGTGTGCTCCCAGTAGATACCTAGAGCATTGGAAAACAAATCACACTGCGATGTTTACAATAAAATGTGACAATCCATCTGGAATTTGACAGTCCAATAACCGCAACATTCAAAACAAAAATGACCGTTAAAATCCATTAAACCGAACGAACTTTTCCAAAAGCTGGTTCTACAGCTTGTTTCAACTAAAAAGCATATTCATATTTGAAGGAACCAAAAGATTGGCGAATATGCTACTTGAATACGCGTATACTTCTGCATATGTTTATTGAACGTACAATTTAAACCGAACTGTTGTTTCAGTTTCCATGGTGTTCCCAGCTTCATTCTTGAATGACAGTTGAAAATTCTGATTGGAACAAGATTAGACACGCTGGAGCGTGGTGTTCTCATCAATCGTAATTAAATTAAACGTGCACAGTCTTTGGCAATTTAACTCTGTTGCCGGCATCGTGTAATTACTCTCTGAAGGTGAGTTGAATACTTGCGCTCAATTCAACCCTTGTTCGTTAACAATACAGCTGATGTAAATACGTATGTTTCAATTCCTACTTCGAAATCACAGGGCATTGCCGTGTACAAAGGACGATGAATAGCAATATGTCTGAAATTTACATAGAAGAGCTGGTTGGGAACAAAGAGCAGCAGCAGCCTAATCGGAATAGCGTGATCGAGTTGTCGGAGGCAATTGATGGAGATTAGTTTGTAGGAAGTCCGTGGGTGAGACCTAAGGCCCGTACTGCTTTTTGTTCCAGTTCTAAAACAAAAAAATCCCACTATCCCGATTTCTTTAACCTACGATGATGAAAGCCATTTGATTCGAGTGAAGGACTGTTCCAAAAATACTGTTGAAGTGCGTGATCATGTGTCTTACCGTGTCCAGTATTCAGTCATCAGCACGCAAATAGCTAAGCAGCCAGTGGATGTGCAAATCTTTGCAGTATCTAGAAGTTGTGAGGTTATGCCACATCCGTTTTACGAAGTGTTCTTAATCCCCTCTAAACATTCTCATGCGTGCACTGAGGACATGATGGCTGGCTTCCGAATGCTGCGTATACACCTGACACCTGATACAGGCATGTCATTATGTTGCGATTTTATTGGCATTCGTACCGTATCCGACGAGATATACTGCAGACACGCTTGGGTGCCCAAAACTACTATGCTGCCCATGGTGGCCTTAACCTGATGATTTTTGAGAAAAATTTTACCAGTGAAGCATTTGTCATGTTTAGATTTTCAACGTTCGATGTTGCGGTCCAGCCTTGCAAAAAGACTCTTTATGCAACCCATTTAGCATGCATTGTGCCTCCTTACGAGCGCCAGAACTTACAGGAGCCCGTCGTTGTCGATATGTTTGTTCAATGTGGAACAGCTAGAAGTTTGCCATATAAATTTAAATACCTTTCAAACGGAGTACGTTTCTGTACTCTATGCTTTGAGTTAATTCAAATGCAACATTGCACTCATTCGATTTAAAATAAACCTGAAGCATTTTCTTCCGTTCTTTAATAATCGTACCGATCACAAACAGCTGTGCTCTTGCCAAAGTTTTGCAAGCTTGTTTTTTTTCTTGCTCATATTTTGTCCCTTTCTAACGATCGTATGGGTTAGAAAAAAAATCAAATATTTCTTATGTGATTCCAGAATACATTCTGCAAACATATTTTTTGGGCTAATATTTCGTCCCTTCCCTCATCGTATTGATTAGAAAAGTCATTACATAGTTCTATTTCCTTTTTTGTCATGATCGAAACATATTTTGAAGTCGGTAGCATGCTTTTATATAACATTACCAAATAATAAATTTTTCAAAAAGATTTCTTTTGCGCTTTTTTAGTGTTAAATCATGTATGCATAAATTGAAGGCGCACAGCACTTTTGCGATACATGGCCATTGCAAGCTACGATGAGAACAATCCTACAGTATCTAAGCTATGTGGAAATATTGTTCTGAAGTCCAGAGCTCAGATTATACAGCGTTTTGCTCATCAACAGGCAATTCCAGAAGTATACTAGGATTGTCAAGTGATGGAGAACTACTGCAAAGTACGTCGTCGGACAGCTTTTAATACCAAACGGATTAAGTAGGCAACTGATTATCTACCGCAAAGATTCGATACCTATGAATGGATGACTGTTGTAGATATAGACAATAGCTCATACGTCTTTATATACGGTAGTTCGAAGGGGCTGTTCAGCAAATCAAAAGATCTTGATCTCTATTGTTCAGAGTTTGTTTATTGTATATACAGGTATACGGCGCGAAACGAAATCTAAATCATGCTTAAGCTCACACTAACCGACGAACGAGCCTACTAAAACAATGTCAACAGTCCCCTTTGGACTCGTTTTTTCCTAGTATCTTTGGATTGGTCATTTTTCTACATCAAGACCATGTTAATTTTCATGGTTAAGATTCCTTCACGCATTTCAATGTTAGTGATCAGCACAACAAATTGCACAAGCAAACGCTCCGCTATACCGCAACACTCTACTGTATCAAACAAAACTTCTATAGTGGCTTGTACTAATTATGCTCCGACCTTTTCTTCGTTCCAGGTAGGCCTCAGCCTGACGTGCTCTGGTTCATCAACGATAATCTGGTGGATAATCAGATTGAGCAGAACACCGGAAACATTATCGAAAATCGCCTGCTGTGGACGTCCGTCCAGCGGCATCATCTTCATTCGGTATTCACTTGTCAGGCGTCGAACACAAAGCTAATGCAGCCCCGGACGAGCAAGTTCGTGCTCGATATGTACCGTAAGTTTCGAGTATTTTTTTTTACTACTTTACCAACGTCGTTTGCCGAAGGGTGCCACCATCAATCTTTTCCCTTGGTTACCAGCAGTTAGGAGGAAAAGGATAAGACAGAAAAAATGGCAGCTTCTCGGAACCGTCAATCAGCTTCGAATGGAATTCGCAAAACGATTGCCACCGATCACATGCTCCAGACATGGCAACACTTATGCCCTCGAAAACATCTCAAATGGTTCCAGATGTGGTCATGAGGCATGACCCCGATGTCAGACTGGTTGACGAATGTGTCGAAAACCGTGTGCTCACGCTCGAGAAATGCAATCTGTTTCTCATCTGCCGTCGTTGGCTGACAGGCACAATCAACTTCCGAATGCCATTCGGCTTCGACGACACGAACGTGAGGCTTTCAATTGAGAAGAAATTCGATTTTAAAACGTCGATCTGCAGAATTTATTTCAACTCCATGGGTCGGATGCTTGTACATATTTTCATTCATAAAAACGGAAACAATCAATGTTACGTACTACATCAATTTTTACGTACTACAGTAATTGGCAGTGGCCTCATTTTACAAAACATTGAATAATTGTTAGTGTTTGTAAAAAAATAACAAATTACCAGACAGGGCATTTTTTAAGTAGAAATATGCGCAATCGTTTGGTATTCACTCATTTCCATTATCACATTAGTGCATCATGTTCCTCGGAAAAAAATCATTAAAAAAGAACCTACTCAGTTCTTAACGGTTAGTGCACGCGAAACATGATTTGCTTATTCAAACAACGCATCCCGGTTTTCCTTTTCAAATAAACTGAACCAATTCTTAAACAAGCACCCATGAGAAACATTATGCTGTGGGCTTCCACAAAAAACAGCGAGTGTAGAACATAAAAAGAAGCGAACAGGACATCCAACTAACTGCTGCCGAAAGCATTTCAACGCAGGGAGATTTTGAACTGCTAAAAAACCAACTGCCTTTTTCCCTCCTGTTTTGACTAAACCTAACCAACCAAAAACCCACAGTAAAACCGTTGGCGGTGAAAATTCTCAACTCGACCGAATCGTTGGCCGCACACAAGGAGTACCAGATCGTATGCCAGTCGACCGGGGCGCGCCCGAATGCGGTCATCCAGTGGACGAAGGGCAAGAAGACACTGAAACGTATCAAGGAGCACTCCGTGCGCAACACCACCGTCTCGGTGCTGACCTTCGTGCCGACGGTCGAGGATGATGGTCGGTTGCTCGGATGTCGGGCGCAGAACCCGAAGGTGGTGGGACTTTTCCTCGAACACTTCCAAAATATCAGCGTGCACTGTGAGTATTATCTCCTGGCAAACCTCATCAACGTTTATGATCCTTTCTTCTTCTTTTTTTTTATTCTTCTTTTTTCATGGTTAACCTTGATGGTAGATCCTCCGGTAGTTATCCTTCATCTCGGCTCCACCCTAGCAATGGACGACATCAAGGAAGGCGACGACATCTACTTCGAGTGCAAGATACAATCAAACCCGGCTTGGCGTAGACTAACCTGGCTGCACAATGTAAGTAGTGTTCATGTAGTTCTGAAAGTCCCAGGGCAGAAAGGTTAGCCAGTGCGGATTTAATTTGTGCTTCATCCTCTCTCACAGTCGACATCCCACATTACCGTTGATGCATACTACTCTCTTTCGCTCGCTAGTAATCCTTCGTTAAGGGACGGCCGCGAAACTCGTTTTCCAAAATCTACCCAACGTGATTGTCATCGGCATTCCGTTGGTCACAAAAAGTACATCATTTCAGCTTTGAAGCATGTTCGAGGCTAATGCCTACATTGAATTACATTTCTGTACGTTCCATTTCCAATTTTTCCACTGGTATGATGATTTACCCGGATGATCTGATGCTGTAGAGTTAATATCGATACGTTATGTATTTTATGAAACGTGTAATTATGTAATTGGTGAAATTGAAATGTTTAAACCATTCCTTATGGGATGAAATACTTTCAGATCGATGCATAAAGCTTAACCTTATTGGCCTGCTTTACATTCCAGGGAGTGCAACTACCTCAAAACTCGTCGTCGACGAAAATCGTTCGCTCCAACCAGAGTCTGGTCATACAGAAGGTGACACGATACTCGAGCGGCTCGTACCAGTGCGGGGCACTCAACTCCGAGGGAGAAACGCTAAGCAACGAGATCATACTCAATATCAAATGTAGGTAGAGTGTATATTTTATTCCTACGTAAAACTAGACCATCACAATATTCGAAAACAGCTTCTGCACAAAATGGGTCTGCTCTGTTGTACGTCAAATAAATGGATTTTTATGTACATAATCGTGCAACCCATCGCACGTCCATCAATCATATTCAGGGCACAAGCGATCGCTTCATATGATAAACACCCTTTTTTGCTTCCTTTCACATTTGTTTTATTGGATGGAAAATATCGTCCATTTTTTCACTAAATGCACGTGTGTTTGCTTTAGGCACTGTTGATAATAATCACGGGACGTATACATAGCGCCTATAGCTACTCACTTTCTATTCTTCTCGCCCTTTATTGTATGATTTTCTCCTCTTCGTCACAGATGTTCCACTATGTGCCACTGATAAGATCGTCAGCATTGGCGTCTCGCTGGACGAAACAATCACTGTCAGCTGCGACATCATCACGCATCCCCTGGCAAGGTACGTGAGGAACCGAGGTGCCATCCTTCTCCTCCGTGTTCTTGTTTCCCCTGTGTTTATGATGGTTCCACTTTCAGCAAATTTTACTGGCGCTTCGAGAACTCGGAGGAAGTGCTGGAGATTGAGCAGCAGCGGTTTTCCAACAATGGCACGACGAGCCAGTTGCACTACACGCCGACCAGCGAGCAGGACTACGGGACACTGTCGTGCTGGGGCACGAACGAGATCGGCACGATGGCTGAACCGTGCATTTTCCACCTGATTGCTGCCGGTACGGATTGAACAGATGTGAAGCACAATACTGATTTCTGTTTGTTTGTTTGTCCCTCGATTCCGAGATAACAAAACGCTTCCGGGAGCATTTTGCATCGCTACGAGGTTACCAATCGATGAAGAATAATATTTTTACGCTGGAGCAAACCTCCTTTCCTTGCTGTCGCATTGTCTCCAGGAAAGAATTGTCATTCATGGCTAACATTGAACAGACCTTTGCATGAATGCCGTCCACTGCTTTGTTTTTGGTTTCAATGCAGCAATCGTTCTAAATACGGAGTATTATTTACCATAAACCATCACCATTACACCCCATGAGGTCACAACAAGAACAAATCAACAGGGATGTTCTTCTCCAAGCTAAACGACCCTTGTTCTGATCTTTTTAATCACTATTAAACCCTTTCCTTCGGTTCGAATCGGTTAGAAAACTTTTGCTTCCATGAGTGTTGTATTATATTTTCGTCTTGTATGTTTTAAATTACACAAATTATTTTCAAAGCTAACAAGAAAACTCATCCGTTCGGATTTGATTTCAAAAATCTTTGCTTGATTTTACACATACTACGCACAGGTCTACCGACGTCGGTCATCAACTGTTCGTGGCGCAATTTCACCAATGCATTCGAGGTCTCCTGCCACCAAGGGTACGACGGTGGTCTCAAGCAATCGTTTGTGCTGGAGATGATCTCCAGGAGATACCCCGGTCACAGGTAAGCAAAATTGCAACCGTTCGTGCTTTTATCGTCCATCAGCTTATTCCGTTTCCTTTCTTCAACTTCCGGTTTCCCTTATGCAACTTCAATCTCTAGCATAAACTTCACCAACGCCGAGGAACCCATCTTTAGCGTCACTTCATTCGATCAGATCCGCCAGCAACTCCCGACCGCCCGGCAGCCGGACTCGCTCAAGCTCTACGTCTACTCGGTCAATCAGAAGGGTCACAGTCCACGGATCTTCATCGCCGATCTGCTCATACCGGCCGCAGCAGAAGATCCCGCACCGATGGGCGACCACAAGTCCACCCTCCTGACGCCCATCCTCATCGGTCTGTTCCTAACCATTGTACTGATCATCATCATCATCATCGTTAGAATTTATCTGAAATCTAAAAGACTTAAACAAAATATCAATAAGGAGAAGCGGTACACGGAGGAGTCGAAAAATACGCTCCTTTTGGTCGATATATCCAAAGTAAGTAAGGGTTAAAAGCAAGACAGAATAAAAAGCGCAACGTGCATGGAAGGGAGAACAGGAAAGCGATTCTTCATGCATCCGATCCATGTGTGTATGTCTTATTCACCTCTTTTTCCATTGCTCCAGAAGGACAAACCCACGAAAACCACCAAATGGATGAACAACGTCGGTAGCAGCATCAAAACGAAAACGAAAATAGAAACAATCGACGACGAGCAGGATCCCGATCTGATACCGGTAAGTGGCTTACCTTCGGACTCACCCTTTTTTCATCTCCCTTGCAACTTTTGACAGGACTGCAGATTTGCTTCTATTGAATCTGTGTTCTTCGGGGCATTTCATGTTTTCATTCCCTTTTACTCCACGTCACAGTATCCTCGCCTGACGGACATTCACCAGGAGGAGCTGATACCGATGAACTCGACCGGTTCCTCATTCACCATCAAGCAGCAGCACCATCACCAGCCTCAGCAGCAACATAAACAGCAACAGCAGCAGCAATCGGACATCGAACAGGAAAAGGACAAAGATCGGTTGTACCAGCAGCCGAAACCAATCATCCTACCAGGCACCAGCTACCGGGACGAGGAAATCTCAGTGGCGGAAATCAACCTAAAAGGAATTGAGGACTTCCTAATGACAAACCGGGTACCGGAAAGTTGTGTGTGATATCGATCGATCGGAAACCGTAGTATTCGTAGCATTTCGGGGGCCGCTTTTTGGACCCCCACGCTGAGGGAAAACTTGAGTCAACCGGGAGAGCGAGGAAACCGGTTCCGCTCGGTCTGGTTATCCTTATGTTGTCATCATGGGCTTTGTCTAGCTTGTTTCCATTTTCCTCTCTCTTCCTTCTTTGGTGTGCGATTGATTTGATTTAACCCATACGAGGTTCATCTGCCTCCCGTTTCATAGTCCTCCTCCGAATTTGCTTCCCTTGTTTAAGTTTCCTTCGCCAAGAAAACTTGTCGCCAAAGAACAACTTTCCAAGCGCACCGGATGGAAAAGTTATTTGCATCCGAAAAGTAGAAGTAAAACTGAATCAAAAAGGCTTCACCGACCGTTTGGTCAGGCTACTGGAAATAAGCTCAAAGAGACGAATGGTCATGTCTCGACCAGCTAGCTAGTATTGCCGATGTTTTGCGTCCTTTTTGAAAAGGATTTTCTCGAGTGGAAGAGAAACATCGGAAAAAACAAGAGAGAAAAAGATGGCTTATACTGATGGGAAAAGTACACCGTAAAACAACTGAACCTTACTAAATCAACTTGGCAATAGTAAATGTAAAGTAAACTAAAAGTTAAGCAAATAACTACAAACTGTTAGTTGGTAAAATGGCGCGATAAAGCCAAAACTAGGACAATTGGCGCCCGTTCCCGGATGGCGCGCTATTGTTGTTCATGTTGCGAGATTACGCTACGAAAGAGAGAGACAGAGAGAGAGAGAAGTATTCATACAATGCTACAATAAATCAACGATGGAAAATATGGAAGCAAACTAAAACTGCTCTACTCAATATGGAAGTGTACCTAACTAGGATTGAACGATATAATTGAACGAAAAAAAAAAACAAACGTGTATTATTGTACTACTGCTCCTGCAAAAGATAAAAGAATTAATATTAAACATTATTATGTTTATTACTTTTATTAAGTATATTATATCGATTTGTGTAATTATGAAAAAGCAAATGAAATTGTTTGTACAATAAAAATGAAAAAGGTTTTACAAGAAAACATGACATAGTTTCGTTTTACTTGTTATGATTACTTTTTCTCTAGTGGAGCGCATCGGATTTTATTTTCAACCCGAATTATTGATTTCGATTATCACGCAATCACGATTGCGTTTCGATTCTTTGAAGGCTCGATATTTTTAATTCGCGATCGAAAGAGTTTTATTATTTTTATTTTTGTTTTTTAAACATGCAAATCAGGGAATCGGATGAGGAAAATACACTTAACCGCAACCACAATCGCCGACTGCCACTGCAAATTATTTTATTTTATTTTATTTTACGCTTCGTCTCCCCTACCGTTGGAAATCTGTTAACCGGAACCGGGTTGGGGTTCGGATTTTCACACGCACGTATGAATTGAATCCAACACCGGACAGAGGTGCGCTTCGGATGCCGTTAAACCCTACCTTTGTCGATATGCTTTTACGCCTTTACAACGGTCCGCAATTTCTGTTTCACCTACCCAACCGGAAGTGTCGAAAAAAGGCGTTCGCCGCTTAATTTATCGACCGAAAAAGAAAAGGACCCTCTACAATCGCTACCGTTTCTACAGCTACTCGCTTTAGCCCATTTCCGAAATTCTTCTACTGACCAAAAAGGTTCAATATGGAAAGCCTTTTTACCCGGTCGCTGCTTTTTGAAAGTGAGAGACCGAGTGCCTTAAGGTTAAGGAAAAATACCCTTCTGAATTTCCTATTGAGGCAGGTAAACTTTCATGAATCATGCTTTACCACCCCACTCGTTAGGTCCACTTGAACCTCTAAAAACCTGTTGATTGTGGGAGGCGCCATACTCATTTGAGTCATCCCAAACGTTTCCGGTTCTTAGCAGCCATTTGTCCCGGGATCTTCAGGAATAAAGGGAGAAAAAACGGATTGGAAAACGACCAACGTGATCCCTTTGCTCTGCCCTTCCGGAAGTCATTACAAGATTGAACGAAGGTGTAGCTCGGAGTGACCGGAAAGGGAGGTGAAAAACCTGTGGACCATTCTGTAAAACCGTTCTCAATTACATAAATCATCCCGAGCGGGAACAGAAAACTCATCCCTACTGGCATGCTCTTTCGCTAGACGGAGGATTGTTGAGTTAATCAGCAAAAGCAGGTCACGAATTTCGATCTCCCGGGCGAACGGAATGCGACTCAGTTTGGCTGCTGAGTTTCCCGCTGACGGAAGTTCTTTTGAACCGGAAAAAGTTGAACCCCATTACGGATTTCATTGGGGAAAAATGTTTTCCTTTTCGTAGGGGAAAAGTTCGAAAAGCACATTCGGAGAAGTATTTTCCAACAACCTTCTATGACGCGACGTTGCTTCGATTTCACCTCCCGGGAAAAATGCGAACACATAACAGCATAAATCTGATCCAATCAAATTTGACGAAAATTGATTTCGAACATTTACTTCGTTTGCCCTTTTCCGTACTTTCGTGGGACAAACGGGAGGCCGCGTGCCTCGCGTTGTGTTTGGGAGTTGACTATTCGTTCATCTGTCACATGATTATGTGTGTCTCTGCTCAGAATAAAAAAACAACCCTGGTGGCAAAAGTATCGCCTCCGATTGAGGCAATAAGTTAACGACTTCATGCAACCTCCGAGAGTTCAACGATCAGTTTCCTTCTGCTTTGCGTGATCCAAATTCCGACACCTACACAAACCGCATTCTGGGAGGCTTTCCGCGTACAAGAAAGAAAAACGGCACGCCTCGAGTCAGTGACTGATGGCAACTGAATCAATTGATGTCTGTATCAATACTCGCTCGTTTTTGCACATCCGACCTCTTTCCAGTCTGTCTGTTTAACAGACAACACATGATAACGCCTAGTGAAAGATGATCTTCTTGGAGAAAGATGATTTAATTTCCTTGCCATGAGCTCGTCGAAGGAAATACTACGAAAAGCGTCTGTATCTGGTATAGAGATTATCATTTGTGCGAGATTGTTTCACCCCGATTTGGGGGAAGGAAATCCGGGCGTGTTTACGCCACCATCATCATTACGCATGATGGAGAATAATGATGGAGACAGCAACAATGAACATAATAAGTGAATGATGGCAGACATCATGCACACTAAAATGCACGTGTTAAATCCGATACGGTGAAAGGGATATCCCTCCCCCCGAGAATTGCTGAGGGGGACGATCGCCTCCCATCTCTTCTGCTATTCAGCTCCATACACGATAGAGCGGGGAGAATGATGGATGTTTTTCCAGTCGACCGAATAGACAATATATAGCGAACGTGGAAACATATTGTAGTACGTTTCCGAGACCAGTCAACTTATGGAACCGATTGTTTTGTTATGAGTTTATGCATGTTTTAACAATGCTGTATGGAACGCATTGATATGGTCATACATTCGATAAAACATTATCCATCATGCAGAGTATAAATGAAACGGAAATTATAGTGTTTGTTACCCTAAAAGCTAGCAAGAAAAAGTTAAAACTACGGTTACACAAATTCAATTAATAATTGTAAAACTAATACAAAAACATCATTAAATTTAACGTCAACATAAAAAAGTAAGTACGTTGGAATAAAATTCAAGGAAGATGATTTCAATTCAAAATTACTGAGTTTTTTCGCTACATTTCGGTTGTGCAAGTTAAAGATTGGCAAATCTTTAACTGAATTTACATTGTTTCAAACACATATCCAAACACGTTACAAAAAGCTCGTCATAGTGATCATAGTCGTTCCCACGGCAACTGTGCCGTGTTTTCCCAGACGACTATTTTTGAAGTTCGACAGTCGAAAAACACATCAGGTATGCAAAGCGTGCTCAAACACAAACAGTTTTTCACCACGCCAACATCATCGCAAATGAAACTTAAGCCCTTTCGGGCGTCGGAGAAGAAGAGGTGGTAGCGAGGAGAGTGAAACAAACGAACGAAATACGAAGAAAAACAGCTGGAAAATGTTAAAATTTCAGTGAATTGATTTGCTAGCATGAAGGAGACCGAGTCAACCGTGAACTTAAGCATTTCTTCAAACAATTTCCTCCCACTTGTCGCCACCGTCACCACTCGAGGACTGCGATGGATTGGAAAGACTGTTGTCCGTCGGCTGCCGGTGGGCGTAGAATACTTTCGCAACTGTTAAGGGAGATTTTAAGCCGCCTTCACCCGGGGATCCGATCGTCCTTTCCGAAGGGCCTTCATTTTCTTCTACGAGCCATCGAACAGCAAACTGTTGCTGCGGCAGGTGTGGGCCGCATTAGGGTAAAGTTCTGCGGTTGGTTGATTTTCTTAAATTCATTTCTCTTCAGGTTTTACTTCATTGCGGCCCGGCATCGACGGCATGCTCCTAGCCACCCGACCAGTTCGATCAGAGATTCTGCTCACGTCTCATGGCTCACCCGGGCCAGGGATGGGCATTTTTTTTTTGATGACTGAAGGTCCTTTTCACCACATTATAGGCTTGATGCAGAAAGCGTCAGCTTGACTGTTTTTCACAAGGTTTAGTTTTTCGTTAAAATTGAAAACCAGCGCTATCAAAGCTAAAAAGTTTGTCACACCATTGACACACACGCCTACACGCATATTCAGCCTACAAACGATTTGTTTGTCCCGAGGAAAACCATTACCATCCGACCTTTAGTTCTTGGGGAGGTGCAAGCAAACCCATGGAAGGACGAACACGTAGGAAAATCCATTCGGTCGGAAGAATGTGAAAAGAAATGTGCCAACCTCAAGCTCGGTGGCTGCCCTCCGGCTCCGGAACCCGATAAAATGTGCCATGGGACGGCTGAAGTGTGCAAATAGTGTCCAAAAGGCGCCAGTAATGCGCTCCGAACCTTTAGTTTAGGGCGCAAGGAGATGAGTGAACTCACAAGAAAAGCGTCGCGTCCGGGAAAGCCATCGGCCAAATGGGCCGGGCGGGATGAGACACGGACACCGGAAGCAAACCAGCCATCCACGTGTGTGTCTGTGTGTATGTGTGTGGGAATGTGTGGTGAGCAAATATTTGAGCTATCATCATTTCACTTCCGAGAGATAGGAAGCTATTCCAGCATCGGATCGGAACACTCGTAAGAACATAACCTTCATCCGTTTTCTGCCATCCACGCACGTGTCAACCGTACGTATGTGTGTGGGTGTGTGTTGAATAGTAATCTCCACATAGGCTGTATTAGCCTATCGCGTCCATTTTCCTTGACCCGGAGGGCAACAGAGGTCTCGTTCGGTATCATTCCGTTCTATCTCAACATCTACCGTCTGTGAAAAACACAACCGGAACTGTAGTGTTGTGCCGTCAAAAGGGAAGAAAAGCTGATAAGAAAAGTGGCGAATAACGGTCGCACCAATTGCTGATGCCTAACCGTGCACCGACCCGAAAGGTTTATGAGTGCTGAAGAAAAGAAACGGATTTTCCTTCACTATTTTTGGGGCGGAGAAAAGTAAGTTGCAGGAATTGTGTCGCTTTTACTTCTAGGGCATATATTTTCACAATATTAGAACCGAGTCGTATGACGATGTTGCCTATAGATAACCTTGGATAAAACCACGCGCTAACTTCAATATAATTTTTATTATTAAAAATACCTACGAATCATGAGCCCCTTTTAATTTATAGCATTTGATAGAGGGTTTCTTACACATTTCTCTTCGGATATTTATTAGGCAACGATCATGTTTTTATTTTTAATTTTTTTTTATTTTTCGAATTGATTAGGCATGTCAATTCTAATGAAGAATATTCATCATTTTATTACTTGTCATAGTGGTTCAGAAATGTTTATTAATTCATACCGGAGTGTCACAGTCCCACTTTTCGCAGGTGTCCTTTTTCTTCGGGAGGCATAGAATTTTAAAGATAAGAACACATAATATTGAAAAATGAGTGGTAAAAGTAAACATAAAGAAACAGGAGTCATTACCCAGCCATTGCCATGTGGCATAACTTTTTTTTTATGCTGCAGGTGACACCTTGGTTTCAAATTTCGTCCACACTTGGGCGTTGAAAGTGTTAAATTACTTTCCACGCAAAAGCTTGCTTTTGTTCAGATGCCCGTTTTTTCACGTGGGTGCGGTGCGGGAATGTTTTTTTTTAATTTAAAATGTATATGCCACTTTATCTTCGCCGGTGGGTTCGCCTACCACGCGAAAAATACACGAACAAATGGAGGATATGTTTCGTGTTTTTTACCTTCATCATTCAACCATTATTTTCATTATTTCCACGCCGTGTTAGTGGGTGGGCGTTTTATTTTCTTTTGTACCGTTTTTGCAACAATCAGACTTATAGTTTCTCTTCACTCTTCTGTTTTTCAGGGATATGTTTTAATCCGTTGTAGGTTTCGATTCTCGTTGATTTGGTTGATTTTTTTATGAGCCCATCATTTTGTATTTCATTTGGTTTACTTCAGCATCCCATCCGGTTAATTTTAAAACCAACTTCTCGTTGCACAAATCGGTACAAAACGTGAGAAAAAAAATACCGGAGCCCTTTTCCCTCATCTGGGATCTACGTATACGAGGATACGACTTGAACGTAAAACGAAACTGACATACTTTCAAACAAGTGCAATTTGTGCATGTCCAGTTTTTGTTTACTTGGGTCCCTGGGTCCATGTCATTTTCCATGAGGTGGTGATAGTGTTGGTGTCCAAAAACGGTAGGGGTGGATGGGGTAATACGCACCCCTTAAGGAAAACTATAAAATTTTCTATCAACTTGGTTCTTGATTGTTGATTTTATCACTGAATAGGATTCATAAAGGTTTAAACTAGTTACCAGTTCAGGAATGTTTGCTTTTTTCGCTAAGAAAAACGTAATTTTTTCAGTTTTGAAAAACTTCAATTTTTGATCGATCAGTATCTGGTTGAGGCAAAACGCACCTTTGCTAGGGGTAATACGCACCACAACATAGGGGCAATACGCACCACAACAAAGGGGCAATACGCACCACAACAAAGAGGCAATACGCACCACAACAAAGAGGCAACATCTACTGTCAAATGAAGATAGTTTGTTTACAAACTGGTGCATTTTACCCCGACATACTGGGTGCATATTGCCCCCATTCATAGTTGAACACATTTTCAACTAAAATATGAGTAAATCTGCATACTTCCCGAAATTTTCATGAACAGTCTCAAGCACTGATTCTCAATTCACTAAATTTCGTATTCCTCGTGGGTAAATATCGGTTTTTGCACTTAATATTCCTTAGCGGAATGGTACGTCACATTATAACAAAAACTGTCTGAGCTGAGAATGATTTTGTTTTGCGTTTATTTCGCGTTTCTGTTGATGTAGAGGTATCAAACTCACAGGGTGACCATATTTTAGTTTGATCTTACAGGGTGACTACTTTTTACGCGTCCAAAACTCGTTTTTCAAGGGAAATTTGAAAGGGTGCGTATTGCCCCAGGGGTGCGTATTACCCCAGCCACCCCTACTATAATTCAATTATTATTACCAGCCAATTAAGTTCTGTTTGATGTTGGGCACTTACGGAACATCGCCGTTTCGGTTGAAAATTTTCAATGAAAAATAGGATGCGGAAAGCAAAAAAATATATGCATAATTATTTTCCACCCATGTTCAACGGAGTTGGAAGAGAGAGAGTCGCTTGCACCGCGTGGTCGCGCAATTCTATTCATGTATCATGTTGGCACGAAAATAATGTCATGTCTGTTCGGCAATTCTACGCAACCCTGTTTTTTAAACTGCCTCGCCTTGTCATCCCAGTGATTTGCTCCTCTGAAACTAAAAGGAAACGGACTTGTCCTATCCAATTGCGATGGTATCGTGTGTGACAAAATGTGTAACATTAGTCAACCATTTTTTTACTTTTTTTTTACTTTTATTATCTTCCCAATCGCGTCCCAGGTCAAACGCCAATTATATAAAAGTAATATTTTCCACACGATAAATTTTTCGTAGGTAGTTTTAGTATGTGAAGAGGTTTGCTCAACAAATTATAGATTGACCAGATAGACGCACGGTTGCCAGACGTTGAGAAGGGTTGACAGTTTTGGGGTACAAGCCATTTTTAATGCTAGATTTTTCTTAACCTCTGTGCACGTGCATGAGACAAAGATAAAGTAGATTGGTTGAACCAATCCATCGATTTTAAGTTGATTTTGCAGTGAGATATTTGTACGATGGTGTTTAACCACTTTGTTACGCCGTAAAAGAAACGGCTATCCTATATTAATCCAAAGAAGTAAATAATGTTTTAGTGTGTCCTCTAGGAGAAGAATGTTCATCGCTCCAACAAGTGAAGCCTGCTTGTCATGTTGAAGGCTTCACCGACCTGGTCCAAAATGGTTTCATTTCATTCAAGTTGCGCCCAAAGAAAATGTCAGCTTCACCTTTATTAACCTCACGCCCATCCCGTGGTTCACACCTGATCCCTGAAGCGCTGGCCTTCCTGGTACCGGCACCAACGCTTCGATCACGATTAAACCTAATTGATGGCAAAGTGACTTCCCTTTGTGTACCGGTCCGGATCCAGTACGGTTCGATGCCTATCCAGTTACATTCTCATCCTGCTCACCATCGTCCAACAACTCAACGAGCAACCCATTATCTTTCACTTTTCATCGGTCGGTCTCAAGGCCTTTCGGATACCATCGCTCGAGGTGTTATCTTAGAGTGCAAAGCCGACGAAAAATACTTCAAGTAAAAAGGAAACTTTGCTAAAGAAAGTCCCCGGTCTGAGAAAGAGCTCAAATGGCAACATCGTTGATCGGACATCGAATCTTCCGCCTAAGGACTACCAACAGGTCTCCAAGGTTCGAGTTGAAAACATTAATTATCCTTTGGGGATCCTTTCTTTCCTCGTGACGCACCTGGAAAGTCGCAGTAGAGGTTGCATAAAATTTTGTTACCATTTTCATCGGACTTTACGAGGAGGGACTATGAAACCTAAATTATTGCGCCGGTAAAACGACGTCCCGCTACGCAATTTCTTGCTGTTGGAGAAGGAAAAGGTGTTACCTGACCTGGAATGAGTGAGGTGCAAATTGGGTGAGGCATTGGACAGTGCTAAATTATATGCTAAAGATGATGGGAGTTCCCTTTATGTACGACATCATAAGCTTCCATTTCGTTCAGAATCTTTCATCATTAAAAACGTACCGCACCGTAGTAAAGATTATATTTTATGATATTTTGCGAGAAATAGACCACTCCGTAGTATTTCTTTTACGTTAATAACTTCTGTTATGAATGTACTTAATAGTTGAGTAAACGTTCTACTATATTAAAATTATTCATCATCGCTGGAGGACATTGGTTCGGTTGTGATCCAGCGAATATTATTCTTTTATGTCTACAACCAAAACTCAATACGCTACCCATACCTTAGTATGTATTTCATTTTATGTAGGATTCGATGAACTTTTGTGATACATTTATGTACCTTTGGTTATTCTTGTAATGGACAGTTGTAGTTTGAAACTACGGTACACTATAATTAAATCTAGCTCATAACTAAAATTTAATACTTTAACAAAAACGACTAACAGAAGCAATGTTATAGAGCTCAATAAATTGCATCGATTACCGTACAAAATACATGACACGTCTCAGAGGTACAACACTGCGTTTGCTCAATAGAGTCGAACAAAATGTCGTGTAGAAACATTAGCAAAATATAGTGTGATAAGCTCATATTTTTACATTCTATAAAATCTAAGTAAAACGGCAAATTCAATAGAAATTTGTTTCATAAATTCATTTGTTTTTAATTGAAAACCTCTCTGTGGGAAGTTCCTTTTTCAGTTTATTTACATTTCTGAAGTGTGTAAGAGAAAGGAATGAAATATTAAATCTACCAAAAGTTCACCGGGTTGCTCAAATTGGCTTTGCTCCATATTGAATTCAATGAAAACAGAGACGCAGAAACATGGATAAGAAATGTTACACACTCTTTGGTGAAATTCACATTCATCGTTGCACAGTCACAGGTTCCCTGCCTTTCCGCCATGATTTTCCATCCGGAACAAAATGACGTACTGCTACCATCAACACCTGCGATAAGGAACGCACGATAGATAAAATAGTTAAAAGTAAGGATGAGGGGAAAGAAAATGCACTAAACCATAGCAAACACATTTTTCTTGCATCTTTTTTCCCTCACTTGGTTGATAGATATTTTTGCAAGTCGAAAATCGCATACACGTACCTTATTCATAGTGATATGCACACGTGCAGCAAAGATGCAAAGTACAGCAAAAATCTAGCAGAAAGAAACTATCTGCCTGTCGATGTTGGTAGCTGAATCAATTTACCAAATTGAAGCACACACCAACTACATTTAAAATATGCATTGAACCTGCCACCGCACCTTCTTCCGCACTCCCACATTCAAGCATCCCCTGAAATTGAGATACGGTATGTTATACGATTCGCTTGTGATTTTGATGCTTTTTCAAAGGAAAAACAAGCGTTTGCCGAAAAGCAACGCTGATCATCGTTCCGGCTCATTTATCTACCAAACATAGACATACAAACACACTCGCACATACGTGTGCACCCGGCGTGACTGATGGGGAAGACGGAAAGTGTTTACTTCTTCCTTCAGGTCCGTCGGGTGGTGTAGGGAAACACGTTCATCATAAATATGGAGCGGGACAAAGGAGACGGGACGCGGCGGTAGCAGCATCATGCCGAGGCCATCGTCGTCTTCACCTTGGAGTGAAATCTCGAGACTGCTAACGAGACCTCAACTAGTGCCAATAGCCGTGACTTCGATGCCTCGAGCGAAGGAGTTAACTTATGTAGCACTTTAACCGATTCGCACAATAAAAGGATCCGCAGGTCGACTGAGGCGCCGGAGCTGATGCTCTTCGAGACCGAGACCGGCATGAGGGACAGCCAGAGAAGCTTTTAGGTTGAGCAGATAATTTAGCTAAGTGTTCGACCGTCGGACAGGTAGATGAGGAATGTGCTTCTCGAGAGGAAACATCAGACTTGTTTGGGCCGCATTTGAAGACTTTCGGCTAAGTATAATTACCTTAAAAGCCGCATTCTGACTCTCGCTCTGTGTCGTTCGTGTTGCTGTTCAACAATTCCCCCGTACGATTGAGCTGTGGATAAAATTCTCCTTCACTAGCTCTCGGGTCTTTGACTTCCCTTGCTGTTGGAAAATATCCAATCAACAGCCCTGATGAACGAGCTGACTTTCACCGACGAAAACATTAGCATCTTTCACCAAATTCGGCATAAAATGTTGTTGAACCTGTTTATGTAAATTAATTAAATCCCACTCAGACACTGTTACTACTGGCAGCCGCTACGGACACCCGTGCATGTTCCAGCCGAGCTTGGCAGGATTCCGTAAACGCTTACTACGAATATAATTACCAAAACATCCACGGTGCCTTTGTGAATCGCTTGGGAAAGGCAAATGGACGGGTATGCATAAGAGAGAGAAGGGAAAAATCTACTAAACTCGGAACGTAAAGACCCTGCTCTGAAAACCCTAGCGGTTTTTAACGAAATGCTTCGAGCTTTTGCTTTAAAATGCTACGTTACGGCGCAGATTATCCCCCAAACGATTGAGCGAGGCCGGCAATGCTAATCGTTCGGTTCGTTACCCAAATTTTGATTGCCGTAAAAAAAACTAACCTAACAAGAAAACGAAAAGATGATTTGAATAATGTAACAATAAAACTCCCTTTGATCAATAAATTCCAATAGACACATTTGGCATAGAGTTGAGATTGATAGTCTATTGAATCTTTCGTATTATCGCTCGAAAAAGTTCTCTTTATTATTCTGTGCTATTTTTTTTTATGTGGCCGACATTCCCTAGTGGGACAAGGCCTCTTCTCTGAAGAGAGTTTCTGGGACCGAAAGACGGTACTTTACAGATCGGTTGCCGGACTCGAGATTCGATCCCACACCTGGGGCGTGACGTTTCCTCGCGCTACCGCTACGTCAACAGCTCCGTTTTCTGCGCTATTAGTACTCTGCTATTCATATTAGTGCAATTCATATTCAAGTGAATATAACGCTTGTTTTTAGCCTAAAACTGTATCGACATCGACAACAAGCATTAGAACGTACACACTCGAATAGATTGCTCCAATGGTTAGCTTAAAGTTTTTTGATCCTTATGAAATTCTAATAACAAGCGTGTTAATTACTTTTCACAATGTAAATAACAGGCGTCAGTAAAAATCGAAATCCGAAAGTCATCATAGCCACCAATTGCACTTTAGAAACAAAGCACTTAGTTTTAAAGGTTTAGTAAGAAAAGTGTGGATTCGTTAACGAGATCGATGAGCAGGGAACAACATGACGGCTTCACGTGTCAAAGCTCCAATTTCTGGCCACACCTACACCGAATGGGGAACATGAAGGCATGATTAATATTTGAGGTGGATACCTAATGTCTTCCGTGTTGCCATCTGGTGCCTTCTGTTCTCAATGAAACCTTTATCCACATCCATCAGTCCGAGGAACTTGATCTCCGATACATTGGCAAACCCAGACCCGAACCCAACTTGTGTCCACGCATCAAAGAGTGGTGCTTTCGATTAGCGAGATTATCGTTCCTTGCTCGGGCTTTTGCCTTTTGCGAGATAAGTTTATATAAGGAAAAGTGATTACTGCAAACCTCGAGCACGATAAAACATATTTCTGGCACCTTATGGGAGTCGTTACAAACGCGTGCTCAACAGTCCAAATCTGAAATCACGACTGCGACTTCCGGACGAAATGTAAACATACCAACGGTTGTTTCATTCGCTCGTGAAAGAGATTAATTATTCCCTCTGAAGATGGAACACATTATCTCTAAATGACATTTACCACTTTGCTCCCCACATTCTTCTACGGGTTGGGTGAGTGAACGTCGTGGAAAATAAAATGAGTTGCAGAGGAAAGCTATGACAACGGCTCGTCACCACATTGACTTTAATCACCACGTGTGCCTTCGAAGATGAGGGCCACGTTCATGCTAAGGGTGTTACGAAAAATGAATGCTTTCACCAGCTATTGTACATGCGGAATCACAGGAAAAATGTGTCGTGAAGAGAACGAAGAAAAGAACAGTAAAAAGAATGTCGTCCTGCGTGGAAGAGAAATGTCATATAGCAATGAAAGAATTAAAACACGTAGCTGTAACAAACCACAGAAACGTCCTTTACAGTAGAGATCAGTTATGCACAAAAAGAATGATACAACTCCGGCCTGATGCATGTTAACCATTATGCTTATTAGTCTCTTTTCATTGAAGTTTTTCGCATGTTGAAATAATACGCTAGTAATAAATCGATATACGAGCTTACAACAATACTTCATTCAAAAGATAATCCGGCTCTTGTTGGTGTTGGTAATGGGGATCGAAAAATTCCGTACCACAACAACCATGTCTGACATATTGCAACTTATTTCATCGATATCTTTATACCGAGGAAAGTGAACCCTTCAAATCCTTCCACCTTTTCGGTAGCATATCCTATTTTCAATCAATTACCTGCGCAACCTTTTCAGTGAAAGGAGCCAATTTGCATGCTGGGAGTAGGGGCCCGAAGTTGGGCGAAGAAACCCAACGGCTTCGGTAAAGGTTGCTGGTGGCAAATTCCACACAAACCACCAGGCGTCTCCATTTCAAGGGCGGCTTGTATATCAGTAATTCTCCTGCCGTTACCGTATTGGATACACCGTACCGTATCATCATCAGCATCCACCTTTGCATCGGTGGAAAGGGGGTAGGGAACATCTCTTGGCCGTACACTCGAACCTCGCTTGATGCAGGGTCGGATACATTTGATATTACTTCTCTGTTAAAAGGAAAAGTAAAATGGGGCATGAGGGTGTGGGAAGAAAGGAAAAATTTGAAATCCTCGACCAGGGACATGGAAGGTAGAAAAACATTCCTCGGCCCACGTCATAGGCAGACAATAACAAATGAACTTCATGCTGGTTCAGCGGAAAACGGACGGGAAAACCGTTCTCGGAACGAAAGTGGACGCGCCATGAGCGAGCGAGCGAGCGATGGATGGAAAGTGAAATATTTGTACGAAGTTAATCTTTTTTCGTAAAAACAATTCCTCAAAATGTGCCCTCTTCCGGTACTGAACGGCTGCCAGTTCAAGGTAGGCCGGAAAATATGCAAAAAATATGCCGCCAATTTCCATCTACACGCCGTTTAACCCACATTTTTACCAGTCAAGTGTTAGAAGGGAATTTCAAAGCAGCATTTCTTATTTTACAGCAGCAACAGCATTTCATTTACCTGCAATATCATTCTTCGAAAAATTTAGATTTCAGTTTTGTATCCAATTAACCGATGAAACAATATTTTTTCAAAACTTTTAGCCAACACACATTGTTCTCAAAATCTCCACAGTGTGAAGTAAGCCGGGTGAAAGCCCAATAACTCATATCAAATATAAGTCTCTGTCGGCGTCAACCCAGTTTCCCAGAAGTACCTAAGCCTTTAACAAACCTCAGCAGAAGCCGGGCTCTAACGATGCGTCAAGATCTGGCCCTGGGAAAGCTTGAACAGTCGCACTTAAAATGCAATCACCCAATATCGGACCAACAATCCCCGGACTTGGCGGTCGCTGCAGCAAGGCCCGGCCACACGATAAAGGCATTGGCTTTTAATTGACCACTAGGGATCGCCTTGGCTCTACGGTATTTTGTTGCCCCCGAGGTGTCCATAAACTCTCAACTTACCTCCAACGTTTCTATACAAAGGTACCAAAGCTTGTTCCAGGCATGTTCAATCAGATGTGGAACCATTTTCCGGTGGCAATTATTAAAACGAAGCACCGTTGCTAGTGCTGTGCAGACTGGACGACGTGTAGCTGAGGATTTGTTTCTGCTGCAGCAAAAGCACCCTTTTATGCGCCCTAAACTCTCGTTATTGCAAGTAGCGACACTCTTTCGCTCATTTGTAGGTACTGCAAACGATCTCGCAAAAACAGTCCTTTATTGGCCTTTAAATAATCGGCACGATACTCCTCTCTTCATGGGGTTGAATTGTCTGTATGTGTTTGCAGAAATTTTTGTCGATTCAATCCACTTCCAAAATCGTACCGATTTCCTAAGCCATTGCGAAAACGATCAAATATAACTTAGCACAAATCGCTTCCAACTGACTTGAACGCAATAGATTTTACTTCGCTGGTTTTTAGATGGCTACTTTTAGCTCTCCCAAGCTCTCTTTTAACCACCAATCGCTGCAGACATTCCCAATGGTCCAAAAGCGACCATAATTTCTTTGCCACCGGAAAATCAATTAAATTGTTCATTCTTGTTCGTATGGCGCACTGAGCGGAATGCGGGAAAATGTTCAATTAATGAGTTTATAAACTAATAAAAAAATAAATGCGATGTCGAAAAAGAATGCATTTTAATAAAATGAAAATACGATATGAAAATGGTGGTTGATGTTCAAAGTTCAAAAAAGAAAGAAAAATACCACTGTGGAGCCACTTTAAATCAATCACTGACAAATACTCGAGTAACATCTGCTTGCAACCAGGATATGGTCCAGATTCATGACTTAAGCACTGACAACAATTTCTCTGGAGAGAGAGTATGAAATAGTGAAGCAAAACTGCATCTACACATGTGCTTATGAGTTGTCCGGCGTAGAATTACATTTAAATATTTAATTCTGGGTTCGCCTTTTTTGAAGTGTGTGTATTAATTTTGTTACAATGAACAATAAACAAACAAAAATCTTTCGCCATTCCCCGAAAATCTCTGTTTTTATTTGCGGACTTTGCATTGCGTCATATCACTTTGTCGAGCTGTGGTTATTACTTTTCCTACGCCTGGCAGAGGAAAACCACAGCGGCGAAACAAATGAGCGAAATTTAGATGCAAAGTCGAACATGTAAAGCTAATTTGAAATGTTCACAAGCACCTTTAAAACATTCTCATTCTCGGTACCGTACACCGTTCCTGATGCGTTCCTTTAGCCCAACCGAGAATGTTCGTTCTTTTTAGACGAAGATGGGAGTATGTTGTGTTGGTGAGTACAAGTTCTGCAACTCAAAGAAAACATTACACTAAGTCTCGAAGAAACGACTGCGGTCAGTTTTAATTTATTTTTTTTATTTATTTATGTTTAAAAAAATTTGCTCATTTTTAATTTTGAAAGTAAACTCAGTTTGTGTAAAAAATCAAATTTGTTATTTGTTAGCCATCGATGACAATTCGTCATTTTCCCAGTATTTTTGCGTCAAACTTTCCCGGAAAAAGAGTATTTCCCACACATGGACCATTTGTTAATAGTCACATAGATCGGAAAAACAATAGCGCCAAATCGTCCCCACCGACCGGCGTCGAAGCGATTTGTTCACCCCCGACGGGATGCGTCCGGTAGCGGATCCGATTGGTATACGGTGCGCGTTAACCCCTGCGGCGCTGCGGTACAAGACTTCCAACTGCTGGCCTTGTTTGTAGCTCGTTCGCGGTCGCCGCTTCGAAAGATGGTGAGAAGCACCGGCTGCCGCCAGTGGAGGAAGTAGAAGAGCGTACGGTAAAGCTTTCGTATAGACGAACATAGAAGAAAAACTCTAGCCGATTCGGTGGAAACTGCGAATCCGATGGTACACGATTGCATCAACAATTTTCCTGTTCCACTGTGAGTTTTTATTTTCCAAGTTGGTTGTTTCTTCATTTCTTTAGGGTGTTTGATTTTTGTGTCTTCTATCGACTCATCTTTTTGCATCTATTGTGACGCCAGCGGATGCATTTTTTTCTGTTTTTTCATTGCTATAAAATTTGAACCACTCGTGCTGGTCATTGCTGCTTACTGATGCAGCTGTTGTAATCTAAATAAGATTAATAATTATGCTTGCATTGATGTTGTCCTTTCGAAGGTTGGCGGGAGACAAAAGCATGTCGGATTCATTGACGTAAAAGTGGCTGCAGCTAAATTGAAACAAATACACACATTGTTTATAGCACTCACAGCTAGTCAGCACAAAAGATTCGTTCAAACTCGATGCCAAGATAAAAACCGATTTGTGTACCAAGTTTCTCGGTGGAATCAATTACTCGGTGTAAGAGTCAGACCTCTTATTTAGTACCGAATTAATATGCGCAAATATGATAATGCATGGTAAAGGATATGCCGAGGCCACCGGATGTTGTTGAAACATCAAGAAAATAACCCACACAGGAACAAAAGTATAGTAGCGGCATTCATGTACTTAACCATATGCAATGTAGACAAAGTGAAGCAGACATTTATTTTTCATTAGTTCAATAAAATGCCGTTCTAAAAATCGACCAAAAGAAAAATTTCTTCGAATAAGAGTAAGTCTTGGTTTAGCGTTATAGAGAAATATTTTGAATCTGTCACTTTATCCACAATAGTACGATCGTTAAGAAATGTCGATTAGATTCTATAAAATCAACTCATTGTGTGATATTAAAATATGTAGAATGACATAGCTTTGAAAACCGAACAAAAAAATCGGTACATAATTTAAGAGTTCAAAAACCACCCTATCTGATTACAGGGAAAATAGCCATAAATATAATGTATATTGTTATTGTTCGAGAATGGAGCAAACGAACTAAACTAACAGTAGTTGGCACGATGAAAATAATATGAAACAATCGCTTAAATCAAGGACCATTCAACTAATACTGCTTTGAGGAAATTTCATGGCTTTCATGGAACGAGGAACGGCGAGAGACATAAACGGGACGGAGTAGGAGAAGGATCTGTTCTTCTAATTTACTGCCCCCTCCTTCTTCAGCGATTCTTCCCTCTTGCTTGTGAGCCAATCAATCATAGAGACCCACCGGAAGTAGCAATCTGAACACCGGAGCGCCACCAACAGCAATCCAATCAACAAATCAAATCGGGCTATCCAACGCGCGCCGTCTCGAAGGGTACCGAGTTTACTGAAGCCCCTACAAAAATCTGCTCACCTTAGCTTTCCTTTATTACCGACCTTTTACTCAATCACCAGGCGCCTCCATTTGAAAAGAGTATAAGCGGCAAGGAGAGTTTTACAATCAGGAATGGAAGGCAAAAGGCAAATCGTTTTCTCAGTCATTTCCAATCTGCTCATGTCACGGGAAACTTCTTGCCCCCCATATCTGCATGCATTTGCAACCAAGAGAGTGAACCCCGGAATTTTCTATCAAGCTGCCAATACACGTTGGCGATTTCTCTCATATTTATGGGTAAACAAACACCCATAATCCCCTTTTATCCCTATTTATTGCTTCTGCTGTGTTTCCATAGTTACTTTTCCTATTTGTTTGTATGACACAATCCATACCTCCTAGAGGGATTGAACCTTACAGCACAATTGCCATAGCGAATATGTTGTTTCGTTTCATTTGACATGTGTGCTACATAGGTATACTCTTTAAGTTGAAGCTGGCGGTCACGGATCGCGATTTCATGATGGAGGTACAGTAAATTTCCGATCCAATTTTCAAAGCTGTGCAGGAATCTCAACCGATTTGTTAAATTTCATGTAAGAAAACGTATAGAAGGGTGCAATAGGGCTGGAAGCTAAAACTTACGTTGTGAGGAAAACAAATTGACATCCACTCCCCGGGTGTTCATAGTGGGAGTAAATTTCTTCATAATACTTTTTACTAAACTGTTCATGGCACATTTTCGTAGTATGACGAAATGAAATATATTCCTCCTTCAGTAAATACTTCTTTTATGGTATCTTATCGTTGGATATGCTCCTGTCAATACAAATGGTTACCATATTTTTCAACATTTTTATTGATGTGAATTGATGCTTTCTTTTTACGTAAAAAACAAGTGAAATGGATACTTCTCAGCTGCGTAGCAAACTATTTACAAAATCACAATTATAAAAATTGTATCTATGGGACTTGTTTCACGGTTCGAAAACCCAAAAAAGTTTCCTTCAAAATACTGTTGCTAGAAAACCTATATTCATTTCTATCGACTGATAACTGATATCTGTCATAAGGTGGAACAAAATTGTAACGAAAAGCGATAGGTTTTTTTTTCCTTTATGTCACCTTTTTGACGAAGGCGAGAAGATATGACATTATAAATTTGACCTTAAAATCAAATGGTCTCGGGAAAAGGTGTCTTCATTAAAAGTTATTTTACACAGCCCAGGTAAAACAACGAAAGGTTAGAGTTTAATTAGCGAGCGGAGCAGCAAAGCAGTGGACCCTGTAAAAGGCTGATACACCGGACAGCAGAAGAGCATCTTCGTTCTGTTGGGGTGATTTTAAAACGTATTTTTCTAGCAATTATACGGGCTCGGAAACGGATTTCTTTGAACTATTTTTTGGTCGTAACATAAACTGTGAAATACCAGCGCAACTCTTATTAAAGTATGAAATCCTTCAGTTGATGAGAAAACTTGATTTAAAAAAAAATTCCAATAAGGCAGAATTGGTGCATATCTTTTACAACAAATCCTTAGCAACGGAATAGGAAACCAGTTTTTTCTTTGTTTTCTTTGATTAAACAGTTTTTACAGTTTTCTTTTAAAAATAAAGATTCAAACACGTTGTGATTTCCTTATGATAATATTAAGAAGCATAACTTTTTCTATGTGATCATACTATGGATGGAAAAAGTAGGGACCTGACAAGAAAGCGAGCAAAATGCATGAAGTGAAAATACATCGAAAAGAATGGATATGAATGTGAGAAGCCTTTGTATATTGCCCTGGCACATATGAAATTGAATTGAAATTTATGAATTATGAAAAGGAGTTCTTTAAAAAAGTACCTCGAAGAAAAAAAAATAGTTTTCCTCTTGCCATTACCCTTTTTATATTCCTCCGTTTTCTTACACCTGCCTTAGAATGCGCCCTCGAATGCCTCGTAACAAAGTATTACGAAAACCCACATTTCAAGATAAAAGAACACTGCATTTGCGAAAACGCTGAAAACACCTTAAGCCACCGTACACCTAACGTGTTTTACTGCAGACTTCCGAAAGTGTGTAATTCATGATTGGTTGATCGATAAAATCTATCTGTACGCTCCGTCAAGAATGTTGAGGAACATTCAAACCGGTAAATCAAGTGTTCATAAGTGAGTTATTTGATTTTCCCTCCCGCAGGATACCAAATAATACTGAAAAAATAATGAAGAAATTCTATTACGCCAACCAAAGATGTAACTAACGTAGAAAAATTGTATTATTACCTCGACACCGAATTTCAATTCGATCTAATTTCAGCTATGCTCAAAACAATTCAATCAAACGATGATATCCCCGAGTATCACTTTCGGTTTCATTGTGATATGCCGTCTAACAATCAAACAACCACTCACCGTTTCGTATGCGACACTCCCTGGCAGTAGCGGAAGATCTAATTTCGTCCCACGTGGGTGCCTCCTTTAGTTCTGCTTGACAGCCTTCGATCGATTGTACTTTCCAAGAGTATCGGCACCGCGGTCCGCCCTGATTGACACCGACCGCCCAATACTGACAATCATCGACACCGGCATTCAACCATTGTTCGGTGAGGTTAGGACAACATATTTGCAACATAATACGCGTGTTGTGTTGTGCGATCGCCGCTAGGACACTTGACCCCAGTGTGTGCACACATTCATTGCATCATCAGTCTGCCTGGCGAATATCTGACGACATCGGGCATTTCAATTTTTAGTAATCGATAGAACCCTGAAACCGACAAAGAAGTCTCCCCCTTCCCGAGTTAGAACCCGAGTGGAAGTAGTTCGTTTTGCAAAAGTGGATTTTCATTTCGGTCACCGCGAGTCTGCTTCTGC
This sequence comes from Anopheles ziemanni, assembly GCF_943734765.1. NCBI lineage: Eukaryota > Metazoa > Arthropoda > Insecta > Diptera > Culicidae > Anopheles > Anopheles ziemanni. The sequence continues at coordinate 35,691,350 of NC_080705.1, forward strand.
TGTACCGTCCGTAGACCCCGAGGGCTGGATCACAGAAATTTGGGGATGATCTGTTATGCCATCACCATTCTATCGTTTGCAGACACTGGACATCCTATCCAATATTTCGTCTGAAAACCGGTCCGAGTTTTTGTGCTAAACGATTCTTCCTCCAGTCGGTACACCAACAAAGTCCGTGTGCAAAACAAACAATAAACAACGGTCGCATCCGCAAAAGCAACTCTACCGCCTGCATTGAAGAGCGCTGTCTTCACAATCTCACTTCTCCAATTCGGGTGGAAGTTCAAAACACTGGAAGCGCCCCAGGGATGATTCGCATTCCATGGACTCTTGAGGTGTTCGTTTGGTTCCCGTTGTTCACCATGATCTGGTAGATTTCCCACAGGCGGTGAATATGAAGGAGGCCTATTTATCCCATGCACGAATGAAAGCCCACGTCGCACAAAGTAAGCACGAATTCGGTGGAGTTCCCATTTTCCGGTCTTATCGGGAATCCAAGCACGTGACCACATGAATCGCATGCTGTTCGACACCCTTCCAACGGACAATGGAATGTGCCATCGCTACCCATCTAGACAATTCCTACCAACTGGTGACCTTTTCTTGCGAACTTACCCGCTAGACTCGTGGCTTTCTTCCGCAGTCCACCGATTGTCCCTTTCACACCAATGTTGGTCCTTCTCCAGGATAACGCGCCAGCTTGCAGGCGTTTGGTTTATCCGTTCGCTCGTGTGTTTCATTTAAACCGGATTCCAACGCGTAAGCCATTCCCAAGCCGGTGGTAACGGTCAAGAGCAACTCCGGTTAGTTCAAATAAAACCTTCCAACCATCCATCATTCATCCGATCTGCTGTTGGGCGTACGCGAGGAAGAATGTTTCCATCCCGAGATCTTAGATCCACACTCGATTTCAAGATCCCGTTTTATCGTTTGATCCCGTGAACATGTGTCTGATGGTATTTGCTTCCGTTTGTCGGCATTCCAATCCTGCTGCCACTTACATGCTACTACTCACCCCTTACGTGAGGGACTGTTAAGTAGTCTACCAGAACGGTGTGCAATCGAACGATGCCGTAACGACGCACGGAACAATCAATAGTGGGAAATGATGTCAAGAAGCTTGCAAATACTTTCACTGTGTTAATTCATTCCTTTTTGAAAAACTAACGTCACCGTTGATTTAACCGCGTTTCGTCCTCGTTTGTAGGCCTACCTTTGCAGAAATGCAGGAAGAGTGTCATCCTGTGGTTGGTTTTAGCACATAGTACGTACATAACTTGCCCGTTTAAAATGCATACTTTGTTCAATCCTTTAAATATCAGAGCACTTATAAAAAATATGTCAACTGGTTTGTCTGTGCTTGAATACATTTCACAAAGGCTGCTCATTAATTAAAGTTGTAAATAGAGTGCAATCCGTTCCTTACGATTACTTGCTTTTCGAAACGCTTTTAAAGGATCCAGCTTCTCCAATGATTCTTCAGCTTCCTAAGTAATCCATTTTCCGGTGGCTTTGTCGTGAGGAAATCTGATGAAATTTTTATCAGTACAACACCAGTGGGACTAGAAATTAATCTCGGTACACGTTTGATAACACGTCAATTAAGTCCATTTGTCAAGCCACACATAAACCTCACGACTGGAAGGCTATCGACTGGTCTGAGCTTTCCAAGTGATGCTGGGCCCTTCTTGGTGCTGGGGATATTTAGAAAGCATAATTGATTGCCGCAGAGAAAACCATCTCCATCGAATGTCTTGACGTTCCACGATACGCTGGAAACCACTAAAATTGCGCTCAAGGAGTTTACTCTCGATATAATAGTTCCAAAAATTGCTATTTGATTAATTCAAATCAATTTATTTAAAGTTCCAAACCTTTAGCGATGCCACTTCCTGATACCCTCGCGCAGGGAAACTCCGAAAAATAAATAATAGAAAACATCGCTTCCTTTCATAGGAATCAACATCACGTGAGGATGCTAATTTAAAGTTGTTCAAGAAGAAGGTTTCCGAATCCGTATTAGTTGCACATTTGAGAGTTCGCACACGTCAGTGCCTACTACGGTTAAAGTTTTCCTCTGCAAACCCGTTTTCCGTGAAACTCCACACTCCTATAAGAAACTCCTCGAAGAGTTTTCCCTGAAATCTCTCCGGATCAGCTCTTTATCGATCGTTGTTCCTCCACGTGCAACACCGTGCCTACTCCAATCACACGTGCACACACGTTACAAAATGCACAATCACACAAAACTACTGGGTCAACCATGACCAATGAAAAAGTTCAAGTAGTCCAGGTAAGCACCGACAGGAAGTGAACTTTCCCGGCACTGTGCAATAGTTTCCACTCGTTGCGGAAAACGAGAAACTGTTTGCTAGCCAGAAATGTTCGTCCTATGACATTTCTCATCGCTGATTGGGAAACAGCCTCCGCGGGAATATGGCGTAGAAGTGCGACACCAAAGAGACTCACTAAAAAAAGTGAAAGTGTAGAATACTTCATGGAAAAAGGAAAAATTCTGGAAAAGGAAAAAAACAGTCCGAAGAAACCTCTCAAAATCGTCCGTTTGCTTCTTTGAATCAAATTGCTTCTTTGAATCATAAAAGAATACCTACGAGTACTCACTCAATCGCTTGCTAGCACACCGATCTCTACAGCGACTTCTGCGGAAGTTCTCTAAACAAGTTCTAAGTAAATTACGAGCGCAAAATTAAGGAAGAGAAATAGAAACAACCTGCTTTTCGAATGTTCCTGTGACCACACTTCGGTTTTGTAAATAGCATCTTTCGTGTTAAAGTTCGTATTGGTCATCGTGGAAAAGGATGGGGGTCCTACAAGAAGTGGACTAACTGATCACAAAACCATCTGCTGAAATGGAGCCAAATGGGAAAGTTTTTGATGAAAACTTAAACTCATCTAACATGTCCCATCGTCCACGTGTTAGTCAACGAGGATGGCGAAAAGGCTGGAAATGATTCCCTGCTCGTTGTTGTTCTTTCGATGTGGGTTTTCTTTTGAAGTTTTTTCTTTTGCCACTTACCTTCTTCCGATCTCGGCCACTTGGGACTTATGCCAGGCTCGACCGCAGATAACATGGCGAAAGGTACACTTTATTTTATCTCGTGATGGGAGTGCCTTGAACTTGTCCCCGTCGTCACCGAAAACCGTAGTATCGTTGGGCTAGCTGGCAGTCAAGTACATCATGAATTACTGCAAAGACGTTAGGATGGTCGCCCCTGAACTCGAAAACATGTTTTTCGTATGCTTTCAGGGCCGTGAGGGTAAATGGGAGCCTGACGAGCCGTGGTACAACTTATCGTTATCGTTGTCATCATCACCATCGCCAGCGCTGGTCAACCTTTTCGGGGTGACATGGAAAATGTTTCATTTTGTCGGACCATTTTTCATCATTTCTATCATCATTTTCTTTTATTCTGTTTCTATTGTGGGGCTAGAAACGAACGCAATATTATAAAGCACAAATTAAATAAGTTAATTGTCGTAACCGCCGAAATTACAAGCCATGATTCCAATATACAATATGTACTTTTATTTTTGACACACAATCCGTTTCTCTTAACGTTCGTCCAAAAACTGGATCCTGACTCGTCCTTCTGCCCGATCGTGCCGTTCTTGGTCCGATCCTTGCTCTCTCGATCTCTTTTGTATGCGTGTCGCAGTTCTCCCGATTTCGTATGTTTTCTCCTTTTCGTGTATCAGCTACTCACTACAAGGACATGCCGCAGTTCTCTCACCTATGTTTGCTCTCTATTTATGATCCAACGCTCTCTGGATACCTTTACCATAATATATGTATTGGATGAAGTGTGATTACTTATTAATCCCTCCTAACACTTTGATCCATATCTATTCTATTCTCTACATTAATGTCTATCACTTCATCGTGGTCGATTGGTTGGATGTGTATTTTGTTTTAAAATATATTCGAAGAATCATAGGCACATGTTCCCTGATAACTTGCCCAACAGTCATCTGCCACGGAAGAATGTGGGATCTCGCAGATCATGAAAATTAACATAAAAAACACGAAACGCTGTGCGAAACATCGAAAATGAGTACAAAAGCAAAAAAGGAAGAAAAACAGCTGTCTACATCTGGTGAACTGACTGTTTTAAGACATGGACTTGCCACCTTAGACTACATATTTCGTTACTTTTTATTGTGATTCGTGTTCGTAGAAAATTCGGCACCAGTTTTGTGAAAGGAAATGAATTATCAAATAAACTCAATTTCCATAAATCTCATTAGCACAACCCCGCAAGATGAAAACAACCTAACAAAGATGAAATATGTTCCATGCAAATATTATTGTGGTTTTCTTTATCCTCAGTGTGTTCAATAAGAAGCCATTCATAATTATCATAATTATTTCCAAAGATAGTAATTTTGCTTAACATTGTTCTTAACTGTTTGCTTTATCAAATATTTCACGATTGCCAATTTTGAATCAACTGGAAAAATATTAATTGAAAAAGTAGCAAAATGAAATACGTACTTGTTAATTTCGTTCATAGAAAATGACATTCGTGGAAAATTATTCTCTTAGGAAGTTATTGATGGTTTCACATGAAATAAAGCTTTTAAAATCTGTCATTTGTTGTTATAATAGCACTTTTCAGTGGAATTAGAAATGTATGGTTAAATCTAAATTGAAATTATATACATTTTGAAATAAAAATTGAATGTTGAACTCCAACTTTCACACAGTTGCTTGGGGCCCTTAGTACGCTTAATCCTCCTCTGTAGCTGGCAGTTTCACGGACATAAAGCGGAAACTGGAAGCATCTACACGGATCGCAGAAAAGAAGAAAAATAGACCTCGCTCGTTTGTCCGTTTAAACATAAAAAAGTGGTAGAGCTCGATCAAAACTTCCGAGTATCGCGTCCGCATTTTAATCATTTATGTTCAGCAACCTGATGCTGGAAGTGGCATACCATGACGCAGAACCAAAAAAGCGGCATTAAAATTCACTTGTCTTGTTTTTTGAACGGAAATTTAAAAAAGGGAATCCTCTCTAAATACACCCACACCTACTCAGGAGATGCCACAATCCACCGGAGAAGTGACGTGCCCTTCTCGGAATGAAAGGGAAGAAAACTTTGATCAACCTAGCAACAAACCAAGTATGGTAGAACTGGTAGGAGGGTCCGGGAAAGAAAATAACAACGGAGATTTCCCGCACGCGTCCACAGTATTGTTGGGGTCGACATGCTGGGAGCGAAAAGAATTCCTGCACGCCCAGTTTGCCATAAATGTTTGCCCCAAAGTTTTAGCATAGACCCGTCGTCGCCAGGAAGGATTCTATGGGATTGGGTGAGCAAAACGGGTAGCATGTACCGGAGATGGTAGCAAGATATAACCTATTCTGAGCTTTTTGCTTTTGATCGTAACTTTGTGAACCGGAGGTGTGCTTCAATTGCTCTTTCAAATGTCTTTTTGTATTTGTACTTGTACTTTCCTTTCACAGAGGGTCAAGCTGGGGTTTCTGAGCAACAATTCAGTTTCCACAAAGGGCAGGATACTGAAGACCGGCGATTGGCTTAGCTCTGCGTAGGCTCAAAGTATTCGAATACCTGTGTAGGATAATAGCGAGCCATCTCAGCCAACGGTACTTAGTATGCGACACAGAGCGGGGCCAGGAGTTATTGCTATAACTTTATGTCTTCCAGAGAGCTCCATCCTGGGGCCTACAGTACGTAAGACAAGCTGCTGGAACTTGATCACGCTAAAGGTGCAGAACTTATTCGCTTTGCCAATGGCATCGCCTTGACTGTACTTGGGGAGTACGGATGCGAAGTGGAGAGTCTTGCGGCCGAGACCTGTAGAAGGATATAGTCTTGGAAGAGTGATCAAACCGAGTATCTACTGGTGAGTAACCACAAATAGACATAGGCATCGTCTCACTAGATGGGCGATGAAGTACGTTGGGGTGATGCTGGACGATTGGCTTTCATTCAAAGCGCATGTGGAGTATGCCTGCGAGAAGGCTACGAGGATTGCAGCAGCCATCTAGCACAGGACCAAGCAGCAGCAAACGCCGTCTTTGGATCAGAAGGATGTAAGGCTACTGGCTATACGTGTAACCTATGCACACCGGCACATATCTTTGGAAGCTGTCGCGGCGATTGCAGGGATGAAGCCCACGTGCCTGTTGGTTGAGAAAGAAACTGAGTACTATTAACGTAAGGCTGCGGGAGGTGGCAGCTCCAGTGCAGTGAGACCAGCGGTCAAACAGGAGACGATCCGGAAGTGGCAACGCAGATGGTTGACAACACACGAAGAGACAATAGACACACTCTAATGGTCGTGGGTAGGGAGGAAACATGGGCAGATCAACTTGTACACGAAGCAGTTTCGCTCAGGTCAGGTCCGAACAGAGGATGTGGTACAAGGAGGTGGTTGTAATGGGTAAGAGCTACCACACTACCCTGTGTGCTTACTCATAAACCTTAAGACGAGCGATGGTTGGCCGGACTTAACCCAAAAACAGCTCCATCGATCATATACCGTTGCTTTGGCCTAAGACTAAATTGCATAACTTTGTTAAATATTAAATCTCATCGAGCGTCATTAGATGCAAAATTAGGGTGATCACCCTAATGATATGATCCACCTTCCCATGTTACTTTGCAAACAAGAGGCAACAGGGCGGAAGCGATTAGGAAATACGGATCAGAAATTCTGGACTGGACTTCAAAGCACACGGAAAGACAATACCTAAGATATTCGCTAGAAACAGTTCAGCCCTGCTTCACCCTGTACGCTTTTCCGTTCCAGGCCGTTGTCTAATTGCAAAACATTACCTGATGGAACACCAAGTTAGTAAAAGGAAAAGGCATCTCCGCCGTTTCCTCCCACCATTTGCAAGAAGGCGCGGGAAATTGATGTTAATTACTAAAAGTTTTCCGACGCTTGCTTCGGGTGGGTGAAATACAATATCATCACTGGGGACAACCAAGATAGTGACCGTACGAGGTCACTTAATTGGACGACAACACGTTAAGATAATACTTTCTTCTGTTACCTCCTCATGATTCAATTTTCGGCGCGAGTGGACGTAAGAGAATATTAATGGGGGAATTCTGAATTTTCGCTAATAAAGACCTCTTATCATAAAAATAAAACCTTATTTGACTGCGTTCAAACAACTATATATTAATTGAGGCTGATAATTATCGAGCTTGTTATGGCAACTGCTGCTCGATAAATATTTAAATTAATTATTGTGTGCACTTGGTCAAATTTAGCTTCCTCTTATTTTTATGAAGGCAGTTGTTTTCAAATAACAATTTGTTTCAGGAACCACAGATTAGCCCGGGCTCGGAAAGCTCATCCTCCCATGTTACCTTAATTGAATGCGAATGCTTCCCCAGAACAAAGTAAACGGTGCTGCGTGGAAATCCTGAACACTGACAGATACTCCGTGACATTTCACGACGATGAAGGCACAATCCAAACGCCTACTACTTGTTTGACGCTTTATCCGCTAATACATGTGAAGAGAGAAATAACGAGAGGGGAGTTTTTACTGTAGTTTCTTCTTTATTTCCACTTGTTCTAGTTCCGAGCGCGACTGTCACTGAGCTTGGTTCGATTACGACTGCCACTGAGCTTGGTTCGATTACGACTGCCACTGAGCTTGGTTCGATTACGACTCACTCACCGTTTACCGCAGACCCGCTTTATATTCCCAAACTTAGTTCCGTTGTTCTGGGTCTCTATTCACTCTCACATTCGGCCTTTCCTGACGCCTAACGCAGACCCTTGCTAGGCACTATGCTTCTTCCTCTGAAGATTCTAGCTCCTCTTCATTGACAGCATATGCCCACAGCTTCATATTGTCAATGCTAGTCGTTGTCATATTCGGCCCTTCGCATTCAGCGGCTTTTCTAACTTTAAAACGACCGTTTCGATTCACAGTCACAATTTGATAGGGCCCCAGATATTCGCTTGCCAGTTTCCTACCAGCCACAAACTGCGTTCTTCGTATAGCTACCAAATCCCCGGTCACATAACCCGATTCTGGTTTCCTTTTTTTATCGAATTCTTTTTTTTTGAGCTAGCTGCGCTTCTTCAATAGCCTTTCTTGCATTGTACCGCATTTCCTGTCTATCTCGCTCAAATTCCTCATATATCTCCTGCCGCAATATTTCTCCCAGCTTATCATCAGTTAGATTCTTCATTCGCACGCCAAACATTAACTCAAAAGGTGATTTACCAGTAGTTGCATGCCCGTGTGCGTTAATCGCCCTCTGAACCCTTGGGACCTCCTTAAACCACTTGCAGGGATTCTCGGCAGACAACTTGGATAACATGTTGAGCAACGTACGATTAACTCGCTCCGCTTGTCCGTTACCCCTAGGCACCCCTGTTGTGCAAACGACGTGTTCGATCCCGTTGGTGTTCATATACTCCGCAAACGAATTTGCCGTGAATGCCGCTCCTCGATCCGTCACCACTCGTTCTGGGTTCCCGAACACAGACGACCATTCTTCTATCTTCCGCAGCGTCTCCTCCGCACTCGTAGTTTTAGTCGGGTACAGCCAGACAAATTTGCTGAATCCGTCCACCATCGTTAGTATGTACCGGTATTGCTTCGACGTTGCGTCCATTGGGCCGACGTGGTCGATGTGTAACATGTGCAGCGGTTTGTCGCCCTTCTCTATAGGATGAAGATACCCTTCCTTCAGACCCAATTTTTTATTGTACAATATGCACTTCACACAATTTCCGATGACTTGTTTCACTTTCATTTCAACCTGAGGAATCCAATACTTCTGTGTCAACGTATGGATTGTTTTCTGACTACCGAAATGTCCGTTGTTATGCACCTCTTGAATAAGCTGCTTTTGCATACTTCGCGGAGCCACTATCAAATCTTGTCCATCCTTCAAATAATATAGTATGCCACCTTTCAAGTGGTATGCTCCATAAGGTTCTTTTCGTAGGATCTCACAAATTGCTTTCACCATTTCATCTTTCTGTTGACTGTTCTTGATGCGCGCCGTAACTTCTGACGTCACTACCATTACACGATATGGGTATCTACTGAGGCAATCCACGTGTCGAAGCCTCGATCCCGGTCGATGTTCCACTTCAAACGTAAAATCCTGCAGGTACATTACCCACGGTAACACTTCGCTAGGTACCTCAGCCTTTTTCAATGTCTGTTTAAACGCATTACAATCAGTCACCAGCTTAAAAGGTACACCCAGAAGATATCTTCTAAACTGCTTTGTTGCCAGGAACACAGCTTTCGCTTCTAGAACATAGCTATGTTTTCTTTCCTCTGCGGCCGTCGTTTTTTTACTCCAAAACGCTACCGGATGCAGTTTTCCTTCAAAACGTTGGAGTAACACCGCACCATATCCCTCCTTCGACGCGTCGGTATGCAATTCTGTCTCTGCTTCACGGTCGTACAACCGTAACACTGGTTCACTCGCAAGTATCTCCTTCAACTGGTTAAAGGCTAGCAGCTCTTGACTTCCCACCACGAACTCCGTATCCTTACGCAGAAGATTGGTGAGGGGGCGAGCGATATGAGCGTAGTTTTTCACGAATTTTCTGAAAAACCCGGTGAGCCCAAGAAAAGCCTGCACAGCCTTCACATTCTTCGGTACACTGAACTTGGTCACAGCATTGATCTTCTCGGCGCTTGGCGAAATCATGCCAATTTCCACATAGTGGCCAAGGAAATGGACTGAGGACTGCATAAACATGCATTTTTTCCATTTCACCGCGAGTCCATGTTCTGCAGCCGTCATGAGCACTTGCTCCGTTTTCCACAGACACTCCGCCGCCGTTTTCGCGTAAACGATCAAATCGTCCATGTACACTTCTAACACGCCTTCATTGATCAAGTTCAAAAACACGTGGTAGACGAAGCGCATGAACACCGCAGGAGAGTTACACAACCCAAACGGTGCTCTATTAAATTCGTAAAACCCCTTTTTCGTCACAAAAGCGGTGTATTTCTTACTCGCCTCGTCGACCGGCACATGGAAAAATCCATTTTCTAAATCCATCACCGAGAACCACTTTGCACTCTGAAGCTTCTCCAGCACCTCGTCGATCCGCGGAATTGGAAATCCGTCTTTGAGTATCATCGAGTTCAGTTTCCTGAAATCGACGCATACACGATTGCTGCCGTCTTTCTTCTTCACCACGACCACCCGGCTGGCGAAATCAGACGTCGAAGCTTGCACAATCCCTTTTGATAGCCATTCGTCCACCTGCTCGTTAACGGCTTTTTCTTCCGGGTACGCAAGTCGCCCCGGTGTATGTCGAAAAGGAACAATGCTTTCGTTTGGGACTATTCTCAATTTCACTGGACCGTCCTCCAATTTTGGTTCGCACCATGCTTCGTTGTATTTACTAACGACACTATCGATTGCCTCCTGGAATTTGGGTGGTACTACTATTTTGTCCGGCTCACAAATAAACACGTCACCGCTAAACACACATTCTTCCTCCTTGTTCTTACCACTTGGGCGCACTTTTATGCCGTCTTTCGTCACCGTCGCTTCCATATCTTTCAAAGCCTCTCTTCCGATGACTGCCTCGTAACACATGCTTCCAGTAGGAACAACATAGAACTGTATTTCCTTGTACTCATTTTGGTCGATCGTCACTGTCGTCACTATTGTTCCCAACGCCGCAGTTCTTGTGCCGCCGAATCCGTTGAGGGTCATTGTTGTCGGAGTAACGCTTGGGAATCGTATGGCCTGTTGCGCTTCTTCGGACAAAAGATTGTATTGGCTGCCCGTATCGAAAAGGGTGTTTAGCTCTTTCGTTCCGATTCTCATGGTGATCGTTCCCCCTTTGTCGCCGCTGACTAAATTGGTGTTCCCGGAAAAACTCGGTCTGTCTTTGCATTCGCGTGCTCGGTGACCTGGTCTGCCGCAGCCAAAACAAACCGGTCCTGCTACTTTGTTAGGGCACTCTTTGGCAAAATGTCCCATTTTCCCGCAGGTACGGCATTTTACGCTGGCCGCTGTTATTTGTTTGGGATTGTTGCCATCCGTAATCTTTGTGATTACTGGTCGCTTCTGACGTTGTTCGCGAATTTGGGCGACCAATTTTTCGTATCCCTTCATTTGACCTTTCAATTCTTTAATTGTTTTCGCAGCGATCAGGCAGGCTTTGTTCAAGGGATCGTCGTCTATCCCTTTCACTATGTACTCGCAAAGGGATTCTTCTTCCACGTGTCCCTTTTTCCCAATTGCACACATCGCGTAAATGTATTCCGTAAATGTTTCTTCTGTCTTCTTCTTCCGGTGTCGTAACGATTCGTGGACACTTGCGCTCGACACTTTTTCCTCGAACTCTTCCACTAGCGCACACTTTAGCTCCTTCCACGACGACACTTCGGGAATGCTTTTTACAAAAGCCTTGGCTGCGCCCTGCAGCACACGTTTAGCGTAAATGAGCTTGTGGAGTTCATGCCACTTGAAAAGTTGGCTACTCGTCTCGAACTCAACCACCCATGCACACACATCTTCGGCTCCGGAGAACGTAGGCAAATAATCTTGCACATCCTTAAAGTGAATGGACACACTCTGGACCTCGTGATTCACGTTCTCTCGTGACGATACACTGTCCCTTTCTATGGCGTCCGCATAGTCATCCACCCCCGTGATGTCTTGACTTCCACCTTCCCGATGCGCCATTATTCTACCAGCCAATTCCTCCTTCGTGCCGTCTGTGTTGAGTCCCAAGGTCTCACACCTTTTCACCAAGCCGATACGGGTAAATTGTTCCACTAATTCTTCTACACTTGCCATTGCGCAAAATCAAAAGGCACAATCACTATTCGCAAAACTCGAACGTGCAATGTTGAAGCGCAATCCCACTTCTGACACCAAATGTGAAGAGAGAAATAACGAGAGGGGAGTTTTTACTGTAGTTTCTTCTTTATTTCCACTTGTTCTAGTTCCGAGCGCGACTGTCACTGAGCTTGGTTCGATTACGACTGCCACTGAGCTTGGTTCGATTACGACTGCCACTGAGCTTGGTTCGATTACGACTCACTCACCGTTTACCGCAGACCCGCTTTATATTCCCAAACTTAGTTCCGTTGTTCTGGGTCTCTATTCACTCTCACATACATGCTGAGTGACTTCCCTCTATGTAGATTTCTAGACGATGGAAATATCGCTTAACGATGAACCATTCCCTTTTCCAACGATGATCGTCTGGTATGCGATAGAAACGCAGCCAAAAGTCTTCTTGCCTACAGGCTTTATTTGTCATCGAGAATTTACGAGGCACCTACGATGGTGGAGGATGTCGTAACGGATTAAACATTCTAGTACCTTCATTATATTCGCTTATAATCGTCTGCGAACTGAACTTTTCGAATGCAGGATATCGTGAACCACAATGAACCATAAATTAATAGCAAAAAGATGACTTTTCTTTCTCTCTTACTGGAGGGGTCCCAAAAATTTGCCGTGGAAATCCACATCTACCCACTCGCACGAGCAAAGGATTTAAAACAATTCCATTTTATCTCAATTCAATGGATTTCTTTCTTGCTTTCAGACGGCTTTGCGCAAATTACTGTTTTCGATTAACGTTCTTGATTTTCGGACCTTTTTGTTCCTTTTTTGCAACGTGCTTTTGGATTTGACGCCATTTCGCACGTCTTTTTAATTGGGAGATGTCATGAAAAAAACGGAGGCCTCTAACGCCGAGCGCGATGCTGTGCGGGTTTGATCAAGCGAACCACTCTCACGTTTCGAGCTTTCCTCCCTCTCCGAGTTGTTTCCAGACTTTCGCTTCAGAGCATATGTTTTGTCCTGGATGAGGGAAGGATTTAATACGTACGGTAGCCATGACCACGTCTACCAAATGCTGGTGTCGCTGATCTGTCTCTCTCTCTGTCTTTTTCTCCTCGGGATTTGAATTTTACTCGAAACTCCTACTTGTGAGTTACTCACTAGAAACAAAAAATCCCAGGCGCACCTGGCGAAGAAACCAGGTAATTTACGCCAGCAGAATAGCAGCCGGAAACGAAAATTGGTGAAAACTCCAGGAAAACACAGGTCGGTTTCGATGGAAAGTATGCGTGCGACCGAAAGGGAAAGGCATGACATCAGCATGAGCCAGAAAAAAATAAACCTCTCCATGCTTAAATAAAGAGAAAACGGCGGAAGCTCACACCCACACGCACCCACACACACACACACACACACATGTCCAACTGTGGCCTTGCAGATGGCGGGGGTGAAACACAATGGGTGAAAACATAAGCGGATAAAGCTGTTACCAGAAACCAGCGGGTCCCGGTCGAGTGCGAGGGGCATATTGTTTCGTTAGCGGGAAAACAGGATGCCTTCCCGTTCTCACGTTTCCAGAGCATTTCCTCCTACACCCGCCGCTTGTCGTTGCGGTATGTGGAATGCAAGCAACCATATTTATACGCACATGAATAAATTATTTAGCATTTTCCCTTCCGCCCGGTTCATAAATAAGAGCCGGTTTTTCATCACACTCGTGGTTGCCCTCTTGTTTTGCGTAATTTTTCTTCCCTTCCTTGTTTGTACGTCACACGCACCACATTTGTTTACGCCAACCCCGCACACGGATAATCCAAGGCGCATGTTCCGGCTGGGAAGCACCGTGCGTTCCTGGGGTCGTTACTGGCAAACACTGATTAGTAAATAGAGCAGCCGAGACCACCCACGGCAACCCTTTCACTCCCTTTTTCAAACATGAGGCTTGTGGAGGTGCGAACGTAGGTACAATGCCCATTGCTGACCCCAAGCCCGAAAGCAGTAACAGTCAAAAGATTAGCCCAAATGGATGTAATCCTGATAAGGCCTAGGGCCTACGTACCTTCTAGTTTGAATTGGGTAAAAATCAAATTTGTATTACCATTCATGTTTCGGACGTTAGGATAGCTGGGAAAAGTTCCCGTCACCGCAAATAAAAACACGCAGAAATATTAGGGAAAACATATGTAATCTCGGTCAATCAACGTTTACAGTGGAGTATCGTTTACAAGTGAATTAATATTTCAAAGGACTTTCATGGACACCGAAGATGATGTATTATGTAAACGAAAAGCGTTCACGTTATCCGAACGAGGCGTAGAAAAATAGCCACTCGTTAATCTTTTACCAGCACGATAAATCTTTTGTGGAATATGAAAAACACAAAAGAGCAGTAAAACATTATTTCAGTAGGTAAATCAAAAGCCTCCAATTATGGGGGTGTGCGAAGGCAGCCAGCTTTATTAAACTCCCTTCTATGTGGTTGTAAAAAGAAAGAAAAAAGAACCGTTCCCCACCGGTAATCTAACAGAAATTCACGTTGCCTCACACAGGGTGGCTCATTTTTTCAGGGAAATTATTCAACTGTAATTACGATGGGGAAACCCTCACGAAGAATAGAGAAATCAAAAATGCTCTAAATACATCCATATGATTCCAACCTTTGGCACCAGGAGCAAATTTGTCTCATCAGCAAAAACGTACTACTCCAGATGAAATTAATTTGCTGCAATTCAAGCCTGGCTAATTTAAATCCTGTCCGTCTGACTCTGTATTTCTATCATACAGTTGGTTCATTTGTTCAGGTTGAGTACAATCGCTTCGATATAGTACCAGATTGGCAAATCAGTCCTTCACTTGAAATAACCATACTGATACATTCAATTCAATGCAACGATAGACAAAGCAGAGCAAATTTATGAAGCTTCTGATCCTATCACTGGGGCAGGAACACAAACTGTCACTGATGAAGACGATTTACAGTACACAGAGTGAAATCATCTCGAGCATTACCCTCCTAACTCTGCTTCACCTTTCCCCGCATTGGTATTCTTACTCACTCCTTCTCGCTTCACTAGACAGATTACGCAAGCAGATTAACCCACCCGCCATTCATGGGAGATTCAATTTCCTTGTCATAAACTGACATTATCTGTGATTTATTATTATGTGGCCCGTGCGGACCATTCACTGGTTTCATAGTCAGAGGTGAGTACAGGAAGATAGAACACTTCATCGAAACGGGAGCACGAACAGGCGAGCGTGTAGCTTATCATCACCGAAGCTGATTACCTTTTATTCGTGCTGTATGATGATTTTTACTCCTACTGACGATGCACCGGAAGCATCCTTGCAACACAGAGGAGAAAATAAGTGTTCGAATATTGCCCCACAAGTATGCTCAGTATGAAATCGTAAAAACATATCTGCATATCGTCCAACCCGAATCTAGAGCATAAACTTGAACCTTATCTTTTTGCACAGTAAATTTCCATTGCTTGTTACCCAAATACTTCGTATGAAAAGGGTTCTCGATCTTTTTTAAGTCTTGAGATTGCAACAATTTCGAAGAAACCTTTCTTACTAACGTGCCTGACTCACCACTCCTGTTTCGTCGCAAACTTTGCCTCCTCACAATTGGTACTATGCTAGCAAGTCAATCACTCTGCACAACTCGAACAACCAAACAGCTCAAGAAACAACGGCAGCGAAGGCAAAACGGGGAAAACAAAAAGATGATACCCGTGTGCTCTCTTTTGGTTCCAACTCGTTTTCGGGGTTAACTTTCGTCGAAACGATGAATGTTCAAAAGTCGAGGAGCATCCCTACCAACCGAACGGGAGCATACATGGAACGTCGTCAAACTTGTCATATTGAGTGGAGCCAGTAAAGTTCGAATAAAAACAACATTCTTATTGGAGAAGAACTTCAAAAATCTCTCCTTTCCTCGTGGTTTCACTTGATTTCGCAAGGAACGTTCCGATTCGCTCAGATGGATCCGCACAATGAATGACCGCCAACAAAGTCCTCGAGGGCGTAGCTGGCAATAACTTATGCAACGTTGGTAGATGCTGGTGGTAGCTTACGCCCAAAGGTGTCTCACCTGATCAGCCATCTCGCATTGAATGCTTTTAAATCTTTTTGAGTGCGTGGGAAGACTTTTACCTATTTGCAAACATGCTAAACTATTCCAATGTAGTTCCTTTTTTACATCCTTCGAAGCCCATATAAATCATCATTGGGGCATGTAAAAATATACTTGATATGGAGTTTCTTCACTTCATAGATCATAAAATACAATACATAATTTGATTCAAAAAGTGATGGTTCAAATAAAAAGTTATATCATGTAATAAAAATCACTTCCAGGTAATTGCTCACTTTCTTGTTTTTTACTCTGACAATGCACCTCTCAAAAAAAAAATCACTGAAACAAAAACACGCTACTATCATGAAACTTTATTTCACACAACCACTTCTGCCCGCATCAGTAGCATTTAAGCTCGTTGGGCTTTTGCGTATGTTTCATCCTGCTTTCTTCCTGAAAAGGAAAACCAATCTACCATGTTAGATAATATCCTCGTACCGTAGAGCCCTCTCTTCATCCCATCCTCTGAACGGATTGCAAATCGGTTTAAAAATAATAATCAATTACACTGCATGTGCACTTGCGTCCTATTGTGCGCTGATGAATGTGAAAAACGAATTAAAGTTAAAACACAAAAACTCGAATGATTTTACAAAGTACAGTAGTACCAGAAGAACAGAGCAGAAAATTTTTTCGCTGTGGTTGGTAACGGGTGATGTGGTTTTTTCCTGGTTTAATGTTAGCTGTAGGTGCAATCTTGTAATGGAAAATTTACGCTCAATTAAGTACCGCATAAATCCGGTACAGGCCAACAGTTGTTACGGATATGTATTACATTGGATTTTGTAAAAGCAACACGAAACTGTTTTTAAGTCCAGTCTTATGAATTAACACTTAGAACAAGTTTTAATTTATTTTGTTATCAAGCTTCTTCCCATTTTGGTCTTTTTGTGGTGCAAGGAAACCTTAAATTTCTAGCTTCAGTTTGCTTATGTTTTATTCATCTGTCACAATTAACTCATTTGGCGTGATGTACAATTAATTTCTCTTATTGCCTAACCTTTGATCACTTTTCGAATTTCACAATAAACGCCACAATGTAGGTAAACATATCAACTTTAGTTTCCAAGAATAGTAAACTTTAGATGGTACAATAGACTGAAATTATCTTGTTATGGAAAGTTAATCAGCTTTACACATTCCTTAGCTTTTCTAATTGATAAAGCATCGTGTAGCTTCGTATATCAGCCCATCATCAACTCACGGCCACTATTTGCATAGAAATGGGAAAAGTGATAATATGCAACTTCAGAACATCCCGGACCTCATACTGACGACACAAGGGTGATACAAGAACCGGTTGTATAGTGGGACGGTAACACTCCTACTCCGGCAAGTGAGCAATCTGGCCGAAGCCAGCTGTCTTCCTCGACAAACGGCTAGGCCAACTTCCAACGTGACCTTGGAAAAAGTAAGAATTAAATGGATAAAGTAAATGAATTTCATTCATGAATAAATATATCTGCGAGTTTGCGATGATGATTGCAAAGTGTATTGATCCTGTGAGATGGGAATAACCACAGCAAAAAGTTGGTTACAATGATGCTTCGTGTATGGGAATCATGGAGTGTTTAACCGCTTGAGGCGACACATGATGTTATAACACTTTATCTGTGAATTATTACGGAACTTTTTCAAAACAAAATGGAAAGGTTCGGGTTTAATGCTTTATGAACAAATAGATTAATCACAAACACATTCCTCGTCGAAAAAATGCTCTACATTGGTACATAAGAAACTTTGCAAACGGTTTAAAAATTATGCGGTTTTAAATGGTAAATATGTCACGTTTCTCGGTACAACGTGTGTTGCATCGTGAAACTCTCTCAGGCTGCTTATGTTTGTTCGTAGCTTGAGGGCAAAGTTAGCGATTTTCGTTGGTTTTAAACATTACATTGCATTCATTTTTATGGCTGGACAAAAGCACACATGCGGTCTGTCTTTTTTACAGAACCAAAACTGCTGAAACAAAAACCCCAACAAGTGGGCATCATGCTCGGCACGTTCTTTATGATTCATTTTATCACCTTTTGCAGCACCAGTTGTAGCAACTATGTACACATTCTCTTGGCGTTCTAACGGACGCCAAGGTTCGAAATAACCTGCGCTTCGTTGCGTTTAAATAAAACGTTCACGAAATTAATAGACAACGAAAGATAAAAATTAAGTCCAAGTTGAAAATAAACTAGGGTAACGGTACCAGTAGTGGTTCACTTAGTAATGTAGCCAACAATATAATAAAATTTATGAGTGTTAATATTTATACAACATTTTACATATTTGTACCAATTATGACCGAAACACGACTTTTCTTCTGGAAAACTGCTATTTTCACTGTAAAACATTAAAAATAAACGAAAAAAAGCGTATATTTCTTACGAGTTGGTTGCTTCTTTAATGCTGGTATGGTTCCTATAGTTGTGGTATCGTGTTCCTATAGTAGTGGTAGTACTTGGAAATGACTGTAAATATTTTGACTGTGACTTAGTTTTGAAGCAAATTTATAACGGAATGGCCAAAATACTCATAGGCAAAGCATTGTCTTGATTATAGACCAATGCATTGGCCTCATAGACCTCTCACAAACCAATGCCTTTTGCAGCGAGTTATAGTCTTAAGGAAATCATGGCATACCTGATAAATTCTTCAGAAATCCAGCATATTAGTGCAACCTGTTCGGAAAATATTAATTTTGGAGCCTTAATTTATTACGATACTAGCATCACTATAGGAGCACTTACCCTATGATTACAAATCATTTTCCTCTTCATTATCCTCGGAGATCATGGAAGATTAAATCAACTGCCTTCATCACTTCTCGCGAAGAATCAGATGGGTCCAAAGTCGACAATTAATTAAAAAAGCACGTCGCTGGCCCACACCCTCACTCAAATCGCCTTTTAGAAGCTCACAATTGGGAGCCCTTTTTCGAAGCATAAAAACGACTTCCATGACCATCCTGTCATGTTCGATGTAATCTCATTTTCAACACCCACGCTTCGTACAAAATTTTTCTCCAAATTCCGTCGTCCACCATTATGGTAGGTCTACCGGGAAGGTTCCACACGGCCGAAGATCGAAACAGTAAAACGGTGGGAAAGAAAAACGAACAGAAATTTCACATCACACCGCACAACCGCGAGCGACGTCGGTAAATCCATCCAGTTGCAATTAATTTTCTCATTAAATCATCCACCGTGTCGTTGAGAACCTTTGGGCCCCAAAATCCGTCCTTTCAAATTGGAGCCACCTGGGGGGTCAGAAATCGAAACCAGCTGTGAAGTACGACACTTCATTGCACGTTCTATCGAACGTCCACGGGCAACATTGTCAAATACAGGTTGCTCGCGGATCACGAACTCACTGTTTGGTTTAACAAATAGATGCCCGAGGCACAAATCGTGACAGCACGTGAAATTCAATTAGATCCGTTGTCTTGCAATGTACTACGTGTTTCTCTGCTCTCAGAGGAAAAGAAACATCAGCTCTTGTAGACGAGGAGTACGGCTGATGGCTAAACAGCTGTACGAAACGCCCGTTGACTGTTTTCTGGTGTTCTGTTTTGGTGGCACACTTTGATCGAGGGCCATTTCGATGTAGCACTAAACTAATTGAACGTCGCGAATTCAATAAGGAACATTTTTAATAAGATTTACCACCTGTGATGTAGCTGTGGAAAAGCTGTGAACAGCTTCGAGGAAATAGCGAACACAAAAAAAAGATACACTCATCGCCACCATTACATGTCGCATGGTTCGAGGGTTTGATGCGATTTTGATTGAATTTGAAAAGTCCTTCTATCCTTCGGCGACACGTGCCGTCACATTGTGGAAACTTGAGACGCTAGAAACATGTTTGGGATTGTAATTAGTTGATAGAAAGTTCTTAATTAAATTTCTGCGAATCGTAATTTCATCATGTATTTGTATCATGTATCACGATGTGAAAAACCGCAAATTTAAACCAATTGGATCTGACCTCATCTGGCACTAGAAGATGCTAAAACACTTTTACAACCGACCAGGCGTCCCCATCAACATAAATAGCATGAATTTAAACTAATATTGGTTTCCAGTTGATTAGTCAATTTGATCGTCACTTTTAAAATAAAGATGTAATATGAACATTTAGCAAAATTGGACTGGTTTTTCTAATTACTTTAATCCAAAAGGAACTATTTGAAACCATTCATTATTTTAACGCTCGTTTACCAAACAGTTTTTGTTTTCCCAGTTCATTGAAGTATTATGATTACTATATCGATCAGTGCATTGATCAATGTTAGTTTTTCCTGAAATACTTCCCTTTAATTTCAAAAAAACTCTAAACTTCTAAAAAAGTGCAATGGTCGGGAATTTCCTCTGCAAGCCCCGAGAATGAGGACATGCGTCACGTAATTTGAAGTGAGACCATATCTCTCCCCAGCACTCTCCGGCGCCCTCTACGTCAATAAATAAAAGATAAATAAACAAATAGCAACGAGCACCGATGTCAAGATGCCACTTGAGTCGCGGTACACTTCAACCGAAATCATAACAATCGTTCATATTCAACACGTGCTTCTGGGACCTATGTAGGTGCTGCACTTTACTTCGGCCATCTCGCGTTGTTTTCCCCGGGAAAGGTTACCTTTTCTGCTTGTGTAGCCAGAAAATGTTAGATAGTAACGGGCGCAAAAGAAGTGGTCATAAAAATGAAATATAACGGCTGATGCATCACCATTGTGTTACTACGTGACTCGTATCCCCATTCGCCAACCGCAAGCAACAGGCCACTCAAGGAGCTTCTCTTTCTCTGTTGCAAAATTTGCCTCTTTTTTCGAGCATATCTCTGTGTCCCATATACACCACCGTCGTCCCTTACACGAAGTGGGATAACAGAAATAAAACAAAGCACAACACTGGCACATTCAATGGCAGAGGAGGATATGCAGACTTCACAGTTTGTGAGCTTAGCACCCAAGATGAACCAACTACAAAACCAAGGTAAGGAACACCTTCAACAGATGCCTCTTCGAGCTGCTCAACGGGTCAACAACATGTAGGAGATGTTGCAGGCAAGCACCAAAGTGCGTGAAAAATGAGACTACATATTATCCTCCATTTCTCTTTACCCTTTTCTTTTAAAAACATAGGAAAAGCCATAAAAGGGATAAAATGGAAACAACATAAACCATAAACAATATAAACATGATCGTGGATGTATGCTGGTACGTTGAAAATTTTCTCCAAAAAAGCTGGTAGTATAATATCTTGTTTCAAATACTTATCGATCAATTACAATTGAAAATATTAATAATTAGTTTGAATTACAAATAAATTACCTCCAATTACATTTACGACGTACCAGGCGCCTCCATCTACCCGATGATGGTTGCATTTACATACAAGTTTTTAAGCCCTTAATGGTTATAATACCGAGCCGTTAGGGGCTTAAAGACGCAAAAAATAACAAGAAGAAGAATAAAAAGAAGAAGAAGAAGAAGAAGAAGAAAAAGAAGAAGGGTAAATTCACAACGTCCTTGTACCTTGTTGGGTATGTCCTTAAACGAAGTGTATATATGTTCAATAAACACATTTTTGCAGTTGTTTTGCTCTTCCCTTTAGGTTTATTGTTGCAAAAATCAATATTAAAATCTTCGAATATTAAAATGTTTCATGTACATTTATGGCGAACAGTTAATTGTCAAGACCAGACACAAGACACATGTATTGTACAGTCGCTACGTTGATGTTTTTCCCCTTAAAACCTCTTTAATACCTTTACTACCTGGGAAATCAGGAAGAATCAGTTCGATTCACAGTCTACGCTTAACTTGTTGGTGCGTAAAGACCTGTGCCTTTTTCGCCTTATAAGAAAGCCGCGTTCAATGAAGAACCATTAACCCAGCTCAGTAGAATGAGTCACTCACGAAATTATGTCAAAAGGGTTTCGAGTTTGTTTTCGAGTCGGTTCGTGGTTTTCATTCCAGAATGGTTTCGTGTCTTTTGTTTTCGCAAAGTTAGAGTTCGGAGATTTCTGAGAACCTTTTTTACTTACTCAAAGCTCAAAGGAAAGAAAATCTTTCAAATATATGCCCTCGTAAATAAAAAATGCAACTCGACTCAATCGTCTAACAAAAATTGAAAAAAAAACAAAAAGTTTGACAAATCAAAAGACCGGAATCGGAAACGGGCAAAGTAATTATCGTTGCCATCAAAAGTCACTGTTCCATTGTGTGCTTCGGCTCGTGATTGACGGGTTCCAGTGACGGCGGACTTTGGATTCAATCGAACAAAAACCAAACTGTGGCGCAAACGACGCGGTGGTCCGTGAGTGAGACATAAAATTGAAAAACCAGGTCAGCGACGAAGCACCATGTTAGGACGTGTAAAAATGATGTGGCAAAAATGGAAGGAATCTATGCCAAGGATCTGAGTGGAAGTGGAAACGGCGCGGGCAGAGCATGGGTCGGTAAATTACGTTTTGTAATAATGATGTCCGGTCGTAAAGTATTCTCATGCTACGTTTTTTAACACCATTTCATTTCAAAATGAGTCCCTGATGCTACTGATGGAAGCAGAAGGTACAATGAGCTACGACACGACACGAGAAGGATAAAAACTGTTCGTCTATTGCCTTACCGTTTGTGAAACGCCGTTGAAATAACAACCGGTTAAAACGGAACAAGGACACGAGAAAAACGGATGTAACGCCACTTTAATGGGTTTCGTATTTAGAACCAGTAGCACTTTTCAGCCAAGTGGGTGTTTGAAGCGGGGCTAGAAAAGCTGGCTGGAGGTTTCTTGTTTCTAGCCAGGGTTATTGCTCAACTATGTGCTCGGTTGTAAAAACCCAACGCATCGCAAAATCGTTTCCCACATGCCTTCGTAAATGCTTGGTATGTGTTTGAGAGGAAAAACTCATACAAAATTTCCTGCAATCCATACGAAATTCGAGGCCAACAAAAAGCAAAACAGCTTCCCGACAATTATCGCCTAAGCCGTGTGCCAAAATGAACTCGTTATTCGTCGTTCAACAAGTAATGAGCTCGGATGGCTTTGCGTTTAGTTGTAGTCTTGTTTCGACAAACACACACATACTCAGATAGGCAGTACAAGTACCCAACGATGGGATTCGGAATGAGTCATTTGTTGTTGGTTAAACGAAGGATGACCTCGTTTATCCTCGTCGTTTCAGCATCTTCATTTCGAAACCTCCATTGACAGCTCATCAAAGAGTGGTTTCTAGATGGCTGTAATATTTATCTTCTTATATTACTCATTACGCTACTGTCCCGTATTTCCGCAGTTTTTGCTTACGGGCAACGTCACAATTGATTGTTGAAACCGACTTCAAACTAACACTTCCCGGAGCCGACGTTGTGTTTCCCTAACCCTCGAACAAGCGGCGTTGCCACATGTCAGAAGGAAGCCTTTTTAATTGACTTTATAATTATCTCACGGTCAGAGCTAATATTTTCAACTGGTCCAAGACTGGGGTAATGCTTCCTTTTTTATCGTCGTGGTACCGGGATTGCTAAAATTAATTTCACATCATTTTACGGCTAAACAATACGGCAACGTATTGTTTTTATTATACCATAATAAATAAATTTTCAGGCTATTTCTCAGAGAGAAAATGATGGTTTCACATGGGTGTGCCTTTTCTAGCATGTTAAGTGACTGTGTACGAAGGTTTTTGACGGTGGTACTACTTCACCGTCCCTAAAATTTACTAACCATCGCGCAATTAATAGCACATTAGTGAATCAGTGCACACATACAGACCAAAAAAAGATCTCATTATGACTCGGGACTTTTTTTAAAAGTAGTCGTACAAAACGACATTCAACTATATTGACCAAGTATGTCAAAGTCTCTATAATCCAATAAACAAATAATATTGAATTAAGGCAGCCGTAGAATATGTTAAAATTCACCCCGTGTTATTGGATAACTATAGATATTGAATATTTTAAATTAATAGTGTACAGTAGACGTGGCTGTCCCAACGTGTACCCCAAAGGCTAACCCTCAGCGAGTTCCGCATCACAAAACTGTGGCTCGGACTTTGCAGTTATTTTACATTCTACTCCCAGGACTATTGTGCTAAACATAGGCCACAAAGGAAACGATGCGTCAGTAGAGGGATAGAACCCGTGCTCCGCGTGTGGGTGGGACGGATTCAGTCAGATTCCAAAAAAGATTGTGCTTGTTCCGGTGTGTACGGGCAGACTCACGAGCGCTAGCTCACCTTATACATCACCCCCGAGGTAGTTCCTCTTAGGCAAATGGGGTCGAATGGGAATTCATACACCTTTTTCGGCCAGCTCTTTTTTGCGAACTACATCGCAAACATGCTCGATACTGCTGCGAATAGTTCACCAGGTTTACTTACAGCGCTCACTAATGCAAAACATCCGCACCAAACACCACATTCGCTCCGGGGCGGGGTGGCAACTAGATGGGAAAGACAGTGGTTGTTGGTACGGTTATGTCTTGCGGCAGAAATGTCAGTTAATTAGTGTGGCTTTCCGACATTTCTATTACGCATTCAATGAAACCCTCCCCCTCCACGTATTTCCCGTCAGCGGGGCGAAGATAAAGGGAATCCTGCAATCGAGGAAATTTTCCAATCCAAACCACACCTTCGTCTCACCCTGCCTTACCCCTTGAGTAGAAGTGAAGTTCGCCGGAGCACCAATGAGAGTTTACTAACCGACTTTGGACATGCCTTAAAGAGTATATTATCCGAACAAAACGAACAAGAGAGATCTGACGGTAATGCTTTGGTAATGGGAGTGGAAAAAGGTGTGCCAAAATGGTTACCTGCGGCTAATAAGTTTAGTGGCAAAAATGGTTACCTGCGGCTAATCAAGTAAAATAGCTTGCTCGTAAAGAATGCTGTAATTTTAGGAAACCAAGAACTCTTTATCAACCTAGATCCACCATAATCGACCAGCAAAACAATTAGAGATACTACTTTTGTAACAGAGGGCAACAGATCGTTAGGGATCAATTAATTCAAATCGAACATAATTGAAAATGTGTTTGGCTTTCGATTAATACTAGTGTGAATCATGATCAATTAAATTTTCCTGCTTATTTAGCAAAACGAATATTTGTTCTTTTCTGTTATTGACTTCTTGAACTGAAATTAAAACATTATCAACTTATGTTGCAATTAAAAAACTTTTCTCTTTTCATTCTGTAGGGCTTTAAAGAAAAATTTAATATTCTATCGTTGAATCTCTTCAAAGCATTCTTTTTACTTGACTCGCTTTATAATGCTTTGCTACATTGAATGTTTGAAATGTTTTAAGTTAACTTTCAATTTACCCTTTTATTTGTTGCCGGTTCACCTAGACTAAATGCACAATAGATCTTAACAACATAATCTTTTGAAAAACGTTGGCCCTTTGCCATGAATTATATAATTGAAAATGTATAGCTTATAGTTTAGATAATTTTATATTATTCTCATGGATGTATTAAACAACTTTTGTGTCAAAAACATGTTTAATGTGTTCCAAATGATATCTGAATGAATTACTCTAATGGATATAATAACCTTTTTACCTTTTGCAATTGAGGACAATAAAAAAATAAAACGATTTGAGTACTGCTAAATCTGTATAGAAGGAGGAACCGAGAGGTTAACAATTCATCATTTACTTTCGAAAAGTATAGTCTCATAGTATTCACAATAAAAAATATAATTCATCCAATCACTCCACTCAAAGGGAAAATTCAGCATGGTGAAACCATAAGCTGATTTTCTCCATTGCGTCCTCACATCGGCAACCATCAATACATAACTTGCATACGAAGAAGCATCCACTTAACACGTGCCGCGTAATCCTTTCCGCATAAATCATGCAGACAAAGGAAACAATGCTTTAAATAGGTGGCGAAGATAATTCACTTCAAACATTCAAAATGAAGAGACAAACAAGCCCTATAAAAAATTGTTTCACAAACAAATGCGAGCTGCAATTGTTGGAATTCCGGGTAATTGTTGGTTTTTGTCTTTTGTTTCTTCTTATTTACGACCCACTGCAATGCACAAAATACCCTGGCATCCGTAAATGAGGCAAGACCAAAAAAGGAGGATGCAACAAAATGCCCCATCCGTCGTTAACGAATTGGTGGAAAGCAGGAGTACACAATCACATGAATCATTTTTTATGTAAAAGTATTGCTCAAACGGCGCCATTATTTTTTTGTGAAAATGATTATGTGTATTGAATGGGAAATGCGAGCAGGGAGAAAAAGGAAACAGATTTAAAATTGAGGCTTCAATCTGAACAAACCACGATAATTTATTTCAAGATAGAATCGAGCGGTTGATATGGAATTTAAGCACCCTTTGTGGAAATCGGTTAACAAGGACAATTTGAATTGAAAATTTACTGTAAATCAAAGAAAAAGTCTATAAACCACAAGAAACTACGGAAGAAAACACCTACACGGGTTTTAAACGAATTGTGGGAAACGAAGCGGAGTAAGTCTTGACTTTAAAGGATTGAATTAATTCACTCAAAGAACCAAAAAACTCCAGCATTGTCATTTAAGATAATCCTTCACATGGCAACATTCCAACGAGAGATCTCCCCAAGAACTTTTCCATGCAGCTGCCTTCAGTGCGGTGTTTCGGAGAAAACCTCCCCGGAAAACATACATCAAACGAGTTGCTCCGAATAGTGACCCCTGCCCAGGACGATTCTTTGGCAACGGAAACCCGTATCGTTACTCTTTCGTCTTGCTATCACTGACAGTCATTCTTCCTTTGACTTCCTCGTCGACGTAACGAACAGAAGGACCCCCGGAGCGACCGCAGTTGACACAATTCGATGCTTCATTATGAGGATTACCATGGTTTTTATTCAATCTACACTCGTCTGCCATCCGTTGCCGGTGCCGTTTGTGTTCCGCAATGGACAGCTCCGCTCATTTCGGTGCTCGTACAATAATTGGAAGTACTGCATCACACCAACCACTCCCCATACCACTCGCCACTGACACTTTATCAGTAAGCCTCCCTTCGAGAGGACGTTCCCTGAGTGTATGTGTGTGTGTGTTGCTGCACGTCATGAATTATGGTTATTAAAATCATAACTCATCCGCTGACGAGCGAAACTGCAGCAAGCGAAAACGACTCCACGAAGGAAAATGAACGAACGAACGACCGAGCGTGCGGTTTGACATTTACGGTGACTTCCATGCCCTGGGAAATCACGATTCGTTTACTTGATTGCTGCAGTGGGGCGCGATTCGCGGTGGCGGACAACAGCATCAACTGGAAAATAATTCCCAGTCAGCCAAATCCCACACTGTTAACCATGAAGCTGTACGATCTACTGACGTACTGCCTTACCCATCGAGTTTTTGGTGGTCTTGGTCGCTTCCGCTGCTCCGAATGCCATCAAGTAAAATCAAAATATTTTCTGACAATGCCCATTCATATATATAAAGCTTTTGTTAAACAATAAAAGCCCAAGAAAAATAATTAAAAAGGACTCTGGTACCAACACTTTCCCAGAAACTATTCAGAAAATATCTCTGAACACTGCTGAGATTAAAATCGTTATTAACCTTAATTATAATTACTGCATTTTCGCGTCCAGAACATAACGGCTTTTAACACCAGCTCTGTCCATTTCTGACTTATTGATTGCAACCATTTCTTTAATACTACTGAAATAAGTAAATATTAATGTTTTGCTACAATTGCAGTAACTGAATCAATTCAAATCTCTCCGGCCTACAGGAAGAACGGAAACACGTGCAGTACCTAGGAATGCTCTTGTTGATGAAGTTCCAGTACATTCTATCACACTGACCTGCCGCATTACCGCTGGGCAATGAATTCCTTGGAGCACGAGCCTGCGGTTGAAGGGAGGCTCATCCATTAACGATTCACCTGTACCACGCTCGGGCAGCTCTGGGTATGCGTTTCTTAGGATCGTTGGATTGTGCAGATGGTAGGTTCATAAATATTTCGACCTGCCTTGGGCAAAACCCGGTCCGACGATTCTCAGTGGGATGTAAGGAATGCTAGTTTAAGTTGTCTCAAGTTTGATCGTCTCAGAATAGAATCATCGTGATGGTCAACAACATTCCCATCTTTAGCTTCAACTGGGTCAAATGGATGTCCTAAGCGACGTACTTAATCTTTCACTTCCATTAAATGCATCTCGTGACCCGAACTCTTAGAAAGATATATCCATTATAATGGATTAACATTTTCATAAAATTAACTAACGAAAAAGAAACGGCCCGAAATGTCTATACACAAATGGCAACATTTTTCCAGACGCGACTTGATTACAGAAATGCTCCTATCATCCTATCTTTTACGCTCGTCATCTAGATCATGCAAAAACCTGAATCTTTTCACAACCTCATCCTTTTTAGGACTCATCCTAATGAGAAGCTACTCCTATGGGTATTGGGTATCACAATTACTCAATTTGCAACCAACTTTGCGAGGTACGGGTCGTAACCCGTTTTGTATTCAAAGCCCACGGAGTTGGATCCTTCGCCCGTTACAATCGGCATCTCGAGCGAATGCAATTAGGAAGCGAACTGATCAAAACTGAACTCCCAACGAGCTGCTCCTTTTCAAACGACGTGTATTCAAAGGAAAAGGGTAGAAGGAGCGAAAAGTCTGAACAGAAAAGTTCAAATAAAAGAAGGAAAATCATGACAAATTATAATGAACATTCTGTGACTGTGGATGGCACAGATCTTTTTTTCCAAAAGCATCCCGTTTTTTAGGAAAATTCTAGAAGCAAATTCTCGTGTTGGCTTTTTCAATCAATCTTTTTTCTCGTCTCAGATTTGCACACTATATCATTGAATTCCTTCGCGACATGTAGCTTGTGCTCTTGTTTGGCGTGCAATTAAGTTGCAATTGCATTTACCCTACGGCACGTTTCAGATCTAAAATGCATTCTCAAAAGCGTGTGTGGTAAAATCTCACATTTTTTGGACAAGGGTTCAGCTTGCTCGATGTCCCGATGTCCCGGACTACGAAACAAGCATACTCCCTCCTCTTGCCCTTTGGATTCCATCCCGCTATGCACCTACACGGTAGAAGCATGGATGGAAGGGCTTCTGTCCCTAGGTTAAAATCTCAGTTTACGGACGCTGTGGCACGCAACTAACTCCTGAAGGGTGAAAGCGCGTGTCGCTAAAGGACTAACAGGTACCCCCTGCCTACCAGGGTCATGTTTCCCAAGCCTAAAGCGACGGACTCGGTGCAGTGCAACTTAAGCGGCTCAGGAGATCGATCCGACAGCTGGCTTATCTGACACCAATACCTCCTAAAAACCCGAAAATGGGGACTTGCACTTGTTCTTGAGGCATGGACTCTTCCCTTTTACTGCACTTGGCGTGCTGACTCGTTCTGCGATTTCTCGCCCTCTTTCTGCACTTGCGTGCTCTCCTTGCACTTTCGTGCCTGCACTGAACGTGCCTGTATGTGCCACGATTGATCCACCGTTCTGCTGCTGGCCGAGACCAGCAACCCCAGGAAAAGCGCAAGGCAGCTCCTTCGTGTCCGGTGGATCGCTCGATGGCGAACGCATCAGTCGGGGCCCCCACACGTAGGCTCTGGCGACTTCTGCGGCGTGAATCTTCAAGGAGAGTGAGTCCCTTCCGAAACACTCCCTACGTCTTCGCGGTCCAGTCCGCTGACATAGGGTCAATCCTAACCTCCCTCACTCGGAGAGGCTCAACAGACCAGAGGGCTAGATATCAAAAAGCAGGATTAAAGATACCTTACAAGGCCCGTTCCGTCTGCGGCACACTACCATACCCCGTCCAGTCATGATCAAGAATGCTACAGTGTTGGGCCACCGAGCAGACATAGAAATACACCTTCGAGAGTTTCACTCTGATAGTGCACGAGGGGGCGGATATCCCTCCCACCCAGATCTCTGTTCGTCACCCCTGTTTCCAGGGGGTCCAGTGGCGCCACGAGGAGGCCAGTATTCCAGGCGTTCACGCCGTCACACCGTTTGACCGGAATGACCCCACATTGACTGCGAGCCCTGGTAAAATCTCACTCACGGTGCGGTTGAAGGCATTTCGATATGAGTGGCAAAAGTGACCACAATTTTCGACAGTTACGACACGCACTAAATTGTGCTAATGGCACGCAATACAGGACCGGACGTCGCCTGAGATCGAATGTATCGTTTGCCTATGATCGGTTGACTGCATCGCTAACTCCAATTCTAAACCAATCGAAACCGACTCGGATACGGGAACACCTACCGGCGGGGTTCGAAATTTGGAAAAGAACGGGAACGAGGAAAACCCGAGGTGAAAGTCATGAATTCCCATCTGAAACGCACGGCCTGTCGGTTGTGGTAAACGTTTTGAATCGAAACATTGCTCGATAGCTATAGGACGGTTCGTTAGCAGTGAAAAGGTGACCCTTCATCCCCTTGAAAAAGCACTCTTTCGAGAGGACTTGACACTCGATATGTCGCAAATAAAGAATGTTTGGGCCATAATTTGCGTGTTTGGCTAGGTTTTGAACTGAAGCTAGAAAAAAACGCACACAACCGGGATCTGACTGAAAGCAATGTATTTTATTGGAAATCGATTGAAACAGATTTTTTCATGTTCAGCGAGGAAAAGAAAAAGATTGTACGTATGGGATTCTGTAATGTTTGAAACAATCGAAAATTAAATCCGTAGTATTTAAATGAAAAACAAGACCTAATTGCGCCGTATGGAAATCAATCCACATACCGCCATATTGCTGTCGTTTTGCATCGGGACAACATACTGTGCTGGAAAAAATTCACTCTTTCAAATCCGTTCAAAAACCTTTGCAGCCGAATGTTGAGCTAAATGTGAAATCCGCCAACCCTCAAAGTTGGGAACAAATAGAAAGCACTGCAAACATGCAACACGCACCGGAAAAATATCCTTCCACCAAAAGAGGTCACGATCCACATCACCGTAGCTCATGACGTACACACAAACACGTGCAAGTCACGAATAGACCGCATTTCCAATTCTACACTTATTAAAAATTCCAACATAAATACCGCACTTGCGAGCAAGGGGGTTGCGAACAGGGTAGTACAATCGGTGCAGTTCTTGGTGCATCGTCAAGGGAAAGGTCGATAGCCACGTGGAAGTGCATTCCTACACGTTTACGTACCCGACTTGGTAGTTCGGTTGAATTTGTACCGTTTATCGTGTTCACATCATGATTGTACGATGCTCGAAAACGTCCGTAGTTGGCATCGTGACTAATCGTGTCAATCTTGCAACGCCAGAAGCGAGAATGCATTCGGTTGCGCTATGCCTAGCTGTTGCATTTCGGGATGCATTTCAATCTCGACCTTTGCGTGCGGGACACAGCTGACATGTGAAACTGCTGCACAGACAACACATGTATTCTGGCAGGTTGAATATTCTGCCGAATGACCCGACAACAAAGGAACGGTCATTGTCATGTGGATCTAACCTCCGATGGTGTATGTGCAAATTGCAATATGCCAGCAGGGGTCGGATTTGCTTTCCAGTGAACCGATGGATAGAACAACTTTCGAGAGGATGACATTTCAATAAAAAAACATCTTTTTGGATTAAGATGTAAAATTTCAATAAACATCTACCCCCACAGGTTTCTCGAAAAAATAAAAGTGATTATAAGACTTACTTATTTTTATTTTATTTGCATCGTTCTTCAACACAACACAGATAAAACTTAAACCTTAACCAATTGATATTAATACTCTAACGAACTATGACTGAATATGAGAATTCTTCTATTAACATGACCAACATGTTCCATTACTTTTTTTATTATGTTTTTATCTGAACTCTCATATGTCCAAAGTGAATGGGTACTATTCTATAAAAAAAATTGAAAGAGCCCAATATAAGTTAATGGTTTCGAAGCTTGTGGTAATGTAAACAATACGTCCCATCCATGGCTGAACTTCACTATCATGAGTTAAACAGTATCCTGCGTTGGAAAGAACGTGAGGTGTGAACTCATCGCATAAATAAGCGGAAATAACAATTAAGCGAACAAACCGTTATCCGTTGCTTTTATTGTTATTTTTATTAATAATTTATTAATCGACTTCCAAAACTGAACAGCTCCCAATGCTCCAACAAAACGGTTGGTATTTCAATAAATTACCACATAATGATGATCATTTTCGCACGAAAAAGGAATGGATGGGTTGGATGGGTGAATCCTTTGTGAATGGCAAGTGATTCAGATACACCATATTCCAGCCCAAAACACCCCCAAGGCCAAACTTCCCACGTGTCTCCGATACGAACCCCTGGGCGATGGCATGAAAGGACCAAAAAGATCATTTTTCTTCGATTGGTCCATTGTTATTTGGGCTCAGGAAAAAGGTTTCAACTAGTGATGAGTCTTACGATTCTTTTCACGGATCGACCCGGAATCGAGTCCGTCCCTAGAAGAATCGATTCCGACCCGTAGGTGCAACGAGTTCGGGTCGACCCGAACCAACGGGTCGAACTCGCATATGGACAGCTGCACTTACTGGTCGACCCGGAGTCGTTGCACCTACGGGTCGACCCGAACCAACGGGTCGAACTCGCATATGGGCAGCTGCACCTACTGGTCGACCCGGAATCGTTGCACCCACGGGTCGACCCGAACTCGTTGCACCTACGGGTCGACCCGAACCAACGGGTCGAACTCGCATATGGACAGCTGCACCTATTGGTCGACCCGAACTCGTTGCACCTACGGGTCGACCCGAACCAACGGGTCGAACTCGCATATGGGCAGCTGCACCTACCGGTCGACCCGGAGTCGTTGCACCTACGGGTCGACCCGAACTCGTTGCACCTACGGGTCGTCCCGGAGTCGTTGGAATCGAGAGTTCGACCCGGAGCGCTCCGGGTCGGTTACGGATCGCTCCGACCCGATAGGTTCGGGTCGACCCGCTCATCACTAGTTTCAACCGTTATTCTGTGTATGAATATTGATGGTGACGAATGATTTCGCCTCATTTATGTCTTGTTCGAAGGAAGATTGATGGTTGCGATTGAAATTGATTATCTTTCTCTGGGTGGTGAATGGGCAGGAGTCTTTCAGACTCAGACACTATTTGGGGGGTTTCCTTCTCATAGTGGTGCTGTCTTGTTCCAATATAAATCATATACATTAAAAGTAAAGGTTATTATTTGTACAGGTTAGTTGGAAATCAAGAAACATTATTTCACCTTACTTCATGATGTATTAATGCTTAAAATGCATACAAGTTTTATCGATACTGGCGCCTATGAAAAGGTGCACTTCCGGTTCTCTAAAGTTATTTCTGGACAAAATATTTAACTGCCAAGGCGCATCATTCCCAAATTTTGAAAAAAAATGGAATGAATACCAACACCGCTACATACACAGCAGACATAGTTATCCTCCATGTCTATGATCAGTTCACGCAGTTTCTGGCATTAAAGCTAGTAAAAAAGTTAAAGAAAAGGACAAAATTTTCACCCACCAGCTGAGATTTGTAAAAAAGTGCAGTTAAAATTGTATCTTTAATTTTATTAAATTAGTTCAAAATTATGTAAATCGCAACTCACTGGGAACAGGCGCGTATTCAGGGTGGCCGAATTTCATAAAACCGGTTTTTGAAATAATTATCCACCAATAGTTTCCCAAAGATTTTCCCTACCTTGTCCCTTTACTCGATTGATCGGTTGACTTTTTGAACCCGGAACTCAATTTCAAAATCGAGCCACTTTAAGGTCACTGCAATTAAATGTGAGCTGTCAACAACTCCCGCACGATCTCGTCTACACAACTTGTGAACACAACTAAGCTGTGGTCAAGGGAAAATTTGTTAATTCCACATTCCTTCACAATAGATATGGCTCCTCCCCAAACCACCTCTGAAGCTTTGAAGCATTCCATTCCATAACGTTTCTACGCCCTCCATGTGCAATCCTTTGCCCCAAACTCATCGCAACCATCGAAACGATGCGGAAAACACGGACGATGGGTAGGGAAAAACCACGCGGCTGAGGTGTACGTCAATTGCACGTCAGATTCATTCCGGTGCTGTTAACACTTAAAAACAATAGACATCCAAGACAGGTCTGTGTCCAAGCCAGAGCCTACTCATGGCCGCTTTCCCCCGCCTTGCCCAAGGACTGCTAATGAATAGTTGTTGTTTGGCGTGCGGTTTTGGTTAACCCACTACTTCCAGCATGCCACCAACGTTTGAAGTTTGTTTGTTTGTGTTGATGCATTTCCTTTTCTACGCCAACCAGTTAGCCAATTGGGGAGCAACTGTGGATCGGTCGTAAGTTGTTTAATTTCAGCTACTTTACTCGTCTAATAATTGGTCATATGATATGACCGGTTTACTGTCTTCATCGTTAATTAGTTATAACCCTTTTCAACGAACCACGATATTACGACATGAATATGCACATGCAGTTGGAACGTTTAATAACTTCTTAATAGTCGAATTATTTTCCTACTTTCTGTACAAGAAAGATAATCATTTTCCAATTCCGATAAATATTGAATGGTAATGGAATTCCATAATTAAGTCTTACGGAGGCTCATCCGAGAACCTACCGCCGACTCGTTACTGTTTGCTTGTCACGCAATTTCAATCAAGCGTACATGTTTATCACAGTGAAGCGTTTTCGACCAGTAGCATATGTTAATGGGCCCAAAATGGAGTCCAATGACGACCGCACCATGTTTGCGGTTGCCCGGACAGGTCAAATACGATTGAAAATTCCCTCCTTGATCAGCACCAAATACCTTGTCAACCATGACCCGCAAGATTGACGTACACTTCCTAATTGGTGCAACCTCGAAACCGTATCAGAAGTTCGAGGAGAAGGCACCTATTTTAGAGACCTCGGTAACTGTCCATTAAGAATGAACAAAAGAATGAATCTTAATGCATCACCTGACGGAAAGCTTTGGGCTAACATTGCGAATGTTAAAATGCGGCCGTCACTGTCACCGGAGACAGCCGGAGAATCACTGAGGTAAACAATGAGTAGAAAACATTCTGGACATTAAAACCTTTCCCACAGAAAACACTTACAAAAAAAATCCAAAAAGCTATGAGGCGGTCCTCATGTTACCAGCCAGGAAGAGAAAACACGAATTGGATATCTAGCAACGCATACCGTGGAGTCCTTTTTTTGCCATCCCACAATCCCACGGCTCATACACATCCAAGGGAACGCAATATAGCGAACACAAACAGCAGCAGCATCCAGATGCCGGGACGTCTTTCATCTGTCAACTACAGGAAATGATCAGAACGTCACCCAGCTGCCATGGTGGGTGTTTGCTGGCCCATTTTTCCCATTCGGTGCGTTGACGTTGATTCACGCCACGGTTATGCTCGAAGAAGCTGAAGTAGGTTTACGTGGCTCCCTATCCTAACTGAAGCGTTCATTTGTGGCAAGCACCGGAAGGCAAAAAAATACCACCAAAACGGCCAACAAGAAACAATCCGACTTAAAAATCCCGGAAAATCCCAACAAGACCTACTCACCGAGGTGTCCGAAGGGAACGTTCTGCAAAAAGTGCCCTGAGAGGAACGGAAAAGAAAACACTCCAGTCCGGGAAGGAAAATTAGACGTGAAACATGAAAATCCACACCAAACAAAGAGCAAACCCGGAAATGTCAGTCAGCCCCTGGCCAATGTCGTTGGTTTTGAGGTTCCAAGAGATGGATCAAGGAGCAAACGAAACAAAAAAAGGAACAAATATACACGGGGGCAAAAATAAGAGTGTTCCACTTGAAATGCCTCATTTCCACTCTGACGAGCAAGCCACTTATGCTGCGTTCCTAAGAACGTTCATTCCACGGCCGGATGAGGTTGATGACGTCTTTCTTCGACCTTCTCAACTTTCGCTCTTTTGTGGTTTGAGCTGGGAAGTTCGTGACGCTTCGCGTATCATTTTCACTGGAATACTAGAGGGAAACCTAAAAGCGTAAAACAGGAATAACAAAATCTTTCCGGCTGGCATTAAAAAAGATGGAGTCGATGATGAAAAATATAACAAAAAATGCTAGAATCGCAAAAAGAGCACACATGTCCTTCATCGTTTGGAAATGAATCTTTCATCTAGGGGGGACGCTGTTTGCACAAAGTTGTTGGGAAAGGGATAGGAAAATGTATGATTCTCTTTTTTCCCCCTGGTATCACTCCGTAAGCGAGTGTGTCGCAATTAAAACAGCAACCAACAGCGTCATAGAGTCAGCGAGCCGTAGATTGTGGGTTTATGTGTTGACGAGATAGTTGTGAAACTAATTTAACGAATGAAGATTCCCTCAAACATACTCCATGCCGTTTCATTAATGTGTTTGTTTGTTCTTTGACGTATCCTATGAAAAGTGTGTCTTGATTTTAGCAAAAGATAAAACATGGATTTAACCTGTGACGAATTGTTTTTAACTAATCATTGAACCTTTCAACTTTTTGCTAAAGAGATTTAATATAGTGTTTTCTCTGTGAACAGCCCATCGGACCTGCATCCCAGACTTGAGTTTTGTTAGTTAGCACTGGAATTTGTGCACTTTAAAATTAACCAATGGTTGACTTCAGTTGGGGTAACATTTTAAACGCTTTCCCTTTTGCACGAAAGCTTAAACCACGCATCCGGTATTGGGAAAATCGTAATGCGTTATTGGGCGTTCATTAGCAATTAAACATACACACAGATCCACCTTAATCCGTTGCATGCACTGCCGGACACGGTGATGAACTTCCAATGGGAAAAAGGAGAAGATGTTTGGAAACTGTTTGATCATTGACCTCGAGAACACATCGCACAATCAGGTGGATTCTTATTTAGTTCTCGCAATAAGTTTTCCAACCAATATACAATCGATCCATTCGAGGTTACCCGCTGCTAACTCCAACGCCACTGGTCGGTCATTGGACGTAATTTCAATTTATCGATTTACTCAATTATGACAATGAACCCATCGATGTGCTGCAGAATCGATAATCAAGACCCGAAGGACCGATAATTGTATTAAACCCAAACGACAGGAGCGGGTGGAGATCATTGAGCTAATCCGATTCATATGTGGGCACGAGTGGGGCAGTTTTGCTGAATTTTGACGAATGAGTTTTCAACTTTCTACGAAATTGCATTAAATATATTGTAAATTTATAGAATTATTTCTTAGTTAAACGAATCGTGCTTAGGTGTTCTATATTTCCGCTGTAAAAATACAACCTGGTTGTTACTTTGAATTGTAGCACATTTGAATACATCTAGAGGGACAGCGACACCTACCTCTCACTCTTGGAAGTAGAACTTCAGATTGACTGTTTCATAAAATGATGCATCATTTTATAGAAAACGCTTGTTTACAACTACAAAAATTAGTGGCTGTAGCTGAACTGCTTTCAAAATTATTTTTGCAGTGAAACGATCCATTCACTAAAAACCTTAGTGCAAAATGACGTAAGAACATAAAAAAATAACGGTATCACACAATCTCAAAACATGGGTTACGATATCGGAAATACATATATGATGTATAACAATAACCACCTTCATTAAAAAATTCAAACATTGGAGAAAACCCTTGACGGGGGAATGACAAGATTTATGTGCAGAGTCACATTACTATCTAACCATTTTCTTTACATTGCTATTGCACTTCCGGAAAACTTCCAACTGACTTCGTCGTCGTCGTAGTCCCAGATTTCTAGTCGAAGCACTGATATTACAATGTCATAGATAGGACCGTACGCCGGAATAATGTAGTGGTCACAAATATATTTATAACCGGTCGAACAGAGAAAGAGAAAGACACAAAAATTTTTTTTTTAAATATTTATTATCATGTTTAGTTCATAGTACTGACATAAGGTGACTGAATTTGTCAAAAACTTGCAGAATTGCTAACTATCGACAGAAAAAAGGACGAAACAATACTAGCATTACTTATATGAAGCAAAACAATTTATTTCAAAGAATTCATCATCGCATAGCATTGTAATTATTTTTGCAACCACCAGCCAAACATTAAAAAAAAGAAAAGAGGACATTAACCATTTAAAAAAAGAACAAGTTAAAATCTAGAATTATGAAATTACTTTAATACATGAGATGATCGTTAGAAAAAAGGAAACAATATCAGCAAAAATATTCGAATATGTTCTGAACTCAATGAATGAGTTATTCATTTTCAATTCAATCTTCGCATAAAGTGCAGCAACGTACACCATTTGGTACGTATGTAAATTTTAAAGTCAAACTTCTAAATGTGCCACATTGAACAAACAAATCGATAACGACGGGTTCCTGTATATCCTGACGCTCGCAAGGAGGCACAATGCAGCATAAATGGGATTCACAAAAAAAAATCTTTTGCAAGGCTTAACCGCTACATCGAACATCGTACTGGAGCGGCCTCTTGCTTACTTCAGTAGTAGATGCAGTTGGATTGCATCAGCAGTTTACGACTATCACAATCAGTCGTGCGAAAAAGAATACGAAAGGTCTTCGGCTTCTTATGGTGGATGGCTTCAAGCGACATCCCAGGGAAGCGTGTCTGCAGTATCTCGTCGGATACGGTACGAATGCCATTAAAGTCGCAACATACAGGGTCCGCAGTCATACAATGGCAGGCCCCAACCGGTACAGGGATTCATGAACGTGCTAGGGGGATTGCCTGTACCGGTAGAGGGATATCCGCGGGCATATAATTGCAAACCGCGGTGGCTGAGGGGAATCAAGCTGGCGTATTGTTGCGATTGTCAACCGGTCGCAAAATAGTAGGTATCTGGCAACCGTGCATGATTCAAATGTGTCGCACAAATGACCGTTAGATGGCGTGCTAAACAACTAATCGAACACGTTGAAAGGAAATATCAAATTTAGTTTTTGATATAATATTTTTTCCGTGAATACTAAATACGAAATTTAATTTAAACGTAGTTTTTCGTCGTTTTTACTTGAAATCTAACGGTTACTCATGCGATACATTTGAGTGTGCGGTGCACAGCACCGCTCATGCACGGTTGCCAGATACCTACTATTTTGCGACCGGTTGACAACCGCAACAATACGCTCGCTTGATTCCCCTCAGTCACCGTGGTTTGCAATTATATGCCCGCGGATATCCCTCTACCGGTACAGGCAATCCCC
The DNA here is from genome assembly GCF_943734765.1 of Anopheles ziemanni. NCBI lineage: Eukaryota > Metazoa > Arthropoda > Insecta > Diptera > Culicidae > Anopheles > Anopheles ziemanni. The sequence goes on from NC_080705.1 coordinate 35,730,444, forward strand.
CTAGCACGTTCATGAATCCCTGTACCGGTTGGGGCCTGCCATTGTATGACTGCGGACCCTGTAATGTCATGCCTGTATCAGGTGTCAGGCGTACACGCAACGATCGGAAGCCACCACGTCCACTGTTCCATTTCGTCATATCTTCCGTGCACGCATGAGAATGCTTAGAGGGGATTAAGAACACTTCGTAATACTCATGTGGCATAACCGGCCAGCTTCTATATGTTGCAAAGATTTCCACCTCCACTAGCTGCTTAGCTATTTGCATGCTGATGACTGGATTCCGGACACGGTAAGACACATGCTCAGGTACGTCAAGCATCAATTGCGAGGACTCCTGCACTCGAATCAATTGGCTTCCTTCATCGTAGGTTAACAAAACCGGTGCAAAGGGGATCTTAAATCCTCCGAAACGGATCTCATCTGACGCCGACAAATCGATCACGTTATTACGAGCCATTTTTCTTATGTAAAATTCAGACATACTGCTATTCATCGTCCTTTGAAAACCGCAATGTCCTGTTATTTCGAGTTGAAATTGAAACATACGTATTTACATCAGCCATACTTTAGAGAACGGAGGATTGAACGCAACCCGGTTGACAGAAATTCAAATTTTCTGCTGCTGTCATGTAGTTCCAGCAAGAGTCCCAGCAACCTCCCAGCAAGTCAAAATTTGACGGATCGCCCATGTATTGCCGCACACATTTGCATTGGTTTGCTTGGTGGTGTGCGTGAGGCTAGCTCGCGTGTAGGTGTGTGTGTATGGTATATTCTATGAATGTGATATTTTCTTCTACCCGCAGAATGCTGCGGTGAAATCAAAACATTTGCTTTTTGAGAATTAAGTCATCGGAAGTTTATTATTCGGATATTTGCGATCATTCTGTTTTCTGACTTACCAGTGTAGGGATCCGGCCTTTGCAGTGGAGTTGCCGACTCAGAACGATCCAATTCTTATTAGCATATGCAATCCAGCTCATGCATCATTCGACGCATTCTTTAGCTTTGCTTTTCATTCCTAAAAGTAAAAAAAGTTAGAATGTTACTGATTTAAATCACCAAGATTTCCATCATTTTCATAAGTTTATTAGTTTGTTCTTACCTCAACAGTTTTAATGGCACAATCATAACACTTGCTGCTCAATGCACTTGCGCCTGCACTCTGAGATTGCTATGACCAGACTGCGCAAATACATGATGCTGTAGTTGCTCCAACAAGGAACACACTCACATATCTTAAATAGGTTTCGTACGTAAGTACGTGCGTATACGCGAATAACAACGCATGCTTACTGCAGTAAGCATATTGGGGATAGTTTGGCGTTGCATGGTTGCAAAGGATAGAATATGCATAGGAAGCATTCGCACCCTCTCTCTCCCTAAGAAAACGACCAACGCACACATTCTCATTTCTAATCATAGAGTTGAGGGGGGGAGAAGTACAGATTTTTGGATGCGGGGACCCAAAATCAGGGTGAACTGACATTTGTCGTCAACCGGGAAGTATTCAACTCACCTTCAGAGAGAGTAATTACACGTTGCCGGTACCAGTACTTAAACGTCAAATACTTTACACGTTACAGTCAGTTGCAATTGATGATAAGACGATAGTTATCTCGATAATTTGATGAAACATTCGCTTCAAGTTCTTCTGGATATGATCGTTGCCACTTGCAAGCATCACGCTCCAGCGTGTCTAATCTTGTTCTACGGAATTTTTAACTGTCATTCAAGACTGAAGCTGGGAACGCCATGGAAAATGAAACAGCATTTCGGTTTAAATTGTACGTTCAATAAACGTATACAAAAGTATATGGCCAAGTAGCGTATTCGCCAATCTTTTGGCTGCTTCAAATATGAATATATTTTTTAGTTGAAACAAGCTGGACATCCAGTTTTTGGAAAAGTTCGTTCGATTTAATGGATTTTAGCTTTATGCAAACGTGCATTTTCGTTTTGAATGTTGCGGAACATTGGACTGTCAAATTCCAGATGGATTGTCACTTTTGATTGTAATACCCTTATTAGACAAGGAATGTATCTGTCATATTTTTCCAGGAGTTATCTGCCAAACACTCTTGACAGATACATTCCTTCCTCAAAATCGGAATCAGGCATGACCGGTTCCGATTTTCTTTCGACTGGCATTTATATGTCAAAGAGGCGGTTTGTTTACTTTTTGCTTTGTTGTTTGCAACGGATTTTGTTCGTAACTCTATGATGAACAATACGCTAAATTCAAACATGAAAACGATCAAATAACTGCAAAACCCACTTTGTGGAACTTTGCGTTATTACACGAGCGGTCATCATTTATATGTCAAACGCCATGCCAGAGCCTACTTTGACAGTAAAAGGATGCCCGGTTGACAGAAATTCAAATTTTCTGCTGCTGTCATGTAGTTCCAGCAAGAGTCCCAGCAACCTCCCAGCAAGTCAAAATTTGACGGATCGCCCATGTATTGCCGCACACATTTGCATTGGTTTGCTTGGTGGTGTGCGTGAGGCTAGCTCGCGTGTAGGTGTGTGTGTATGGTATATTCTATGAATGTGATATTTTCTTCTACCCGCAGAATGCTGCGGTGAAATCAAAACATTTGCTTTTTGAGAATTAAGTCATCGGAAGTTTATTATTCGGATATTTGCGATCATTCTGTTTTCTGACTTACCAGTGTAGGGATCCGGCCTTTGCAGTGGAGTTGCCGACTCAGAACGATCCAATTCTTATTAGCATATGCAATCCAGCTCATGCATCATTCGACGCATTCTTTAGCTTTGCTTTTCATTCCTAAAAGTAAAAAAAGTTAGAATGTTACTGATTTAAATCACCAAGATTTCCATCATTTTCATAAGTTTATTAGTTTGTTCTTACCTCAACAGTTTTAATGGCACAATCATAACACTTGCTGCTCAATGCACTTGCGCCTGCACTCTGAGATTGCTATGACCAGACTGCGCAAATACATGATGCTGTAGTTGCTCCAACAAGGAACACACTCACATATCTTAAATAGGTTTCGTACGTAAGTACGTGCGTATACGCGAATAACAACGCATGCTTACTGCAGTAAGCATATTGGGGATAGTTTGGCGTTGCATGGTTGCAAAGGATAGAATATGCATAGGAAGCATTCGCACCCTCTCTCTCCCTAAGAAAACGACCAACGCACACATTCTCATTTCTAATCATAGAGTTGAGGGGGGGAGAAGTACAGATTTTTGGATGCGGGGACCCAAAATCAGGGTGAACTGACATTTGTCGTCAACCGGGTGGAAAAATATGATAGATACATTCCTTGTCTAATAAGGGTATAAACAACGCAGTGTGATTTGTTTTCCAATGCTCTATCTAGTGGGAGCCCACATTTTATTGAGCTAAGTTTTGTTGAGTGCAATTTAATGGCAAACTAAAGTGATAGTTCATAGCATTTTGTAGGGAAGTTTGAATCTAGCTTACTTCGAAGATACCGATTATACGAAGTATCTGATTTGCATGGATGTGTATACCTGCTGAACCATATTCCCCGTGTAAAAATACTGTCGCAGTATTATATCGTCAACGTCCATAGAAAAGTAAAAGGTTTCGTCTTTGATGAACAGGATTTCTTGTTGAAAATACTGAGTAATGTCTTTTGGTTTCTGTGGAAATACTCCACCCTTGGATCAAACACCAATAGAGGAAAGCAGCAAGAAAACACGTGTTGTCTCTTTGAAAGTCCAGTAACAATAATTTATTTCATACAGTTTAAGTTACGTTGACAGCCAAATGCAGTGCTGCCAACTTTAGTTCTTTTCTGCCCAAGGTTTATACGCAGAGGTATTCACCCATTTCCAACACTCCTCCTGGGTGAGTACCAACCTTACTACTTTACAAGTATTGTAACACGCGCTTTGCCGCACTACAGTTACTGTTGTTAGGCTGACTGGCTTTGCGTCCCCTGTACAGTGTTATGTCTTCGAACGGTTTGCTTCCTTCATTTTCCGCTGTGTACCCTGGATCCATTGGAGTTTTTACTGGATGGCAATTCTCCATGTTGAACTTTCGAAGTAATAACTCTATATACGATGTCAGTCGCAAAGAATAACAGCTATCTTTCTTCTCAATCTCATACCCAAGAAATTGGCGAATTTGACCTAGTGAAGCTATCTCAAACCTATCTTGAAGATTTTTGAAAACTTCATCGATTGCTTCCTCGTTGGAACTGCCTATGATTAAGTCATCCACATAAACTAACAGGTATACAACGATCCTCCCATGACGTAAATAAAGACACGGGTCTGATTCACACGCCTTGAAGCCTAGATCCAGCAGCACTGCATGTAACGCCTTATTCCAGCATCTAGCCGACTGACGCAGGCCATAGATGCTCTTACGCAGTCTGCAGACCATGTGATCTTTCCCCTTTTTGGAATATCCGGGAGGTTGAGACATGTACAGCTCCTCTTCAACTGTTCCATTAAGATACGCCGTTTTAAAATCAAACTGCTTCAACAGCAAATTCTCCTTGCTTGCCACTGCCAGCAGCACACGCAACGTCGCCAGTCGGGTGACCGGCGCGTAGACCTCGCTGAAGTCGATTCCAAACGACTGTGTGTATCCCTTTGCAACGATACGAGCCTTGTGCCTCACTATCTCCCCAGCTTCGTTCCGCTTTAGCTTGAAGACCCACTTCACTCCGATTACTTTCTTTCCAGGAGGTAATGGCACTAACTCCCACGTTTTGTTAACCTCGTGAGCCGCCATTTCCTCATCCATTGCGTTTCTCCAAGCAGTTACCTGGATTGCGTCTCTGTAATCGACTGGCTCTTCGTCTATAGTGGCTTGTCCCACCACATAATCTCCATAACGTTCAGGCAAAATGCCTCTGGTGCGCCTGTTCGCTCTAGTCAATATCGGTTGTTCTTCAGGTTCACTTTGTTCATTCTCTTCGAACGTATTCTCTGCATCTTCTTGCTCTGACGCACTCTGTTGTGACAGGGTCCCTTCATTCTTGTTGTCATATTCAAACGAAAGATCTTCGTCACTCTCTAACACGGGATCATTCAAAGTATGTCGCTCCTCCTGTTTTATTAGGTTCTTTGTTGCTGCCTGTTCCCCGCAGGGGTCTCCGTATTCGCCTGGCGTCGGACGCTCCATAGGACTACAGAGATCCGTGTGTATGATGTCCATTGGTCGCTTAGATTTCCGCTCTAGAACCTGCGGAAAGGGCTTCCGCACCAGCTTTCCCAGCATGCAACACTCACACACCATCCGCTCTCGGCAGTTTGTCATTCTTACTCCGTCAACTAGCCCTTTATTCACCATCGTGTTCACAGTCTGTATGTCACGGTGTCCCATTCGCCGGTGCCACGTGTGTTGGCAGTCTACACCATGATAACGCGTTGCTGTCATACACGTTTCCACCACCTTTAGCTTATACTGGTTGCCGACTAATATACCAACAGCTACGGTGGTATTTTGTGCTTTTATTTCGCAACCTTTTCTTCCGAATGCTACCGAGAAACCTTTTGCTGCGAGCTTTCTTACAGATATAAGCCCACCTTCTAGCGCTGGAACTAACAACACGTTTTCCAGTGTGATGGCCACACGTTGACCATTGGCGTTCATGCCTACAATCACACCGTTCCCAATTCCGGTCGATTTTGTTTTCGTTCCATCTGCTAGAGTCACATCACCCAAAGGTTCTCTTTTAAATTCGGCGAAAAACTCAGGGTCATTCGTCATGTGACAGGTACAACCACTGTCAATCGTCCATGCGCCCGGTATGACGTCACCCGCTATGAAGCACACAGCTCCAATAACCGCCGCCTGCTTCTCCTCCGACGAGCGTTCGCCTTCCATTTGAACCTGTTTCGCTTTCGGCTTGAAACTCTTTTCACTGCCGGATTGCGCCAGAAATTTGCGGCGGTTTTTCTTTAAGTGTCCAGGTTTCTGGCAAAAGAAGCACTTCCTTTGCTCGCTCCGTTCTGTCACTTTTAACACCATTTCTTTTTCTGAGAGGTCATTAGAACTGGAACGTTTCTGGAACTCGTCCCGCAACCGCGCAGTTACCAGATCTAATGTTAGATCCTCCTGCGGCCGATTCTCTAATGCCGTAACGAAACTGCTGTACGACGGTGGGAGACTGCGTAGCATCATAATTATGCGCAGCAGTTCGCTGAGCTCTACCCCGGCGTTGTCGAGGCGCTCAAACAAGTCCTCAAATTCTTCGAGGTGCTTCTCCACGTTACCGCCTTCACACAGGTTTTTGGAACATATCTTTTGAAGCAACATTACCTGATTACCAATGGTGGCTTTTTCGTGGTAAGCCTGCAGGTTGCGCCACATGTCACGAGCCGTCTTGCTTTTCTTTATAAAGCGAAGTTGACTATCTTCAACAAGAAGGGAAATCGTCGCTCGCGCCTTGACGTCTTTCTTTTTCCAGTCTGCGTAATCATCATCATTTTCTTCCGGCTTCGGTAATTCTATCATGTCCCACAATTCCTCGCGTTCCAGCAAGGACTGCATGCGGAACCTCCATGTTTGATAATTACCGTTCCCGAGCTTCGCAAATGTTGCCTTCCAACCGTCCGCCATTGTTACTTTTTCTTTACACCGTTTCTCTTCAGGAATACCACAAATGCACTTCCTGGAAAACCTTGTCCTCAACCAAAAACTTTAACACACGCTCCGAAGCACTGGGGCTGGGCCCATAACCTGTTGAAAATACTGAGTAATGTCTTTTGGTTTCTGTGGAAATACTCCACCCTTGGATCAAACACCAATAGAGGAAAGCAGCAAGAAAACACGTGTTGTCTCTTTGAAAGTCCAGTAACAATAATTTATTTCATACAGTTTAAGTTACGTTGACAGCCAAATGCAGTGCTGCCAACTTTAGTTCTTTTCTGCCCAAGGTTTATACGCAGAGGTATTCACCCATTTCCAACATTTCTTAGCATCGCCTCTTGCAGTCAATGTGAAATTTTTATGTACATTTATTGTTTCGCTTTGCACATTTTCCCAACAATCCAAAGAAACTGCTCTATGCTCTGCACCTGTTATCCAACCCAAACGAAGTTATGATGAGGAAAATAGAACAAGAACGAGCAATGCAGAGCATGATTTCAGTATGGAACAGTTTTTGTGCTTCCCGTAATATTGTGTCATTTCGAATCATCCGTACATGCAGTACAATGGTAAAGTTTTGCCCGTGAGTCCGGTTGAAGATTCATTTGACTGCCAGGAGTCAGGATGCAATAAGCTTTTTATCTCCCGTTGAAGCTTAGTTTTTCCTATAATCTTAAGATCTATCCTCGGAAGCAGTTGCATAGATTGCAAGCTGGTAAAGTTATGGTTGGATTCAAAAAGATAACTTCAATTTCCGCTTTCAGAAAGTTATTGCCATGTAGTTCAGTGGTTTATGAACATTATGTTTATTTTTCAAATGAGAAAAATATTGAGCTTCGAGCTACTGCTAGTGTGTCTCTTGGCTTACCAGGTACGGCAGAGGATTGTTTTATTTATTACTTCTAACTTAAAAACACTCAAACAAACCTTCCTGCAAGTACACACAGCAATTGGAAACATCTGCAGTCAAATTTAAACTTTTACATACGGTCTACTGAATTTTCCTTTTTTGTATGTGAATTTAAGTTTGGCTTTTTCGGTTTCAACTTATTACAGATCGCGAACATGAAATGGCGGTTTTGATGGATGAATACTGCCCGGGCGCACTATTTGAATACTGACTTTTATCGGATTTCATTGAAACCAAGGTAAGCGCTTAAACGGATTTTTTCTAATACTATATTTTTATTAGATAAACAAAGTTTTTACATTTGTGCAATCCCTTTAGCTCAGTTTACTCTCCCTGCAGTGCTTTGATGTTTTTTGAACATGAAATATCAACAATCTATCATAGGGAAACGTAGGCACGTATTATTTCCCAAAATTGCACAAGCAAAATCTATCACATAGCCACGTTTTGCACACGCAGCTGATGCAGCACCAAATCCAGGGTTTTTATGGCTGGTCGCTTCACGGCTGCTTTTTTGGGTTTATGAACTTTCATCCGACTCGGCTGTCTAGGAAGCACTCCGCTTATTTTTTGGCTTAGCCTGACGCCTCAATGGTCATGGTTTCAGGATAATAAACATTGAACTACTTATGTACGCTTCGTTAGTTGCGTTTTCCATCGTGCGCTGGAGCATAGAAAATAGATAGGGAAAAAAGATGCTTTAAAAATTCGCCTCGCCGTACACACGGTATGTGATAGGATAAAATGGTAAGCCATGAACCATTCACCATAGTGACAGAGAAGTCGGCGGAGCCTTCACCTTTAAGCCGGGTTTCCAGCGGTTTAACTTCATCCAGCTTATTAAGCTTATTGATGCATCCTGTCGTGCATTTTGAAGTGAACTTTTTCCGCTTCTTTGAAAAAAGCGACAAAGCAGCACCAAACAAACCCACACCGGCATAGTTCCTTCAAAAGCAGAAAGCATGTCTGACCTCGGGGCGGCGAAAGTTACGCTCGAGTCGACTAACAAGCACAGCGGATCCGACGAGATTGATTGATTTATAATAGGATCATTAATAAGATTTTCGTTAGACCTTTTCTCCAGCTCCTTTCGCAAACCGTTCTCTGGATTGGTTTTTTACTTTTCTGGATTTTAATGTTTGCATCCTTGCTTACGTCCACCGCTTTACTTTCACAATAGGTTGGTGTGGCTTAAAAGTATGCCATCGGTTTTATGTTGTTGATTTGAAACTTCATACAGTTAATGGAAGTACGAGGCATGAGTACTTTTCTTTTTCGTAGTATTAAATGCATTGACCATTGCTGAATAGTTTCTCTTCACTTGGTTTTATCGTAAAAACAGGTTGCGACATAAAAATAACAAACCATGTTACCATAAGTAACATTCATTTTAACTTTTTCTTTCTCCACCGTTGTCTGTTAATATCGCCCCGGAGTGATAAAAATATCAATACAAGGTTTGCCGCGGCCTAAACCCCGGCCGAAAACTTATGGGAAACAGACAAATTCTCGCCGGATGCTAACACCTAGGATAAATTACCTCCAACCACGCGACAGGTCGGCATTATATCATCTCCTTCCTCCTTTGGTCTGATTATTGTACTATTTATGACGGGACCTTTGCGGCCCAGAATCACTGGCTGCGATGGCGGTACGGTGAGATTTAAGAGAGATGACACGACACGTGAGCGTATGCGATCTTCGATGTGGAAAGCTGTATGCGAAGGACGGATGCATTAGAGGACAGTTTGGCAAATTTTCCCATAGGGGTGCACATTTTTCTTAAGGGAGGAGGGAAGGAGTTTTGCGAATATTAATCGGTGAATTTATGGCTGTCGAATGGATGACGTTTTCGATTGTCGTTCGAAAAATATGCACAGCGGGGTATCATGGTACAGTGCTAGCAATCTTTTGAAAGGAGGCCACTTTCCACGTCAGTTTAAACATCCCTTTTATTGCTTATTTTCTTCATTCCGTTCCAGCATGAGGGCAGGATCCTATTGAATGTGGAATATAACTTTGATTTGCTCATAATCATCCGTTTGCTGAACATGGTCCTTAAGGGCAATCCATCCTGGAGGGTGAATATGTGCCCTTGAGCAACTTTGAAACTACGAGGTTGATGTGTCGGACTAAATCGGACAGTTAGGATTGCCTTCCATCAATGGAGCTGCTAATGAACGTGCGCTGGTAGACGGGGAACGGTAGCTTGTGAACGCTGTCGATGCATACGTACTTACTAATCACGGTGAGATTGAAGCGCCGTTGCGTTTGGCTATTTTGGAAATCCACCAGGCAACGATAAATTCCCTAGTCATGGCGTTTACTTTCCTGTAAATGAAGCAAAATGGATTCAATTTACGTACATGCACACACAGTTCGTAATGATGTGTAATGATTAGCGAATATAAACGAACGTTTGGTCACGTTTGGGAGACGGCCGACTTGCGTTCAATTTCACATATGCTGGGTCACTTTCTGGGATGATGTAGCGTGTCCAAGAACCGGATTGCGGAGCCGACCAGTGCTGGACTTCGTTGCACAATTTTACACGTGGAGCGCAGAAAAGAGAAAAAGTAAAAAGAGAGATAGTTATAGAAAATAAAATTTTACATCATAAAAACATAGTGTAATCATGATAAAAACAGTGTGTAATCTAACTTAGCTAAGTATTTTCATGAACGCACAAAAATATCTCCTATGCGAATATGTTCTCCAAGGTATACGCTATGCTTGAGACTAACTTAGCTGCAATCTCGTACGGATATGTTTAGGTTTAGGTAGGTACATTCACGATCAAACCATTTGGTCGTAATCCCTTGGATTTAGCATCCCTAACAGCAAGTGACATAGTTGTTTATTGTGTCGGCATGCACACGCCGGAAAAATCAAGATATACATCCATATAGTCAACACAAGGGACCTTAGATTGTTTCAAAACGGAAACCTTTTTTAATCTCGCTTTAATGGAAAACAACGCTTGGACAAAATTGTTGTTTATGCACTAGGAAACGATGGCATTCGCTTTCTCTCGATGGAAGGTTTTTTCTCAGCGTGTTTATCCTGATGTCGCTTGACAATGAAAAAAATTGTATCCCTGGCTAAAGTGAAACAATTTTTCTTCTGTTTATCCTCGCCAGCAAATATCATGTGGCATGGACCCCTTTGTAGCCGCTTGGCAAGATTACGCGCGACTGGGTGTCTCCATGTTCATTCCATGTTCAGAGCGTGTGTTTTATGTGTGTGTTTTGAACCATATTGTTCCGATCTTACTATCGTCTATCCAGGAATGATGCTGGATTTGAGAGCGCCGCTATCGATATTACAAGCCCTCTAGAAAAAGTGAAAGACTTTTTATATAAAAAGCAAACAAAACTTTTTAAAGGACGCTTGATAACTGGCAGTAGTTGAATCTATACCGTATCCGATAGTTCTTGGTTTTTTTGGCCTTTAATGTTTTTTTTAAGGTTGAAAAACAAAATCGTTGTCCATTTCTTCAATGACATCATCCAACAGCGTCCGGCAAACGTTCCAGCTGCCGTTCCGGATATGGCCCAGGATGTATGCCAGGGGATGACTTCTGAACAATAAGATAATTCGTACCAGTTGATATGACATCGAGAAAAATTGTCTTTTGTCTCAATTTATCTCTGTTGCCTCTTTTTAGTTTTGGTCGATCTGATTGTTTCGGATTCCGGTGCTTTTTTGTTCCCCATATCCGGCTTTGCTTTCCCGAAGTCGTCACACATTGCTGCAAATGCTTTCCCGGCGGTGCCTTATCAGACAGTCCAAACATTTTTTTGGCACCAAACATTACTGTCATATTGTTCACTGTTTCGTGGCGGATCAGGCACCCCTGCTTCTGCGCCGCAAAGTAGTCTAAGTAATGGGGTGATGACCACTCGTCACACACACACACCGTTTCTGCTTTCCCTGCATTTCACCGTATTGCTAACTTTTATTTCAGCGGGTTACCAAATCTTTTCTGCTCACCCACTTTTTTTTCTCGTTGCCCTACCGGTCACCATTTGCTCATTTACCGTTTCAGACTTTCCGGAGCTGCGATTATCCATTCTCACTTGACGCACCACGGTTGGTTGAATTCGTATTTGTGACAAAAAGGCTAGACGGTCACTTACTGCCCTCTTTGACCGACTCCCTTTCATTGCTACCAAGCTTGACTCAACTGACCGGCTCACATTTCACCCTAAATCGTTCATCCCTTTTCCCCCTGAGCCACCCTCATCGGTTTCCCGGGATTGGAGATCGCAATGGTAAACGAATAACCATGCACTTGTGCTGGAGGAAATCCGAAAGAGAAGTTGTGCCCCAGTGATTCTATATAAATTGTTATCTTTTTATTATCATTTCCGTTTCATTTTGGCTCTTGCAGCATTCTCCGGTTTCTCGGCATCCCAGGCAATCAGAGTAATACAATGGCTATCCGGATGGAAAAAGTCCCACTGGACCTGAGTGGTGAGGTCTGAGGTCTCCAGTCAGTACGGATGGTTGACTTGTGCTTTTGTGGACTTTTGTCCAGTATCCGGTGTCATCCCGAGTTTTCCCGGGGCGGAGTTCGCAATTGCTCGGAGTTGGTACCGTAACAAAAGCAGCGAAATTGTACTCGCCAAAGAACGTCGCCAGGTTCCCGTGAATGCCGTATATGTTCGTGAGCATGTGAGTATTCATTCCCTTTCCCCCTTTTTTTATTGTGAGTGCAAATATTTTGTAACAACTAACGCCCCTCGGGAGGGTCATCCCTTCGACTCACCACCTCCCTTCTCTCGCTTGTGAAGCAGTTGTGTAAATGTGTGGAGAAATATTTTCGTCAGATTTATTTCACACCAGGCCGACCTCTTGTCAACCAGGTTAGCAATGCTGGTCGAAAGCAATAGTGTCGAGTTGGGAAAGTGTCAAAAATTAATTAATTTGTTGATTCCGAACCTAGCCTTCGTCCTGGTTGTACTGGACATCGTTGGGGTTGGAAGTCATTCAATTTGCAGATTGTTTTGTAGAAAGAATCTGTACCCGAAATCTGATATATTGACCCTTTTTCAACGAAAAGGTTGTAGAGTGGCTTTTCATTCAAAGTGTTCCCAGTAAAAGTTACAGTTGAACCAGGGGAATGTAGAGTTTAAGAGGCATCCAGTTTTTCTCGTTTGTTCAGGGTTTTATCGTGAAAAACATCAAAATATATATTTTTGTTCATTGCCTTATGAAACTCATACTCAATTTTTTCAAATACAAGAATTGAACGAACATGTTCATTAATTACATAGTTAAATAATAATTTAGCGCCGAGCGGTAGCGCCGGTTATAAAATCGGCCCATGAGCGCCGGGGCTCACCACCTCGACGGCGTGGGTTCGAATCCCAACCGAGACCGGACCCCCCTCCCCTGTACGAGAGGACTGACTACCCACGTACAACAGGGAAACAAGTCTCGTAAGCCCTTAACGGGCAGGCATGACCAAGAGGTCGTTACGCCAAGAAGAAGAAGAAATAATAATTAATTACATAAAAGCTAAAACTTAATTGACACGTACGATTGCATCGTTGCGGGTCCGCGACAGCAGAGCGGTAGCGCCGGGGCTCACCACCTCGACGGCGTGGGTTCGAATCCCAACCGAGACCGGACCCTCCCCTGTACGAGAGGACTGACTATCCACGTATATCAGGGAAACGAATCTCGTAAGCCCTGAACAGACAGGCATGACCAAGAGGTCGTTACGCCAAGAAGAAGATTGCATCGTTTCGTTACCATTTTGTTCCAGGTAACTAATAAAACATCTGAAGATTTTTCTTCTTCATAATGGATTAAAGTAAGAAAACTTTCAGTGTTAGCTTGATACACGCTCGAGTTTTAGTTGAGGAATCATCCAAGATATCGTTAAAATTGTATTATATCTAAAGCACATCAACTTGTTGCCGTTAAACGTCTGGAAGAATGCAGAGCAATAAATTTCCTCCTATATTCCTCCGACCCATCGGGGCCGCAAGAAGAACTCACCACGGCATGCTCTTTACGACCTTGCTTGCGGGAATGCTTGTTTGTTCTGGTAGAAATAGCTTTATTGAATAGTGTAATGTATGCATAGCTCAACCAAATCGTGCCTTTCATTCGGAGGGACGATCTTGTAAACGTTGTTGTATTAGATCGGCTTTTACTGTTGTCTCAGGAAACGAGAAAAATAAATTTAGATGGCCAATTGTGTATGAAACTATGTGAGTGTGGGAGACAACGTTCTGGGGCCGAAGAAACGAGCCCCGAAACATAGCCACCATCGGTCGTATTTTGAGTTAGTATTACATTGAGCAGCTGCAATGTTGCGTCGCTGAGAAGAAAAATGAAAAGAAGGCTTCTAGCTCGAAAGGATTGATGTTTCCGTATTATTCAGCACCTCGTCGTAAAGTCAAGCGCTCCAAGCGCCTAGAGGACAAGCCGCCTCCGGTTGCGATGCCATGGGTACATCGTGCGAGTACAAGGCACGATATTGGATGATAGAGATGAGCTAACCAGCCTTTGTGCCAACCGGTGCTACGTTTTTTCTCCGTAGACTCCTTCCGTACACAACCAGTCGCTGGCATCGAACTATTAGCACTTTTTTCAAGCAGCGCATTGACTGCAACGTTGCATGTGGGTAATGTGCACAGGGATCCGGATGGGTAATCAGGCCATGTGTAATTTATCTCGGTTCTATATTCCATGAGGTGTAAAATGAGTTTGTACGGGGTGTTATAAAATGGCGAAAGACTTCCGCAAGAGAGGAGTTGCATGATATGTATGTGTGCCAGGTTATTTTTTAAAGATATTTCCGAGGCTTCCGAGGTGAACGATAAACATTTCGCTTCTACGTGCTTAATGATTTCCGTGAGCTCAGCGAGTCAGTATGATGATGTGGTTTCAAAGCAAGTTGTCGCAAGCGAGCTTAGTGGCATAGCATTAAAAAAACAGATACACTCCAATTGTTGTGCCGAAATTACTTCGGTTCCAACAGGCGCCGATTGGATGATCGAATAAAATACAACTATCGTTAATATTCTAATTGTCTGCTTCATTTGCAACTATGAAGTACATGCTCATTGGATTCCAAATATGACAACGAAGAAAACAAAATAATAGAAAGGATAAAAAAGAATGGATAAAAGGATAAAAAAAGTTGCTGGGCGGTGGCTTCAAAGAGTGCTTCGGAACATTTTTCAATGATTCCCAATATTCATATCCAACGGTTGGCTCCATTCGTGAAAAAGAAAACAACTGTTTTTTTGTCTGCGTTTTCGCTGAAACACATCCTTTACTGCCCAAGGCAAATGCAAAAATTGATATGTGCGCTATAAAACCTTTTCATGCAACTTAAAGAGGTGCACCCACGGTACGGGTCGCTACCCTGCTGCGCTACATTCGAAATGGCCCTTTCTGATTGCGGTAGTTCTTTGGTTACTGTTATTACAGAATTGTTTTCCCCAAAACGCTAGTTGCCATGCCCGGCAAGAAATGGAATTGTTTTTCACTTACGCAAAATATGCACTCATAGTCGGGAGGAACAAAACAGAGGGAGAGAGAGATTGGCTTTATCTGTAATCTGTCCGTCGTGACACGATCGTCAAGTATTTTTCTCGAGATCTCTTTCGAGGTTCGATTTAACCGAAGGGGCGGGGTGCACTCACCTCAATAAGCAGAGATAAGAAAATATAGAAATATCAGTGTTTTATTCGTATGCTCCTCGGGGAGAAGAGTAATTTCGAGTCGTTTTGGCATTGGAGAACATCGTTTACGCTTTGTTTGGAGCATGGTTTTTCAATTTAATGTACTTGTTCTCGGGAGAGCCTCTGATTGCGTTTTCTTTATTTATGATTGAAGCTGGTATTAAATTTTATTTGACATGGCATTTAAAGTCCTTTTTTTTATAAAATGTTGTTTATTGCGCGTGTTGCATAATTATGCTTACATTTCTAATTTTTACAAATTTTTACATGAAACAGTCAAGGACGTTTATGACAATCACAGCATCATTGTTTCCAATGATGTGGATTACATAGTTAGAGAACAAATGTAAAACAGATATTCGTTTTGTCGGGCTGAGTCCGCTTAGTCGTGGGAAACGAAGGTCATTGAAGGAGGACGGACACCCTGCTGCTTCTCCTCTCACTCGCTGTAGGGTGGAATGCGCGATGTAGCAATTCTTGCGGTCCGAATGTTTTTTATCCGACAAATACACCACCAAAGCGTCTGAACTCGTTGTGCGGATTATTACCTTTTGCAAAAAGGAAGAGAGGGAGCGATCGATGGGATGAAGAAATACTCAATGGTTTTATTTGATACTGGTTTAGTATAAATTCGGATTTATTTATCACCATAATCTGTTTAGATGCTATACTTTTGATGGGGTTACAATTTAAATCAATTGCATTCAAACGCTTGTTGGTTCTCCTTTTGTTTTCGCTAACTGATGTAGTAGAAGCAAAAAGGAAACTTTTCGTGATGGCGCCGGTCGGTTGACGATGCTAACCGTATTAAGGGATGAATATAATTTAATTTTCCTGTTTCGGGTACTGCCCTTCACCCCCAGTCCTTCTGCAGCTTCAAATCGGTGGGGGACACATCATCATTTGAAGGACTCTTTTGTATTGCAGCGCTAGTAGGTTCCTCTTGTTCCCGCTGCAATTAGCCGATAGCAACTTCGAATTTGTGCAATCCCTCGTTAACTTTCTTCCAGCATGCGGGAGGTGGCATGGAAAGCTTAATTTTTAGGAGCGATGCAGGGTGCAATGGAGATTATAGGATATTTCGCTCAGAAGCGCATCCGTACGGTACGGCGACCCACATTTAAAACGATCACCACGGAACAATGGTGCTTATTGGTGCTTGCGCAGACCGTTGCTGATCGGGTACGGCTTTAAACTAAACAACAAGTGACAGTAATTATCCGGAGGAGCAACACAACTACAACCAACCCGGCCAGTGAGCAGAAGAGCAGACGAATGAAAATAACGGAAAGTATATCCCACAAATTGAAACGCGTTATCTTTTAGCACGACGTGAAAGTTTGGTCGGCTCAGAATCAGACCTCCTCAGCCAGGCGAAAGCACACAGCTTTAAGGCTCCTTTTTTAATGGTTAAATATAATTTGTCTTCATTAGTGAAAACTGGTTGTTGAAAGAGAGAGTTTCGCTTCTCTTCACGAAAGGACCAAAAATTGCACTTCTCCAACTTCAAACCCTTTAGTTTTCCCACAGAGCACACCAAAGTGCTAAAGGGGGTTAATTGTTTTGAGCAACAAAGTGATTATGATTGGTATGAAAGATTCATTATCGGTAACCCTTTTATTTTGGGCGTTTCATTGGCCCTTATGTTTGAAATTATGAGATGTATTATGCCTTTATGCCTTTCAGATTTAATAGTTGTGTGGATTTTTCATCACAGTGCGGAGCGTGAGAAAGGATAAGTTAAGTTAGGATAAGCTAGTGAATAATTAAGTTTCCTTATGCTCTGGTATTTCAACAATAATTGATATATGACATTATCAGGTATCAGGTATTTAATCGGGTATCATTGAACAGATTTTTATGAAATATTTCGAAAAACAATTGATATTTGAAAGTAATGCTGGTGAACATTAAACATCAACAGGATTGAAAAGAAAATTGATCTTGGTAGATGTTGCCGAACGAAAACTATTCAGCAACTTAGCGTAGAGAAAGTTTTTGGTTTGGGTTTCTATAAAAAGATTCATTTGTTCGACCATTGAATAACCCCAGCTACGCTAATGGACGATAATCATTTACAAATCTATTTTCCAACATAACATTCTAAATAAGATAAGCCTTTAAAAAAAAAAAAAACATGTCTGAATAAAACGCAGTAAGAAGGGAAAAATTGATTGACACTTGAATTAACCACTTTAAGCTGTCTTATTAAGGGGCTTATTTTACTTTTATTGAAGCTCACAGAAACCATTTTAATTTGCTTTTAGCACAAGGACAGAGAGATGCAAAATTGTGTCGAAAAAACCTAACGATCTTTTAGTGGTTTTACGGGAATGAAACGAAAGGATGAAAAGGAAAGCACTAAGAATATGGTTCAGTAACGCAATCAAGACCCTGGCAGAAAGTGTTTGAAGTGCAGGGCAGTAGGTACACCAAACCAGTTTCTGATTGTTTTTACCTTCGGTACAGATTTTCATGGGGTTTTCTCTTCCTTTCAGTATCATCCTACCTGGTACTACGACTGAAGCTCCATTACAAGAAGAGTCATTATACAAATGAGTAACAATGTACTTGCAGAGTTACCACTGTTTTCCCAAGCCATGGATATTGGAGAGGGGTGTGTGTGTGCATTTAGACCAACGAAAGCTGCCAGTAAGGTAGAAGATTGGAAAGCACAACAGGGATGACGAGTTTGTAGCAAAGACTCCACACCGACTACACCGTCGACGACGACAAAGATGCCAAGCATGTCTCACAGTTGAACGACCGGGGTTATTAGATTTAAAAAGTTCGTTACCGATGCCGCTAATTTTTATTAAACCATTTTTCTCGTTTACAACTCATTTCCCCGGACAACCTACCCCCGGGAAGATACCATCGTCCACAACCGTGAAAACTTAGCATGAGGCCTCAATCACTCTAACTATACTGATAGCACGGTATACAATCTCAATCTAGCACCGCATTGAAGCAAGAGAAGTCATTTTCCATCATCCAACAAACGAATGGCATAATGTAACATTTCATGATCTGAACCACAGTGTGTTCCCGGTAAAATATGCGTTCATTTCTTTCAAGCGGTAGAACGTCATCGATGAGATTCCCGGTGGTACTTGATATTCGTACTAGTAAGCAACACCATATGACATTTTCTTATCGAAAAGAGACAATCTCTTTGCTGCTTCCCTTCGTGAGTGCATTTGGCACTTGAGTTTGATTGAATTTTGTGTACGAAAGCGCACCGTTTTGCGTAAACGTTCCATCGCCTCTCGCCTCTCGTCTCTTATCGTTTTAAAGCAGCCGTGCTGTTGTTTCTCGGGGCTTACGGTCGGCCATGCTCATTTTCATAAAATATGTATAGGAAACGTAAAATCAAGATACTACTTCTCCCTGACGTTCACCGAGCACCGGAGCAGCTTTTGGCGGCGATCGATCGAAAGGATCGGTGAGACTAGAGTTGACGGGGGCCAGTGTTGTAATCTTAGCCCACGGTTTGAAGGGTTTCTTGCCCCAGCGTAACCGCCTCGGTCCATCAATTATCGGACCGATATTTACAAAGACAGTCCTGCTTGTGGCACGATGCGGCAATGTTATTTTATGATCGCCACCCTTTTTCCCCTGGAAAAAGCGATGGGAAACTGGGTCGTTTGACGAAGGAAATGGAGTTTGCTGATGATGCCTGCTTTTCGGTAACATATCACGTGCGAGATTATCGGCTTTCGACCAGGCTGGGGCCCTTTTGAGTGTTTGCGAATCGGTTAAATGGTGGTTTCTTTAGTTTGACGAGCGTTTCGAATGCCGCATGCGCTTGGAAGATTTGATGTAAGCCTTTTTGGAACGTGTGGTTAATTATGAGTTGGTCGGGTTTTATACGTTGCGGAAGGCACTTTTGAGATGGTTTTTCATTTCGACGGAGAAGAACCCGGGTAATGCAAAATGTTCATTTCGCCATAGAAAATGAGCAATCCAAATCGGTTCGAGATTCTTTTAGATGACGGTCTCAAAATTTTCCCATAGTTTATGGACTTTTTTGTAAATCCTGTGGATTTTACTAAGTTTTTGTTTTACATATCTGATTCACGTCGCCTATGCAGTACATGACAGTCTGCGTAGAAAATATAGATATAGAATCGCAACGAGAAGCCAGCTGATTGTTGATTTGGTCTCGTACTTTCCGTGTAAAAACACACCATACCATGATTTGCGCACTGGAACGTAACTGGGATGAAAGTCCAAATTAAATTTTTATGCTCTTGCGAACCTAAACATGTGTCCATAACCTACACGATGGCGCAAATAAATCGGCCAAAAAAAAATTGTGCATATATGTACAATATGTGATCATCGAAGTGTGTTAAAAATGAAGAAAAATCGCATTGATTTCTATTCCGATGTGCCACCATCACTTTTCCAATAGACCGTAATAAACCGGCTGAAGTAAAACGCGTAATATGGCACCGGCTGAAGTAAAACGCGCAGACGGTAAGCCGAACATGCAAGTGCGAAGATCGTGATTGATGGTATTGTAAATAGTATCTATCACACGAGTCATTCGAATCCAACGAATCGATATTTGCCATGATAGAATTCAAATTCGGGTTTTATGATGGTTTGTACAAGTTGTCTCAAGGTCGTCCGTTTATTTTTTTAAGTAATCAAATCGAATCGATCGTCATAATACCGACCTAATTTTGATTCGAAACCATTATTTCCCTTAGATTCGATAGAATAAACTAAAAATAGAGAATTAGAATCTTCGCATTAAATTTTGCTTCACGTGGTTCAACCGATATGCGTGCGGCGGGTTTACATTACCACCCTTTACCGTCGGTGAAGCGAACTTCTGTCTTTCGAAACCCTCTCAACCATATTTTAGTGAATTTAGTGAAATGAAAAAATATTGAACTTTTGCTTGTGGGGAAGGAGTCAATTTTTAGAATAAACCACCAGGCGCCTCCATCATTCGCAGAGCAGAATTGGTTTTTCTTTAACACGTTGACTTCCATGGCTATCTTCTTCTTCTTCTTCTTGGTGTAACGACCTTGTTGGTCATGCCTAGCCGTTTTAAGGGCTTACGAGACTTGTTTCCCTGTTGTACGTGGATAGTCAGTCCTCTCGTACAGGGGGACCTATCATTAGTACTAAAAAGTTTTTGTCCCATAAATGAATGAAAACGAAACATAAAAATTATAATCATATATAATTTTAATTTTTTTTGGGTAGCTTAGTCATTACTTACCCTTCAAAAACCGTTGGTTTAATGTTATAAACATATATATTTTATGTTATATGTTAATGTTATAAACAAATTTTATCGAAAAAGATTGTACTAAAGTAGTGTGCTAAAAACGCTTGGCAATCAACTTTTTCTGTATGTAGTATAAAATTATGATATCTATCATTCTTATTCCTGAAAGCTGCACAATTTGTCGTGTTAAGTTTTTTCGATTGTTTGCAACCCTTCAACGAAGCAGCCATAATAATCCCGTTACCAAGTTGTAAAACAAATCAGTTGAAGTACATGTTCTGCAGCGACTTCAAAATGACTGGTCCGGTAGTTCTAGTGTTAATGGTTCACCGATCGATTACTGGCCATTGTAGGCGAGCTCGGTGGCTGCTTTTTAATGCGAGTGAGACATTTTAGCTACCTGAAATCGTTAATGAGTTGTTTGATTACACGCTAGCTACAAGTAGTGTATTTTTCTACTCGGTTTCTTCTGCTTGCTTTCAACTGTCCTCGTTCATTATCTTCGTTGTGTTCGCATGATTGCGGCGGATGATTGAGTCTCGCGCTCGATCCATCTTTGTTTGAATGCAATTCTTCTCGATTTATAAGCAATTGAAATCCAACGCCCGTCGGAATTAGTAGATCAGGGTTTTATACTTTTCAACTTAACATTCCCGACACGACATGCGTCAGTTGTTGGAGAACGGATAATGTTCCAGCTTGTTTGTTGATTGTCATCGGTGGAGTTTAATTTTTCAGCTGTGCTTCCGTCTCCGACTCCACCGCTTCCTACGGTTTGACGGCGATTTTCTTCAACCAACCAACCAAATTGTCTGCTCCTTCTGCTGTTGTTTTGGGTATTTTAGCGTGTTTTTCGAAGCGTCGCGCCAAACCAGCTCCTCCACCACCGTTGCTTCGGTCGGTTGTTTTCACGGACTTGATGAATATTTCATCGCACACCAATTCTGCCGGGGGTTGCTCGTTTTCCACGAACTGCAAAGAGCAAATGTAAAAATTGTACCAACATTAATTTTGTTAAAGAATTCTGTGTGCTAGCTCGCGTGTGTAGGTGTGTGGCGAACAGATACTAGGAGGCAACAAAAGTTCAAAAAATCCTCGGGCACGTCGAATGCCCAGCGTCGTTTGGAGAGATTGGGGGTTCTGTGGGAAAATGTAATTACGCTACAACAATGTTATGGTTCCAAGGAAGCGAAGATGCTTTGCACCTTCCAGCGCACTTTTAGCGCAGTACATTTTGTGGTGTACAAAGCGGATGAATTAAAAATGCGTTCCGCAGGATAAGCATAGAAAAGTGAATTTCAATGTTTTGTTACATCAAATGTTTCCCTTTGTTCCTTGCCTCTTTGGATAGTTGTCTATAACAGTTTATGCCGTAAGTTCAATGAACATGTCTCATATGTTTGCCAAGCGGACAGCACAATAAACCGTGTGAACATTTAAAGCTGCGACTTTATACAGTCGTTAGCACCCCGAAGGTAACGGCTGTATTTTATTCGTCTTCTTTGCAATTTTATTGTTTCTAACAAGTGATTTGCTTGAATTACATGATTTTATAGGAATAAAGATGTGGTTTTTACTTGCGCTCATACACCACACCATTCTTTTCTATCGCTGCGCTTGGGTCGAAGTGGGACATGCATCAACATTTTTGCTATTTTCCCACTTTCCTCTCTCCTTCAAACAGGCCAATGAATTGCCATTTCCAACGTGCATTGGTCCATCGAATTTCGCCTATCTCGAGCGCTCTTTCCTTTGGAAAAATCCATTTCCCACTAAAGCTGTCCTATCTTATCTCTCTACCAAGAAATATTCAAAAAGAGAAATACTGGAAAAGCACGGGTTTGTGGATTCGAGCATCAAAAGCAGCATCCATCATTTCCTGATTTGGGATGAATTAGTAATTGATGCGCTGGCAAACTGGAAAATTGTGGTCGTTGGAGTGGGGCTGGAGGGAAATTCTACTTCTCGTGAGTTCACTGTCGTTGAAGGTGTTGAGCGTAGATTTATTTTGTTTAAATTTAATAGGATCGATTAAAAGCGTGCGATAGCAATGTTTTCATAAGAAAAGAACATCATACGGTAGTAGTGGGTGCACGGAAAAATGGAAAGGCACCCACACTCACGCACATTAACGAGAATGTCAACATACAATTCGTCTTCCCGCCAGTTAAACAAATTAAGAGTGAATGATAATACATCCTCCCCTTATTCCTACATGCGCATTTCAGGGAAACCACAATAATCTTGGTTATGTTCCTCCCATTTGAACTACCACCACCCTCTTCCAAAGAAACAGGCCGGGCGTATACTTAGGCTAATGTAATCAACGACAAACATTAGCGCGTTAATGGGGCTTCTGCGTTTCGTGCAACTAGATGGTTGAAATTTATAATCGATTAATCGAACCGGCAGAATTTTCCCTTATGCACGACCAGGGGGACATTTTCACCAGAAGTAGTACGATTTATGGGTTCTCGTTTGCGTCTAAAGCGAGAAGAGCCGAGTTTAATCTTTCTTATAAATGGGTGAGTCGTAAATTCAGGATGGAGGAATGTCTGTGTGTATGTTAGAAAATTTTCTGGAGGATAAATTTAATTTTTTTCAACTGTTAAAATCATCTCTCCAGATGGAGATGAAGGAATCAGTAAAAGAAGCGTTGTCTTTTTGATCGTGACTGTGGTCACACTCAAAGCGAACAGTTGTTTTGTAAATTTTGCACCACTTCGCCTCATCTTCCATTGCTCCCAAACGTTTCATTTGCGCCTTCTAATGATTGTTCTACCGCTCAAGCTCAAGCTCCTAACAAACAAAAACTGCTAACAAACAGAGGAACCGCCGCTGCTCCGGCGCAAATGTTGGCTTCGTCCAATACTCAATATTGCTATTATTTTATCATTACTTTTCCTTGCTCCAACGTGCCCTGGTTGCTTTGGCGCAAGTACACAATTTCCATCCAGTCATGAGTACGTTAAACAATTTTATCTTACCAAGTCAATGTGGGTGCAATTTTTTATTATTCATTTTCGTTAAAACGCTCGTTTACGTTTTACGGTTTTAAATGGTTGGGCGGTATAGACATGGCAAAAAAAAAGGAAGAAATAGAGACCGCCTCAAACGGCGAAAGATCGTAACTCAACGTACCGGAAGAATCCTTATTTCCCGTAGTTATTTTCCTTCTTCGTTGCCTACTCTTAATGGGCTTACTATAATTTTTCGTCTTGTGTTGGTGGATAGTTAGCCCTCTCGTACAGGGTCCGGTTTCATCGACCGATTTTCTAACCGGCATAACGTCTGTGGTGGACCATCGCAGCTATTACTTTTAGTTACTTTTTCTCTTTCGTCGGTCGGTTGGAAAGGAATTGTTTGAGCAGAGGAAGGTAAGAAAATGAGGGAGGAAGTATTACAACTTTGTTTGTGACAGGCTGTCCCAGCACCCTGTGTTTATATATCTGAGTTGATGTCTGTGTGTGTGTGTGTATGGTAGCGTGGTTTTGTCACACCGATGGCATTGTTTTTCCACCGTGTTTGTGGGTTTCGAGTTGTTACTTTAGTTAATGTTTTACTCCTCTTCTCTTTCCGTGTACATATCGTTCCGCCGGGGGTTCTTATCGTCAGTGCCAGCGAGCGGAGTCGTCAAGCGAAAGAGTCCAGCGATCACCAATCTTGGGATGCCAAGCGGCAGGCCGTTCGAAAGATATACAGCAAGTTATCCGAGAAAGCATATCGAAAAATATTTATACATAGTCGAAATGGAGAGACTTTGAAAGAGAAAACTTGTACGCCGAGCTTCCGTCCTAAGGCATAATAGACCTATCTTTGATCGGTAGGTTTGCCGCCAAAGAAAACATTTTTCATTCCACTGTGGCTGGTAAGGAAGAACGTGAAAACAAAATCGCCTACAACAAGATATTCAAACTGTGTAGAATTTGCAGAAAAGCAGTGGAAGAAGTGGGAGAATGGGTTATGTCTCAAGGGTGAAAATATGAAGCCATACCTCATTGCCGTAGGAAAGGTACCTTTTCACGTGACATTCAGGACGGATTGTGTACGCCTGCAATGGATCCCTCCTCTGCTAAAGAGATATGTCGAGGGCTCTGAAGGACTTTCCCTACCCAGAGGGATGGTAAATGGAAAGGTTGGACATCAATCGGTTTTCAAGGACCAAACAAATTCTTTTCCGAAGTAAAGGAAAAGCATTGGGCCACAATGTTTCCAAAGGCTTGAACATTGAACCTGGATCGTTGAATACGAACACTAGCTTTATAGGATATTTTTTAAACCTAATCCACGTCCAGTTCCAACTGCTGAAAAGCATTCCTTGTAACAGGTACGAGTACAAAGTAAAACTATTGCATACTAAGTAACGAGCATTCATCCATTCCATAAACTTATGAAGAAGTCTAACGCACTGATGAGGTAACCTAAATCAACCCATTTCACCCAGTACTACGATAACATCGATGCTTAAGCATTTACTTGGGTCTTTTCTATATAATACCGAACTGAAATTGATGGTCCGCGTTGGGAGAACGTATCCTCCACACTGCAATAAAAACCAACACTCTCTGAACTTGGCGATATTGAATGAAAGGAAAATTTAAGTCGATCTGTCTGTCAATGTAACGGTTCCCCAGCCTTATGCAGTGCGGCCTTCAATGTGTTATACACTTTATCACGTGCCTGAAACATCCAATGGTAGGTAGAGTTTTCTATGAATTTTTTCATCAGATTTACCCGAGCATTGCGTTGGGGTGGCAAGGAATACTTCCGGTGTGTTCTGTATGGTAAGGATTTATTCATTCTATCATATTTGTAAACATGCCCACTCAATAGTGTGTCTTTGCACAGGACAACGAACCTGTCAGTTTGCCAGAAGTGCAAGGAAATTCGGGTTTTGCGGTCGAGTGAAGCCTTAAGGCGAATGCCATCAACGCCAGGCCCAGACTTACTTGGAAGGATGCGGAAATCCTGTTCTCCGCAGTGAAACAATTCTTGCGGTGGTAAGTTTCATTGAAAATGAAACATGAACCGTAACTCACTCACTCACGGTTTCTTCAGCGCAAAAGGGCACTACCTGCGTATGCCACACACTCTTTCGGTAGTTGCTGTACATGAACACAAGGCGTAAAGAATGGCATCGGAGAATGACTTGTTTTTGCTGGTTTTCGAGGAAAAGTGGGTGATTGCGGTGGTACAGTGACAGGCAAGAGAGATAGATGTGATTGTTTTTCCACCCGGTTGGAAGATTGTTCCTGCCCCGCGCAAGCAATTAGACGCATGGTAGCTTTTATTTTTTATTTGCGCGAACAACTCAGTCAGTGGGTTAAAGTGTTTGGTTTTTTAAGGACACAAAGAAGAACGGCACCCTTAAGAGGGTTGTGAATAGCGTACCCCTTCTAATACCCATAAGAGAGTTGTGTAGACCTTCTAATACCCTTAAGAGGGTTGTGAATAGTGTACGTAAATGTATGTATGAAAACAGTTGGCTTGATAACAAATCAATAATTACAAATAACAATTGAATCGATAGCTCGCAATGCACCAAACAATGGAAATTATGATGAGAAAAGAGCATTTCTATCCGACTGAGAAAAATCCGACAGTCCCATTTCATATTAAGAACTCAATCTTTTCTTTCATTTCGTTGATGTTGTATTACCATAATACTACAAAGTACAGGAAAACATTTCGTTTTGCTTGTCTGAGGATACCATTCCAACCCGGCTCAATAAAATTTATTTGATTTGATAAATTCGTCCCTCTACAAGCTTTTCGCAACTTCCTCCTGAACACCCAAATTTTCTTTGGGGAAAACCGGCGTTACAAAAAAAAATTAACAAAATTCAATCGAAAGTCACGGCGAAACGAATGCAGCAGATAAGTCATTAGTATAAAAGTGTATCATAAAGGCATAATGGGAATGTAATCTTGTTTTACGATTTTTTACGACCTTCCGTGCTAGGTTTTGAAGTAACGGTCACGGTTGCCGAGCGGGTGAGATATTGATTAGGTTTCGTGTTTGTGCCTAGTTGACGACTGAAACTTTTTCTCTCGATTCTTGGTAGTACAGCTTTTGGTCCTTTTGTTTTTGGTTTAATTTTAAACTCCAAATTGTAATCTGGAAGAATTTCATAGCGTGGAGAAACTAAAAGTACACCGTTGCCACTGTCATTTGATGAGACATTAAGCACAGCCTTCAACCTTCACCCGAAGATGGTTCTGTTTTGCTTCCTCCGCTTCTGTACGCCAAAATATTATTCTTGTCCGATGATGATGAAAGTCACAGAAAGCGAAAAAAATCAATGGAAAACTATCAACATAAGTCACAGGCGAAAACATGTGACCTAACAGTCATGGACAGGAGTCGTTCGGGGGTCATTGACAAGCGACCACAAGAACACGAGCGTGACCATCATCTGCCCAGTTGCGGAAGTCCGTCAGCTCTGCCCTTAAATTGCCTTTCACCGTTGCCAATCCCACTGTTCGCACAGGTTGACATGCAGGCAGGTGGAAATTTGTTGGGACCGAAAATAAATCACAAACACGCAACCTGAATTATTTCCGTGCTGTGTTTTTCGATTTTTCATTTTTAACCTTTTTTGCTCCAATATTTCCCGCGCGTCTGGAACCTTTTCTGTACTATTATGCAGTTTTTTTCCACGTGAGCTTACAACCACTTTTGGGGGGTCGGTTTATACCACACGTACGTTTTTGCGCCGACATAAACTTTGCATCGGCAAATAATGGACTATACCAAATCATATTTTGCATAACTACTGATTGTTACATTCCGGATGTCGTGTGCGGGATTTTTGCATGAGAAACGTTGATGTTCTGGTTCTGAAAGTGATGCGATGATATATTATGTGCAGTGCATAAGCTTAGTTTGAAGTGTGTACCTGGCGGGGCTTAGAATTAAAGAACATTTGTCAAGTTGTGTAGAGGTGATGATGTTACACATCTCTCTTTATTTTCCTGCTTCCAAAGTGGACGTTGTTTTACTTGTCCTTGGCAAACCAAACATTGTGTGGCGATTTCATGATTCATTTTTTACGTTTTATCTTTATTTAACAATCAACATACACGTAAATAACTCTAATAATATTGACCAAAAATTTTCTTTCAAATAATCTTCAACAATCCGGAGAGACTTGAAACCCCATTTTGGTTCCTGCGACTTTTTATTGGGTTTATCGTCTGAAAATACAAACTTCCGACTCCTGATAACCAACACAAGCCAAGCCAGCCATAATATCCCTGTCAATAGGGGTTATCATGAAATCGTCGTTTCGTTTTAGCGGTCGCTAAAGGTGCTCATTTGTTCATTTCAGTCGCTAAAAGTTCATTATAATGAACAAATGAGCACCCTTAGCGACGAATGAGCGCCTTTAGCGACCGCTAAAACGAAACGACGATTTCATGATAACCCCTAATATGCTCATAATATGTAACATAAAATAGTTGTAATTTTTCTCATAATGACTTTTCACATCGTCAAGTGTCTCTACCCTACCCTGTATTAGTCGACCTTTATGCACTGACTTATTTGAAGACATAAACCCTACAATTTGTTGGTCGTAAATAAAATATTGAATTTTAAGTTGCTGTGCCTCGTACGACTATGCTACGTACGAAAGGAAGTCTATTCCACAGGTAGGAAGAAATAAAAACTCTTTCCTGTTTAAATTTTTTATAGTTACACACAACCACTACTTTCCTTCTTTCGGCTGAGTGGGAGGTGGAAAATGGCCCCAGTTTTCGCGAACTCTTAGTCTATCTACTATCCAGCTGTTTATCGTTGTATCTAGATTTATTGTACAAATCTTAAATTACTTTCTGCATTTTTCGGACGCCGTTTAGTGGAGTACACTTCTTGTTTCCCCGGACAATTGAAACGAATAGGGCAAGTTTTGGAGTGTGGGGTTGTGAGGTTCAGATCATTACAGTTCGCTAACGAAAACTTAGTCCATAAATGAGAGCACTTATGCACAACCGCCTTAGGTTGCTGCAGTCCTAGCTTATTGTTGCTTAATCCAACGCTTAAAAACCGTGCCAATAAATACTACTCACGGATGTATGCATACGACGTCCTGAGGACTAGTTATTTGTTTTAATGTTTCTTATCTCTGAGGAAATCTCAGCTTCATAGATTATTTACGTGCAAAACTAAATTTTTTCTGCTCCTATCTTTTATTTTATTGTTCTCCTGCATATGTTCGATTTTTTGTTAATTTTATCCCCAATGGATTTCGGATGGCTAGTATCAATTTTACCCGGAATAGAGAAAGCATCTGTGCGTAATGAAATGATCCAATGTACGTCATCCGGAGACTCTGGTTTAACTTCGCCTCCCCCAGCCAACAGCCAATTTGGCATGCCGTGTGTACCGTTTATCATTATCTCAACACCGTTTAACTATCAAACCATCAGTTGACTACAGCATCTCCTCACGCGTAGTGAAAGTTCGACGACACAAAGTTGCGAGCTGACGAAAAGCAATTATTATTTGTCGACCGCACGGCACGGGTCGTCTTGGAGGCCGCTGAGGTCGCCGCCATCATTTTGGTGGAGAAAGTTGTTTAAAACTTGTCCCAGCTGGTATTCGGTTGGACGAATATTTTCCAAAAGGCTGGAACGATGGAGCAGCGGGAGTCAAACAACTCCTTGGCGGTACAGGTGACATTGGCTTATCTAAGATGAACTGTTTGATGTCGATTTGGCATGCTTGGGTGTCTTTACAGTGGGCGAAAGTAATGTACGGCAAATGGCCCATTTGAAGGCATCTACCTAAGTTTTATTAATCTAATCTATCATAACGTACAAACAGTTACGCAAATATTGACGCAGGTCTCGGCGATCCAGAGATAGAATGCCGTGACGGTACCGTAAAATTTATCACCGATCGAACCGTAAAGGCAGTGAGCTAGAAAAGCAGCCGGAAGTGAGAAGGAAACTTCAAGCAGAAGGTGCTCGGATCAGATCCTACTGACAAGCAACGGAATAGTCGCCTCGTATCTTTGTATATATTTTTCGATTTCTTTATAATGGTGCACTTTTGTCACTTGTGTGCACACAGCGGCTCTAATATCCTGGTGTTCAGATGATGCCACTCAGCTCACGCTGCGCCTTCGCTTCCCATTCGCATATCAAAGATTTGCCCGTTTTGATCCATCGCTGTGGCTAGTCGAAGCAGTTGCTTTTATCATTTTAATAATAGCGCCCCATGGGGGAAGACTAACAGGAGGTTCTCTCTAGGTCGTACTCAGCATGAGAGGTCATTCATTTGGTGAGCCATCAGGGACGTGAATCCCACCTGACAATGTTTCCTAGAGGTGCGGGAAAAATGACAAGCTCTACCAACTACAGTCTCGCGTGAAGTGAAACAAAACAAATATAAAACATTCTCTTACACTCTCGTTTATGCCTTCCATGCAAGGCGAGTGTACGTGTCAACGGACGTACGGCCTAGAACGAATGAACGATAGTAGAGGAAATACGCGTTTATTCACAAAACAGAAATTGGATAAACGAAAGCATTGAAAAAGGACATCCGCTTAGATCCTTTTTTACAGCACCAGCTGGTCTGACTGGAAAAGGTGCGCTGAGGAGATGCAATGATAAAATTTATGACTGCCAAGACGGACATTGCTGATGTGCTACGGCTTGCTGTGAACGGTTATGATGTAATAAAGATTAATGTGCGATTTTCGGCGTATTTTAGTTCGACGCCATTGTTTAAAGTAAATGGATCTTTTCCTGGCAGTGAAGGGAAATGCAAAAAATAAATAAAAGGTAGAAGTTGGAGATAATAGAGTATTGAGCTTTCCACAGCAATAATTCCAAAATACTAGGAGAAAAGACTTTTCATTTCTTCATTTCTAAAGTGTCTTACACATTTTATATTGGCTTTGATGGAGGCGCCTGGTATTTCTCTTCATATTCTAACGAAAAAAAAATTCAGTTCAGTTCCAATGTTATTTAATGCGCAAATTTGTTGTCAAATGTATAGCTGATTTGCCCACGGGCCCCCCTTATATCACAAAAGTATAACAAACTCCCTTTCTCGGTAGACCTAGCCCATTCCGCTCGCCGCCTTTTCCAAATAATTTCTTCGGCTAAACTTATTGTTTCATGGTGTCTATCATGTGTGGTATAATTTACAAAGTAACTTAACATGTAAAAGTATATTAACCTGCATTCAACCTCCACTGCGTGATTAGTTTAAACCGTGATGTTCTTTTAAGCGAACCGTTAGCTATCAAATGTTCGAAAAGAATGCATGCGTCGCGCTTTGCATAGCTTCAGGGGCTTAATGTGAACCAGCAGGAAGAGGAGAATCTAGCCCGTGGCCTCATTTACTCTTTTACCATCAAAGCTTTGAAGCAGATGTCTGGCAAATTATGGAGACGCCTGGTGCTTCACTTATTTTTAAAATGAATAAAACTTAAACAAGACGTATAGTATATAACATTATCATTAAAGTTTAGGTACATATGTTTTGTCATCATAATTTACATTTAATATAAACATATTATTGAAACTATACAAAAACACGCGAGCAGCAAGTCGTTCCGTATTTCGTCCCATCCACTCGTTGGTTGCTCGGGTTAGATGGCTTCTGAAAAAATTGTTGTGCAGCGAGTAATTAGAGCCCCCCATTTATCGTTAATGAAGTAAATTGCCGGTAAAATGAAAAATCACCTACACTGATGGACGTGGGTCAGATTTATGTTAAAACATTTCTTTGCTATTCATCCTCCAATGACTTCCTCCATTATGGAAACTGGTTCGTCTCGTAGATGATATGATTCCAGGATATTAACCCTAGCGTAGCAGAAAGGAAAAAATGTTGGCAAATGTGTGTACCATGATAACACGCTACGCCGTACATTTTGACCAATCATACATTTCACACGTAAGCTCAACAGAACCGAGCCCTGTCGTTTAGGAATTATGGGTTGCGTTTTACATATAACTATCTTCTAAATGCCCTTTTTTAGTTTTGATCGTATTTCGAGTAAAGCAATTTTTAACTACCCCGTATAGGCAATCGCTAAATGATCATCCTGTATTGTGTTTCATTATCCTTCTTCTTTATTCCCAGTGGATTTGGAAACGGGTTGAGCAAGAGATACAGCATGTCTGATCGGGAAACACAATAAGGAGTTAAAAAAGAACACTGTCAAACCTTCTGCAAGCCCCCTGGAAACCTCCGAGAAGTCACTTTAACACGAACCGCAAGTGCTGTTCAATTCCGATGCTTTGGAAATTCCCATTCTCCCTGCGAGTGGGTCGGGTGAGTGTGCTTGTCATTTTTTAACTCCTTTTTCCCTCCACTGGTTTAAAACCTCTCGATGATTCTTTCCATCGTCGTTTCCCTCACGCCCTTTCGGAGTAAAACAACATAATTTGTGTTTGTACCCTTTAACGTCAACTTTGCATAAACGGTCGTAAACGTTTCACTCGTGAGCCGGTCGAGCGGGACTGTTGGCCGGAAAAGCTGGAAAAGTGGGTGAAAATCTGTAGGGATCGACCCAGGGACCGACGCCATCGAACACACATCCACACAATCTTGTTTGCGGTGTTTTTCTTTCCACGCTGGTTTGGCTCGTGACTTTTCGTGTTTGGTGTGTGGTTCGTTACGCCGAACTGATGTATTTCTCACAAAGTACCAACTCTTGTCCTTTCGGCAAGTTTTTATGCAAATAAAATAGTTTTTAAGAGTTTTTGCTGTTTTTTTTTCCTCTGACAGCTACTCACAAACCACTGCAGTCCCATCAGCCAGGGTCATAAAGGGGGAACACGCCGTTGTATGTTCGCTTCACGTCATGTCCACAAACAAGCATACATGTTCGCCCTTATGTGGAAAATTTAATAGCATGCCACTTCGACACGAGCCAACAAAAAATAACACCATTTTGGAAACAACGGGTGAATTAAGCTTATGAAAAGTTCATTAATTGAACTGTCCCTCCCACACAATGTCCGCCTACATTATTCAGTTCCTGTGGGTAAGTTTTTTCCACAAGTCATTTTTCAACGTACACCTTTGTTTTTCTGCGCTCTTCATAGTCCTCAGTCCAAAAGAAAGGGAAATTGCCCTACGGTAGCCGATGCTGATAAAGGATTCTCGCTCGAGAGCGGTGTAATTATTCGTGGAAAAACATCCAGGATCTTTCGCGTATGGTTATGGGTTAGAGGAATGCAAAAAAAAAAATGAGGCCCACTAACAAAAAAAACCCCTCTCCCACGAGAAATACGTTACGTGAAGAGATATTGAAAGCTTCCCAAAAAAGCGAGAAAAACCATGCACAGATTACACTGGTTTTAATAGGGTCAATTAAGGGATGATGTCTTGCCCCGGGCGACCGACCGGCAGGCCAAGGTCAGACCCGAACTCTGTGAACGCCCTTGCCCTCGGAGTGCTACACTTATTATCGCATAAAATTATTTTCAATTTCATCGCAAAGTGGCCACGGTTCACAAATCCTTTTAGCTTGACGAACGAAGTGATTTGTTTGGATGAACGAGAGGTATGTTGGTTTTATTTGTCCTCGACTTTCTCGTTCACGTTTGAAAGCGGGACATTCTGCCATTAGTATTGGGCACTGGCGAGTTTTCCTGTTTAATTTTTAAAGCAAATTTAACTCGTACGAATTGCCACTTCGTGGTGCAAGCATAACTTCTCCTTTCTTAAATATTTATTCATTAGCATTCGCTGCCATTCTGGAAATAATGCTCTTTTTAAGAGAAATTTATGAACCCTTCGGAATTGAAGGGAATCAAAAAATGACAAATAAACATTTGCTGGCCAACAAAGGAGCACCACTGGTCCCCACACGCAAACACACAACATTTGCGCCCCGGTATCAATAAATAATTTCTCGTTTACCACTTAACTAACGGACCTTACCCAACCCAACCCACATCCAGTTCGGGTCGATAGCTGATTCGATTCAGGGAATGAAAACAACTCTGGCTTCGGTGGTTTAGATCGTTTATTAATAATTGCTTGCCGACTCATCGCCACCACTCGTGGAAATGGTCACTTGAAGCGAAGCGAGCGGGTTGTAATAGGAAATTAATTCAAATGTTTCGTTGCCATGAAAAACCACGGCCATCCGGACACACTCTCACCGTTCGTCCAGCAAGTGCTTCGAGCGCCATTATTGCCGGTCCGCAAAAGATAAACGAAACTAGCGAAATGGAGCACTGTCCGTTGGACTATGTTTTGTTGTATCCTCGACCAACCACAACGGAAAACACTCGACAACAGCTTCAGAAGTGCCGGAAAAATAACGGAACGGCCATGAATTTGTTCTCACCGTCCACCGAATTCTCCTCTCTCCCTATGTTGTTTAACGGGAGGGGCAGGGAGTGTGAGTTTCGACCCATCACAAGAGAGAGGTCAGAAGGGAAAATGAAATGACGTGCACCATATTACCGTGGCAAAGCGTTACTTATGAAAAGCTAATGCTTCTCCGGTTCGGTTACCTTACGCTTCCCTCTTTTCCTCTCGGTTCTCGTACTAAAATCGTGACCGGAAAACTCCCTGCCAGCGGAATGGCATTGGTGGTAGGGTCGCTATTAGAGTAAACTTTTCGCCTCAAGGCCCACTGTGGCTTTCCCCAGGGCGCTGGAAAATAGGGTTGGATGCGTGTGCAGGTAAGCAGATATGTGTATGTGGTGGCTACTAAACTTTTG
This sequence comes from Anopheles ziemanni, assembly GCF_943734765.1. Classification (NCBI taxonomy): domain Eukaryota; kingdom Metazoa; phylum Arthropoda; class Insecta; order Diptera; family Culicidae; genus Anopheles; species Anopheles ziemanni. The sequence continues at coordinate 35,764,622 of NC_080705.1, forward strand.
CGCCCCGCCACTTAACAGCAAGTCAGATTATTGTTGGCGTGTGTGACTGTGTGTGTTTTTCTGGCATTTCAGGACGGAATAGCTTTACTTCCTTTCAGTCCGCGATCCACTTCACAGCCGTGCTAACCGTTTGATTCCTATTACGTGTGGGAAGTTGTTCTATGGGAACTGAAGCGTGTTTAAAAGGACCACATTTTGGAATATTCGCTGAAGGTATCTTTTTCTCGCATAACTTTCCTATTTTTAAATTTTTGTTTTACACTGCTCTAGCAAGCATTCAACAATTTAATTCAAAGTTAAAACAAAAGACTGCGTGGTAAATAATAACAGCAAAAAACTGACCGCAAAACAGGTGGAATGTGTTTGGAAGCGGATGCAAGATAAATTCGATAAATTTCGCCACATGAGATCGTGCCAAAACTACCACGAAGCGATGAGGAGCACGAAGCATAAAGGAACAAGCACTTTAAAATGCTACCTGACATGCTTCATGAGTGGGTCAATTAGATTGCAGATAAAAGGGTCGCTGTACGTTCTGAAAATTGAATATATTTAAAAGGGTTTTCCGAATATGACGTGACAAAAGGTGATGTACTTCGGTGCATAAGCATATTTTCAAGAGATAAGAGGAGCGGAGAGAGAACGGATGGCACGCAAATCGTAATCTACCTTGTATCGTGAAAGTAATTAAAATCACACCAACAAATTTTAAATATTCTAATGTTTTTTCCTGTTCTTTCAATGTTCAAAACAACGTAAAACTGCTGCTCATGAATATATAAAATCACTTCGCACCCGAACCGCATTCGAAACGGTCTCCACCTGAACGATAATCCGTTAGGTGTGTGATGTTTAGTGTTACAAAAAAGGACACAATTTTACACTTTCAACAGCTGTCATATTGGTGCTGGAAATGATGAGAAGGGATACCTCTTAAGAATTGTATCGTTACCGAGATACGAAGGTGATGAATAATATATGCAAGGTTTTTACGGTTATATTCATCCACAACAGTATCCACCCTGAAAACAGATTTTAAAGCATTCTTTGCCTTCGATGCTACACAAACAATGCAGCGGCAATTTACCTCGCACAGTTGCGCATTCAAGCAGCAAGTTAGGCTTATTTACTGGCATGGCGATTGATTTTCCGAAAACTAAACGTGCTTGATTTTGTTGTAGCCGTATCAGACGGTATACCGAAACGCTGATTACTACCGAAGGTCAAAGTCACGGATTCAATCCGATCGGAAAGGCTTCCACCTTTTCCGTGAAGGCTTCATTTTGTTCTTGTTTTCTACAATGTGCTGCAGATAAAACAACTGCCCAAGTTCCTCCGGTCGTTACGCGATTAAGATACTGAACAGTGAGCTCCAAGCTGTTCCCATGAGGGACACAAGAATGGGAATGAACATTAGTGAAAAAGTAAACGGCGCGCAAAGGCTCAACAGGAAGAATATGAATTGGTATTATCGCTTTCTACAAACCGTTGAATGGATGGGTAGACAAAGTGACAAAATGAATGCCGCCATGACACGGTGCAGTTTTTGTTTCGAAACGTTCAACCAATAACGGATCCTCTGCAGCAGTCGGGGAAGGATCTGGGAAACGTTCTACAGCATTAGTACGTACGAAATCAATCTTCCACTCATTACCGCACGTCCGATGTCGTTGTTTGTTTTAGGTGAATTCATGAACGACATACTGAAGCCTGGTGCAAAGAACGGCAATGGTCATCTCTATCGATCGTCAGATCCGAGAAGCGTATGTGGTAAAGAAATGAAAAATTGCGCGTCTGTTGATTTAGTCCATCCCATTTTCCACCCATTTTTGGGTCGAAGCCGAGACAGATGGTGAGATGGGCGCGAGATGATGAAAAGAAAATATAAGTGGTCGATTTACAAGAAAGGTCTATACTATTGGTATTCGTTACTAAGGGGGATTTGTTTTCTCATCCTTAATCACTCCATGGTGGTCAATGTCAACAACTTACTTGCTAAAATTATTGTCTTAAACCATTCTGATCGTAACACTTTTAATCAATCTCGAACCTTCATCCTGATAGTTACTAAATAATTGAACCATCCAATAAATCGATCCGTTAGACCAAGCGTTGCCAATTGCGATGGTCAATGATGAATGTGCTGTCGTTTCAACAAAATTTCCCTACTATCATTTTCAGACACCGCTAATCGGATGTTCCTTATTTCAGTACGTTCACCAGGAACGCCACGATAATCGTATAGGACGACGAGGAAAATATAGAGGCCCTTTTCTTGTGCAGTGTTCAGCAACGGATGTTCCAAAATTTCTTTCTTTTCCCTGTTCGTACGTTTTCACATTCCTTGACGACCGCCCAACCATGTGACCACAATTCCACCGAAGAAAAGCGAACGCAGCGAACCATGTAGGAAAATTTCATTTCAAGTGGATTTTCTACCCGTTCCGTTCCTACGTACATACACAAGCGTATGCTTTTTCTTCGCTCGGGTTTAGTTTAGGTCGTGAGCAGTGGCCTCAAAAGAACGGCGTGAAGAGGTGGACGACAGGAAGACGTTTTGAGGCTCGAATAATTTTAAATTTTTCGACACCTTCAGGCTATCATCGCTTTGGTCTTATTAGCCACCACCATACTTGTGAAACCGGACAGAACCCGATACCACCCAGTGTGTCTGCACACATTTTTAGTTTTAAGGATTTTGGTTTGGCTAGGGGAAAATCCCCGACCCGCAAACCACCGTATCTCGTATTAAACCACTACGCATCGCACCGGATTTCTAACAGATCCTGCTTGATTCTGCAGCGCTTTAATTAATTTAAAGCGCTTTAATTAATACACAAGGAACAACCATGGTCGTCGACCACCAGCAAAAAGCGGATCAAACTTAACAAAATCGGCCATACCCGGTCAGTTCAGCCAGTTTTGGAAACTCATTTTAATTCAGTATTTAAATAGCTATTTGAGAATGAAATGTTTACGACACAGAGTAAAACATAACAAGTAATCAGTAATCTCTCATCGGTAGTGCATTGCATAAGTAAATTGGCTGAAAAGGATAAATGACCCATTTCGCAAAATAAATATTCTTCAGAGTGAATCAATACAGGATGTCGCAAGAATGGACAATCTGTTCATCATTAGGGGCACATGCTAACCTATCTTCTCTTTCTGCGGTCAGTGCTTGACTGTGCAGCAAAACCACATTCGTCCCTTCGATTACATCGGTTTTCACCGGAAAGCCAACAAATTTCCGGAAACCAAAGCTCCTCCATAAGACTTTTTCGAGCTCAGCCTCGTACCCAAAGCCTATTCGTTCACAGTTCGACCATCTGTAGGATAGCGTATGAATAAAAAATTGTTTTCCGTATGTGTCCGGTCGTAATCATAGCGGTTTCTGCCACCACTCTTGGCTGCTTCTCCCGTAGCAATGTTTGACTACTCGCTTTGGGTGTGCCGTAGCATCGAGTTACAATGCTGCACAGAAAGCCTGCTTCGGGCTTAACTGCCGTCGTAGATAGCTTTTATGATTTTGGTGATGAAAAGGTTGTCAGGCCTCGCCCCTTTTGATCGTAGAATTTTTTTCAACGTTTAAATCCCTCTTCCTGGCGCGCTTCCGACGTACGCTAATGAACACAAAGTATGCTTCCAAGCTGAAGTGGACTGTTAAAATTATGACGTAAAATCCCATCCCATAGGGAAAGCTCATTCTGAAGAAGAAGTTTCCTTTCTAACTATGACTGCAAAAGCCAGGATGACACGAACACAGAACTGTCGCTTCCGGTATGGGGTTGTCGTTGAAGCATTGTTTCAGGTTTGGGCTTTACGAGCCAATGCACACCCATTGTCTGCCGGACTAAATATCAGCAGCTCCCTTCTTTTTATTCTGGTTTGGTTCCAAATCAAGAAGTTTGAAAAGTACTCTATCATGCGCCTCTGTTCCGGTGTACGACTCCGCCGATCCCTTAGTGAAAACTGCACTTTAATCCATCACGCGCTCGGAGATGTTTACGAAGTCTAGGTATGCTTTCGAATAGTAGTTTGAAATGTTGTCTAATTAACTCAGCACGGCTCCCTCTCAAGACAGCCACCCATGAATTTACTGGCCACCAATGGACTCGAATCGATTCATCTTCGAAGTTGACTAGCTTGAAACTCGGATGGAAGGGTACTGCCTCCCAAGGCATGTTTTTCATTCTATGGGTTCTAGACAAGAAAGTACACAAACGACAATAACTAAATTTGCTTCAACTTTTTCTGCGTTTTTTTGTGAGTGCTTCGAGCGGAGAGATTTTGTTTGGATTTTCCTGACGTTGTTGATAAACATGAAATTTCACAAAGTTCAATAATTTGTAGCCTTTATACAAGAGAATACTATACGTCTGTAAAACTATATAAAAAGATGTAATTTGAACATTCTTTTGCAAACTTTGAAATTGTGTGAACGTTCACAATCACACAGAAAACCCACTGGAAAAATTGGTGGCAAAAAAATCTCTTCAACCAATCGAACTGGAATCGTAAGCGCGCTTCTGGGGTTTACGCTTGGGATTCACACGCAACACGTGGTTTCGTGCACATATTTAAATTATGCGTAAATAATATGTTGTTTTCGATACCTGACGGTCCAGCCGTTGCTACTCCATCCCATTGCCGTGTGGCTAGCGACGTTCTAAAACACCTTTCATCTAGTTCAGTTGTGCGATGTTTGACTCGAAAATTGGACTGGAAATACGTTTGTTTCTGTTCGGTTGTGCGGCTCGAATATGAGATCACGGCGATGTCGCGGTGGACTGCTTGCCTGAAGGTTTCATCTTGTTTTTTGTGTATACTTGTTGCTCGTTTCTTTGAAAATTCGACTCACCAGCCTTGAAAAGATTGTGAGACGTAAGCAGGCAGGTAAGAAAGTGTATACGACGAATAATCAACGAAAGCCACAACTGGATCAGCTGGAGCATGAAATTGCTTTTCGATGTTTTTCGGCAACGGCACCATCGTCGCTATCGTTCTGCAAACGCATTTTTCCGACCACCGTTACTAACAAGCACTCAAAGAGAGAGAGAGAGAGATACAAATTTATAGTACAAGAAAGAGGACCGATTGCGTATCGGTTGGTGGGTTGAATCATTCTTCTTTTGGTTGAGGGGATTTGTTTATTCAATTTTCTAATACTTCATTGTGCAGTGTACCTGTTATCACATGACTTGATGTACAGGTTTTGTGTTCGCCGGCAAAGATTGAAAATTTTTCGTAATTCAACCTGTGTCAACCTCGCTCCGGGTGAGCTAAGCAATTTGAAGTGGGGCCATCAGGAAAATCAATTTCCACGATAGGTGCAGCGGACGCTAACGATGTGTAATGCAGCATCGCGAGGCACGCAATTTCCTTGCAATTTGTGGAGTTCGTTAGCTGGTGTATAGTCATAAGAGAATAGGTTAGCCGTACGCTAACGATGAATGTTTACTGAGTTTTTTTAAATCCTGTTCAATTTCGTTGGAAAAGTCATAAACTGGATTGAGAATGAACATTATTTTAAATGTAATTACTGTAGAATTATTGTTACAGCCCTGAACGTATTTTATCATTGATCATATCAAGTGATCGTATCTGCTATTTCTTAAAATTAAACCAATCAACCATTTCCTTTTCCAACCGTTTGCCAGGGGTGTTCGAGGGGATAAAAAATGCATTCTCCTTCGCATTTCAATGTTTATTGAATGTGGAAAAAATATTGTTTTTCATCCGATCCGTTTTTACCGACAACGCCCTCGTTTATCTCTCAAAACAACGCTGTGACTTCTCCGCTTCTCCGTCTTTTTCGCCTTAACACTGGAAGCGTTACATGGCGTCACGGTTGGAACGGCCAACACCGTTCGAGGAAAAGAAAATAGCTTCCCCTCCTCTATCAGGGAGGATGAGTGGTAAAAGAACGAAAACCAGAGCACCTAATATATTGCCCATCAAGCTCATTCATGTTTTGTATAAATTTGCATCAAAAGGCAAATGAGAAGTGTGAACTTTGGTAATTAGTTAAAACAACACTATTGGAAGAAAAGGGCAAAGCAAGTTTATCATCATCTTATTTATTGATGTTATTTCGCGGTATGTATCATTTACCTCGGTGGGGTTTGTTTATGTTTGTTTGTGCAAAAGTAAAAAATACAAGGGTTTTTAAAAAATTCAGTAGGTTATGGATTATTGTTGACTTCCATTCCCTTTTCAGAGTTTTTTTTCCTTTCCTTCAGAGTATGAAATTAATGTAACAGATTTTTTCTTTTGTTTTTGAGTACGTACTGTCTCTTCGCTGCATAAACAACTCAGTTACTTTTAGGTTTAATCCTGTGGAGTTTAGTTTTTCCTCTTCGTCCATTCCCAACATCCATTTAAGACTTTTCAGAGCCTGGAGCAGGAAGTAAAAGCTGCTTAAATCACCACAAATTGGTTCACAGCGCCATTGACCTACCGGATGCTGGTCCGGAAAAAGCAGCGATAAACAGTTTAACGCCACACGACTCCACCACGGTTCCAATATTTTTCCAAATCACCTCCTACCCTTTGGAACCTCGTCGGAGGAATTGGACCAATCCTTGAAAAGCTCGTTTAGTTTGCTTGCGAATGGAAGAGGTAACAATATTTTTTTTTTCCTCTTCTGTTTTATTTTTTACACGCTGTTCCCAGAAAGGTATCTGTTGTCCTTAGACCTCCTCGCACACTACCGAGTTTGGAGGAAAATCAATCGAGTAGGTATCAGAAGAAGCGACCAAAGCATCCTGGAAAACGATTTTCAAACTGTTGCCCGAAGAAAAATCAATTCGAGCTTCGTATTGGCAGATGGAGCATCAAGGACGACAATGCCTCTTTCCTTCTTCGCAGGACCAACTGCCAAATGTTGTGTCCGAGCGCAATCCGCTCAACTCGCAGTTAGCACAGTAAATCCCCATTTTTCTGCAGCCACCAACACCAACACGCTATCATAGCTAAAATACGTTTCCGTTGTACCGCAACCGATTCGCAACCAAAACCAACCAATCACAATCTCTGCAACCACAGGAAAAGTTACGGATTAATTCGGGAGAGAATTTTCCTCTTGCCAACAAACCAACACGTTGTTGTTGTTGGCTACTTTTTATTCTCTGCCCTTCCATCCCTTCACTGCTTGCCAAAACTTTTGGGGAAGCGTTAAATTTAACGACATCTCAACCACACCACGTTAACATGGCGCGTCGAAAATGGTGGCACCAGTTTGCGAGTTGATACAATTCGAACGTCCAACATTAGTGGCGCTGTAACTTTCCCTTGCGACGCCACCCACAGCTTTCCATCCCGGTCCAGTACACACTACAAAATTGTATTTTCATTTCCACGTCGCGAAAGTCGCATTGTTTCGTTTATGTCTCGCCTAACCGCAGAAGATATCGATGTCCTTTTTGACGCTTGAGTGCGCAGAATTTTCCTGAATACTTTCGATGAAAGTGAGACAACTTTCAACCACAAATTTCACAACTACGTAAAATCATAAAGGGAAAATGTGAACCTAGCGCATATACCGAGCCGCACATTCACGAATTTCGTTTCGATGGTGGTTGTGTGTAGTTGGAAAATACGACATTTTGCCAATGGTCAATCGTTCTGTTGAACGTATTTGATTAACATATTTCCATGGTAAATTAGCCTGCCGGATGAGCGATTGCAGTGGAGGAGACAACGTTATGGAAATGTATGGTTTGATTTAATTTTCCATGATTAGTTCGTGTTGGTTGAGAGGGTTTTCCCTTATATTTTGAAAATGTGTTTACCACAGGTATACGTAGGAATAATGCTGTTGGCTTTCGAAGGGATAAATTATACGAAACTTCAACCACTATTGTTTATACTGTGTATAGTTTACCATTACTGTAAAATTTACGTAACGTATTTAACACATAACTCTCTAAGTGATACGATTCTAACTGAAAAAAATTAAACAACTCAATCAAATACATTCTTCTTATACCTTGAAGATGATTGATGCTTCGGATACAAATTCTATCAGGCAAAATAAAACATCAAAAGCAACCACATTATACAACTGTTGTCTGCTAACAAATTGATGGGTTTAGCTTCCGTTTCGGATCCTTTCCGAAGTAGAAAGGTGAACAGATTAAAACCTATTAAAGCAGGCTCGTTCCAATTATGCTCACATCCCAAAATACCGCTTATTCGCCCAGTTCTCAGCTTCCTCTATAGAGCACACACACATTCTGACCTCACCATCAAAGGAAAACATGACGAGAACAAAATAGATACTAATAAATCGGTTAACGAAAGGCACTGAAAGGTCTCGGTCGTTTCCAAGGGTAGGCGTCCATCTGGTATGCGACACCATTTCTTTATATCTCGATGTCTCTTTCTTTCATTTGCTTCTTCTTTCACCGGGAGTGACACCTGTGATTGACATATCTGAGGATTTGGGATAAAAACACCCTCCTTGGGAGCTCGCCTCGGACCTCAAATCTACGTGACCCCAGTGGAGCAAGCATTCCGACAGGATCTAACGATTTCTAATCTTCTTGTGATCCCCGAGTTGTGAAACGGCTATGAAGCACCCCTGGAAAGTAGGGCTAAGCCTTCTCGGTTCCGCGCCTCCATCAATCGGAATTCTTTTTTGTTCTCTATTTCTACCCGGATCGATTATTTTCTTTATTTCCTACAGTTGTTTTCAGGAAAATCGAATGTTTTCCAATCGAAATACCTTGACACTCATTTGTCGATGTTTGAGACATGCTATATGTTTCCTGTCCTTCGTTGGGACGGACCTACGAACCAAAGCTATACATGTCTAGACTTTTACCATCAATAATGGAGCGAATTTCATGACGATGCGCTAGAACCCGGTTGAAATTTGTGACTCGTGTAGGATAAGTTGTTTTCTACGTTCCATTTTGTTCTTTGTATTTTCGTTCACGCTTTAATAAACTCACTCCCTCCATTTCGTGACGCGCGATTGAGTCCGAAAGTCCATCTGCTTCCATAACACGTGTGGAATGCAGCTTTGGACCTTAGTAAGGGATAAACAAAAAAGCGATACATTCAACAGTTGTTCGGTCACGATTGGAAGCTTCGGAAAACCTCACGATGATGAAGAAACACGGATCTTATTGCGTGCGAATCGCTCAACCGTGGGAATACAATTGATCCCGGGTGAAAGAAGAGATTGACATAATAATTCTCTGGTGAGGAATTGAAGAAGATTGTGGAAGGTTTTTTTTATCCATTTAAACGATGTGAATCGAGAAACATATTCTCAAAGTTGGCAATACATGTGCACATGATGTACATTTATGTTTGCTTTGTTCAAGATTTCGCGCAATAGAATTAAGTTGCACTTAAAAATATATTTTATTTTAATTGAACTATTTTTAGAAAAATAAAAATACGTTCAGATACAATCTGTAAGTGTCAACGTGTATTTACCGATATGGAGCTTGTTAGAATAAAACGATTGATGAAAGTAGAACTCAAAAAGGATCAATAAATACTCGAGTGCAACCGTCACCTAAAAGACTAGGGGCGAAGCCCAGTCCGAAGTTGAATCAATTATCGTCGTACTCAGAAACCTTCTGATTCGAAAATGTCCAGTTAAATATCCTACATGGGCAGCATCAGCTGGTGCTAGAATGGAATAACCCCTACCGAGAAGCTTTCCAACTGATGAAGATTAACTCACACTATAGTCATGAAGCATTTTCCAAAATCACAGCGTCAATCCTTTACTCGAGAGCACAATTCGACCAACCATCGACGTGAGATTAACTGCCATTACGGAACGCTCAAGTGAAAGAGACACATTGCAAAAAAAATCAACTTCATTATCAATAGCCTGCCACCGTCAATGGTGCTACATTTTTGTTTTGTGTAAGTTCATGCCATTTGGTGCACTGGGGTTGAATTTAAACGGGCAGGAAAATGGTAATTTTCTCACTCACATATTTGTTTGCCCGGCTCGTTTGCGGGATTGATGAGATTTACGACATTAAGTTTTAATCGGCATACAAATGAAAAATCACTGTCCCAATTAACAGTTGATCTCGTTCTGTGCATTTTGCTGTCCACCTGAATTTTGGCCGCACTTAAAATCAGCTGATGTAATTTCATGGACACCGTTTTGCGGTGATTTAGTTGGACAGATAATTAAACACGCATTTGTGAGGATGAGCATGGGTTGTGATTTTAAACATCCCATTCAATTACATTTACGCTGGAAAATATGTTAAGCTACAATGCTGTGAATCTGCCACAAGTTTCAGTCCGATGTGTGATCGATGAGCTGATGGCAGATTGAGAATATCTTTGATGGTGCGAATTAAAATGGGAGCGTTTTACAGTTGATTATTATGAAAGTGTGTCTAAATGCCATAAAGCCTACAAGAATTAACCATCTAAATGCAATCATGAACTTCTATTACGGTCCCTTTTTTCCTTCCCAGATAGGCAAGTGATGCAACGATAACGACGTCAAACATCAGATGATAAGCATAAAGGTCCGCCGCTGGCAAATAAAACGAAAAGGTTTGAAAATATATCTACCACTTAAAACTCTTTTGCTAAAACTAATAAAAAGCAATTTCACGCTTCGTTTCTCCTTTTTGCCCAATTACATTGGTCGGATAACGGTTCAACTTTTCGGCTGCATGTCGTTCGCATGTGAAGTGTCGTTGGATAAGTCTAGCTAGAAAAGGTCTAGTGAAAACGGCACCATAGAATCATTCCTCAAAGAGAACACTCAGGCGCGTAATAATAAGGTTTTAAAATGATATGCGTGAGCTTAAATTAGGGTGCAGTTCATGGTTTCATTAAACATGCCATTCATCGTCGTTGAAAGTGGGTTGGTTTATATTTTCTAAATAAAATGTATGTTCTTTTCATACTGGAAAGCTAGAGCTTGACTAGAAAACCCTGATGGTGTAAATGAAAATGCTAATGATTGAATGGCCGGGAAGCGTAACGTAGTGGAATTTACAAAATGAGAAGCAATTAAAATCATATATAATTAAGCCAGTTACTGACCAGAGTTAAAATATTCATAGAATTTCACAAGACTGGACATCGTGATAAGCACCATAGGGGGAGGAAGGGCCGAAAGCAGCACATATTCATTGTTTAGCTTTTGACTGTCAGAAAACTAAACCCCGACAGAAGTGGAAAAGTCAGCTGTATTCAGCACCATAATCGCCACTACGGTTTACAACGAGAAGGAGATGCATTTTTCTGACAGTGCTGCGCATTTGATTTCCCAAGGGAGAATTTTCCCAGTCTACGACCACAGAGCCAACGTGGTGACCATGGCGCGTGTGTTAGGGAGAATTTCGGTTTTATAACTGCTTCTTTATGTGGAATATCATACGTTCGTGCCGCTGCTCGCCCAAGGCGTCGGAGTTCTATGAAAATGCACTTTCATGCATCTACTTTCTCACGCAGGCTGAATATTACAAGAACACATCACCGAGAGTCACCAGCTCCAGCTCCAAGTGGAATAGAAAAACCTGCCGCCATTCATTAAAATCATCAAACGCTTTTCTAAAAGGTTTTTCAATTCAAGGCCGTTTTCATTTTTTCTTTATTGGTAAAAGGATTTGTATCTCTCCTTCCTCGCACAATCCATCAGGTCTTGTCTCATCAATGGGCACAGCCAAAAATCCCTTACTATTTTAGGTGCTTTGCGAATCAGTTTTTCATTTTACATTTCACCAACATACACTTGTTGGTTAGCAGCTCATGTTTACTACGAAGAATTGCGACTCGCTTTCAAGTTGACTATCAACGAAAAAGAAGTGCAAAGACTCGATTTCAACTTGCCATCGTTTTTTTTAATAAAAAAAAGGAAAGGGTTCGATGTAGGACGCTAAACAGTATATCTGAAAGCTTATAAACTACTCTTTGACTTATACAACCACTTCGGTCTTGTTTTTAGTTTGCGAAATGGTGATAGTTTTTTCACTTAAAGATTATGCGTAAAGGCATAAAAAAAATTAATCTTATTATGAAAATCGAGTATTGGACACGAGATTTTGGGCAAAAAGTTTGAAATCTTCAGTTAATGTCAATTCCATCATTAAATAAGAATCCAAAGTAATTAAAACATAGATTGTCCCATGAGCGTAAATTTTCATTCACTTTTGGAGAATAATTTAAATTGTCAAAATGCGATTGACATGCCATTGCGCTTTATTTTACAGCTTCTACTGGCATGTGAAAGCTGCCATAAGTGCAAATTAAATCGAGCTCCATCGCAAGCGATGATTGCAGCCATTACATACACACGACATTTGAAATTCACATTTTATACTCAGTTTATTTTAATTTGTTGGGCCATGCTTTAGAAGGTATTACTAATTGATTGGGAAAGCCCGAAAACAACATTCGTTTGACGAAGAGAATTTATAGAAGCGTTTATTGATTTATCACATTTCAATTAACCAGAACACCCTAAAACTCTTCAAACCCTTCAATGCAGAGACTGCATGGTATCACATAGTAAATAATATCGTCCGAACAAGTGCATGTATGCTGAGGTTATTGAGCGCCTCCAAAATCGATCGAAAGCCCGCCGACCGTTCATTCAACGTTATATTTGAATTAAAATCCAACCGAATCGCAACTTTCATGGTGCAAAGGTCAAGAGATGGCACACGAAGATGGGAATCTTGGTTGCGTCTTTTTTCTGTCAGCATATGTATGTGGTCGCTTTACCGCGCTTTGACTAACTCAACCTAAAATGAACCACCTTCAACCGATGGCATCTCTTTCGGGATCCATGCATGCGTTTTCCGGGAATATACAGGAAGACCACATACACACTCACACACACTAACCATCGTTCCATGCACACGTACAACGAAGACAGCTTAATTTGTCACCGAACCGTTGTCGAACATGATGGCAACGTTCCGATGATGCATCAGCTCCGGAGATCATATTTACCGATTCTGAGGCGAAAGATAAAGCAAGAGCCCCCGAAAAACGGTGAATGAGATAGCAAGCGTGATTGGTTGTTGCCCGTCGCCACTTGATGGGAGTTTTTCAATTAATGTAAATTTAATTTTCCCTAATAGAGTTTATAGTGCTTTAGTTTTCGGTGGTTTCGCTACGCCATTTTCCCGGCGCAGATGGCAGCTGCTGCGATTCTCAGTTCGACAACACAAACACGTCCGGGTGGAGCCGTTGCTGTTAGTGGTTGTGGGAAAACTTGGACCTGGCTAAATGGCAAACAGAATACGAGCTTCGACAGCGGCGCAGCGCCAAAGAGTGCACAACGCGTTAGTTTTGCATAAAATATTGATACTGCAAACAAACGCAAATGCTCCGGCTGTTGGCGGTGCTTTACAACACCCACTGCAGAATGCGTTGCTTTAGGCCGATTGGTCTCGCCTCGAATCGAGCGCAATCGATGGGAAACCGGTTACATTTCTTTCGCCCCGTTTTCCCATCAGAAATACGCGCCACGATAGCACAAAGATGGTAAATTAATAAATTCTTATGAGTCCTGATTGGGAAATTAACCTTGGTGTCACGTAAACGGGGTTTGTAAGGTTGGCGAAAGCATGAAATTACACCTGAGAAGTGCACGAAAAATGTTAGAATTGTTAGAAAAATAAAATTTTAGAGAATGTGAACTATGTGAATTACTAAGACTTGGGCTGAAACTATTTTGCACACTATGAGACGTTAATTTCCATTTTATTACTGTTGTATATTTTTAGTTTTTGATAATCTTATGATCATCGTTCATTTGAAGAATTTGAGTAAGACAAGCATAGAATCATTTTCTCAATGATTATAAATTTTGTTGCACTTTTAAACATCCTTCAAAATAACATGCTTCGACAATTCACATAACGACATTACACCAATTCCTGCAAAAGCATATGCCGAAAGATCCATATTAACGTTTTCGTCAATTTGTTTTTCCCGTACTGAACACTTCTCTCGGCATCTTTATCCGACGTTAAGCCCGATAAGAGATTTTCCCTGGCTGAACCGACCAACCGGGTCAAAATGGTGGAAAGATGGTGAAATTAAGCCGTCAGTCTTGCTACTAGCTTCGAGCACCGAGTTATCCGGCTAGATGGTTACAAACCGGCCACTTGCAGTGACGAAGATGAAAAAAAAGAAACCTTGTGAGACTGGGCGTATTGAAAAGATTAAGTGTATCACCCGTACGATAAGCCACCGACCGAGGTGCGTCGGAGTGTAACGTGCCGGAGGGACGGCGAGTTAGGTTTAAAAATTGGCCGGTACAGTATGGAACGCCACACATGTATTAGCTCCGACACATTAGCAACGGTGTTGACCCTTGTGACGAGGGTCTCAAAACGGTAGGAAAAGGTCAAGGATTATGGCCCAACGTGTGCGCTTAGAGAACCGCATAAGAGCCTGTATGACCTTTCGTTGAAGAAACGGATCCTTCGGTTTCAGTTGTGCAAAAACCCGAGCCTTTGACAAAATATTTAGCATCCCAGGTCGTCAGGTTTCAGCGGGAACATCAATCAACTACATGATTTGTGCAGAATGCTCAGTGTGAATTGGAGATGATTTATTGGAACAGTTAAAATATAAACCCATCAGGCTGTGCGACATTCATTATGATTTTGGCAATACCTTGAAAAGGATAATCCTATTGTGAATTGGATTTGCTTTATACCTGCGTAACATCACACAGTAATCCTATGTACTAATCGTTACATCGAGGCAAAGAAACAGAAGTAAGCAAAAATCTATTACGCGTTGGTAATTATTTTTAAAAACTTCAAAGCTAAAGAGCCTCTGGCATTAGACGGATAATGATTCAATTTTCAATATGAAAACTTTTATGCACCCAAAATATGGGTGGATTGATCCAGGGAACTTGTAAATTCGGCCTTCCTTCGCAACAACATCCCTGCTTTTGCGTAACGCAAACACCATAGCGTTACGTTCACCTTATTCCGAAGCACGTTTGCGTCCACGAACCGCAACGATTCGGTTATGAAATCCATTTTGCCTGGTATCGATTTTATTCCGAGGCACTTTTTGCAATAGAATTTGCCATCATTTTCACTCCAATGTTCCCCGAATCACATCTCTTCTTCGCCAACGCGTTTTATCCGCCGAAAACTCTAATGAAAACTGTTCAGAAATCGCCAAATATTTTCGGTACGACGTTATTTCAACCCAATCGAAACCTAACCGGCTCCAAGCCCCACACCCTTGCACCCTGCATGAAGTTACTCACTTTCGTCCTACAAAAAAGAGCACATATGCTATTTTGCTCCCAATAAGGGTTTCCTTCACGTTCGTAACTAAAGGGAGCTACAACTCATGTTTTCTGGCTCCCGTAACGGCCTTCGTAACTCACGTGCTTAGGGCTTCGTTCCCGCGGCCGATGGTTTCCCCATTTTCCATTCCACTAGCGCAAAATCCCATTTAGTTATGATGATCATGTTGAACGTTCTCATCCTTCCACGTCGACGGAATGGTTTCCGTACGAAGTTCGGTTTTTACTTTTTTTTAAATTAAATTCCAACCCAACAGTAAGCCATTTTTCATGCGGCTAGCGTAATTAAATTCCACTCAAAACCGGGTATTAGTGGGAACTTTTCGGGGACTAATGCTGCCACTTTGGTGAGGCTTACGGCGACTCGGTGATACTTTACGGAACACTGTTGGTCGCTTATGAATTCTAATGGCGTGCCTTTATTAAATGATTTTATTTCACCGGTCGAGTTTATTTCTTTTTTTCAATTAAGTTTTGTTGTCGTCACCGTTTATTATGAACGTAGCCGCAGTGTTTACATTCTCTCCATTGCCACGAATAATTAAATCTGAAAAATATACTTGAACTTTTAAGCATACCGTATTCCTGACGATCTTTTTCAAAGCCTTCTTAATCATTTGCCATGTTTTCACCTCAATATTCCCAACTCTTTCGTAATGTAATTTCTTTCAAATCTACGAGAAAACTGGCAACGATGGCCGTCATCGGCGCCATCGCCATCACCATCATCATCATCATCATCATCATTAGTGTCCAGGATATTGGTTTTCGTTGCCTATCATGAGCCAGCAGATTGCTATTTATGCTTCACGAAGGTCTCGCGAATCACCCTTTCCGATCACGTTGGACGTGGGCCAAGGGTGTTAATGTTAATATTATCAATGCACCTCTAGCCTTCTCACCCTCTCTAACTTATCCTATTCCGTGTCAAGCTTTCTGATGCGCCAGCTCTATGCAATTCACTGGGCAATTATCTATTGAAATTACCATATTTGCAATCTATGTATTTTCTACATTTCGTTGCGTTGTGTAATAGATATTTTAAAATAAAACTCCACACTCTTCTCGATAATAATTTCAGGAAGTGATTGATGTCGCTTATGGACGAAAATATGGAGGAATAATAACTATTTGCAGCATGATAGAAATTAGTTAGGTTTTAGCAAATACTTCGCAATTAAGGGCATGCTTCATGCTAAACTAAATATAACAAATTTCTTTTTGCTAGAAAACCCGTATTGTGTTACACTTTTTTTTACTGTGTTTACACTCTGCTTGCAGCTTTCCCCTCTATGTAATTTTGGAAGTAGCTTCCCTTTTTGCCTGCCTTGATGGTTGCGGCCTTCTTTAGGACTCCCAGTGTTGGGCAACAAAGGGCTAATTAAAGAGTACTAGGGGCAAACTATTTGATGTCAATATTGGCAACTTGAGTCGATTTAAATTATTCTTGGTTAACATGCCAATGGAAATATTGTAATTTTATTTTAGAAAGAAACCTTTAACTCAAGGTTTGGTGAAGGATTGTAATGCATTACATACAAACAAATTCAAAATCCTATATCACTTGACTTTGTTCCCGTTTGTCCCAGGAATTGTTTTATGGCAAGCACAGATTGATTAAATAAACTCCCTGATAAATATACTATCGAGCTAAATCCATGCACATGAGCCTGTTATATCCTATGATGTTTAGTTCGCTCGATTTTGAATTCTCAAAGGAGAACCAAACGATCTTCAGCATATATGCCACTACCCATTTCGTCTATTACTTAGAAGGAGCATACAATGTCCAGAATATTAGTGTTCTGCGCTCATGGTTTTTTGTACTTTTAGCATGTTTGTAATATGGTATGATTTATTCATTAAAGCAGTGGCTCGAGAAAAAACATAAACGATCCATCGTTTCCAACCGGAGCTGCTCGCAATAGATCCTCGAGAAGAATCCTCTTTCAGATTGATTTTGTTTACATTTCGTAGCATTAGCGAAATCTTAATTCTTGTAAGAGTATTCCCTGCTGCACCTGCTGTAAATGTGAATGTTTTTGTTGTTTCAGTCCACTTCAGACCCGGAACCACTTGAACCACTATGAAAATAAGCTCACGTGCATTTACGCACAATCTTGGCTCCATGTTAGGAAAACGTGGTCAACGTCTTTCATCTTCATCAGTATTTTTGTCATCGTAATCGGCTGTCACGTTATTGACATTAGTATTAGAAAGCCTCCAGTCGGCTCGGTGAGCTTGAAGGGGAGTGTGTACTTTAGCTAATGTGTGTATTTGTTTCTGTATTGCTGGTTTTCTGGCAAAGCTGAACCTATTCTTCAAAAAACTTTTTATTGATAATGTAGACAAGGATCTTTAATGGGATTTTTTCCACCTAGAAAATTGCGGAGGTTTATGGATCTGTTTTATATTTGTATCTCTAATTAAATTGCAAATAACTTATTCAGTGAGTGATTAAAGTAATGCTTTTTTCAAAGCAAGGTAAAATTGAAAACCATTTTACATTCGCTTACATCAACAGTTAAAATGTATGCCAAGGTTTCACTGCTACTAATCTATTCGAAGTCATTTGGTAACAGAAACGAAAGCAATAACTACTGCTTTCCACTTACCGGTTTTTCCTCTCCACGAGGGAACCATGCCAACGGCACCATAAGTACCAATCATCAAGCACACTATCGCCAATGTTCATGCAACAAACAGCCAGGTTTCCGTTCTCGCCGAGTCGGTCTCACGTTGCTATGATTGATAGCGAACCGTTTGGCCACACGCGACTATAACCATGCAACAAGATCCTTCCGCCAGGAAGTTGCCGTGCGGTTCTTTTTCCCGCTGTGTCCTTGCGAGTTCCTGATGCTCTCGGTCGCCCCCGGCGAAGCTCTGATTCAACCACAAAATCGCATCTCGTTGCTTTGCCCGGGAAATCTTCGAAGTCTAAAGCGATGACTGTTAATAATTTGTCAACAGCGTTACCCTTCGAGCACGCATTCCAGCATCAGTCCAGAGATATGGCAACAGACTACCCGAACGAGGGCTGTTTGAAACACACACATACTAAGTTTCTCTCGAGACTCAGGATAGCGGGGTGAAATCATTATGCTTCAGGTGATAATCTACTTCCTGCACTCGCGGCTTGTGTGTTTGGTTCTGCTTCGTGCAAACGGTGCACGTTGACAACCTTTGCCTTCCAGGTTGACGTCGTAGCAGAAATTGATTAATAGCTTCTGGATTCTGTCACCAGGCTCAGGAAGAGAATCTGGGTTATACAATCAGTACCAGTATTAGATTAATTCTAGTCAGTAGTATCTCTAAGTGCTTTTACTCTTTCCAAAATATGTCTGTTATGATTACTGTTGGCATAGAGGTCCTATGTAAATTGTATTTGGTTGACCTAACATTGAACCGTTTATTACAATACATAAACATATTAGCATCTGAAAATCTGCTTTATGTTGTTGTAATCCACGCCTAACGCAAGAAATTCTGCACGGCTCGGTAGACAATTTTGAAAACTTCCAAACAAATGAGGCCAATTTTAACGGATACGGTGCAATAATCAATTTCGCGAGCCAAACGTGGTCGTCGAAACGAAGGACCGAGGACAAAAAGCAACCGAAATTTATTCGCGGTTTTCTCGCTAATCGTTACGTTAATGTGTTTACCCTCGAACTCATCTCCATAAAAAAGGGTGGATAATGGCAGCAGGGTGGACAGACTCAAGAGTGGGGCGTTAGTGATGCCGGCCTAAGAAACCCTTCGTGCAACGGGTGGTGTACAAAAGTTTTCTGTTCAAAATTGATGATAATTGGCAAAAGTTTCGTCGAGCCATTTTATTGCCTGAAATGTCACTTCTGCGTAATGCGCGGTTTATCACGCGTGACGGAATGAAGTGCGAATCATTTACGTTGTGAGACATTCAGAATTCATTTATTTTACTAGCGAATTTTTTTTTCATTATTTAAGTAGTAAAAACACTTTTGCGTTAACGAAGGATTAACATATCTTTTGGGTTTATTTTAGAACAAACAGTATGTTTCTTTATTTTTAGGCAAGCAAAAATTATTGGACTAAGTGGAGCAGAGCCTGCGAGACATCGGATGCGACCGGGGATGGAGTGGTGTAGCCATGGATCGAGTTTAGGACGGAACGGTTTGTAAGCTGGCTATGTCAGTACACTCAACCGTGACCGAGGAAATATAATTTTTACCCCGAGCTTTGGGGGGCATTCGGTGTATAAACATAATTGTAACAGTGAGTGCGATTTTTCTTTACTCGTACGTGGAAGAGGAACCATACCCGAAACATATGCTCGACTTCTGAGGGTAAGGTCCACCAACGCTGGAAAGAAGCTGCTATCAGAGCGAAAAGCAATGCTAACATACGGGAAACTCCTTTATTCTCCAGCAGCTCGACGAAAATTTGTTTCGTTTTCTGTGAAATGCTCAATTGTTTCACCTCTTTGAGCGAGCTCAATCCTGATTTACTTATTCAATTAGCCGATCCCGTTTTACCTTTCCAAACAAACCTTACCCATCCCGAAAGTATCCTTGAGAAAAATCATGCTATCTCAGAAGAAAAAAAAAGAATTAGAAACAAGAACTAAGCAAATAGAACATCCAACTAACTGCTGGCGAAACCATTTAAACACAGGGAGATTTTGAACTGCCGAAAAACAACTGCCTTTCCCCTCCTGTTTTGACTAAACCAAACCAACCAAAAACCCACAGTATACCGGCAGTGAAAATTCTCAACTTGACCGAATCGTTGGCCGCACACAAGGAGTACCAGATCGTGTGCCAGTCGACTAGGGCGCGCCCGAATGCGGTCATTCAGTGGACGAAGGACAAGAAGACGCTGCACGCAACGTGTCTGTGCTGACACGGGCGCACAACCCTAAGGTGTTGGGACTTTTCCACGAGCAAAATACCAGTGTGGACTATAAGTGTCATCTCCCGGCCTACGTCATCATGCTTTATGACCCTTTCTTCTTCTTTTCTCATGGCTAACCTTGATGGTAGATCCTCCAGTAGTTATCCTTGATCTCAGTTCCACCGTAGCAAAAGACGACATCAAGGAAGGCGACGACATCTACTTCGAGTGCAAGATACAATCAAGCTCGGCTTGGCGTAGACTAACCTGGCTGCAGAATGTGAGTATTGTTGGTATTGTTCATGAGGTACTGAAAGTCCCAGCGCGGAAGAAAAGTTTGCTAGAGTGGGTTTAATTTGTGACAGATATTCCATAGGTCAGGCTCAGCCACAAGCTTACATCCTCTTTAATATCTTGTTTTTTCTCGCTTAAAACTCCTTCATGAAGGGGCGACCTGCGAAATTTTCATCAGCATTCCATTGGTCACGTAAAATACATCATCCCAACATTAAACTCCATCAGCTTCTGCACCTCCAACTTGAATGTTGGGTATTCCAGAACGTTTTATTTTTTCCCCCAACATTCCGAACGCTTCTCAATGGTTGTGATGGAGAACCGAAAAGCAGCCCCAAAAAGTTGCCCAAAAATGCTATCAGTTTCACAAAACTACTCACAGCCATTCATCGCAACTCAGTTCGGGATGAATTTCCTGTAGGGGTGTGTTCTTCCTGCCATCATCGGATCGTTGTTCTGAGCTTAATCGTTTTCGGAAACATCTTCAATTACAACTCATTTTCATGATTTTTGATGGACTTAGTTCATCGAAATGCGCCAACTAATCCACTGCAAGGTCGATCAAGTACTTCCGGAAAGAATCATTTTCTTCCCATCATCTGGAAGGCAGAACCGAAGGATCAGAAGTATTAGAAGCTCTGATGTTTTATGGATCTTTTAGAAATCGTGTAATTTATGGCACGTGTGTTCTATTTAAAACGTTCATATCATATCCTAATTGGATCTATTTCTCTCGGATTGATACATGAAGCTTATCTTTCTTTACTTGCTTTAATTTCACTCATACAGAAGGTGACACGATTCTCGAGCGGCTTGTATGAGACACTCTGAATATTCAGCAACGAGATTAGAATCAACACTAGGCTCTACTGCCGTGAAATCCATTTCCATATCTTCCAAAGGGCTTGTATTCTCGATCGCTTAGTAGACAAAAAATGAAACCGTATGGAGGCCCTTTCGTTTAAACCAGGGGAATAAAAAACTATTTCAAATATCTACAACAGATAAAAATTATTCAATATGGAAAGCTCTCTTTTCTGGCCCCTATTTTCGGATGATCTTCAGCTGACCCGGGACAAAGTGAAGCGTGAGCGTAAAAAAATAATGAGAAAACAGCCTTCTGAGTTTCCTACCGAGCAGGTAAAATTAAATGATTCAAGC
The DNA here is from genome assembly GCF_943734765.1 of Anopheles ziemanni. NCBI lineage: Eukaryota > Metazoa > Arthropoda > Insecta > Diptera > Culicidae > Anopheles > Anopheles ziemanni. The sequence continues at coordinate 35,786,238 of NC_080705.1, forward strand.
TTTAGAACCTCGCCCAATCGTAGGTTGCACTTGAACCCTTGAACCCCCTTTGGAAAAACCTGTTGGCTGTGGACCAAAGTAGACAGGATGCTTATGGAAAAGGAAGACCCATACTCATTCTAGATAATCGGTACGAGTCCGTTTCTTAGCAGCCATTAGTTTTGGGATTGAGAATGAAGGAAGGAAAAATGGATCGGAAAACGACTAAAGCGATCCCTTTTGCTTTGTCCCTTTTGCTTTGTCCCTTTTGAATCTCATTACAAGATTTACGAATATGCAAAAGGAAGTGACCGGGTCGGAGGAGGTTCTGTAAAACCGTCCCCAATTTCATAAATCAGCCCGAGCGGGCAAGGAAAACTTACGCCAAGCGGACATGCTCTTTCGTAACGATTCTCGAGGTAAACAAACCATAAACTGGCCATTTCTAGAGTTTCCATATCCAGAGTGAACGGAAAGCGACTCAGAAGCGTTTCCCGTCGACGGAAGTGCTTCCGAATCGGAAAAAGTAACAACGAAGGATGACCTCGTCGTAGATGTCTTTTTTAAATTCTACATTCAAAATTCTATTACGACGGGGAAAATGTATACCTTTTCCGAGGGAAAAAGTTCGATAAACACATTCGGTGAAACAACCTTCTGTGATGCGAAATTGCTTCGATTTTACCTACCGGGAAAAACGAGTGAACAAATAAAACAAAATAAACACACACACATCCATTTATTCTTTCTTCCATAAATCTGATCCAATCAAATTTGACGGAAATTGATTTCTAACATTTACTTCGTTTGCCCATTTTTTTACTCTCGGGGGACGATTGGGAGACCGCGATCGACGAGATAACTGATGTCGGCGTGGAAAACCATGTGTGTATGTACTCAGAGAAATTCAACTTCCCTTTCGGCAAACGGAAGTGAGTTTTGACTTCGGTGGAAAAAGTATCGTCGCCAATTGGGGCAATAAGTTAACGATTTCGTACCGCCTTCCAAAGTTCAATGATCAATTTTCCATTGCTTTACGCGATCCAAGTTCCGACACCTACACAAACCACAGTCTGGGGGTTTTCCACGCTGAAGAAAGACACGCCTCGAGTCAGTGACTGATGGCAAGTGAATCAATTGATGTCTGTATCGATACGTGTTCGCTTTCTCACGCGCCATCCGGCCTCCTTCCGGCCTGTCTGTTAGACAGATGACACATGAATTACGCCCGTTGAAAGATGATCTCCTCTTTTCTCCACCCTCCCTCTGGCCGCTGGTGTCGCGGTGTAAGGATTTTATTTCCGGGCCATGAGGGCTTTGAAGGAAAAATATGGTAAACCGGCATTTACCTTCACCCCGGAAGTGTAAAGAAAAGCGTCGGTGTCTGATATAGAGATTATCACTTGTCCCAGATCGTTTTCCCCCGAGCTGCAGGAAGGAAAGCCGAACTTGTTTACGCCACCATCATCATCAGGGATGATGGAGCATAATGATGGCGGCAGCAACAATAAACACAATAAGTGAATGATGGCATACATCATGCACAACAATACTTACGTGTTCTGTCCGATACGGTGAAAGGGAAACTCGACTCCCGGGAGTTGCTGCAAGGGGGACGATCCCCTCCCATCTTTTCTGCACTTCCGCCTCATGCATTATGGAACGTGTAGGATGATGGATGCTTTTCCAGTCGAGCGAACAAACAATATTTAGCGAATGCGGCAACAGATTGCAGTGCGTTTCCGAGAGAGGACAACTTATGGAACCGATTGTTATGTAAGTTCATGTATGATTTAACTGTAGGGAGCATATTGTCATGGTCGTACATTTGATAAATCATTATAGTTTTTTTCCTTGCAAATGTTTAACTGACGAAAAAGTGAACAACACAATTGATCAACAGCTCATGTTAATCAATCCAAAACAACTAATAAAATAAAACACAAAGCGATACAAATAAACGAACATAAATGGGTAAGCGTTAGATGTATGTTTCACTTATACTATGAATTTTTTTATAAAAATTAAGAAAAATAGTGTATATTTAAAATTATGAAGGTGTTTGTCTATTTTTTGTTTGTGCAATTTAAAGTTATCCAAGCCTGTAACTAAATTTAAATTGCCTCAAAAACAAATCGGAACGCATTCCACAGCGCACCAGTTCAATGGTGTTGTCATGACGACAGGGTCGTGTTTTTCCCGATAGAAACCACATCAGGTATGCAGAACGCGCTCAAACTCAAACTGTTTGTCACCCGGATTAAAATCGAGCGAATTTTGATTCGAGCGAAAAATTTGCGAATGCGGAGATTTACTTGGAGACCAAGTAAATCATGAACATTTCTTCGTACAATTTCCTTTCTCATCTTGCTCCGAACACAGGTTTCGTACCAGTTGCAACGGATGGAAAAGCGTCCTTCTTAGATTTCTTACATGAGAGACAGCAAACTGTTGCTGTGGTAAGTGTCATTAGAGCTGCATTAAGGCTGAACGTACTGTTGGATGATTTTCTTAAATTCATTTCATTTCAGTTTATACTACATTGCGGCTCGGCATCGATGGCATGCTTTGGAGCACTCAATAAGTTCGTTGGGAAATTCTGCTCACGTCTCATGTCTCACGCGGACCAGGAACGGACATGTCTTGAAGGTGCTTTTCACCATATTATCGTCTTGCTCCGACGAGTAGGTTGAGGTTTTGTTTTTCTTCACCTTGTCAGCTTCATCCTATTTCAACAAGTTTTCGTCTCGCGTGAAAATCGCTAAAAAGTTCACCCAACGATCACAAACACATTCACTTTTGCCCATAGAAAACACACAAACACACATTCAGCAAGCGACTTGTTTGTGCAGGGGAAACCCAATCCCATTCGACCTTCATTTCTTAAAAGCAAACCCAAGCAAGTCCACACACTTCGGAAGATCCATTGCAGAGCAAGGATGTCCCAAGAAAAGTCCCAACCCCAAGCAAGATGGCAGCCCTCAGGCGCCGGAACCGGATAGGAAGTGCCATGGGTCGGCTAAGGTGTGCAAATAGTGTCTTAAATGTGCCATTAATACGCCTCCATCCCAGTTGCCGCCACTATTACGGTTCATCGATAGACATCTCCATCTCTAGGACGAGAACGAACAAATGAAAGCGTCGCGTCCGGAAAAGCCAGTCATAATGGGCCGCCGAGATGAGGGGTGGTCACCGGAAGCATACCAGCCATATCCTGGATCCACGTGAATGTGAGTGTGTGCTGAGCAAATATTTAAGCTATCATCGGCTTGGAAAACTCACAGGAACATAACCTACATCCGTTTTCTGCCTTCCAAGACATGTCAACCGCACGTGTGTGTGTCGATTGATCGTAGTATCGTTCACATGGGCTGCGTCGCGACAATTTTCTTTGCCCTGAAAGGCTTCCAAGGTCTCACTCGGGATCATGTCGTTTGCCGTCAACAGATTCCGCCTGCGGGAAACACATGCGCAGGCAGTGGCAACCGGTAAGGAAAGCGGCGAATGACGGGTAGGATCAATCCTCAACCATAAGCCAGCGCAAGAAAAAAGAACTTTTCGTTCAAAATTGCTGGCGGCCGAGAAGGAAAGGTGAAAGGATTGTGCTCCTTTTCGCTATGGCATATTTTGTCATGTTATTGCATCCGAATGGATAGCAGTGTGTGTCCGATCCCACCATTCGACAACATAAAATAAATGCCAATGAAGGAGACAATTTCCAAACACGACCATGCTCTAACCGCAGGGAAAATATTTTTGTTGAATTAACAGGGAAATCGGACCTTAAATTTGTGCGAATTGTAATTTCGTTTTGATTCTTAAGTATTTTGTCGTCAAAGTCCTACTTAATAATTCAAATTAGTAAAGATATCAAAGAAACATAAACCATATTAAATTTATCTCAATTATATAGTTACACGAATGCTAATGACTATACAAGCTTTTTTATTTTAATAACAAACTTTTCTTCCTTTCCTTTTTGGATCTTTGCATATTTTTCCGCCCGTTTTTTACTCGTTCCCGTCAAATCAGAACGTTCCCTGCCTGCAACAGCTTGGGAAAATAAATACGACAACGCGTTTTCATAAAAAGATATGCGTACCAAAATCCCTTTTCGGGTCCTTTTACTCTACGCGGCATTGAATTTCAAAGATAAGAGCGTACAGCACTCAAAAACAAAGAAGTGGCATAAGTAAACCTAAAAAAAACCATAACTCTTTCCATTTTGGAACGTAGGTAACACCTGGGTATTAAATTTTGTCCACACCTGGGCGTTGGAAGTGTGCAATTATTTTCCGTGCAAATGTTAGCCTTTTTCTCTCTCCCAATTTCTTCACGTGGTTACGTGCTACGAGAGCGTTTTTCGGTATGTTTTAAAATTTATAGGCCAGTTTACCTTCGAGTGCTGAGTGAAAAAGGCTGGAACAAATAAAGGATATGTCTCGTGTTTTTTTTAATTTCATCATTCAGCCTATCACATTTCATACCACTCCACCAATTAAATCAATAGTTTTATGCTTCTTTTTGCAACGAGTGTTTTGCAAACAGTCGTATATTTCGTTTTTATGTGGTTGGTGTTTTGCTAACCCCTGAAATTAGTATTGCATTTGTTTTACGCAAACTTCCCCATTTTTTGTCAACCTTTTTTGTCCGGTTTATTCCAAAACCAATTTACTCGTTGTACAAATCGGTAGAAGAGAAAAATAAAACACCGCAGCTTTTTTCAGTCATGTGGGATTCCCCACAAAGAGCATTCCAAAAGGGTGAAATTTAAATTCCACTAGCCGGTTGATTCAATTGTACGTGGAAATGAGAGGATGGGCTGGTGTAAAATTCGTACAACGCGGAAAAAAGCAGGAATTAACTTAAAACGAATCTGACATACTTTCAAACAAGTCTGCTTCAATTTGTGTTTGAACAGTTTTTGTTTGCTTGGGCTCTTGTTCCCATGTCCCCATTCCACGAGATAGTGATAGTGTCGGTGGCCAAAAACTGTTCAATATTTCAACGATTATCGCCGGGCGATTAAGTTCTGTTTGATGCGTTTACGCATACCGAATAACGCCGTTTCGGTTGGAAATTCTCGGTGAAAAAGTGGATAAGGGAAGTAAAAAATGTATGTATATGCAGAATTATTTTATTATCCACCCATTTTTTGCCACCAAAGGGGTAGAGCAGACAGATGGTCGACCCGCGTGACAGAACAATTCGATTCATGTTTCATGTTGGGTCGAAAATAATGTCGTATCTGTTCAGCAATCGTGTTTTGCTAACCTCCCTGCGTTGTCCTATCAGTGATTTGCTTCGCTGAGAAGGAAGAAAAATGGACTTTTCCCGACCCATTGGGATGCTGATGCGCGTGTGATTAAATGTGTAACATTAGTCACTCACCTGTTTTTTGTGTTAACTTTGTAACATGTATTCCCATTCCAGAAAAAACAACCGGCCTTTTGGTCTCACGGCGTTCACAAAATAGAAGTAGTTTCCGCACAATAAACGAACGGGTTGTTTTATATGCAGTTTTTCGTGTGTAGAAAAATTCGACTCGGTATACCGGCATTTCCTAAATGCTGAGAAGGGTTGACAGTTTTGGGGTTCACGCCTTTTCAAGCGCTAGGTGTTTCTTAATCGTTGTTTATGTGTGGGATATAATGATACGGAAGAGTAGATGAACCAATAATTGGTTAACTTTTCAGTGAGAAACTCCTACAAAGATGCTAAACCACTTCCTTGTTTCATAAAGCAAGAATCTTGGTAAATTAAAAAAGTTGTTATATAATGTAATCTAAGTTCGTTTCCATTACTGAATGCTGATGTATGGATCAATTTCAATAATTGGCGTAAAATAATTGAAAATGAGTGTCGAAAGAAAATAACAGGGAAAGCTCCAAACTAAGGATTAGTTTTCATACTAACTATGTTTTGAAGGATTTGCATCGCTCTAACATCCGAATAAACGTCATCTTAAACACCTCTGACCGGGTTTGATAGGAGTTTCGTTTCACTCAATTTGTGCCAAAAGATAAAGTCAGCCAAACATTGATTAATCTCACACCTGATCCCTGATTCGCTGGCCTTCCTGGAACCGGCACCATCGCTTCGATCACAATTAATTTAAACGCAATTGATGGGAAAGTGTCTTCCCTTTGTGTATCGGTCCGGTTTCGGTATAGTTCGAGGCCGATCCGGTTACATTGCCACCATGCTTGCCAAGTAACCAACCGGCAACCCATTATCTTTCATCTTCCGTGGTTCGGTCTCGAGACCTTTCGGTAAGCATCGCTCGAGAAGGTAAAGTAGAAAATTCTCCAAGAAAAAGGTACCTTTCCTTAAACAAAAACCTCCGCTCAAAGCAAGTGTTCGAGTGGCAACATCGTTGATCGGACATCGAATCTTTCTCGTCCGAGGAACCCATCCAAGGATCGAGTGGAAAACACTAATTATCCTTCGAGCATCCTTTCTTTTCTCGGTGCGCACCGGGAAAATCGTAGGCGAGCGTGCATAACATTTTGTTACCTTTTTCATCGAGGAGGGTCTATGAAACCTCAATTATTACCCCGACCCCATAAAACGACGCCTCGCTACGCAATTTCTTGCTGTTGGAGAAGGAAAAGGTGTTACCTAAGCCGGAATGAGTGAGGTGCAAATTGGGTGAAGCATTGGACGGTGCTAAATTGTATGCTAAAGATGATGGGAGCTTCATTAGCACCGAACACCAGACGTTGTTCGTCTTTTATCCTTGAAAATATGTTTTTGTTCCTACCTCCACTCTGTAGGATTTCGGATGGTTATTCTACTCTTTTTATGATTGTAAAAAATAATTATGTCAATAATCTGCTTTTATCAGCATTTTCATCATCTCCCAAGGACAATAGCTCAGCCGAGCATCAGTAAACCTCAAACCTAAGGTCAACGACCCAATCTTTCTACGGTTTTAAGCGACCAGCAAACCCGGGTATGTCATACATTTCGTACACCGTCGCATGGATCGTTGAAAATAGAAAATTAGCATTAGGTATCTTCTTAAACAACATATAACACAACACAGCCGCCGAAAACATCATATGGTGTAGGAAGCCTGTATTGTTTTCCATCCTATCGCTCCATGTTAAAGTGATGGGTGGTTTATCGGGGATGTTAACGAACACAGTTGTTTTTGGTTGTAACACATTCTTATTGCTACTATCACGTTTTAATGATTTGTTGTGTTTCACCAGTGCATTATACAAGTGGGTTTTGTTCGCTCGTTTCGCGAATGCAGAAAGAAAGAAGCTAAATAGTTCGCACGTCTAAAAAAGTATAAAAGGGAAATGTGCAACTCGCTTGCAAGTTAGATTTACAGTTTGTTAATATTTCAATGGTACGCATAGGAAAGGAATGAAATATTAAATCAATTCACATTCATGTTCTCAAACTGTTTTCACGTAGCACTCGTTCGATACCGCAAACCAAGTCACTTAACAAAGGTCTACCAAATCTTTTAGGTACGCTTTTCTGTATATGCCATACATTGGAAAACAAGAAACCCCCAATACAGAAACATGGTTGAGAAATGTTACATGGTTTTTGGTGAAATCAGCAAACATATATTATCGTGTAAAATCAATCATGCATTCGCAACCAGTACTGCAAGTCACAAGCTCTCTGCATTTCCACCGTGGTTGTCCATCCACAAAGACATGATGTTCCGGGAATAGGTGTGGTGGTGGTGATGATCATAGTTAATAGGCAGGATGGGGCGAAACTCCCCGTGAAAGACAGCAAACACATTTTTCTCGCATTCGTTATACCGTTCCTCACTTAGCTGATGGATTTCTTTGCCACGAAGAAAGTGGCCTAGCAGAAAGAAACTATCCTTCTGACGATGTCGGTAGGTGCATCAATTTATCAAATTGAAGCACACACCAACTGCACTTTAAATATGCATTGAATCCATCACCCCTGCGCCTTACGCACTCCCACATCCAAGGATGTGGATTGTGATTTCGATGCCCTTTCGAAAGAAAATTTTCTTGCGGTCAAAGAAGAAGGTCATGGATTGCCGAAAAGCAACGCAGCCGTGAAGCGAATAACCGTTTCGGATCATTTAGCTGACAAAAAGGGTCACAACCGAACCCTTACGTGGGCACCCGACGTGATTGATAGAGTAGACGAAAAGTGGTTGCTTTCTCTTTCGAGTTCAAGATACATTCATCATAAATATAGAGCAGGGCAACGAAGTCTTGGTCTTCGTTCGGACTACCGTTACGTCGAGGCCAGTGTCGTCGTCGTCTTGGGGTTAAATCTCGAGGAAGCTAACGTGACGGCAACTAGTTCTATGAGTTCGATGCCTCGAGCGAAGGAGTTAACTTGTGTAGCACTTTAACCGATAAAAGGTAGATGCTCTTCGAGGCCGAGAATGGCATGAGGAACAGCCAGAGAAGCTTCTAGGCTGAGCAGATAATTTAGCTAAGTGTTCGACCATCGGACAGGTAGATGAGGAACGTGTTTCTCGAGTGGAAACAGCGGACTTGTTTGGAGCGCAATTGAAGATTTCAGGCAAACTATAATTACCTTCAAAGCCGCACTGTGTCTCTCGCTCTGTGTCGTTGATGTTGCTTTTCAACAACTCCCCCCATAGGATTGAGCTGTAATTGGAAGAAGTTTTAAAGTCATTTTGCTCGCTCGAGTCTTTGACTTTTGCTTGCTTGCTGACTTTCTATGGCGAAAACAGTACCGACTTTAGCCAAACTCGGCTTAGAATGTTGTTGAACCTGTTTATGTAAATTAATTTCATTCAGAAACTCTTACTAATAGTTGTCTCTACGGGCACCTTTCACTCCTTCCAAGGTTCCCGAGAATGCTTACTACAAATATAATTACCAAAATATTCACGACGCGTCAGTAAGCTGCGTGGGGAACGCAAAAGGACGGGTTTGCATAGAAGTGGGGAGGGAAATACCCACAAAAACTAGAACCTAAAGATCCTCCTCCTAAGCCCGAGAGGTCGGTACCCGAACTTTTGCTTTTAAATGTTTCGTTACTGCGAAGATTATTCCCCAAACGATTGAGCGAGTCTCGTTTTCATCTGACAAAGGCAGGAGAGAAATGGTAATCGGTGAAAAGGTTCTAGTGATGAACCAAACAAGAAAACGAGAAGATAATTTGAATAATGTAACAAGAAAACTCTCTTTCTCTAGAACGTTTTGCAGTCTAATTTATTGTTGGTATCCCCTCCCAAGTTTGTTAGGGTATGATTTATAACTCCTTTGATAAACCCATTCCATTTTGATGATATTGAGAGGAAAACTTGGAGGAAAATCTGGTTCTAATGACTACCAAAGTTTTCTCCGATCCATAGAAGGAATTGACGCGCTTCCAAAGAAGTTGTAATCAATCCGTCAATTTCCGTTTTGTATATGTTAACGAATGGAAGCATACTTCACCCACCTAGAACTCCTGCTAGCAAAACCATGGCGGAACGAGAATAATGTAATTAATTTAATTTTTATCGACCGATCAACAACAATCATTCATTATTGCTCGAAAAAGATCGAATACTGGTTTTACTTTCTCGTTTCAATATAATAATATGTTGCAGTATTGCATGAGATGAGCATCAAGATTGCAACAAGTTACTAACAAGGGCCAGGGTTCTACTAGCAAATTGTGTTCCTTAATGAGTTTGACGGTCATGGGCAGATTACCGTTTCACAAAGTTACATTCAATCTCTGTCATACATCAACTCGCTAACTCAAAATTGCGATTGCGATATATACTCAAGATAAATTTAACAAAAATGACTGAAAAGTAATAATAATAGTTTAGCAAAACTATTAGTTCAAAAGAAAATCATTTACAATTCTTTAGTAGACTAACCAAAACCTTTAATCAATATCATTCCTCAGAATGCACGAACTGGAATAGATGGCTCCCATTGGTTTAACCTCCAAAGTTTTCGAAAAGCGCAAATGACAAATTTAAAAACAGAACTAGCATATTAAATAGTTTGTGGAATGCTTTTTATACAAGTTATTAGTAATTATTGTCTTCAGTTCCGAGCTGTGAAAAAATAGAATAACACTTTCACTATCGTATTTCAGAGAAAAGCGATTGAAATGTCGTTTTCACCAAGAACTAATCCTAACAATTTTACCTCATCGATAGTTTTCATTTTTCCCGCGTGATTTCCAACGCGCCTTCAAAACATATACAATATTTACTTGTCAACTGGCCTACCTTCACTATAAAAATCCTCATCAATCAATTCGTTTCTCCCTCCTATTTTGTTCATTCTCTTCCGGTTCATTGTACATGGCTAAAATGAGAAGCGTGGATTCGATTACGATACGGTATTACCACCACGCCGGTTTCACGTTTCACAGGTTGAATTTCCTATCACACCTGTACCACCGGACGGGGAAAACAGTGACATGATTAATGTTTGATGTGCTTGCCTAATGTGCGTCACACCTTTCTCGCGACATACTAGCTTCCATGTTGCCATGAAAGCTGCAGGCTTACGTTCCATCCCATTTATCCACGAACGCGGCGGAAGTCAGCCTTTGCTACTATTGCAATTGCCTCCATACTGCAGGCTGGGTTCCGGAGGTGCGAGATATGAATTCACAATGAAGCCTTCATTCACATCCATCAGTCCGAGGTCCCGGTTTCGCGATGCACTTGCAAACCCACGCGAGTCCAACGCGCATCCACACGCATCAGACGGTGACACTTTCGATTAGCGAGATTATCGTTCCTTGTGCAGGCCTTTGCATTTCGCGAGGAAGGTTCATTTAAGGACGACCGATGTCGTTAAAACAAGTACACTACCATGTGCTATAGCCGTGGTACGATAACACATTTTCGTAGCGTAATGGGAGGTGTTACAGCCGGGTGCTCAACAGTCGAAGTCACACATCATGCATGTCCACCGAACGTTCCCATCCCACTTCCTTTCCTTTCTGAGGAGGTGGATTCCAAACGAAATATAATCACACCAACGAATGTTTCGCTCGCTCCTGAAAGAGATTAATTATTCCCTCTGTAGATGGAACACATTATCTCTTAATGACATTTACCACACGGCGACGAAGCGGTAAATCAGTCCGCTTCGTGGGTCGCTTTTCCACCTTTTTTTCCTTTCTGTTGTCTACATCTTGAATATAATTCCTCGAAGGTAATCAACACGGTAGGTTAGGTGCGTGTATGTCTCGGAAAAGATGATGAATTTCAGAGAAAAAGCTTCAGCAACGACTCGTCTTAATATTGGCGCTAATCACCATGGGCGTCAGTGAAAACGAGGGCCCGTTCGTCTCAAGGGTGTCACGGAAAGCTGATGCCATCGTCAGTTATAAGATGAATGCCGAATCGACGGAAAAGTGTAACGCAAGGGTTGGGAAAGATGAGTGGGAAAGAGTAATCCAATGTTCGTGATTTTCCTCGAAAAAGGATTTCATTACGGACACAAAGATACCAACGTCTTGATGGGAAATGTAATGTAGCAATGAATAAATTAAATCATGTAGCTGTAAGACGGACAAAAAATATGCTCAACGCTTCATTATACTGGGCACTAAATATGCGCAATTAGATGATGTAATTCATGAAGCAATATAGTTCTATTCTGGTGTCTTACAAATCGTATGGTAAATCAATGTCTTTTACATTTTTTTCGCAAGTTTTCGGCAGTTTGACATGCCGTGTTCGTCAGCGGCGGATTTAAAGGTGCGTGGACTGTGCGGCAGCGGGGGGCCCCGAGTTCGCAAGGAGCCACGAACCTTCAAGTTCTCAAAATGTATACCTCTAATTCAAAATTTATAAATATTCTATAGAGTTACAGGTTGGAATAGGGTCAATATTACAATAAAGGGTAATTTTACAGTATACTTTAACAATTATTGCTAAGAAACATAACGAAACTATACAAGGATGGTCCGGTATATAATCAGAGTTGAATAGTAACAGAAGACAAATGTTTTATAGTTTATCAATTGGAAACAAGCATGTATTTGCATCAAAACAACAAGATTTTTTTATATATCAAGCAAATTATTAAAATAATGCGATGAAATACTAACACAGTTTCAATGCAATCAATGCATTTTTGACATATCCTGTTAGACGTTGTAATGCATTTGTTAAAGTTGCATGCCATTTTAACTAAATTGACAGTCATTGTACAACGAAGTGCGTGTTCAAATTGATATTTTATACGGGTTTTAATGAGAGAAGTAAAATTACATAATTTTCCTACTCTAACTATTGAATAAGAATTGTTAAACAAGGTCGATAAAATCAAACATCGACAAGTCAGCAAGTAAATTTATTGATTATTGGATAAAAGCAATATCTAACATTGATTTTGTTGAAATGCATATGCAAAGGGGCCCCGTTCATTTTACCACTTAGGGCCCCTATGAGTGTAAATCCGCCACTGGTGTTCTTTAAACCGTACTAAAAAATATTTTAAACAATACTTTATCCGACGGATCTGTCGGTTTTTTAAGGTGTAGGCAACCAAGATCGAAAAACACCCCTTAACTTTGTATGTATTTTATTGCAACCTATTTCACACGACTGAAAAATACAACCCAAATAAAATAGATGTTACCGATAGCCGCGATATCGATACCTTTCTAACAAACCCTACACCGCCCCCTACCTTATTGATAGCTGTTCCCTTTTTTGCTCAATATCGCTCAAACCTTCGCCACTTTTTTGCCGAAAAACAACCGATTTGCATGCTGAGGAAGAAGGTTCCAAATGTGGCGGAGAACAAAAACGGTTTAACCGGTTTCGGCAAGGGATGCTGGCGTTAAATTCGACATAAACCACCAGGCGCCTCCATTTCACTAGTTCTCCGATTATTGGAACCATCATCAGCCTCCAACCTCGTTACGAAGGGGAAGGAATGCATAGTGGCTACGAACTCGACCATACACACAAACCCCGTCTTGCCTGTTGACAGAACAATGGACATGGCGGTCATGACGAGCGGCACACGTAGCTGATGACCACAACCAATTTTGGGTAGCAAACGTCCGTCAAAAAGAAGAAAAATTGAGCAGAAGGGAATGTGAAGAAAGCTAACGCTACAAATCCCTATCCCGGAGATATGCAAGGTAGAATCACAGTCCACGGCCTACGCCAGCGACAGACAATAACAAATGAACTTCGCTTCGCTCAAGTTCACCGGTAAACAAGTGGAAAATCGTTCTGTGAAAAGAATGCTAAATAAAATCAAAGCAAACCAACCAGCTTGTGATGAATGCGGTGTGAAATATTTGTACGAAGTTTCCCAGAAAAGCATTTCCTTCCGATACTGGCGAGACGCCAGTTCAAGGTGGGCCAGAAAATATGCCTAAAATCCTATCTACATTTCCGTCGACACGTCTTGCTCAACTCGTTCGTACCAAGAGTGTGAAAAGAGAATCAGAAAAAACACTATGTCTGTTCAGATGCTGTATCATTCCTTCAGAAAGTTTTCATAATTTTAGTTTTGCAACAATAATTGAAGGTAGAACAATTTTTGAATCTAAAACTGAAGCTTCTGAAGTGCATAGTTTAAGGAACAAAAATCGGACACCATATCCCCACTATGTTAAATAATCCGTTGGGAAGTCCAATAACTCACAATAAATTAAAGGCTTTATTGGCGTCCGCCCAGATTCCCAGAAGTGCCTAAGCCTTTACCAAGCGGCAACCGGGCCCTAACGATGCGTCAAGATCTGGCCATGGGGAAGCTCGAACAGTCGCACTTAAAATGCAATCACACAAAATCTGACCAATAATCCCACCCTGGGGCGACTGCTGCACCAAGGCCCGGCCGCACGATAAAGGCATTGGCTTTTAATTGACCGCTGTGGATCGTCTGGGCTCTACGGTATTTTGTTGCCCCCGAGGTGACCATAAACCTTTCCCCCCGCTCGAATGTTTCTTCCGGTCCCTGTGCCTGTTCCGGGAGTGTTCAATCAGATTTGTAGCCATTCCCCGGTGGCAATGATTAAAACGGAGCACAGTTGCTGGCCGTGTACAGACTGTACGACTTCAGCTACGCTTAGGACTTGCCTTTGCTGCAGGAAAAGCAACCCTTTTTTTGCCCTCAAGTCTTCCTTTCGCAAGCTGAAAGACTCTTTCTCTCCTTTGCAAAAACGGTCCATCATGGGATCCAATATAATCCGGACCGATACGCACCTCTTCACGTGTGGGGTTGGGTTCGCTTGGGTTTTTCCTGCCTCTCAATCCACTTTCGAAAGCCGTACCGATTTTCCGCGCCTCCGCGGAAACGATCAAATATAACTTAGCTCAAATCGTTTCCAACTGGCTCGAACGTGCCAGGTAATAGATTTTATTTTCACTCGCTTTTAAACAGCCACGTTGAGTTACCGCAAGCTCTCTTTTTACCCCTGCGGACATCCCCGAAAGTGGGACCATAATTTCTCTGCCTCCCGAAATTTAATAATCTCTCATGTTAATGCATTTGGTGCAAATGGCACATTGAGTTAGATGCTCCGAGCACATTGAGATGGAAGAAAGCTCCGAGCCGGCCACATATGGTCCGAAGATTGATGAAAATGTTCTTTAAAGGAGTTCATAAACGAAGCAATTGAAAGTGGATAATATATTGAAATTACGCTTAGGTGAAATATTGCACTCCAAATATATTCATACCGAATAATGGGTGTTGTTTAAAAAGACTAGAAAGGTTATTTTAAAAGTACTCAAATAATACAAATCCGATGATAATCCTCTTAGTTTTCAAAACGATACACCATGCATATTCGACATAAATCCTCAAGCTTAAATTCAATCGGCTACGCTTTCACATCAATTTTAAGCACAGGTTTTAGCATGTTGGACTCAAAGAGAGAAACATATCACTCTTTGCGCAAGGAGTTCAAATCAATCATCGACTAATACTCGAGCAACATTCTCCTGCAGTCAGGACGTGTTCGAGATTTATGACTTAAGCACTGACGACGAGTACGTTGACAACGATGCACCATTTGTCAACTGCATTTCTTGGAAAATGTCGCAGGATTAAGCACCGATGGGTCCGAGAAAAGTAGGAAAAGGTGGGAGGAAAACTGCACCAAAGCATGTGCTTCAGAGTCACACGATGTACAGCTCTTCTACCGAACTTCTTCCATGGTTCTACTCTTTCGATTGATGTTTGTATTATAGATAATAAACTACAATCACCACAATCGGTTGAAGAAAAGACTAGGAACAAGGATGTTGCCAGTCGACTTTCAACTAGTGCCAAGTCGCAGTGAGGAAGAAACAAGTTTGGCGTACGGAGCGTAACCAACCGTATTTCCATTCGTTCCAGCCGAGGAAAACCACAGCGACGAATCCAAGCAATTGGACAAACTTTAGATACAAAGAGAAACATATAAGGCTAATTATAAATGTTCACAAGCAACGCTATAACATTATCATTTTCCGCACACGAACATCTTTCCCGGTGGTTTGCTGTTTTACCGACACGAATAATCTCTTTTTAGGTTGAGATGGGAGTGTCTCCCTTCCACTGTGAAGCTGTGACAATCCGTGTTATTGTCTAGTATGTGTTGCATCCCCTGTACGAAAACATGCCCAGAGAACCACCATTTCCCACACATGGACCATTTGCTAATGGTTGAAGGTGCCCAATCTTCCCCAACGACCGGAACCGGAGCGATTCGTTCACCCACAATGGGACGCATCCGGTAGCGGGTCCAACTCACATACGGTGCGCGTTGACGACGAGAACTTCCGACGGTTGCCTTCGTTTGTAGCTCGCAGTTGCCTGTACGAATGCCGCTAAAAGGCTCCGGTAGTCCCCAAGGAAAAGAAAAAAAAGAGTGTATGATAATGCTCCAGTGTAGGCTAACGAAGAGGAAAAACCCCTGGGCGAGTTCGGTGGAAACTCCAAGCCCGACGAGACGAGATTACATTTTCTTTTTTCCCGAGTATGTTCCCCAAACCCCACCCCGTTTTGTTGGTTGTTTTTTTTGTGGTTCATGTTTCTTTATTTCTTTGGGATGTTTCGTTTAGTTTTGGTATACTCCACCGGCTCATCTTTTCGTAACTATTGTTGTGCCAGCTGATGCACTATTGCAGGATAGTCTCTTCCGTTTCCTTACCTAAATTTGCAAAGTGATTTTTCTTGCGATCTTTTTTTCCATTCTCTCTCTCTGCCCATTTCTGCCTATCCCTTGCTACACAGCCAGGAAATGGTGCAGCTGTTGAAATCTGAATACGATTAAGGGTAATGCTTGCGTTAGCGTTTCCCTTTTAGTCGGTCGACGGGAAACGAAGCAACGTCACATCCCGGAAGTGCGCTGGATGCGTTGGGTGAAAAATGGGTTGCAGTCAAATGGAACCATATGTACACATACACACATTTACCGAGGCAGTCAGTACAAACGATTGTAACAAGCTCGATCCCAAGATGGTAACTGAACCGTGTGACAACTTTCGTCGTGGAATCATAGGCTCGGAACCAGATGGACTCAGCCTCAGTACATGGTACCGAATGAATATACACAAAAATGATGATGCATGGTAAAAATTGCCTGTATGTGCAGTATCTAGTGGTTGCACTATAACTGAGGCCGCCGGATGTCTTTGAAATTTAATAAACAACACAAGAAGAACCGACTAGCGAAGGCATGTACTTATCCAGCAGCAATGTGCTAGAAGCGAAGCAAACCTGTAATGTTCTTCAATGTAATCAAAGTTAAAATGAATCTAAAGGCTAGGGATACTTTTATATAAGTTTTCTATTGACAAACTTTTGTTAAACTCCACTTGTAATTCTTTGATTTGATTATTTTCTCATAATATTCCTCAGGAAGTATACCATTAATCATAAAACTAACATTGATAATAATTCACGAAATCATGTAATAGAATAACCATAAACATCTAAAATCTAATGACATGTTTTCACACTATCGTAAATCAGCCATTGAACGAAATCTAATCGATACATAATTGAGACGTTTTATAAGTTGCATTCGATAAGAATTCGGAAGATATCAAAACGAGCTCCGATTATGAACCTCCAATAATGACGCTTCTATGCCCGCCAGCAGTCGATGCTACAAAAAAACAAAAACCGATTGGCTCAATGAAAATAATATCAAACAATGGCCCAAATCAAGCATCATCAAAATATTTCCACAACGAAACGGTAAGAAACCAGAATGAATATTTTCCCTCTATAGACTACCTCGCCCTCCCATCGGTCTTTCTCACTCCGGTAAATCGAAGTAGAAAAGTAGTAAGGCGTGAGGCAATCAATCTCTACACCACTGGCAAATGTACATAAGACCCACCGGAAGTAGCAATCTAAACACCGGAGCGCCACCGGGAGAAATCCAATCAACAAATCAAATCGAGCTATCCAACGCCCACCGACTCGAAGGGTACCGAGTTTCCTAAAGCTCCTACATAAATCTGCCCCACCTTACCTTCTCCATACCGTTTCCTTCCCTTTGCTCAATCACCAAGCGCCTCCATTTTCGGAAAGCATGCAAGTGGCAAAGAGAGTTTTGCAAACAGGAAAGGAAGGAAAATGGTACCGTTTTCTCAGTCATTTCCCGTCTGCTCGAGCGATAGGATGCTTCGCTTCTGATCGCTGAGTTCCTTCCCCCAATGCTGCTGGAGTATCCAAGGGAGCATCCCCTAGGGAACATCCGGTTTGCTGCCAATAACCGGTGCCGATGAAAGGAACGTGATCGCGGTTCGGAAACTCGAAAAGGAAACGAATCGCGTTCCCCCACGTGCGTGGGAGACTTTGTACAGTAGAATGCCAATAAAAAAGTAGCTTCCCCTAGCATCAGATATTGATGATGATGACGCCACCAACGACGACGGCGACCAGTTGCGAAAGTATCATAATCTAAAAGCATGTTTGTTGGCATAAAAGACCTTTTATCTCTATTTATTGCTTCTTCCGGTTTTGTTCGGTTATTTCTTTCCTATCCTCTCTTTTTGGTTACAATTTACCCCTTCAAGGGATCGAACCCCACAATACAACTGCCCGAAGCGCGTGTACCATTTGGCATGTGTTCTTCGTAGTTATGCTCCCTATTTGCACGACCATAAAGAAGCTAACTGTCACGTTTCGTAGTTCCACGATAGGGTCACAATAAATCTTCGATTCAATTTTCGAAGCTCAGCAGGAATCTGGAACGGTGTGTTCGATTTCGGGTGACAAATGGATAGGTGTAAGGAATAAGGCTGCAAGTTCAACCTAACCTTGCGGGCAAGAAAAATTGACATCCACGCACCAAGCAGTCTCTGTGAGAGTAATTTTCTTTTAATTACTTTGAAACACCCCTTATTACATTTCCTGTTGTTTTTTAAGTTCTGTTGTTTTTTGTAGGAGTTGTAGCTATGTTCTATTAGCTTAACTGTTCATGACACATTTTCACAGACAAAATAAAGGCGAGGAAATTGATTCTTTCACACAATGCATCCTTTCGTTTCTGTATCACATCGTCCAGTTGTACGATTATTATGCTTCCCTGAAAAACATAAAAAAAACATGCGGGTTGTAAAAACCATCTGCTCTACAACCTATTTTAAAAATGACAAGCCTAACCGTATTTTTTACGGCTTCTACCCTTCAAGAAAAAAACTGCTGACAGAAAAGTCATTTCCATCTCTATCAAAATAAAACCGATACCTCCCATCAGGTGGTGGTAAGCGGTGCAAAATTGTGATAAAAAACAATCGGTTGTTTTCCCGCTTGATACGGGCGAGAAGAGAAATAATTGTAAATTTCACATCGAAAAATCGAACCATCCCGAGAAAAGGGTGCTTCATTAAAAGTTATTTTACATCACCCAGGCAACACACCGAAGCAGTAAAGTTTGATTTGCGATCGAAGCGACGAGCTCAAGGAAAGGCCGGGCCACTCAAAGACAGAAGTATATCTTCTGGCAGTTTGGTTGGTTGTGAAAAAAATGCCCCATTTGATTTTTTCCGTGGCTGAATCAAACTCGGAATTGTAGATAATCTCGTTCAGGTGGCTAGGGGCTAGAAATATGGTATTGAAACAGACATTTCAAGCGAACTCCTCCCTTTGCCCTGCTGTCTGGTCTGTAAAGAATTGCAAAGAAGAGCAACGTGCTTTAAGTAAAAAGACAACTTGCCAATAAGGCAGAACCAACCAAGAATCTTCCATTACACTTTTGTGTCATCTTATTAACAAAATAAAAATTACAGCAAAGAACAAAATAAATTGGCGGTCGTTCCCATCGATTTGGATCAAATATTGATGACGTTTAACTTGCCATATAATTAAAAACCCTATAGTGAAAATAATGGTTCAAATACGCTTCGGGGTTTCGCTTCGTTTTTATGTTCGTAATGTTTTTGGTCAGAATGAATCAATGCTATTTTCAATAGGTTCAAGCTAGTAAAAAAAAATGCGTCGAGGGAAACAGTATTCTGAAGTTCATATGCAAGTGACAAGACCAAAGAAAGTTAAACAATACAAAGGTATTAGTTTTCTTTTTTCCAAAATATATTTATTTCTTTATATATTTGGACCAGAGTATTAAAACCTCTGGCAGCTACAACAAAGCTTTGAAATACGTTTGTGTACTGCATGTGCCACCACCACACCCCTTGAAATAAAACGGCTTGTTCAACTTCAAATAAGTCACCCAAGGCAGTTCAAAAACAAAACTGTTGAGCGTAAAAGAAGTGAAATCGAAAAGAATGCATGCGAGTGCGGAATGTCATGAATTTATATTATCCTGAGACATACGAACATGAATTGGAATTTATGAAGTCTCTGAATATGAAGCTTACCTTAAAGGACCTTATAGAAAAAAATTATTTTGCTCATGGCGAATACTTTTTACATTGCCCCGTTTTCATCTTCGATCCCGAGCATGCACCCTCGAGCGTAACGTACCAATGTTCAAAAAATCTCACATTCCACGACAAAAGTATCAGTGGATTTGTGGAAACGATGAAGGTACCTAAAGCCACCTTGCACCTTGCGTTATTAACTGCCGACTTCCGAGAGTATGTAATTCATGACCGACTTAAGAGAGTTATTTTACTTGCACGTTGCAGTTTCCATGGACGTGAAAATTTCATTTGTACCTACTGTGAGCACATTCCACAAGAGCTTATTTTCGAAGTTGGTCAAGCGAAATATGAGGGGGTTTGAAGCACGAGTTGTTTCTCCGTTCGAGCAGGGGTCTTCAAACAACTATCATCACCGATAGAGTCTAGTGTTTTATATAATGGTTGGTTAATTTGCACATCACCACAAGGTTCTCCGGAATATTGTGTTATTGAAGAAAAACAATCAAGAAAAAATATTATGCCTTTTTTTGCATAATATTTTTTTTTTACTTTTCTTCATAGATAACCCTTATATCACCACCTTAGTATCAAATTTAACCGAAATCACACTTTCAACACGATTGGATCAAATGTTAGCATCACCGGCTATCACTTTCGGTATCGGAGTAATATTTCATCAAACAATGTCCCAATCCAACTCAGCAGCAAACGGCGCGGTATGCCTTCGATGTAATATATCCCGCGAGACCATCTTGATTGACACCGAACACCAAGTGCTGGAAATCATCGTCACCGACGTTCAGCCATTGTTCACCGTTTGGGACAACGTGCAACATAATACGCGTGTTGTTTGCACATTCACTTCATCATCTACCAAACATCTTACGTCATCAGGCATTGCTAATTCCTTTTAGTAATCAATCGTAGCCCGAAGCCAAGAAGGAATTCTAGCCTCTCGTATAGAGGTTAGATGCAGTGTCTTTTGCGAAAATAAACTACCGAAAAGTTGATTACCATTTCGGACACTGCGAGACTGCTGTTTCTGTGCCGGCCGCAGAACTCGAGGTCCAGATTGCAGAAATAGGGGAATGATCTATTTAGCCACCACTATTCTATCGCCGGTCCGGGTTTTTTTACGGATCGATTCTTCAAAACAGTGCATCCCCAAGGACTTACACATACATTCGATGCCGATGCTGGCGATCTTCTAACCCGACCGTTGCCGGGACGCTTCCTGTCCAGAGTCAAGCAAAGACCGCGTGCAAAGCTAACAATACGCACAATGGCCGCATCTTGTACCGAAGATATTGCGGTGTGTTTTGCATAAACTCGCTTCTCTCATCATGGTTGCAGATCCACACACCGGATGCGTCCCAGGGATGATTCGCATTCCATGGACTCCCGAAGAGTGTGGTTTGGTTTCCTCTTTTCAGCATGATCTTGCAGACTTCCCATAAACGATGGATATTAAGAACCATTGCCTATCGGTCTTATCGGGACTCCAATCATGTGACCACATAAATTCCACGCTGCCAGACACCATTCCTACGAACCATGGAATGTGCCATAGCAGCCCATCCAGCTCATTCCGCTTCGCAACGCATCGAACCATCACCGGGACATCGCACCAGCTTGCAGAGCATGAGGTTCGTCCATACGCTCATTTATTCCGTTGGGTCTGGGACTCTAAAGTTTCCTCTATTTTGAAACCGATGGTAACGGTCAGAAGCACTACCGGTCAGTTCGAATGAAAATTTTCAGCCATTCATCGTCCTCCCGATCAGCTGTTGGGTGTACGCGTGGGTGAATTCATTTGCCTCGGGGCGTTAGATTCAAATTCGGGTTCGAGGAGAATGCTTTATCGTTTGAACCCGGTAACATCCACCGATTCGGTGGGTATTTGCTTCTGTTTGTCAGAATTCCAAAGCTGCTACTGCACAGATGCTACCATTCACCACATACGTTAGAACCGTTTAGGAATCCACCGGTACGGTACACACTAAACCAACGCCTGCTACGTACGGAAACCACTGGTGGACACTGACGTCAGAAGATTCGTAAGAGCCGCAGCTGTGTTTCGCCCAAAGACAACCAACGGACAGATCGGGTCAAAGCTGTTTTTTGTTCCGCCATTGTTGGTTGAAAAAGTGTTTACAAAAATTTCTAGCATACTTGTGAGAGATCTCCGCCAAAATCTTCGCGAAATAGGTAATTGGTAATTCTAGATCACAGTATCCATGATCTTGCGGATAGAAACAGTTCTTCTGTGTGAAATCATGAGATATGGATCCTTTTGCTCGCTGTGATTGCTGAAATTAAGGTTATGGTCTGCATTATACTCAGTCTTCCTCCAGAACATATTTCGAACGCCTCAACTTCTCGCCCTGTTGATGAAACATACCAAATTTGCAGTTTTACCACACTTTCTTCGCTGTTCGTGAGATTTAAACAAAATTTCAACCAACTGTCAAAAATTTCCTACGGTTTTTCTCTCGTTCATTGGTATGCTGCGACCTGTCTGTTTATTGACTTTGGTTTCGCCGGATTTTGATTCGCTTCTTTTGGAAAAATCCGCATAACCTTACCATTGATTTCATCGCAGTTGCTCACTTTGACCTCGTTTGCGTTCAGCTTTGCGGCGATGCAAGGAGTCCATCATCCGTACAAACCATAAAAGATTTTTAGTGAAAGGCTTGTCAGTGTTTGAACATATTTGACAAATGGTGCTAAACAATTGAATGTAGATTAGGATGAATTCAAGACCAGCTAATTCGCGATGAAACATGTTAATTTAGTAATTATCTGATTTCTGAAACCCTTACTGGGCAGTTCCAGTAAGTAACCGAACGATGAACTTTCACCCAAACGTGATTCTACTGTGAGGAAAGGTGATAACATTTTAATCCATGCACCAACAGGGAAACTTGAAATTAATCTAGTCGCACGTTTGATAATATGTCAATTAAGTCCTGTACCTCCAGTGGATCAGCAAAAACTTTATCTTCATCAATAAAATTACCTCTAAGTCCTTTCAATTGTTCACCATAGAGTGGCGAAAAGGATCCTTCTCGACCGGACATGTTTAAAAAACATAATTGATTACCAGCGAGAAAATCATCTCCACGGGAGTCGGGTGTCCTAAAGTCCGAGGATACACTAGGAACAATTAAAATGGCACCCGAGTAGTTCGCTCTCGATACAAAAGTTCTCCAAATTGCAATTCAATAACTTCGAATCAATTTATTAAAAGTTCCAAACCACTAGCGAAGCCACTTCCAGATATCCTCCCGGGAGGAAAGTATGGAAGATAAAAAATGGAAAACATCGGACCTTCTCATAGGAGACACGATCATGCGAGGGTGCTAATCAAAAGTTGTTCAAGAAGTAGGTCCCGATGCCGTATCGATTGCACACTTGAGAACCCACACACGTCAGCACCTGGTGTGGTAAAAGTTTTTCCTCCCCACTACATCTTTCCGTGCGATCCACCAATCTCATGAGGAACTCTTCGAGGAGTTTGCTTGAAACTTCTCTGACTCCGAAAAGTTCTTTATGGAACGATGCTCCCTCACGTGCAATAACGTGCTACAGTACAAATCACAGCAGGGTTTTGAAAAATTCATCTGAAACAAAAAGTCCCTACTCCACAGCAAGTTGTACAACTAAAAATTGGTAGAATGTGGCGATGAAAAAAATTCCGGTAACTCGAGGAAACCTCTTCAAATCGTCCATTTTTCTTCAGCAAATTGTTGGAAGACTGAAACATTTACTTACACACCTTTCTCAACTTCGACTTCTGCGGAAGTTCTCAGTTCTAAGCAAATTACGAGCATAAAAAATGTGAACAACGGAAAATGTTTTCCTGGCTGTCCACGTGTTCGTCCGTGTTCATTTCGGGTTTTCAAACAGTGAACTTTTTATCGGTCGTGTAAAAGTCCGCGACGGACATCACGAAAATGGTTGGGAACTTTTGATAAGTGGACCTCCTAATGGAAAAGTGGTTTCTTCTTCCGCTAAAATTGTGTCGAAACGGAGCATTTTTGATCAAAACTTATAGCTTATTAAACTTTTTCCCCGAACCCTCATCATTTCCACGTGATAGTCCACGAGGATGGCAAAAAGGCTGGCGATGATTGCCTGGCCGTTGCTGTTCTTTCGCTGTCGGTTTACTTTGCAACTTTTTTCTTTTTCCACCAAGCTCCTACCAATCGCAGCCACTTGGGACTTGGGCCATGCTTGACCGCAGATAAGAGCAGAGGTACATTTTATTTCATCTTTCACGTGATGAAAGTGCCCCGAACTTGTCCATGACGTCACCGAAAAGAATTGCTTCACCAGGACATCAGGCAGCCAAGTAAATCATAAATTACGGTGAAGATGTTAGGATGGTCGCACTCGGAACGAGAGGACATTTTTGTATACTTTCAGTGGTCATTAGCACCATCAACACCAATGGCCTCACTTTTTCAGGGATACACGGAAAATATTTAATTGTTTCAAATGATTTTCCTTCGTTTCTTACTGTTTTCAGGACGAAGTAGAACGCGATGGAATGCAAAAAAAACTTAATTATATATCACTCCATCGTAACCGAACGATCGGATGGGTCGTACTTGTTATTAAATATGTTCCAAGAAGCATAGGCGCATTTACCTTCTTATGTTGCCCTACAATCGTCTGCCAAAGACTTTTTACATGGAGATAACGGAGCACGCAGAGTATGAAATGGCACAAAAAACACGGCACATGGACGGGTTAAACAAAAGAAAATAATGGTAAGGCATTGAAAACAGCAGCTCAGTGCTCGTAAAGCTTTCTCTGAAAAGAAAAGTTGCGACAAAGAACCTAAATAAACCACAACTTGAGCGTCCGGTTCATCTAAACGAAGGAAAAAATTAATGATAATATGAAAACTTACAGTTGGAAAGACATGGACTCACCACCTCGGGCTACATCCTCTTATCCGTTTCATTGTAGTTTCCTCCTTGTTTGAAATAAATTCTTCACAATTCCGCGGTATTGCGCATACGAAAAATAAATGATTTAAAAAATTCAAATTTTATAAATCACATTAGAACTTGCTTGATCACATTTGCTTAACAATGAAATATGAAATATGCTTTTTAGATGAATTTAAAGTTATTCAGAACACTCTTTGGATAATTATTGGATTAGCCCATAAGTGGCAGACATAATAAATAAATAAATCATAAATCTTTTATCAATGGAACAATAACAAACAAAAAACATTCTGAGGCTGACATACCTGTTTTTTCTCAAGTTCAGTTTAATGCAGGTAGTTGTCTTTTCGTAAAGTTTAGCTTGTCTTCATGCCCAGTCTCATTTTAGCTGCCAACACTATAATGTAAATTTCACTTTCTTTTGATTTTTCTTCTATTTTAAATAACATGCCTTTTTAATTTATTAGAAAAAGGTACAAACCGATTTATCATACATTGTAGGGAATTTAATGGTAACGTTTAATCATAACTATGTTTAAAATAGTTACACAACGATTTCTCAATTTTGCCTAATGAATATTTCATTGGGTTTTTATATGGAAATCCCTATCTCATTTTCTGGTTATTAAATCAAAATAGTAGTTTTATCATATACGTTTTAAAAGTCTTCTATTAACTATGCCTTCTATTCTCCTACCGTTATTTTCCACCGAAATGGCTGTGTCAATTTTCCCCATAAATGTTCACAAAAACTGCAATGGCCGAACCAGTAGAGAAAGTTTCTTTGGGGCAATTGAACGGTAAAGGACTCAAGTGACTATAAACACAATGAAACTTCCTTACTGTTACCACCATTTCAATGTGTTCAACTATTCAATGTCACATAAAGCGACTTAAAGTCGGTACCCTTTCCTACTTTCTTTTCTTTTGCCTTTCACCGTATCCATTTCCGGTCTGATACAGTTACAAGTAACGTGTCAAAAATAAGAAGAAAAAGGAAAGGCGTGAAAGTTCTCCATAACTCATCTTATTCGCTTGCAACCTGTTTGGAAAACGGGCAAGAGCAAGAACAAAGAGGTTAACACTTACCCCAGACATTTCGTTCGCGTCTAAGTGTGTGTGGTTCGGTATATGAATAAATATTAAGTTTGAATAGAGTTTCATGAATATTAAATTTATTTTATGCAAATTAAGGGGAAAAGATGATACGATAACTTGCCAACTGTGTGTCATCTGGTTGTTTCCCGAACGGAAAGCTGAACCGATCTTTGTAAGCATTTCCAAGGGTTGAGGCTGAAAAGAAAAACGGTCCACTTCAGTATAATTTCACGGGCCAAGCGAGATCGTCGATTTACTCAGTTTTTAAAAATGGTTGGGGGTCATCAATGTCTGTGTTTATCACGCCCGTATCTTAATCATTTAAGTTCAGCATGTGCATCGATGAGGCATTTTTCTGAGGCTGAAGCAAAATAGCAACATCAAAATACACGGATGTTTTGAAAAGGGAATACTTTCCACCAACACAAATTCTCCGGACAAGCCACAATCCGCCGGGGAAGTAACATGCCCTTATTGAAAACAAAGGGAGAAAAACTTGGTCCAACATAGCAACAAACCCAGCCTGGTGAGATGGGGAGGAAGGTTTGTAACGGAAAATTCCAAGGAAGTTGACTTGAGGGGAACGAAGAAATTTCCCACACGCCTCATTTGCCATAATTTTTTTCCTCAAAGTTTTACCATCAACCCCTCGTTGTTGTCGCTTTCCATAGAAAGAGTTTACAGAGAGAATTCTAGAAGATTATTTGAATAAAAAGGACAAGAAGCATTGGAGATAAGGGTAGAAAAAAGGAAGCACTTTGTCCTCCTGAATACACCTATATCACACTTTTTGTCCAACATTTCGGACCGGAAGTGTGCCTCAATTGCTCTTTCGAAAGTTTTTTTTTCCATCTCGTACCTTTCCTCCCACACATAACAAAAGTTAACCTTGTAACGAACCGTGTTTCTGTTCTTTAAAGGAAAACTCCTTCAAACTAGCTCCACCGGCCATAGACTTTCGTTTTGCTCCTGAAACCTAATTGAATAACTTTGTTAAAACTTTAATCTCGTCGGCGTCAAGGGATGCAACATTAGGGTGATCATATTCTTTGCCTGTTGTTGCTATCAAAATTGGCCACTCTCCCGTGTCACTCGACCTTCACGAGACAACAAGGATGAGGCGAATGCATATGTCCTGAAGGAAAAATAGACGACACATTGCTGAGCTCCAAAAGAGAGCTGCTAAGAAATCATCATATCACACTTCACGCTGGATGGAAGTACTAAGTATTACCGTTCAGGACCATTGCCTAATCGCAATGTCACCAAGCTACCTTAATGAAAAAGCATAACTACCGTTTTCTCAAGTCATTTTCGCGGAATGTGAGAAATTGAAGTTGATTGCTAAAAGTTTTCCGACACAACCGCTAGTCTGTGCAAGTCTGTGGTGAGGAAAATTCAATGCAACGTCAGTGAACATCCGAAGTAGTGACCGATCGAGGTTAGAAAGTTAGACAACAACAGGTTATGATAATGCCTTCGTCGTCTCCATGATTCGATGATCGGTGGGAGTTAAACATCAAAATGTTCTAAACATGGTGAGACTTTTGCCAAGAAACATCCGCCAAACCCCGGTAACAAGAACAGTGGTTTTCATAAGCAATCCAGGAGAATATTTTTCATAAGCAATCCAGAGGTTGTTTCAGAATGTTCTCTAATTAAAACCTCTTATCACAATGGGAGCTGAATTTGATAGCGTTGTGGCAACACAATCAATTGAGACTGATAAATATCGTGCTTGTAATGATAACTGCTGCACGATAAATGTTTAAATTAATTATTGTGTGCACTTGGTTCAATTTAGCTCCCTCTCATCTTTATGACAGAATTACTTCGAAAACAACAATTTGTTTTAGGAATCATTTCCGAGGGTCAAGGCGCTTCCAGTAGATTTTTCCCGGAACACAATAAACGGTGCGTTTAACACCGACGGCTACTTCGTGACATTTCCCTGCGTTGAAGGCGCAATATAAACGCCTACTGCTTGCTTGATGCTTTATCCGCTAATACATGCTAAGTAACTTCCTTCCATGAAGACTTTTTGACGAAGAATAATTTTCCACTCTAGGAAGTTGACTCTCATGAACTTCACACCCCTCGCTGAAACAGACACACACACTGATTGCTCGTATCAAGAGCCGGCAACTTCGAAGGTCTCTTAGCCAGGAAACTTTTTCGATTGTGTACGTCTGATGTACGATAGGCCGAGGTTGTCGCAGTGGAGTAAATGCTAGTACATTCATTACATTCGATTATAAACGTCTTTTTGAGACCTGAACTTTTTCTATGCAGGATATCGTAGACCACAGTGGGTCGTTTAATGTATCTTACCGGTTAAAATCTGCGCTTTAAATTTATAATTAAATATTAAGCTAAACGATGAATTTTCTTTCAGTTTTGTTAGAGGGGAGCAGACAACCTGTCTTGGAAATCCACATTCATCCACTCGCACGAGTGAAGGATAAAAGGATTTCATTTTATCAAAATTCAATGATTTTCTCTCTCGCTTTCAGACGGCTTTGCGCAAATTACTGTTTTCGATGAACGTTATTGATTTTGTTGTTCCTTCTTTGCGACGTGCTTCCGGATTTGACGCCATTTCGCACGTCTTTTCAATTAGGGGATGTCATGGAAAAAATGGAGTCTTCTAAAGCCGAGGGCCATGCTGTGCGGGATGGATCAAGCGAACCACTCTCACGTTTCGAGCTTTCCTCCCACTCCAAGTTGTTTCTACACTTTCGCTCGATAGCATATGTTCTGTCCTAGACGAAGGAAGAATTGACCACGTCTACCTGATACCACGTCTACCACGTAAATGCTGATGTCGCTGATCTGTCTATCTCTCTCTCTCTCTCTCTCTCTGTTTTTTTCTTCTTCTACTCTGAACTTCTACTTGTGAGTTTTTTCACTGGTAACATGCTCCCAAGCACACCTGGCGAAAAAAACAGGGTAATTTACGCCAGCGGGATCGCACCAGGAAGCGAAAATTGGCGGAAATTCTAGGAAAACAAGGCATCATCGTTCGGTAATGGTGGAAAGCATGAGTGCGACCGAAAGGGAAAGGTATGAAATCAGCATAGGAAAGAATGAAAAACAGAAAGGCCCAGGCTAACATAAATGGGGGCCAACATAAGCGGATAAAGTGCGGCCAAGAACAAGAAGGTCCCGGCCGTGTGCGAGGGACATATTGTTTCATTGGCGGGTAAACAGGATGCTTTCCTTTCTCGCACTATCAGAGCTTTTCCTGTTACACCTCTCGTGAATGAAAGAAACCGTATCTATACGCACATGAATAAATTAGTTAGCCTTTTCCCTTCCGCACGGTTCATCAATAAGAGCCCGTCCTTCATCGCCCATGTTTCCGTACCATTTCTGCCCTTCCTTGTTTGCATGTCACATGTGCCACAGGCCAAAATTTGTCTACGCCAAAACGTTCACGCAAAATCCAAGGCTTATGTTCCGATTTTACAGAACCGTGCGCTCCTGTGGTTATTACAGGATTAGTAAATAGAGCTACCGAATCCAGTCACATCGTTTGTGACTGTTTTGCTCCCGTTTTCTGGAATTAGACTTGTCGGGGAGGAAAGAAACGATACATACTCCATAGATGACCTCATGCAATACCAGTCCGGACGTTAAAACTAGATCAATCGCCGAACAAAAGGTCAACCGTAACGGAAGTACTCTCGATTAGCCCCAACATTTAAGTACATTCGAATTTGCATTGTATCAAAAGCTCATTAAGATTCATGTCTCATTGGGTTCTGATAGGTGAGAAAGGTTTTCATGATAAAAGGGGGTAGCCAAGTGTTATACAAACAAAAATCATTCACTTGAACCGAAAACACTAAAAAGTAATTTTAAATGAATTCAGTAGTTCAAACCATGAATTTTAAGAGATGCGGAGGAGGGCAGCTCATTTGACCAAGCCCTCTTTTATGTTAGCCAAAAACAGAAAACAAATTCTCTGCCGGGAATGAAAACAGAAAAACACGTTGCCCCAGGCAAGTCGACCCGCTTTTCATGGGAATAATAATTTAAACCAAATTACGATAGGGAAAAGCATAAACATATTTAAGCATAAGACCGATTCTAAACAAACCTTCACGGGAAATGAAATAAAATTTAAATCAAAACCAAAACATATTGAAAACACTATCGCACCGTGCATGATTCTGACACTTGTCACCGGGAGCAAACCTATCGCATATTCAATGACGTACTAATCCAGATGAAATTAATTTGTTACAATTCAAGCCTGACTAATTTAAATCCTGCCCGAACGACTCTCCATCTCTATATCGGTTGGTTCATTCTCTCAAATTGTGTACAATCGTTTCAACGTGGCAGAAACGACTCGATCGGATTCGCCGCCAGATTGCCTTCACTTGAAATAACAATACTGATGCATGCAACTCAATCCAACCATTGCCAACCCGGTGCAAATTTATGAACCCTCCGATCGCATCTCTATAGGTTGGAACTCAAACAGAAATGCTAGGATGCGCAACGACGATGACGTTTGTTTCCACGACACTGAGCAAAACCATCTCGTACGTGACCCCGCTTTGTTTCACATTCTCCCCCACAGTTCTCACCCACTCTTTCTCGCTTTATGGCTACATATTACGCAAGCACATTAACCCACCCATCATTCGTAGCAGATTCAATTTCCTTGTCATAAACTGACATTATCTTTGATTTATGATTATGTGCTCCGCGCAAACTTTCCATGAGTTGCATGCTCGTAGATGGGTGACAGAAGGATAAGCTTTTCGCAAACGAGCGCTTCAACGAAACGGACGTACGAAGGGGCGAGGGAATAACTTACGTCCACTTATGCTGATTACCTGTTCCAGGGTCCGTATGCATCATTGCAGATCAGATGAGGAAACAAGTGTGTCAGTATGAAATCGTAATATCGTATTTGTGCATTATCGGAATTCAATTCCAAAAAGAATCTTGAGCATATACTTGAACCATTTATTTTTTAACTGTAAATTCCCAATAACTTTAACCCATAACCTCCGCATAAAAAGGGTTCACGATCTCTGGTGAGTCCAAACATCAGTGCAATTTCAAAGAAACTATGGCCCAAGCTTTCGCTTGTCTACCAAAAAGCTAGACCGTGAAAAAGGAAAACTCCACCGCCAAAATAATTTAAGAAACAAGGAGCACAGAGGTAAAATTTGGAAAAAAACAGAAGAGAAACGTAAGGATAAAAAAAAAATAAAACCCTTAACAGGAACCACGCTGCCTAAGTGCTCTCTTTTGGATGCAACTCATTTTCATGGTAAACTTTCAACAAAACAGTGAAGCCCTGAAAGTTAACCACAGTCTGCGATACGAAAGGGAACACACTTGCAGCGCCGTAAAACTTATCATATTGAGTAGTTTCGGTAAAGTTCGAATAAAAACAACTTCTTTTTTTAAGGAGAGCTATATAAATCTCGCCCTTCCTCGTGGTTCACTAGAATTTAGCTGGGAAAGTTCCGAACCGCTCGGTTGGATTCGCACAATGAGTGAACGCCAACAAAGTCCTCGATGGCGTAGCTGGCAACAACTTATGCAACCGGTGCTTATATGTTGCCGGGCCCAAGTTGCTTGCCACCGAAAAGTGCTTCACCCTTGCCAACCGCTTCTATCGAATTGTTTTTAAATCTTTTCAAGCGCGGTTGAAAACTTTCGTCGAATGGAAAAGCTGCTGGTACGCTAAAATATTTCAATGAAGCAACATGAAGATGTGGAGAACAAACTTGATATGCAGTTTCTTCGCTTCATTGATTGTAAAATACGAAACGTAAATTAATCAAAAAAGTTTTGCCTCAAAAACATTCAACATCGAGCGTTCGGTTGAGCGCGATTTGATTAAAAAACAGTTATATAAAGCTCCTACCAAAAATGAGATGTTTTCCTTGATTTTCTCACTTTTCTTCAGTGTTAAACAAAAATATTAAAAAAACCTTCCATAATATAAGTATATTTCACACAACCACTTCGACTCACATCGGCTGCACCACAGCTCGTAAGCCTCGTCTAGATGTTTCTTCCCTCTTGTTTTCCGAAAAAGAAAACACAATCTGCCATGTCAGACAGGCATAAATTCTCTCCTCCTGCAGACTGTAAATCGGTTTAAAAATAATTACCAATTACATAATCTTGCAGTGCACGTGCACTTGCGCCTGACTGTTGCACATGATACTTTCCACCCCATGAGGCAATTTATAGTCCGTAGCACAAGACGGAGGATGTAAAAATCCGAAACACACTAACGCAAAGGGTATGAAAAAACTTGAATGAGGAAAATAATCAAGCAAATACATATCATGAATGTTTTAAAGAGCAACGTGAAAAAAGAGTACATTTACCGCTGCGGTTGGCAGCGAATGGTGAAGTTTTTGTTGCTTGCTATTTCGTTTGCTGTAAATTAAAGCATGTAATGAGAAATTAAATTCAATTAACCTTCCTCATGGATCCTACACAAACTAAAAAACGCTGGTATGTTTTTATTGCGGTGGTTTTTGATGAACAACAACAAATCATTTACGTATCTAGTTTCATGTAAGAACGCTTAGAACAAACCATATTTTATTTTTCAGAAAGTTTTCAGTCCTTGTTTTAGTATTGGTTATGAAATTTCCTTGAGTTATGCTTTGTTTGACTTTGGTTTTCAAATTCAAGTTAAAGTGTAACCAGTTCGCAATAATTAAACCTAAATACCAGAATGAGGTATAGTGTAACAAACATTTAATTATCTAGACCCACGAATAATTTCCACACGTGAAGCACCGTACATCAACCGATTATAAACTCACGGCCACCATTTACATATAAATCGAAAAACTGATCATATGCGACAGGAGAACATCATGGGCCTTCCCTTGACGACAGAATTGAGACAAGAGCTGGTTGTATAGTGTGATCATAGCTGCACATGATGGACCTTTTGCAAATGAAGCAGGAACTATGTACACATTCTCTTGGCCTAGAATTTGAGCTTTATTTTAATCATAATTTCTAACGCTTCATTGTATCTGAATTTCTCTTGCTATACTGATGACGGAGAAAGGTACGTCGCTGCGTTGAATAAGGGTCCACAAAATAGAAAAAGCTCTCGATAGATTGCCGAATACGCAAATGAAATGGAAGTGAATAATAAACTACTAACAAACATAATTTTACCCTTCACGTTAAATTATTATTTCTGCTTTCACTAATTTCTGCGTAGGCGAACATTTAGCAGAGCAATTAGATGGGTCTAAAGTAGCGACCCATTCTCACAAAAATTCCCTTTCCAAAAGCGTTCCGTTTGCGTGTCCTTTTTAGATGTATTATAACAACATCTACGGCGAATTTATAATGGTAGATGTAATCTCATTTTCTCAACACCCACCCTTCGCCCCAAAGTTTTCTCCGATTTCCGTTGACCTCCGATCGTCTAGCAATTTTAAGTCAACCAAGAAAGGTCCACGTAGTCGAAGATCAAAAAAGCGAGACGGAGGGAAAGAACAATGAACATAAATTTCACACCACGTCGCGCCCATCGAGTCAAAATTAATTTTCTCATTAAATCATCCGTCGTGTCATTGAGAACCTTTTGCACCAAAACGCCTCCTTTCAGCCCGAGGGGCCGGAAATCGAAACCAGCTGTGAAGTGCGACACCACATCGCACGTTCCAATGAACGTCACGGAAACATTGTCCAATACGGGACGGTTTACGAATAAACCGTTCGGTTGAACAATCGACGGAGGCCCGAGGCACAAATCGTGATGGTACGTGAAATTCAATTAGATCCGTGGTCCTGCGCCGTATACCGAGTGCCATAGCCTTTGGTTGAAAAGAAAGCACCAGCCGAAGGTGATGAAAAGCGACACGTAACGCCCGTGGACTGATGAACGTCTCTCGATATCCTGTCCCGGCGGCACACTTCAGCCCAGAGCCATTTCGATGGAACGCCAAACTAATTGGACATTTTCAATAAGATACACCTCCTGGGACTTGACTGGGGAAATGCTGTGAAGACCTACAAGAAAATAGCGAGGACAAAAAACAGGTGTCAGATGCACTCATTGGCACCATTCGGTGTCACACGTTTTGAAGGACCCGGTCTGGTGAGATTTTGACTCAATTTGAACAGTTTTTCCCCCTTCCGGCGACACGTGCCATCACGGTGCGGAAACTTGAGATCCTAGGAATATGTTTAAGATTGTAATTAATTG
Organism: Anopheles ziemanni; assembly: GCF_943734765.1. NCBI lineage: Eukaryota > Metazoa > Arthropoda > Insecta > Diptera > Culicidae > Anopheles > Anopheles ziemanni. The sequence goes on from NC_080705.1 coordinate 35,820,298, forward strand.
ATGGAAAGTTCTTAATTAATTTCCATCCATACTAGGTGTAAGTTTCACGATGGAAGTGAAATGATTGAATTTAACTTATTTTACCAGTCTCTTAAACATGTTTAGTAGTGTTGTGCTTAGTGAATCTCTTGATGAGATTCATTCATATGAATCTTTCACCTAAGATTCATTCAGATGGATTGCTGAATCTTTGCAGATTCGAATCTTCAATCTTCATTGCCGTGCAGCATGCGACCAAAAAAACAAAAGGGGTCCTTCTACCTATTTTTGGCTGATCACTTTTCTTCAGTTGCTGTTTTTTTGGGATTTATGAATCTCTCGATGAATGATTCATGAATCCCTAAAACGCAAAGAATCATTGTGGTTCAGGAATCTGAATCTGATTCACACAACTCTAATCTTTAGACATATGTTCTAGATTGAAATATAAATGAAAGTGGCATAATTTTTTTTTTGTTTTTTGTTGTAGTAAAAACTATTAGTTGGAATATCGCTAACTGAAATACCAAAACTCAAACAAACTAACACCGACCACATCTGCCACACGATGGTGGATAAACACTTTAACAACTGACCAGGCGTCCCCATGAACATAAATTTTCCTCCACCATAATGGTCCACAAATAATTGTTGCCTCACAAATAAACGCGTTTGCTTCAGTGAGAAGAGTGATGAATAAATACATTTCAAATCACTGCCGACCACAAAACAGCAAATCTGACCAACGAAAAACTACCGGGATCTGGAACGAGGGAGATGTTTTAGGTATCTGCATAGCCACCTTTATTGAGGACTATAAATTATGCTCGCTGTTAACACCAGCAATAGAGGTGGATCATCTGGAATGAAATCATCACGCGCTGCGTAACTAATAGTAACGATGGGCAAGAAAAATCACCCCAATACTTTCCCTCCCAATTGAAAAAAAAACCCAGATGCGTTGAAACGAACTCGCAGTTTTAACCAAATGGTTAAAGCGATATAAACACAAACAAGGGGAACGATAGTGCGAGTAGCAATCAATTCAACTAATCTGCATGAAATTTGTTTGAATATGTTTTATCTTTTCGCTCTCCAACACCGGAGGGAGAAAAAAAGAGAGACGGGAAACATACACATGTTTGAAGGAAAAAAAAACTATGGAAGCATGAGTTTGCTAATTTGATTGTTAGGTTGAAATATGTCAGACTGGTGCCTTAGTAAAACCGTCCAAAAAATAAAACATCACAACAACAGATCGAACAGCAAAATTTATGTTCAGCTGTCAGACCAACATACCAGCCCGGACTGCAATACATACGGCTGGTAGATGTCGGTGAAACCCAGTTGTAGTTCAATTTCAAAAACTAATTCAATCTCTCGTGTGTGATTGATCGTAGTTTTTACAAGGTCTACATATTAAAGTCTAATCAAATATGAATACAGTAAAACACAACATCAACCGTATGTGTTGTTTCTTCGCATAGAAAACTATGCATATCTGCATTCATTCATGGCAATCCAATATGTTTTCCATCATTGCTTCATTCCCTAACCATCGGAGGCTCCTATACACATTCACCAAACAATTAAACGAATAACCGGATCATTGCATTTCCTGTTCGTTCAAAACAAGATGAAATTCAATAAAAATCGTTCCAATGCTTCATGCGTGTAAGTTGCCGCTCGCTCAAACCCCACATCACATATTGTATCTTTTTCTCTTCAATTAGTCCCTTCGATCTTCTTTTGTATCCCCAATGGATGCTAAATCAATTTCAAATATTTAACCTACAAAATTTGAAACCAAAAAATAACATGGATGTATGGTTTTACAAGCCGGAATGGAAAAGTTTGCAACGGAAACAAACAATGCTAAACATTTCAACAATAAAATAAGTGAGCACGTTTTCGTACGAACCAGTGCCATATCTGCCCCACACTAAGCCACTAGCACGTGCCCTTGCATGTGTGAATGCGCTGGTATAGGCCAACAATAAAAGGTTTGGTTCACTTTCGTTTCTTTTTGACTGAGTTATTACGGGTGAGCCAGAACTAGTATAAACGGTAGTTGAAACACAGAATAAAACCCATTCGAATAGCTATATAACTAAAGAATGCCACACTGTTTCAATCGTAAAGTGAACATTAAGAGGAACAATCAATATGTTTTATGGTTTGCATCAATCCCAAATTGAAACAAAATACGAAACTCTTTCACTGATTCTTCAACACAAACAAAACACTACAAAAACAGTGAACAATAGTTTGATTAAATTGACAATGCAACGCCGAAATGGAGAGAAGTTTAAATTGTGTTCAGGCAGACCTAAACAAACAACTGCAAATTATAAAATCCCAAAGGAACATACATTCTTTTTCCCTTGCTTTTAACAGGTCACATCGGTCTGAACCCATTAAGTAACTTTTTTCTATTTGTTTTAGCGAACAGGAGTGGATTTAAACATTTTTTTTGATAGACCGAAACGGGTGTTTTGTATTCGTTCGTTATTTTCATATTCCTAAAAAAATGTTTGGTTTTGTTTGAGGTTTCACTGCTCATTGGAGTGAATCTCTGCCATATCTCATATCTCTGCCAAGCTTTTCCGAACGCCATCTACCTCCATAAATAAAAGATAAACATATACACAATAGGAAGCACCAACGTCACGATGGCAACAGTGTCACGATACAGTTCAACCATAACAATCATTCAACACGTGCCTCTGGAAGGCAACTAGGAGCCGCACTCTATTCCCGATGTTTCTCCCCAAGCGATGTTCATCCTTCCTTTACAGTAGCGGGCTTCAGCCAGAAAATACTTGTCAGGGCTCAAAACACGGTCATAAAAATAGAATATGACGCATGACGCTTTGCCATTGTGTTACTACGCGAACCGGATCTCCATTCGCAAGCTGCAGGCTAGTCAAGCAACTTGCTACACTTTCCCTGCACCACGCTTTCAATTTTCACCATTTTTGTGCCATACACCCGCGCTAGCATCGCCACGTGCACAACGTGGGATGCGACCTGAAAAATAGCCAACACGTGCACCGTCAATATTGCAGGATACCATGACGACTTTGTGGCTTGTGAGCTTAGTACCCAAGATAAACCAACTTCAATACTTGATAACGAACGCCTTTGATGGATGCCTCTATGCGCTGTTCGGTGGGCCAAGACCATAATACGGAAGATACAGCATTGCACCAAAGAAGATGCAATAATAATAAGATAACATTTCATCTCCGCTTTCTCTTTGCCTTTTTGTACGCCAAGATAGTAATGTATCGTAAGTGAAGGAGGATGGATCCTATAATGAAGCCTTGTCATTTTCCGCATTAGGAAAAACATAGTTCTTTGTGTACAAAGAAATACATGAAAGGAAAAAGAAAAAAATGATAAATAACATGATTTTATTGTTAGATATTTATCGGTTAGTTTAAATTGTCTACATTCATATTTAGTTTTTATTAAAGTTGAGTCGCTTCCTATGACATTTTACAAAGCACCAGGCGCCTCCATTGCCCCGATGATGGTTGAATTGATTTTTTTTTTTTTAACAAGAATGACTCCACCGTCATTTGTTTGATTTTGATCCCCTTGAACATACTCAAAAAATCGCATCGAAGATGTAGTTCTCAAAGATATAATCACCTTTACTTTACCTTTCCACATAAAAATAAACTGGTGCTTCTCTTATCATCATCCAACCTGGCAAGCAGTTCATCCAGCAGTGCGTAGCAGTGCAGTATCCAGCGTGAAAAAACTACGTTCCGTATTCTTGGGGCCAAACTTTTATTATTACAATCGTAACTAATTGATGGAACCGTTGTCAAACGAGGGAACACAGCTGACCTTACGGCAGAGTTTGCAGACTGTGCCCTCGAGGAAACCTTCCAGAATCGGTTCGATTCGTAGTCCTCGAGGGAGTTGCTGCATCATCGAGTGCCTGAGACTTTCTCAAGATGAAGGAATCTCTTACAAAATTGTGTCGAAAGGTGCTTTCGAGCCAGTTCGTGCAAAATTATGGTTGTACTTTTCCCTCTTAAACTTTCAGCCCAACCTTTTTCGCTTACTTGCTCTCTTTTAAACTAATCGAGGATGCTTGAATTTAGCACGCCTACACTGTAAAATCCAATTCACATCGAGTCCCTAAATATGAAAAATTCACAACTTCTTTTGCTATGGAAATGGAAAAGTTATCATCCGAAATGAAGTAAAAAGGAGAAGTTTGTAAAAAAAAGCACGGAATCGTAAACAGGCAAAATAATTATCTTCGCCTCTGACATTCATTGTTCCATTGTATGTTTCGGTCTGTGATTGACAGGTGTCAGTAACGGCAGGGTCTTGGGTTTAGTCGAACAAAATACAAACCGAAGCGCAAACGACGCCTTGCTCCATGAGTGACACATAAAATTAAAAAACCAGGTCATTGGAAATGCCCTTGTCCCCAGGCGGAGGAACGTTGAAAAATGATGCATTAAAAATTTGAAGAAACTATGCCAAGAATCTGAGTAGAAATGAAAACAACATTAGCAAAGCATTGATTAGTAAATTGCGAATTATGATAATGATGTCCGGTCGTAAAATCAGCTCATATCCCGGGTTTTTACACCATTTTATTTCAACATAAGTGGAACCTGCGCCTGCTGGGGTAGGAAGGAGGCAAAGGGATCCATTACTGTACACCAGAAGATTACAAAATACTCGTCATTTTCCACACCATTCGTGCTATGCCGTAAATTTAGCTAGAGGTTGCTGGTAATATCAACCAATAACGCTCATAAGAACAACGGTTGTAGCACTACTTTTATGGGTTCCAGTTTTTTTTTTTTTTTTTGAAACATTAGCACCTTTCAGCGTAATGGAGGGTTAAAACGGGACTGAAAAAGCAGGGAGGATGTCCTTGGTTTCAACCAGAGTTATCGCTCAATTTTATGCCTTGTAAAAACCTTCACGCACCACAATCTCGTTTCCCGCGTAATGTTTTTACCCGGCTTCGTGAAGGTTTCGGTTAGTTTGAGTAGAAATACGCACACAGGTTTGCGCAACTTCCTGCCAACCCATTCCGACCCATCCGACGTCAGCAAATAAACGGATGCTCATAAATTTTCAGTTAACCAAGCAGATTCCGTCAACTATCGTCTAAATATGTGCTAAACCGGGTGCTAAATGTGCTCTTTATTTGGCGTGGAAGAAATAATGAGCTTCCGTTCGAGCATCCTTAACGGCTTTGCGTTCGGTAACAGCGAGGACGAAAAAGTACCCCACATTTGCACCCGAAAATGAGACATTTCGATGAGCTTTAACGAACGACGACAGCTCCGTTGACAGCTCGTTAATAAATGGTTTCGAGATGGCCGAAATATTTGCCTTTTATTTTCCACATCCATTACAACATCCCTCTTCATCTTACATCTCAACCATCCACTCGTTGAAAGCTTTGACCTATTGTGTTTCTGTCACGGTTGTTTTTTTATAGTTCTTCTGGTGGTTTGAGGAGGACAACGAGACAATCAATCCTTCGAACCGACTTCAAACTTCTCGGAGTTTTTGTGCAACATCAAATGTCTTCCTCATCCCCCCGGAAAGAAACCTGTCAGAAAGATGGCTTTTTATTTGATTTTATAATTATTTCTAGGTCAGCGCAAATGTGTCAATCGATTCTTAATGGGATTATAAAATCAACTGATTAATTGATGACTCGTTGGTTCTGTTGTGACTATTCCTTTTTTTTTGGGGTGGTTTGACTTCCACAGAATGCTATCAACACTTCCCAACCATCGAGCAATCAGCAGGGCCGTACGACGGCCACAATCACCCCATCCCCCCAAAATAATGGGTTTCACTCTCAATGCACATCGTTTAGGACCGCTAAAAATTAAATTGATCCATCATATATTACCTCATTTGTATTTTCCATTCCTCATTTCCTCTGATCCAGCGTTCTGCATTTTCAACTGACGATAATTTTATTTATAGCGTTTGATTTGACATTGCATTTTGCCGCTATTGAATGCGCACTGCACATTGAGAACGCACAGGGTGTCGAGGTAAAGTTACACTGCATTCCATTCAATTTGATAACTCATAAAACTCAACAGCCTTTCGAAATTGCGATCATCAGTCATTAGCAAAGTCCAGCTCCAGGTTTCGAACTTTATCTTGGAATATTTATCATAATTGGTACCATACCACTTGAGTGCTCAAACTTTATTTTTACCTTCAGATATTGTGGTTAGTATTTATATGAATGCTGTTTGAAATAAACGCATTAAATATTTGCATAACAATTATCCTGCTATACATATCAATCAACAAATGTTTGCCTTCTTCCATTCCGAAATAAAATATTTGTCTGTTCATTTCAATGAAAGGGTGACCGGAGTATTCTTTCGTCAAATATTTGCACCATTCCTAACTCGCTGGCGCCAATTTTTTTCACTTTACACGCCATTTCTAGTGTATGTTTGCGTAGCGCTGCAAAAACCCTTCACAGCACCAACCGAGGAATTGTCATATTTGAAAACCCAAAAATTAAATTGCCTTCTCTTTGCTCCCATTTCACGCTTGAAGCCATCGATTGAAGCGTTCCAGCTGCGAATATATGTCGACAGTTCGAATTTGTCCCTACAATTCCATCCCTTCTCCATGATGTACCTTCTACTGGTTGCAATTTGTCACGGTTCGAAACTGCATCCATTTCCTGTCAGAGTCGCGAATCGAAATCTTGCCGTTCGCGTTGTGCAAAGGCTCTTTTCCGTTCAAACATTTTGTTTGGGGGTTCTATCGTATGAATCACTCTGAAAGTGTACGCAGTGTTGGTTCCGTAACACCAGGCATCGTGTCGCTGCTACATGTGTACCGTTTGCTCGAATTCCTTGGATATACATATTTCCCAGCTTCGATAAGAAGAGGGAAGTCCTTTCTGCTAATGCACGCGATGCAAAACATACCTTGTGCTGCGAACTTTTCAATTTCCGATGACACTTTTTATCGCCACGGTGCACCTCGCGCTTGAAGGTAATTCCCATCAAATGTGTTTACATTCGCTACTCGAACTGACAGCCGGCTGCGATGAGTAAACTCGAAGGGTCGGAAGGGTGGTTGGTGTGTTAGTATAACGAGTGAGAGAGAGGAAGAAAGAGCTGAAAATGGATGAGAAAATGTGGTGAGATGAAATAAGCGCCCGTCCGAGGCAATATCGAAACCAATTTTCGCACGAGACCTGTCAAAAAATACTTACAGCACATGCAAATAAAGCCGTAAATCCAAAGGGGATTGCGTTTCTCCAGTTTTTCGCATAGTTTTCGGCACTATGTGAGGATTAACAGGTGAGAAATTCGAGTTCCACACCAGAACAGGCCCAGGAATAAACTAAAACGAGATAAAATGTTTGCACCATGCGGTGGCACATTTAGTTCCTTTCTGCTGCTGCTGACAACTACTAAAATTTTAATGCACATTTACACGCACCGTACGATGTTGGCCGGTGCGCTTATTTTGTCAACAAAATGTAGACTTTTCCCCCGTCCCACATCGCATCCCGTCGACAACAAAGTACTCCTAGGCTGGGTTTTGGTGAACGCTGGGCTTATTTTTTCGTGGAAGTGAACCGAGGGACCATGTGCTATCCCAGGATTTTCGGTACCATGTGTCCCTGCCCGGAAGCCATAGGTTTGGGGTTTGCTTGTAGAGAAAAAAGCAGAAAGAAAACATGACTAAAGCCTACAATGTTGGGATGCAAATATCCGACTGCGTGACAGTCCCAATGTGTGCCCCAAAGGCTTACCCACGGCGGGTTCCACAACATAAGACACACACACTCACACACATGGTCCTGTGGTTCGGACTTTGTGGTTGTTTTACATGCTCCCTCCAGCGCCATTGTACTAAACAATAGCCAGAAAGGAAACAAAGCACCCAAAATCCGTGCTCCGCGTGCGGGTTGCGCGGATCCGATCGATTGCCTGGAAAGATTGTACTAATTCCGGTGTATCCGGGTAGGCGTCAGGTGCGTTAGCTCACCTTGAATATAGACCTTTTTCGTTCAGCCCCTTTTTTTGAAGACCACAAGTTGCGCAAGGTCGTCGAAAACATGCTCCACGCTACTGCGAATAGTCCGCTGGTTTCGCTTCCGGCACAGACTAATGTAACAAATCCGGACCAAGCGCACTATTCGCTCCCGGAGGTAGTAGTGATGGAATGAGGAAGACTGCGGTTGATTGTAGTTGTTGTGTCTTGCGGTAGAAATGTCAGTTAATTAGTGTGGTCTTCCGACAACTCTATTTCGCTTTCAATGGAGCACTCCCCACCCACGGGGAGGTGTGTGCGGGCGCAGATAAGTGGAATGCTACTATCGAGGAGCTGTTCCAACCTAAACCACGCCATCGTTCCACTCTGCATATTCCCTTGAGTAGCAGAGAAGTTAGCCGGAGTGCCAGTAGGGTTTTACTAACCGACATTGGGTGCCTTTGGAGATGCCTTAATGGGTAAATTATCCGAACGAAACGAGAAAGAGAGATCTGTTGGTAATGGGAATGGGACAAGGTGCGCTTGTTAAGTGATAAAAATGGTTTCCTGCGTCAAATTGAGTAAGATAGTTGGCTAGTTGTTGACCGGAAAATAGTTTTTTTCCATCCTGCTTCCTCGGCGCTGCTCTACAATTATACGAAGCCAACAAACAGGACTCTCCCCAGGCAACCAACGGCGACAGATCGTTACGGAGCTATTAATTCAATTCGAACATCATTTATTAACCGATCTACACCATCAGCTTAAGCCAGAACGTTCCGACGTTTAACTGAATATTTAGATAATTGGTGTGTTCGACTCGCGGTTAATGCTAGTTTTACTAATTCTTGAACGGCAAATATTTAATATTTTCTGCTATGAATTGAATTATTGTTACTTTCATTTATAAAACAGATTGTAGACGTTTTTTGCTCAATAAATTTTGGAGCAATGGTTGTTTCAAAATAATTTTAATGTGTCTCAAATGAAGTCTGAAGAGTAAAATTAATTACAATATTCAACTAAGTTTTTACTAAAGAGAACTAAAACGACTATTGTATTTGTTAAATCCAAAAATTTGGGCGTAAGGAAATACCGGGAAGATAACTATTCACCTCGTACTTCTGAAAAGTACACTCACCTACGGAATTCATTACATATCTTCTGCTAATAATTCCCATCATCATCATCATGCTGTAACCAACAACAGGGCTTCCTTCATATCGTCCTCACTTCATAGAACATATGAACAAAAGAAATAAAAAATCCATGTAACACGTCTTTTCCGTCTTCAACGAATTGATGGAAAGCCAGATCATTTTTAAATCATTGTTCAAATAGCGAAAAATGGGTGTGTGACAATGAGGTGCAATCAACAAAGAATACTAGAAACACTAAAACAAATAAATAGATTTAAAATAAAGGCTCCAATAAAAAAAAAACCTGTGCATGATGAGTTTGTGTGAACAAAATGGCGCATGCACTAACTGTAAAAATTATTGTTGGCAACTTGAAACGAAAAATTAACTCAAAACGAGAGGAAGGATTGAATCCTTGATTGTGGAAGATTGAATTAGTTCACCCCGGTCATAGATCAAATAAGCTCCGGCATCATGATTAAAGATTATCCATCACTTTCCACGACCCACCATTCAATGTCTCGGAGAAAACTTCTCCGGAAAACGGACACCAAACGAATTGCCCCGAATACCGCCCTCTGTTCGGCATGCTTCTTGGCAACGGAAGCCCGTACAGTTATTCTTTCTTCTTGTCATTGCTGGCGCACGTCCTTCCGTTGATGGTGTCGTCGTAATGTCGACCCACCGAAGCGTCCGCAGTTGACCAAAGTCGGTGCTCCATTATAAGGATTACCATCGTTTTTATTCAATCTTCACTCGGCTGCCGTTCGTTGCCGGTGGCTCTGGTATCGCATTAGACAGTTCCGCTCATTTCGGAGCTCGCACAATCATCGTGGAAGCCTTGCGTCACACCAACGCGGAATTCCACTCGCCACCGACACTTTATCAATGAGCCATCCTTGACGACTCGCAGAAGGATGGTCTCTGTGAGGACGTTCCCTGAGTGTGTATGTGTTTATGTTGTGTGTTGCTTCACTTCGTGAATTATGGTTATTAAAATCATAACTCATCCGCTGATGAGCGAAACTGATGCAAATGAAAATGGCTGCAAGACGGAAAATGAACGAACGAACAACCGAGCGTGCGGTTTGACATTTATGGTGACTTCCACGCCCCGGGAAATCAAGGTTCGTTTACTTGATTGCTGCAACGGTGTGCGGTTCTCGGTGGAGGAATAAAGCGTCGCTGGAAAATAGTTCCCAGACCGCCGAATCCCGCGCTGCCAACCATGAAAATGCATCCCATCGTACGATGTGGTGGTCTTGGCCGCTTCGGCTGCACCGAATGCCGTAAAGAAAAGCCAAAACATCGCCTGTCAACGTCAACTCGTTCAGTCAGTTTTGCGTTTCGGTATACGAATACAACCAGGAAATGATCTTTTTTACTTTAGCGATGATTTATTTGCCAGTAAATAAGGAAAATAGGTCTCCCAAAAGAGGGATTTAAAAGGACTTTGCTACCAAAATAATGGATTCGTGAATAAACTTAAATATAATTAGCGTATTTCCGTGTTTATTACATCACCAATAACCCCATTCTCAGTACCTTTGTCCCCAATTTCTACCATTTCAATAGTACTTCAAAAATCAATATTTTTCTGAAATTAATCTGAACAATTCAATAAATAAAATGCCGTTTTGAACAGAGAATGGTGGTCTTATTCGAACAAAAATACAAAAACTAATAATGAATTTGATTTTAATCTGAATTCATAAATAATTATCGCTAACACAACGAAGATGTGTTATTGCAACTTAAATGAAATACAACACGAGCAAATCGAATAGAATGTTAGAATCAGTAAAGATGCAATTATTTTTCAATCATCAAGCCCTAAAACAAATTTTACCATCGAACCCTGTTACGAATGAATTTAGCATGATTAACAATTAAAAATGTAGATCATTTGAATTTTTTGTATAACATTTTTGGCTGAATTGTTTTTAAAGATTACCTTTACTTCTGCTCAAGAGGGTTTAATCCCTATTAATTCATTCATTTTTTTCAAAAATTCTTTTCGATGGTGAATCACACAGGACTAGAATGTCGCAGCACGGAAGCACGTGCACCTCCTAGAAATGCACTGATTGATAACGGTCCATTGCGTATGCTAACGTTGACCGATTCTGCTATCGTAAAGAAACACCTTATGACCTCTACCGACACCTACCACCCCCTCTACCCCCTCCCGCCACCCTAACGAAATTATTGAATTAAATCTACCTTAAAATGAGATGACAAAAATAAGAAACGGACACATTTTTACATCCGGGATATTTAAACTCCAACGGATACACTTGTGGCACGTGCGTACTTCATTACGGAAATTTTCCTACCATCCTATCACCTTCCTAACCACGATAAAACCTGAAACTTTTCACAACCTCAAGCTTACTGAAAAGCTATCCCTATCTGTCCCATCATCATTATGCAACACGATCTTTAGGTTATGGAAAAGACCGACCGATATCTCCCATCTTACCATGGTGGAGGTCCACAAACCACCATCATACATGATTACACTTATGTAATGAGCAACAAACAAGGTATCTTTTGATGGGGATATGTGTCGTAACCCGTTGTGTAATGACGACCCCTTTGAAGACCGTCCTTTATGATCGTGTAGATGCAATTAGGAAACAAAATAATCAAAACTACACCCGTAACGAGATGGTCCTTCAAAGCGAATCCAAAGTTGTATGTGGAAAACGGAACAGAAAAATGCACCTTTTAGGTGCAGATGCAGATGGGAAATCATGACGACTTGTAATGAACATCCTGTGAGATGCGGATGATACGGATGTTCGTCTCCGGCTTCGCCGGCTGCTCATTATAGAGGGTAGTTTTGTTGATAAATACTAATTCTCTCTCTCTACGGGGAAAGTCTCGTACGAGTGCATTTTTAGTTTTTATTTTTATCTATTAATTTCTCACATTTACTCATCGGAATTCTTTAGTGGAACGTGTACGTGTGTGGCGTACACATAAAATGCAATTACATTTACCCTACGACACGTTCGCTTCTCATAATAAAATAAACTGTTCCCCTTTTTAGCATCAATTATTAGCACCACAATAGAAATCTACTGATTCACCAACTGCTGTAAATTTCCTAAGTGCAGTACGGATTGACCAACAAAATCCACCTAAACCGCTGAAATGCTTCGCATGGTTCTAAAATGCGGTCCTAAAAGCGTTTGTGGTAAAATCCCACATCGGTTGAGCGGCATTCTGTATAAGAGACAATTGTAACCATCAATGTTCGAAATGTTACGCCACGAAGCACTAGATTATATTGGCGGTCCACGATACCGGTCCGGAAGACCTCCAATTCCAACTCGTATCGTACGCTGGCGAGCGGTTGACTGCATCATTAACTCCAATTCAAAACCAAACGAAACCGACTCGGGTACGGAAGTATATACCGGTTGGATCGTAATTTGGTGACAAATAGATGCCGTTCGAACGGAACGAGTTCTTTGGAGGGCTACCTGCATAAAAAAAAGAAACGAAAATCCAACGGAAAACTCATGCATTCCCATATCGAACGCCAGGTCGATTGCGGTAAGCTTCCTGAATCGACTCTTTGCATGATGATTATACGCTGTTTGTTCGTACCGAAAAGGTAATTTTTTCTCCCCACGCCGTCACGTGTCCCTTAAACTCTCTTGGAAAAGCACCGCTTCTAGCGACTTGAACTGTTTGCACAATTGTGAGGTGCAGGGCCACGGTTCGGCTCGTTCCTTTCGCGAATCAGCATGTTTCTGACCGGAATTTACGCATCGCTGCGGTACAAATGCAATTTATGCCGGTTTGATCTTGGGTTCGAAGTTATTTTTCAACTCTGTTGAGGTTTTTACTCACAAAAATCACTGGAAATTGGTTGAAACATTTTTACTTATTTGTTATGTGGAGCCAAGTTTTCGAATGTTTCATTTTTTGCATGTAGTATAACATTCTACCATGTCATGCAGCTATATACTGTGATGTTTAAAACATTCTCAAGAATTGACAATTTCATCAGTGCTATTAAATGACTAAGCAAAGCACACTTGACTAATTGTACCGCATGGAAATCAATTCGCACACCGCCATATTGCTACACTCTAAATTATTCGAAATTTCAATTACAGACAATCCCGAAGTCCTGCCGTATTGCATTGGGACAACATACTGTGCTGAAACAAGTTCACCCCGCTAAAGCAGTCCAGAAAACTCAGCTGAACGGCGATAGGATGGAAAAAGGACTCCAAATGTGCAACGAACACCGAAAGAATAGCTTTCCACCAAAAGAGGGCCACGGAAAACCAACATCCCCCGTAGCCTCCGACGAACACACAACCTCGTGCAAGTCACGAATGGACCGCACTTTCAATCCTACACTTATTAAAAATTCCAACATAAATACCACACTAGTGCGTAAGGGGAGGACGCACCGGGGCCGGTTTAGTGCCACGTGGAACGTGCATTCTCCCGTGTTTACGTACCCGACTCGGTGGTTCGGTTAAATGTGTGCCTTTGACCGTGTTCACACCACGATTGCACTCTGCTCGACAAAAGTGGCGATGCCGTGGTGTCGTTTCGCCCGTTGTTGGCGTCGTGTCTAATCGTGTCAATTTTGCAACGCCAGAAGTGAAAATGCAAACGATTGCGCTATGACTCGCTGTGGCGTTTCTGGTTGCCTTTCAAGCTCGACCTTTGCGTGCGAGAACTGGTGCACAGACATCACAGTGTGGATTTCTGGAACGTTGAATATTCTGCCAAATGGCTCGATGACAAAGGGAAGACCATTGACATGTGTATGTGCAAATTGCAATATGCCAGCAGGGTTCAGATTTGCCTTCCGGTGGACCTAACGATAGTACAGCGTCAGATGTGGGGGCATGACATTTCGGTGAGGAATTTTATTGTTTGCGTATTGAGAGGTCAAATTTCACAAATCAAATGTCTACGAAACGAGGTGTCTCGGAAAATTAACATGAGGGTAGGAATAACAAATGTTCTGAATTTTAAAATATAACTTAAATGTATAGACTAATGAAAGAGTGATATTGATACTATCGTGGTATCAATTATTACACTAACCAACTATGTCCACTCATACTCAAACATCATGTTTGTGCTCTACCAGACTAATTATAACTACGGTAAATGGCTACTATACTATTGAAATACATTGCATAAAAGAACCTTTTATCAATAAATGGTTTTGGTGAAACTCTCTGTCTCTACCTTGAACCAGAATTCCATACAGGCACGCATAACTGATGTAAACAGTTGTACCAGCAACAAAACATGTGAGTATGTTCGCTCAATGTCTTTAACCTCAACTACATTGCCATGAGTTAATCAATATCCTTTGTTTCAACGAACGTTAGGTATGAGATTATTGCATGGAGGAGCTAAAATAACAGTTGATCAGTCAAACATTTACTACACCTTTTTAATTTTACTATCTTGCAAAATTTTACTCTCAAAATAAGGGTTAACTTCTAAACAATCACATACATAATATTAGATTCCCACACCATCGCAACAAAAACGGTTGAAATTTGAACAAATCACCGCATAAAGATGATCAATTTTGCACGAAACATCAATCGGATCCGAATTGCGTGGTGTTCTATTTATTCCACCTAATAAATCACACCAAAGAAAATAAGGAGGTGGAGTGGTTCTTAGGTGGGTGAATCTTTCGAGCGCAAAATCTCCTCTACGGCCAACATAAACGAACCCTCAAACAATGAAAAGAATAGATTGAGCAGATCATTTTCGATTGGTCGACCGTTGTTGGGCTCGGGCTGAAGGTTGTAACCGTTCATTTGTATGATTATTGATGGTGGTGAATGATCATCATGCCTTATTCGAAGGGTTGAAGATTGATGGTAGGTATTGAAATTGATTATCTATCCTTGGGGGGTTCTGTCTTGTCCCAAAATAAATCATACCCTTCGTAACGGAGCTCCACCAAAACTTCAGGCTATCGTTTGTAAAAATTGATTGGAGATCAAGCAAAATTATTTCCACTTGCTTCATGGCGTATTATAAGCGGAAAAAAGGTTTGAGAATTTCCTCGATCTTGATATTCTCTGAGGCTCTTTCTATAGAAAACAATTAACGTAAATCACTATCATGTTCTTCAAATAAGACATCATTGAAAGTATTTTTTGAATCTTTTCACGATTCACAATTATCTGGGAAGCTACACTTAAAATGAGCTAGAGAATGCAGCAATTGTTGGCATTGAGCTTCGATGCTTGAAGCCCAATAGTACGAAAAGTGCTTCCGTTCAAGCGAAGCAATTGTCGTTTGGGAAAAAAGCAGAGAAGAATTCGCAAACGTCTTTCGCTCAGCTTCGTTGATAACAGACGATCCTCTTATAAGAATTCGTCCGTCTCACTGGTCGAACCAACCAACCGTTTACAGCCAGTTCCGCTTCGTTAGTACCAACAGCTTAGTTTTCAATTTTCCCTCTCCGCACGATGGAACGCAGGTGGAGCATGGTTGATGTCGGGTCGGGCTGCTGCATCGATGGCACTCGAAGCGAACATTAATGCCCAATCTCGTTGTGCTTCGAAGGTGCTCCAATGAGACCAAATGGAAGCGAAAACTCAAGTCGAAAACGAGTCCTTTTGCATTCCTTTCCTAGGTGGTACTCTTGGAGAAAGGCGTGTTATTTTCCTCTCTTCCTGCAAACTTGTTTGGCACGTACAGTTGTTTTTTTTTCCTTTGTGTGCCATAACACCCTGTTAAAGTATTAAATTATAACTCAAATGGGAAATTTTTACACCAAACACCGAAAGAAAATATTAAAAAAAAATGCTGAATGTATTCAAAGCTGTGCAAAAAGCAATTCACTGCGTGTTAAATCCATTCGTGGCGTGGTATAAGAACGGTTTTTGAAATAATTATCAATCCATCTTTTCCTAACCTAAATCATTCCTCTTTGTTCTACTTCGATCGTACACTCGATGTAATAGATACACCTATTTATTGTATTCAACTACAAAATCGATTTCTACTGATACGATAATTCTTCGTCCCAAAAATAAAATTGAACCCTGAACTCAATTTCAAAATCGAACCACTTTAAGGTCACTGCAATTAAATGTGAGCTGTCAACAACTCCCGCACGATCTCGTCTAAAAACAAAACTAAGCTGTGGTGAACGGAAAATTTGTTAATGCCACATTCCTTCACAATGGAAATGGCTCCTTCCAAACCACCTCTGAAGCCTTGAAGCATTCCATTCGATTGCGTTTCTACGCCCTCCATGTGCAAACCTTCGCCGCAAACGCATCGCAGCCATCGAAACGATGTGGAATACACGGAAGATGGGAAGGAAAAACCACGCGGCTGAGGTGTACGTCAATTGCATGCCAGATTCATTCCGGTGCTGTTAACACGTAAAAGCAATAGACATCCAAGACAGGTCTGCGTCCAAGTCAGAGGCTGCTCAAGGCCGCTTTCCCCCGCCTTGCCCGAGAACTGCTAATGAATAGTTGTTGTTTGGCGTGCGGTTATGGTTAACCCACTACTTCCAGCATGCCACCAACGATTGTGACGTTTGAAGCTTTGTTTTGTTTGTGTTGATGCATTTCTTTTTCTACGCCAACCAGTTGGCCAATTGGGGAGCAACTGTGGATCGACTGTAAGTTGTTTAATTTCGGCTGCTTTACTCATGAAATAATTGGTCATATGATTTATCCAGTTTATTACCTTTTTCGTTAATTAGTTATAACCCTTTTCAACGAACCACGATATTACGACATGGATATGCACATGCATGTACTTTCTGTACAAGAAAGATAATCATTTTCCAATTCCAATAAATGGTAAATTACTGAATGGTAATGGAATTCCATAATTAAGTCTTACGGAGGCTCATCCGAGAACCTACCGCCGACACGTCACTGTTTGCTTGTCACGCAAACTCAATCAAGCGCACATGTTTATCACAGTGAAGCGTTTTCGACCAGTAGCATATGTTCATGGGCCCAAAATGGAATCCAATGACGACCGCACCATATTTGCGGTTGCCCGGACAGGTCAAATACGATTGGAAATTCCCTCCTTGATCAGCACCAAATACCTTATCAACCATGACCCGCAAGATTGACGGACACTTCCTAATTGGTGCAACCTCGAAACAGTATCAGAAGTTCGAGGAGAAGGCACCTATTTTATAGTACTCGGTAACTGTTATCCTTCTTAATGCATCACCTGATGGAAAGCTTTGGAGCTCGCGGTTTCCCTCCTGAAACTTCCTGGACTAACATTTCGAAGATTAAATTACGGCCGTCACGGTCACCGGAGACAGCCGGAGAATCCCTGAGGTATACAATGGGCAGAGAACATTCTGGACATTAAGACCTTTCGCGCAGAAATCACTTATAGAAAAATCCAAAAAGCTATGAGACGGTCCTTATGTTAACGGACATATAGAGGAAGAGAAAAAACGAATGGGACTTCTTCCAATGCATACCGATGAGTCCTTTTTTACCATCCCACCCTCCCACGACTCATACACATCCAAGGGAGCGCAATATAGCGAACACAAACAGTAGCAGCATCCAGATGCCGGGCACTCCTTAAAAAATCTTAAAAATTCTTGAAAAATCTCAACTGAACCTACTAAGAGAGGTATCTGGAGGAATACAGCAGTGAAGAAGCCATTAACAGAAGAAAAACTAGTAGGAAAATTTGAAGTGAAACGTAAAACTCCACCTCAAACAAAATGCAACGCGGAAATTTCAGCCAGGTCCTGGCCAATGTCGTTAGTTTTGAGAATTCAAGAGATAGATCTAGGAGCGGAACAAACAAACGAAACAAACAGAGAAGAAATGTATACAAGTGACAAAATAAAGAAAAGAAAACTCATAACTAAGTTCTGTGACAAACCCATCATCCACATGAAATACTCCATTTCCCCCCACCCCCCCCCCACCCCCCCTCCCTCCCCTTGATACGGCAGGTGAATGATTAGGATGTCTTCTTTCAACCTTCTCAACTTTCGCTGTTTTGTGGTTTAAGCGGTGAAGTTCACGACGCTTACCGTATCATTTTCATTGAGGAGGGAATAAGTAGCCCAAAACTGAAAACAAGGTAGTATGAAAAAAGACAACAAGAAGGCAAGGATCAGCGTAAATAGCACCCATAACCTTTAATGTTTGGGAACAAAAACCAACAGAGCCATGGTGTCTATGAGCTGATGAATGTGCGTTTGTGTGTGACGAGAGAGATGCAAAACTAATTTGACGAATATCCGTCAAACAAACTCCATTTTAAACATTTTAGTGGGATGTTGGGTCATGTATCCTATGCAAACTGTATCTTGATTTTAGCAAAAAACTTCAATTAACATGCATTTAAATTGTGAATAATTGATTTTTACTAAATCTTAAATCTTTCAACTTTCCCCCCAAGTGGAACAAACAGTGCTTTTTCTGTGTTATATATTTGAATTTAATATATTATTCATATTGGGAGTTTATTGCTAATTAAACATACACATACTTTCATCTTAATCGGCGGCATACAATCCCGAACACGGTGATGCATTCCCAATTGCAGATAGTTGGAGATGTTTAGAACCTAAATGATCCACTTCCACGCTTTTGAGTCAACTTATCCTTTCGATCTTTGATATTGAGAACACATCCGCGGGCAAATTCAGATTATATCTTCCTCGGTATTATTCCTTGGAAAAGCAATACACAGCCAAGCAGCGGGAAAATTCCCCGCACAAAACAAGTGGATTTTATTAAGTTCTTACAATAAGTTCTCCAGCTGGCTTTCCTCCGATATACAATCGGTCCATTCGGGATTACCCACTGCTGCCACCAACGGCGCTGGTCGACTGCTGGTCATCAATTACATTTATCGATTGACTCAATTATCACAATGAGCCCATCGGTGTTCTGCGAAATCGATAATCGAGGCCCGGAGAGCCGATATGTAAGAACGCGTGGGGCAGATTCAATTGATTATTATTATTATTTATTGGGGTATGACGGACGTTGCCGTATTGTTAGTTTCAACTGATTTTGACTAATTTTTCCTTACCTACCTACCGTTTTTTAACTAACATTTTGAGTAGAATAACAATGCAAACCTAATTTTCTCAATGTTCGTTTCATAAATAGAATATGAAAACACGATCATACGTCGTTTACACAGTATTAGTTCTTTATTTCTTTCTACAAACAAATTCCATAAACAAACGTTGGATTCCATTTTATGATTTTGAAGGCATTTACTTTAATTTAACAAAGTCTCATGTATAATAGCTAGCATTTCGTAAAAAGCTCAGGCGTAGAACTTACTATGATGCGAGTCCACCTTCATCGTCAGTCCGAGTGGATTTGTACGGGTTCCACCAGCTGAAGACTGTATTGATTACTTCACCCAGCTTCGCGCCTGCACCACTGTCGAAATCCACTATGTCTAGGTCCGCTATCCACTCGCTATGGACCTAAGGGTGCTCGTGCTTCATCGACTTTGTATTGGATCTGCAAAAATAGAAACACAAAAAAGGGACAAACGGATACCGACTCGTTAGTAACGACCTGAGCACGTTGATGTCGAATTCAACACAACCGCCCCTATCGGCATCAATTTATCAATTAGAGATCAGCCACAATCTAATCCTCCCCCGAGATCAGTAGATTACCAACTTGCAAATCTTGTCTAATTCACTCGTTAGTTTTTTTTAACGGACACAATCCTCCCACATATTCCACATATTAGAACCCATATGTTTATGAGTCAACATTAACATTATTTTCGCAACGAGCAGTGTGCAGTGAACAAAAATATATTAAAAACCGGCTAAAACATAAAAGTGAACGATATTCTTCATTTCTCGCTGTTTTTTTTTTTAATCGTCTCATCTGCACACATTTCCCTTCGTCTGAGACTGGACAGTTTGAAAACAAACATTCATTAGGTTTCATCATCATGAAAAGGATACAAAGTCAAAATAATAAAACCTACTACCATAAGTAACATTCATTTCAATTTATTCTTTCCCAACAGTCGTTACATTCATCGCCGCGGAGTGATAAAAATGTCAATACACGCTTTGCCGAAGCCAAAACGTCGGCTGAAAACGCCTGAGAAACAGAAGAATTCCCGCCGGATGCTAACACCAAGAATAAATTACCTCCAACCATACGGCAGATCAGCGTTAAATCATCTCCTGCCTCCTTTGGTAAGATTATTGTACTATTTATGACGCGTCCCCAGCGGCCTAGGATCATTGGCTGTGGTGGCGGTATTGTGAGATGAATGAGAGGAGAAACGACATGGTGAGCTTAAGCAACCTCCGGAGTGAAACATTGTATTCAAAGGATGCACAGTTTGGCAAATTTTCTCATGAAACCTCCTTCGTTAAGAGAGCGCATTTTTCGAATGAAGGAGTTTTGCGAATGTTAATCGATGAATTTACGATTGTCGAATGGATGACAATCTCGCTTGTCGTTCGATAAAGATACGACACCCATTCACTAATCGCGATCTTTTGCATCCATTATGGGGGTATGACCCTCAAACAACCGCGAAACGCTGGTCGAAATCAGATAGTTAGGATTGCCTTCCATCAATAGAGCTGATAATGGGCGTGCGCTAGAAGACTGGGAACGAATGCTTGTGGACGCTATCGATGCATGCGTACTTACTAAAACTTTACGTTTGGCTATTTTGGAAATCCACCAGCCAGCGATAAATTCTCAGGTCATGGTGTATAATTTCCTGCGAACGAATCAAAACGGACTCAATTCCACATTTAACCACACAGTTCATAATGATGTGTACCGAGAGAAGGTGAGGGAAATACGCATGATAAAAAAGGATCGGTTATCATTGAATGTTTTCTATTCGAATTTTGTTCAAATATGTGAGATTAAATTTATATGACGTAAAAAAAGGATTTTGTACCAAAAATTTGTGTGTAATTTAACGTAAGTAAGCTATTTAATTGTTTTCCTTTGCGAAGAAATCCTGCAAGGAAGGTACACTCCATTCAAGAGACTGGCATGCCTTCAACCTTATATCTGAACGGAAACATCTAGTTATGTATGCCCCAACGGGTCCTGTCATATTTTATAATGTTTTACTGTATCACCATCGGGTCTTGATTAGTGTTGGGTCGTGTGTTACTGTGCTACCCAACACACACAGCACAGTAAAGTGTGGCAACACACATGACACAGAAAAAGTGGTGGTACCACAGTAAAGTTTCATACCGTTAAACTAACAAAATGTATGAACCGTTCTTTGGTTCCTTGATATATCAATTCTATAGCTTCTATAGTATAGGAATGAAGTGTATAAACCAGTCTTTTGAATTTTAACATCATTATCATATTAACTTTACTTTATTAGTTGTATAAAAAAAAACCTGCAATCATACGAAAAAGGCTACGATTGAAGCGCAATAGGAACCAATCCAAGAAGAAAATCAATTTCCCTACTCTATTCAAACATAACGCATTAACTTGAAACAAAACCGTCACAAAGCTCACGTTAAAAAAAAAGAGTTTTTGTATCGATTATTAATGATTTCTTACAAGGAACACATTTTAAACACTGACTCTGATTGCTTATGGATTATATATGAAAGTATTGAATGGAAGTGTATATGGCTAAAGCCCTTATCGAGCAAGCATAATATCAAGCAAAATGCATATGTATACTTTACTTTACTACAAAACTCAGCACACACCTGTTAAATTGAACATTTTGCACGTACTGACCATTTTGAATCGAAAAGATGTTGCTGAATAAATAGATAAGTTGTATAACTGTATGGCACTTAGTGTGCACTTATAGTGTGCTACCACAATTCACAGCACAGCAAATTGTGTGTGGTACCACAGTACGGCACCCCAAACAGTGTTACTTGACCCAACACTAGTCGTGATACGATGGATTAATCATTCCAAACGGTACAACAATATCGATATTGACAAAGTGGCGTATCGTGTTCCATACCGAGCACTATAAACAGTACTTCAAATCTGACTTCGGTATCGACATGCACTCGCTGGAACAATCACAATATCCATCCGTCCAGTCTACATCACAGCCTTTCGTCGTTCCCAAACGGATTTTTTTTTTAAATCTTAAACATCTAATGGATTGAACAACATACGTTTGGCATTTGCTTTCCCTCGGTGGACGTTTTACTGAAAGTTTATCCTGATGTCGCTTGACAATAATTAAAATAGAAGAATACATCCTCGGCTTCAGTGAAACCCTGGTTGGTTTTTACCCCTCTTTTATCGCTTGGCAGATGTCCGAGTTACTCGGCATCCCTCTTCAGCGTGTATTAGCAGCTACTTTCCTATTCAACCTCATATGCACACACAATATCTTTCGATCGCCTGTGCAGAAATGAAGCTGGATTTGAGAGCCACACTGTCGATATGGCAAGTTGTTAAAAAAAAGGAAAACAATTTATATAAAAAAGAAGCACAACTAATCTAAAGCATCATCCCTCAGCTTCCACCCAATGTCCTAGCAGCCGTTCCGGATGTGGCCCAGGATATATCTCAGGAGATGACTGATATGGAACGATTGCTTTTTGTCTCGATTGCAGCACTTTGCTGTTGGTCGATCGGAATTGACCTGGTTTCCGGTCCTCTTTTGTTCACTGTTTCACTGAAACATTTCTGTCATTTCATATTCCTTGCTATTCACTGGGGGTGCAGAGACTCCTGCTTCTACGCTGCTAAAGGGTGTTAGTAATTGGGTGATGACCACAGCACACACACAAACACACATTTTTCCCTGCGATTTTGCGCTCGGTCAAAAAGCACATCAGCAGAATGCTGAATCTTCCCAGCACGCCAGCTATGTATTTTCCCGGTGCCCATTCAGTTACCATTTGTAAATTTACTGTGCGGATTTTCCGGCGATGCGATTATGGAAAAGTTTTCCAAAAAAATAAGGGAACAGTGGTCCATTTTCCCTCGACTGACCAACATTGGATGATTTCATATTTGCAGCAAAAAGACCGAACGGTCACTTACTGGCCCCTAATCTCCTTTCGTTGCTTCCCATCCCCAGTGGTCAGCTCACATTTCACCCTTAATCGTTCGCCCTTTTTCCCCCCGGGGCACCATCATCGGTTTCCCCGGGCATGGAGCTTGGCTTAGAGATCGCAATGGTAAACGAATGACCGCTTGGTTCTGTTCCCATACGCTTGCTGGAGGAAATCCGAAACGGAAATTGTGTCCCAGTGATTCTATATAAATTGTTATCTTTTTTATTATCATTTCCGTTGTATTTTGGTACTTGCAGGTTTTTCCATCCCCCCGGCAGCCCAGCCAATCTAGTACAATGGGTACGATAGAAAGTATACTAGTTCTGAATGATGCGGATACCGTCGAGATAGGAGGAGCGTTCAGGCAGTACGGATGGTTAACTTGTGCTTTTGTGGACTTTTCTTCCGTATTCGGTGTCATCCTGGGTTTCCTGGGGTAGAGAGATCTGATTCGCAAACCATAACAAAAGCGAGGAATTGTGCTTGCCATGGAACGTCTCCCGGATCCTGTGAATTCCGTATGTGTTCGTGAGCATGTGAGTATATATTCCCTTTTCTCTTTTTTATTCTGAATGTAAAAAACATGTAAAAACTGGACGCTCCTCGGGAGGGTTATCCGGTTTCTCGCTTTCGAGGCAGCTGGGTAAATGTGTGGAGAAATATTTAACACCAGGTCGAGCCCTCGTGTCAGCTTAGCAATGCCTGAGAGCAATGGTGTCGAGTTGAGAAAGTGTGAAAAAATTAATTAATTTGTTTGTTTCCGTAACTAGTCTGTGGCCTGGTAGTACTGGATTACCTTGGGGTAGGAGGTCATGCAATTTTCAGATTGTTTTGCAGAAAGAATCTTCACCCGAAATCTGATTACGATCCTTTCGCTATGAAAAGGTTGTAGAGTGGCTTTTGATACACAGTCTTCCCAAAACAGTTAATCAAGACTATGTAGAGTTCAAAGGCCCTCTATTTTTCCGGTTATTTTTGTCATTAAAATTCATCCTATTATGCTTTGGTCCATTATCTAATATTTTATTTGGTTTGCCGTTTTTAGAAGAATGCCGTTTTGTGCATCAGTTATTAAATTCAAACTCAATATTATTGGGTACCTCATGTTACCAATCTACTACATATTTTAGCTGTTTTTTATGTATTTAGTTCTGTGTACACTAAAAACTCGACCAATACTGAACCGTCGCTTCTGAAACTTTTGACACATTAAGTTTAAGTACTGCAAATGTTGTTGAAGGTTTGTTTGATCACTATTTTTTGATAAAATTATCTAAATTTTACAATTTAAACTCAGTTTTACTAACACTAACAAAACAAGCATGTAAACAAACGTCAAGGTGTATCCAACATAGTTACCCTAAGGTTTATACATCACGGGGAAATTCATGAAATTTCATACATTTAAATTTGCCGTTATTGTAACTAATAAATTAATTCAAACTTTCAAGTAAAGAGTAAAACCATAATTCTTTTCTCAATCCCTTCGTCACCGAGCAACGCCGTGGCGTCAAGCTAGTATAATAATATAATATAAAATTTTTATAACAAAAATAATGCTTGTTAAAATCGTACGATTACCCTTTAGTTCTGGGAAACTGAAATAAGAAACAGGTGAATGTGATTTCATCGCACTCAAGAGCATGTTTATATACATGTTTATATTGTTATTACATGTTTTATTTTCCTTATTACGAGCTTAAAATGAACGAACCAACTAACCTTAACACATTATTCTACCCAAACCACACCAACTTGTTGCGTTTCAGAGTCTGGAAGAATGCAGAGCTATAAATTTCCCCCTTTATTCCTCCTACCCATCGGGACCGAGAGAAGAACTCACCACGACATGCTCTGTAAGATCTTGCTTGTGGGAATGCTTATTTGTTCTGGTAAAAAATCTTTATTGAATAGTCTAAAATATGCACAGCTCGCCCCGATCGTGTCACCCAATCGGAAGCACTGTACCAAAAACGTCGTCGCATTTGTTCGGCTCATACTGTCCTCCCAGCTGACGAGGAAAATAAATTTCCCTGTTCAATTGTGTATGAAACTATGTTCCCTTATAATACATGTTTCACATTACATCTTCGGAAATTAAATGTTTTAGCAAAAATTTTACATGTTTTATTTTCCGTATTACGAGCGAAAAATGAACGAACCAACTAACCTTAATACATTATTCTACCCAAAGCACACCAACTTGTTGCGTTTCATAGTCTGCAAAAATGCAGAGCTATAAATTTATCCCTCCTACCCATCGGGGCCGAGAGAAGAACTCACCACGACATGCTCTGTAAAATCTATTTGTTCCGGTAAAAAAAAAACGAAAGCTTTATTGAATAGTCTAAAATATGCACAGCTCGCCCCGATCGTGTCATCCAATCGGAAGGACGGTACCAAAAACATCGTCGCATTTGTTCGGCTCATACTGCCCTCCCAGCTGACGGGGACAATAAATTTCCCGGTTCAATTGTGTATGAAACTATGCAAGTGCGGACGTAGACAACGTCTTGGGGTTGAAGAAACGAGTCCCAGAACATAACCACGGCCGGTCGCATTTTGAGGCGGGATTGCACCAAGCAGCTGCAATGCTACGTCACTCGAGGAAAAATAAAAAAAGAAGGTATCTTAGGGGAAAGGATTTATGGTTCCGTATCATTAGGGCCTCGCCGTAAAGCCAAGGTCTTCAAGCGCCCGTAGGACAGGCTCGCACCAGTTACCATGGGATTGCATTGGGGAAAAGTGAACTGGATCGATTTTGGTACGTCGTACTAGTACATAGGATATTTGCTTCAGAGATGAGCTAGCCAGGCTCTTTACCGGTCGTTGCTCAGTCTTCTGTGCACATACCGTATCTCCATCGAATTGCATGAAAAGCTCGTAGCTTCTACGTATTCCTAGAAGCTACAGCATTTTTCCAGTAGCCCTTCGATGGTGTGAAGACGATTCACCGATCTTTTACCGGATTCTTTTTTAAGCTCATGAGCGGTAGCGCATATAATGGAGCGTTGCTTTTGGCCAAAGTGCACAGGCCCGGGTGCCATTTATCCCGGTTTTATATTTCATGATGTGTAAAAAGAATTTCGTTTTTACAACGTTTTTTGTAAAACAAGAGGAAACAAAAAATCAAATACGTCGAAGATGTGAGCGTGTGTGCTATCCTTTTTTGCCGCAACGTTCTCGATTTCAAAGGCGAACGACATACATTCCATTTCGACATGCTTAGCGACTCAATTTTGTGACTTCAATGAATTCGACGATCGTAATGGATTCTATTGCAAAAATTGAATCGTGGAACATTCGATTCCAACAATACAGTTTGCAATGTTGCAGTGGTGGGAAATTATAAATCGAAATCAATACATGGAACGCATGGAAATAAGAGCAACAAATAATTTATGTTGACCAATTAATAGAAGACACGGTTTTAAGAAGTTAATTATTCTATTCAATTTCCCATCTGCACAAAAATTTCTAGCATAACAAAGAACTGGTCTCCAGAATTTGTTACACGTGTAGTTCTTGAAAGGTTCTAAATTATACGTAAAAATACACCAAAGCACGATACTTTCTGAGCAGAACTTCTTTCCTCCGTTTGGTGTCTGGCGTTTTTGTTTTACCGTTCACAACCGTGTGCACAACGGTGAACGGATATCACTTACCTGTACAGAGGCATTCCAGCGCTGTCTCGAAGCCACAGGACCGATATATTGATTTTATACGAGATATTGATTTTATCTCGGTTCGGCACTAGAAGCTGGCAGTAGAGTGTTGCCTGATGGTCCTCGATTGCTTCAACGTACGCGGTCTTGACTGCAACCTTTGGGTGATGGGTTGAACCATGCGCCGTTGCCAAGGACAGCAAGTTTTCGTTGCATTGAAGTGGAAAAAAGAGATGGAAAGAGAAAAGATAAAGTATCGCTCAAAGCTTTGATATAACGCGATATAAAGCCAGAAAGCGTAGCATAAGCTTGATGATCTGATTTCAAAGCACTCGAAGGGTTAAAACATCGAACAACCAATTTGTGTTTTGCTCGTAAACGAAAACCAATGAAAATGTATAAAGATAGCTGTAGCAAGCGATCTTACTGATAAAGAAAAAAAATACGAAATTTTGCGCCGAGGTCACGTCGGTACCGCTAGCAAGCGGTTGGCCAATCGAATAAAACGCAACAATCGTTAATAGTCTAATTTTCTGCTACATTTGCCGCCACGAACTACACGATCATTCGATTCCAAACATAAAAACGAGCAAGAAAAGAGGGGAGATGAATCGTTAAAGGGCGAGAAAGAATAAACTGCTTGGCCAGTGGTTTCAAAAAGTGCTTCCGAACATTCTTCAACGTTTCCCAATTTTTGTATCCAACGTTTCCAACGAATGTTCCATTGGTGGGAAAGAAAACAATTTTTTTTACTGTTTGGGTTTTTGCTGAAACATATCCTTCGCCACCCATGGCGAATGCAAAAACGGATATGGATGATAAAAATAAAATTTTATAGTTCGCTATAAAACATTGCCACGCACCGCTGATCATAAGAGTCTTCATACAGAGCGTATGTTTAGCAATGTGCTGAAAAGTATAGACTGAAGGAGGCGCACCAGTGGAACGGAGGGCTGAATGTAAAGCACCCACGCGTATTGGAGGAAAACAAAAACACACGCTCAAGCACTTTGCACATGGTTAGTGTAGGGGAAGACGCCGAAAGGTGCAGGGGGTAACGCTTTGACGACCAAATTCGAAATGGTCCTTTCAGATTTTCTTTAGTCCTTCGGTTACTGTTATTGCAGACGATTTTCCCGACGCGCTGTCTCCGGACATGCCCGGCAGGAAAGCGAAGTGTTTTTGAAGGACGTAGGCAAAATATGCCCACATGGTCCGGAAGGGAGAAATACTGAGGGAGAGGGATTGACTTCAGCTGTAATCTGTCCGTCTTGACACGGTCGTCAAGTATTTTTCTCGAGATCTCTTTTATGCTTCGATCGAACCGAATGGGCGGTTCCCGGGAATGGCCGAGGAGAGAGAAGAAAATATAGAAATATCAGTGTGCTCTTTGGGGAGAGGTGATTTCGTGCCGCTTTGGTGTTGGACAGCATCGTTTACGCTTTGTTTGTTACTGCCTCGGAAGGGCCACTAGGCGGCGTCCCTTTGGGAAAGGATCCAGGGGAGGTGTTGGAGCATGGTTTTTCAATTTAATGGACTCGTTCTCGGGAGAGCCACTGATTGCGTGTTCTTTATTTATGACCGGAGCTGGTATTAAATTTTATTTGACATGGCATTTAAAGCAGTGGAATGCGCGATGCAGAGATCATCCCGGTCCGAATGCTTTTAGCGGCCGTTTAGCGGACAAATGTGGCATTAAAACACCCTCGATCGTTTCTGTGGATTATTTACTTTAGCAAAAAAAGAAGAGATAGATCGTTCGATGGGATGAAGATGTATTTAATGGTTTTGTTTATCCCTTGTGTGGAAAATATTTCGGTTTAGTTGTCACTAAACATTGTTTTCGTTGCTACACATCACAGTTTTTTCACTAATTGATTTCGTATTTTTTGTATAAATAGTTCAATTAAATTAATCAGATAATTTTCTTTGCACTAAAGTGCATCCCCCAAAGGAGCTTTTCGATGCCGTCAGCACAAACGAAAGCGGAAAAAAGTTTGCCCCAATTGTTCGTTTAATTTGTATGCTGTCCGATGGAAAGGCAAATTCCTTTTCATTATGCAAGACAAAGAGAAGACTTTTTCTAACGACGACGGTCGGTTGGCGGTGTTAACCGTATTGAATATAATTTAGTTTTTCCACTTCAGGTTTTATCCTCCACTTTCATCCTCCAGCCTTAACTCGGCAAGGGAGAGATAAAATAAAGGACCCGGCCTTGGAACTGCACTGGTAGGATTCAATTTTTCTCGCTGCAATTAGCCGTTGGCAGCTTCGAATTTGTGCAACCTTTCGTAAAAGTCTTCCCGAGTTATCCGAGGTCTGGAGTGGGTGGGATCGTTCAGACAAAAAACGCACCCGTACAATTTTGGTGAGTCGCCTTCAAAACGATCAGCACGAAAGATGGTGCTTATCGGTTCTTGCGCAGACCGTTGCTAACCGAGGTCCAAAATTTGGACAAAGCAACTCGAGACAGCACTTGTCCGGAGGCTAAAAACAACTACAGCCAGTCCGGCCAATGTGCAGAAGAGCGGGCGAAAGAAAATAACGAAAAATATGTCCCACAAATTGAAACGCGTTAAGCTCGAAGTCAAAGTTTGGTCGGCTTGGAATCAGTCATTTCCGTTCTTTCCAGTGTGGTGACTGCACTCGGCTTAAGGCTAGATAATGGTGAAAATATAATTTGTCTTCGTTAGTGAAAAACAGGTTGATGAAAACGAGGGTACTGCCTCTCTTTACGTAACGATAGGAAATTGCTCTTCATCACTACCAAACGGTTTTATTTCCACTCAGCAGAACACACCTAAGTGCTAAAGGAGTTCTGTTAATTATTTCGAGCAACAAAGTGATTCCGAATGATATGAAACTATTACCTTACTATTACCCTTTTATGTTGGGCGCTTGATTGGTTCTCATGTTTAAGATTTCGGTACGGTGGAGTATGTTTTATGCTCCTGCATAATAGTTGTGTGGATTTCTTATTGCAGTACCGAATGAGAAGTTTACAATTAGCTATCATGCTAATGAATAATTAAGTTTTGCTCATGTATGAACCTTAATTGGTCTATTAAAAAATTTCTTCGATTTTCTTCTATGTAATATTTTGGAACACATCAGATGTTTGTCTGTTACTCTAGAGAAAAATAAAATGTTATAGCTTCAATCGCACACATGTAGCATAATTTCAGTGCACAAAAAAAATCTTGCTAACGCTACACTCACACATATGTGGATCAACACGCAATCCAATCATCAAGGCGCCTGATAAAACTCCGTACCGTTTTTGCACAGAGGAACAGTTTAATTAAATATAATCATACTGGTGCTAGGTTTGATGTGTTTGATGTTTTACTTTGCGCATTCCTTTGAAATGCGGTCACATACCGGCTACGTCCGCTACGGAAGAAAGTAAATTGGAGAAGTCCCTTGAGACGACGGTGGTAAAGTTTAAGGGAAAGGTTTTTGATTAAAATCAGTTACCCATGGAAGGAAAATATTTGGGAACACTTGCTGGAAATTTGTCTGTGCGATGGATGAGGTATCTGAGGATCGTTTGAAGCGGAGCTTTACCGAAACAACCAGAATTATCTACCTGTACCAGCATCAACACAGTTGCAAAGGTTTTATGTTACTTTCTATAAAAAGTCTTATGGCATACGTTAGGCGAGTGATGGTGGATGATAATCTTCTTCAAATCCATTTGCTTGCCAACATTCTTCATAGGATTAACCTTTCCACAAAGCTGTTCCATATGTGTCTGAACAAAGCACACTTAGGAAAGGGAAATAAATTTCATCGCAAGTATAATCTGGTCCTTGAGTATCATTTTTTTTCTGAATCGCGATGTCTAATGCTGCTTCTTTTCCTCCCGACAGACGTGAGTTTCGTTCCATCATTGGGTTTAATGTTGATGGAATTTCCACCAATAAAAAAGAAAGAATCTTGGCTGTTGCACACACCCGTACAGATGCGACGCGAAAACCATTTTCCAGTTAAAAAAGTGAGTCGAAACAGAAGACGACCAGGCAATCAAGTGTGACAACCAAAGATGAAGCTTCCTGGAGAACCTAATCATAGGGTCGGTGGCGAAAAGGTAAGCCCTAGGAAAACGGTTGTGTAACCCAATCAACACTCTGCTGGAAAGCGTTTGAAGTGCAGAACAGCAAGCATATAAATCCAGTTTCTGATTGCTTTTATCTCCGTCCCACGCTTCCTTGTGCTTATACTCTTCCTTCCAGTAGTCTACCTTCTACCACAACCGAAGCTCCACAACAAAAACAGTCATTATAAAAATGAGCAACGATGTAATTGCAGAGTTCCGCTGTTTTCCTTTCGGCAAGGACGAGGGATATGAGTGTGCAGCGACGCTCGTGAAAGCTGCCAGTAAAACGATTTTCTTCTCAATGGGTAAAAGAGTGGAAACCACATTGCACAACAGGCAATGAAGGAACGAAGCCATAGACGTCACCCTAACGACCAACGACAATGGCGTGGAATAAGCCACCAAACAAGTCTCGCAAGTGCCCGACGAGTGGTGTGTAATGTGTTGCGGGAGGGGGTTTATTAGACTTCAAAAGTTCTTTACCGTTGCCACTAATTCTTATGAAAACATATTTCTCGTTTACAACTCATTTCCCGGGACAACCCCCACGGTCGGGAAGTCGCTGTCATAACAATTTTTGGGCTTCATGTTTTTCCCGCCAAGAAGAAATAGAAGCCACGCGTAACGTATTTGGTAATGTTTTCCATGGTTTGGAAGAATCTCGTTTTCCGCGAAAGTAAGCGATGATTTGAGGCGCAGGAAGAAGTCGGCGTACGACCGATGCATTGTTGTCGTTTGAAGTTGATGTTTCATGTGAGTCAAAATATCTGATTAACAGCAGTTTAGGGTTTTGCGTTTCGTTTTTGTTTTCATTTCATTTTGTTTACAATTGATTGCCCTTAAGCTATTCTAAACAAAACTTAAAATTAACTGAACGAGCTAAGAAATTTAAGAGTGAGAATCTGGGAACCGGATTGGGAGATTGAAGTGTTATAATTCAACAGACCGCTAACAGGATTGAAGGACGACGGTGATCGTAGTAGCGTTTTCTAACATGTCTCTCGGTTTAATTCTAGCGATATAGGTGTCACGATTGAACAAGTCTTTCGTATATTGAGTTTTCAGTAGATGGTGATGAAAATAGCTCGAACAAGAAAGGAATTGAAATATGCAGTTCGCCTCATGCGATAGAATATTTTATTTGTCTAAGATTGCACATACGCTTTCTAAGACTTTTGCAATAAAACTATCGATCGATTGAATCACAATTCAATCAAGCTTCGCATTGAAGCGAGATAAGAAAGTCTTTCTCCATCATCCGGCTGACGGATGTTGCAGTATGAAATTTGATAAACCGCGTCCTAGTGTGTTCCCGGTTAGCCTGATAAAATTTTCTCTTCCAATCGGCATACTTTCATCGCCGTCTCATCGCCATAGCACCATTGTCACCGCCGATTGCATTCCCAATGGCCAGGATTCCATTTTCGTACTATACGAAATTTGCTTATCGAAAAGCGATAATATGTCTGCTGCGGCTCGAAGCGACGGTTTGAAAACTTCGTTCTGCTTCCTTTGATTTCGTGAGTGCATTTGGCACTTGAGTTTGATTGAAGTTTTGCACATGAGAGCGCACCATTTTGCATAAACGCTCCATCGTATCTCGTATTTCGTCTCATATCGTTTAAAAGCAAGCGTGCTGTAGTTTCTCTGTGCTGTCGGTCAGGCACGATCGTTATAATAAAATATTTATAGGGAGTATAAAATCAAGATGATACTTCTCTCCGACGTTCACCGATCGAGAGGATTGGTGAGAGGCGAGCTAGAGCTGTGTAATCTTAGCTCACGGCTTAAAGGGTTCCGCCTCGATCCATAAATTATAGGACCGATATTTACCAGCATGCAGCCTTGGTGTGCTACCAGTGGCACGATGTGGCAATATTATTTTACGATCGCCACCCTTTTCGCCGACAAAAACCTTCGAAAAGACTGACGTTTGTCGACGGAAAAAGGGTTTGCTCGTGATGCCTGCTTCTCGGTATCACATCACGTGCGAGATTATCGTCTTCAACCAGGATACAGGGAATGTTTTCGAATCAGTTAAAATCGAACCATGTGTGTTTGAAAGTTTTCATGGAAGCCTTTTCTGAGCGTGAACATTAATTATGATTCGATCAGGTTTTATACATTACCCAATGCTCCTTTGAGAAAGTTTTTCATGCAAGACGAAGCAGAAGGAGTAATTGTTTTATAATCCACCAGACGCCTCCACTGCTCATAGAGTAGCATAAGGTTTTCTTTTAAATAATTTTATGTTTGTAGTGTAAGATTAAATGACGAAATTTCTTTGATTTAAAAATGAATATTGATCATTCTCATACTAGAGATCTTAGCTCCACAATCAATTTACAAACCTTAACGGTAAATGTAGAGCCAGCCAAAGGCTGCTTTAGTTCCAACGAGGTTTGAATTCAACTTTTTTTTAGATTATTTGCAATGTAGTTTGCCACTTTGCAGAGCGTCAAAATGTTGAGGGTTTTTTTTCGGTTTTATGTATGCTAATTGGGGGTCCGCGACAGCCGAGCGGTAGCGCCGGTTAGAAAATCGGCCCATTAGCGCCGGGGCTCACCACGTCGACGGCGTGGATTCGAATCCCAACCGAGACCGGACCCACCCCTGTACGAGAGGACTGACTGCCCACGTAAAACAGGGAAACAAGTCTGGTAAGCCCTTAACGGGCAGGCATGACCAAGAGGTTGTTACGCCAAGAAGAAGAAGTTTTTTTTTAAATTTACAATTTATCATCTTCACGTTGGAAAGTAGAAATGCTTCCCGTAACACAGTGGCGAAAAAGGCCAAACGGCTCAAAGCCTACATAAACCATTATTACTACTACTTTCGGTAATAATTCCGTCACCGAGGTGGGTGTAAAAGCAGATAAAGAAAATTATCTAGAGCGACCGCCATAGTTATCTTGTTGTGTTTACGGAAACGGAAATATTGTCATCTCCCTAATGACTTTTATAAATTCTCAATCACACAGCAAAGTTTTCCTTCTCATCGCGAGGATGCTACCGAGCTGGTCCAATAAGCAAAAGAGGCGTTTGCAGCTGCAGATGTATCCTAACATACCTCGCCGGCCTATTAATGGTAATTGTTGCCGGTGCTCGGTCATGTTTGATTCCATCCTGTCGTTTCAGTGTGCATTGCATCCCGACCGAGTGGTGGCTGGCGATTTTAGCTAACTGGAATCGTACCCAGCGAAAGAACAGAGAATCGGAGCTTGCTTTCGAGTTTGGGAAAACGAGGAGGCAGAGAAACGCCGACGATACAACGCATATCAAATTGGGCACTGCCATTTCCCGGCTGTTAACAACCACACATTTCACTCGAACACACTTCTGGAATGCCCTCCTTCCTACTTACTCGCAGCATGAACAGCATATTCATTCAGCATCGCTGATAGGCAAATTTACTTTTCATTTTATTTGTTTAACAGAAATACCGACGCCCGTTTTTCCACCGACACCGAGGAGAGTGACGTAAGAAAACCGACCGGCTTGAAGCTTGTAAAATGGTACATACGCATTTGCGCTCCAAATAACAACCTAACCAACCGGCCAGCTTCCGATAACGAATTTTTTGATTGCATACTATCTACTTGGTTTCTTCTGCTTACCTTCAGCTGTCCTCGTTCATTATCTTCGTTGTGTTCGATTGCTTGCTCCATCCGTCTTTGTTTGGATGCAGTTCTACTCGTTTTATTAGCAATTCAAATCCACCGCCCTCCAGGTTTGGTGGATCGGGTTTTCCTACTTTTCAATTTAACATTCCCGACACGACATGCGTTCGTTCGGAGAATGTTCCAGTTTGTTTGCTGACTGTCCTCGGTGGAGCCCAATTTTTCAGCTATGCTTCCGTCTCCGACTCCACCGCTTCCTACGGTTTGACGGCGATTTTCTTCAACCAACCAACCAAATTGTCTGCTCCTTCTGCTGTTGTTTTGGGTATTTTAGCGTGTTTTTCGAAGCGTCGCGCCAAACCAGCTCCTCCACCACCGTTGCTTCGGTCGGTTGTGTTCACGGGCTTGATGAATATTTCATCGCACACCAATTCTGCCGGGGGCTGCTCGTTTTCCGCGAACTGCAAAGAGCAAATGTAAAAATTGTACCCACATTAATTTTGTTAACGGACTCTGTGTGCTAGCTCGCGTGTGTGTGTGTGACGAACAGATACTAGGAGGCAACAAAAGTTCAAAAAATCCTTGGAGCCGCTCGTTTGGAGCCCAAACCCTCCAAATTGTGGGAAAACTTAATTACGCTACAACAATATTGTGCTTCCATGGAAGTGAAAATACTTTTGCACCGTCCAGTTTCTAACGTAACGCAGTTTTTGTGGTGGTTGATAAGATAAGCATAGAAAAGTGAATCTAATTGTTTTGTTTCATTGAGTTTTTCTCTTTACACTTTGCCTTTTTCTATAGATTCTTACCGAGCTTATAGGGGCAATTGTAATTAAAATGTTCTATTTTTATGTTTAAATTAAATGTTTTGCTACAATGTATGTTTGTTTTACCCGACGTCTATGTTATTATATCGTTTGCAACAGAATATATAACCTTCATGACTTTCTTGCAATAATGAAAATGAAATAGTAATCCCATCGATTCAACGCTGTTTCATTTCTAAACCCTCCTGCGCCTTCGGATTGGAGCTTAGATGAGACATAAAAGTATTCTTTGGTAAGAGAATATTTAACTGTAAAGAAGTAATGTCCTAGCACCCATACACCATACGGATCTTTTTTATCGTTTCGTGTGGACTGAAGTGGCATGCACCAACATTTTCATCACCTTCCCGGCTCCCTTCCCTCTTCAAACAGATTAGGAGTGTGCCAAAGGCTAATGGAGAGGAAAATGGATTGCCAACTTGCACCGTACGTTCGCCTCACGAAACCCGCTTATCTCGAGCGCCTTTTTCTTTCGAAAAAGCCATTTTCCAATAAAGCCGCCCGAGCTTATCTTTCTAACGAGAAAGATTTAAAATAAAAAGAAAAAAAAACACTGCAAAAGTGCGAGCTTGAGGAACCGAGCATCGAAATCGAGTTCCATCGTTCCCTGATTTGGGATGAATTAGTAATTGAAGCGCAAGCAAACGGGAAAATGATTACCATTGCAAAGGGGCTGGAGGAAAATCCTGCTTCTCGTGAATTCACAATCGTTGAAGGTGTTGAGCGTAGATTTAGTTTAAATCGAATAAGATGGGAGGAACTGAAAGAGGCTTTCGACAGGAAAGTGTACCCCACAGTGGTTGTGGGTGGACGGAAAAGCCGTGGGAGCTCACACAACCACACACACACACACTAACAAGATCAGCCTCCTTCAATCCTTCTTCCCACTGGTTAAACAAGTTAAGAGTGAATGATAATACTTTCGCCTCCACTCCATTCCTCCCAGCACCATACACATAAGTACGTAACACAGGGAAACCTCAATAACCTTTGTTGTTCTTGCCCCCTCCTCTTCCACAGGAACGACCGCGCGTATGAATATGCTAATGTAATCAGCGGCAAACATTAACGCGTTAATGGGGGCCCCGAGTTTCGGCCGTTCCTACTGTGGAAAATTATAAGCGATTAATCGAACCGGCAGAATTTTCCCGTACGCACGACCCCCAAGACATTTCCACCGGAAGCGGTACGATTTATGGGTTCTCGTCTAAAGCGTCTAAAGCAAGCAAAGCCGAGTTTATTCTTCCTGATAAATAGGTGAGTCGTAAATCCGGGATGGTGGGACGTGTGTGTGCCTGTGTGTGCGTTTGAAAATTTATCAAGTGTAGATTTCGTTTTCTTAACTCTTCAATCGATCCCCCTGGAAGTGAAGGAAGCCAGAATCAGAAGCGTTATATTTTCGTAAAATGTGTGCCATTTCACTCCGCCTCCTATTTTCCACTTTTGTCCCTAAACAAACGTTGTAATTTCCCCTTCTAATGATTATTCTTCTGCTTAAGCGAACTGCTATAAAACAGCGAAACCGGCGCAAATGTTGACTTCATCCACTTTCGCGTAATCAATATTGCTTTTATTGTATTATTATATTCGCCTATGTGCCTTTTTCCTTTGACGCAGGCACAGGGTTTTCATTCGGTCGTAAGGATGTTGAACCATTGTCCCTCACCGAGACGAAACCTGGGCAACCTGACATGGCTTCAATTTTTATATTATTCATTTTGTGTTGTCTCGTTTAAGATCGTTGGGCGGTAAACAGGGCAAAAAAGGAACAAGAAATAGAGACCGCCTTAGCCGGCGAAAGATCGTACCTCACCTTATCGGAAGGATCCTTATTTCCCACGGTTATTATTTTGAGTTACTCCAACTCGGCCGGATGGAAAGAAGTTGTTTAAGAAAAGGAAGACAGGAAAATGCACGAACAAGTACTTCAACTTACTTGCGGCAGGATCTCAACCGACGCTCTGATGTGTGTGGGTGTTTGTGTGCATGATAGCGTGTTTTTGTTATCCTTGAGTAGACGGCGTTGTTTTTCCATCGCATTTGCGGCTCACGGGTTGTTACATTACTTAATGTTTTATCCGTCCCACCGCCCCTTCCCTGTACTTATCGTTCCGCTAGGTTTTCTCATTTTTGTGACATTAGGGGAACTGAATACAGCAATCACCGATCCGGCTTGGATACTAAGTGCCAGTCCGTTCGAAAGATAAACAGCATGTTATACGAGAAAGCATGTCGGAAAATATTTATACACAGTCAAAAAGGAGAGACTCCCAAAGAGAGAAAGCTTGTACTCCGAAGCTTGAAAATGCCGCCGGCAACCCGAACCGTTGCAAACTCGAGGGGTGAGAAGTTTCTTGGAGTCCTAAGATATAACAGACCTATCTTTCACCGGCGCCCTTGAGGGTACATATTTCTCGCCACGAGCGGGGAAGGGAAAAGGAGAACGAAAGAATGAACTGTAACAAGATAATTGTGTGCTGTTTTGGGTTTAGTGGAAAGTATTGGAAGGGGTGGGAGATGGTTATGTCTTGTCAAAGGTGGAAAAATGAGGAAGCGCAAAGAAATACTTCATTGCCGTAGGAAAGGTATGTTTTCAAGTGACGTTCGGTCTGAGTGCGCATGCAACGAATCGCTGATATGGCCTTGGCTTTCTCCCTATCTAGTTACCCTCCGCATGTTCTTCCCCACAGATATCGCGAGGACTATCCCAACCCAAGGGCAAATAAAACTGAAAAGAAACATAGCAATCGGGTTTCAATAAAGAGCGCAAAACAAATTCTCTTCCAAAGTAAAGGAAAAGCATTGGGGCACAATGTTTCCGAAGGTTTGCCATTCCCATAGCTGGGAATGATGCATCAAAAAGGAATATTGTCAAGCAAATGTGAAAAAAGTGAAATGTGGAAAAGTATCATCCAGAACTAACTGAAACGTCTCTATCTTCAGAAATGAAAGATGATAGCAAACAGGGCAGGAGAGAAAAGTAAGCGACTGCAGCTAAGGGTTGGTAAACGGTATTGTCCTTCTGGATGTATGTTGGTTCCCTTTTTCGTTTTATCCCGTCCTTTCCATACAAAAATCGAACGTCACCTCTTCTCGTTTCTCTTTCTGATGGAATGTCTAACGTTGGGCAAGTGGAAACAGAAACGATGATCCAATGTTGATCAATTTCTCTTTATTTCATGCCGAAGAATTGTCATTTCTTCGAGGATCCATTACCCGGAGCAAATTATTGAATAACATTCGATATCGTTGGGATGATTGAATCGAAACTGGTTTCTTGTTTTGATTTATTTGCGCTACTTTCTGGGTTCCCGAGACAAACTTTAAAGGTTCTCCAATGTACCCATTACAATCAATAACTCTAGAACCTAACGCGCGGGCGATAAAATCTATTTTCCACCCAATCGGGTGGATGACGGAAAATGGAATACTTTCCATCCGGCCGAGGCCAAGCAAATGTATGTTTCAAAGTTAAGAAACTGGTTGATGATATTGAAGCGTTTAATTGACGCTTAGTTGAATAGAATAAAAAATTGAAATTCAAATAAGAATTCTTTGGAAATAAGAATTATTTTATCACTATTGTTAGGGAGGCAAATGAAGACATTGAAAATTTTAAACTAGAACGTTGAATATTAACCCTTGAAAAAAATTCTTGCTCAAGACGACAACTGGCATGAGTATAAAGTAATTGATTGCATGAAGAAGTCATGCTCCATACACAAACCAATACCAATCATGTTATTCTCGAGTTATTGCATTTTACTCTGTAACCTAAGTACTTAAGGTGATGTTACTGTAAGCGAAATTGAAGACTACCTTAAGCGGTTCGACCTTCTAGATCTGCACGTCAATAAAACGGTTCTCATTGCACCCTATGCACTTTCAATGTATTATGCGGCATTCAATGTATTATGCACCTTATTCCGTACTTCAACCACCCAATGAATGGGCGAGTTTTCTATAGGTTTTCCTA
Organism: Anopheles ziemanni; assembly: GCF_943734765.1. Lineage (NCBI taxonomy): Eukaryota > Metazoa > Arthropoda > Insecta > Diptera > Culicidae > Anopheles > Anopheles ziemanni. Next base: position 35,859,665 of record NC_080705.1, read on the forward strand.
CTTGTTTTACCACCCGAGGTTGACCGTGGCGTGGGAAGAGGTACCCACGGTGTGTACCGTATCGTGAGGATATATTCATACGATGTAGATTTTTGTAATCACGCCTACCTACAATAGTTTGTCTTTGCCGAAGATAACGAACCTGGTGGAAACCGGAAAGTGGTGGAAGAGGTGACCGTTGCGATGAAGCTTTCAGTATACCAGAAGTGACACTGTAGAGAACTTCGAGGTTTGCGGTCGAGTGAAACCGTAAAGCGGCTGGGCTTCATACGTGTAAGGAGTAAAGGTTTTCTTATGCTCGAAAGGGCACACCAGCGCTGCTTTTGCTTGTCGGTTTTCCGAATTTTCCTGCTCTTGTTCGCAGTAAAACGGTTCTTGCGGTGATGAGTTTCGTTGAAAATGAAATATGAATCCGAACTCACTCACTCACGGCCCCTTTCGGACAAACATATGTTACACGCCCCTGTGGTTGAATGTGTACGTGAACATAATGAATGAAGAGTGTCCGCCATCCACTGTAGAACGATCGTTCTCAAGGTGGAAAAACAAACGACGCGCAGAATACAGACGAACTGCTCCAAAAGAAACAAAGCCGTTTAAAATTATTGTCCTTACGAACCCAGATCCGGGTTCGTTGTGAGATGGACGCACACGAAGACGAGCATGAAGCCGTGCCCATTTGGGCTAGCGCTTCTTGTGTTGTGCACTGCGAGCCGTGAGCTTCTATTTGAGGACGGTAAAAGACTTGTTTATGGTGGTTTACAAGAAAGAGTGGGTACTTGCGGTGGTGAAGTGACAGCCGGAAGAGATAGATGTGATTGTTTTCCCGCCTGGGTTGAAGTGCTCTCGTTCAACGAGCAAGCAAACAGGCTTTGTGTGTGTGGTGTAGGCTTTTATTGTGGTTGGCGTGAAGATGAATAAGGAGATGTAAACATTCTTGTTTTCCATCGGTTGTATAACATTCGCAATGAATTTTGATAAGCAGGAAACACTCAATCAGTTGATCAATGTGTGTGTTTGGTTCATTTGTTGAGGACAGGGAAAGGGACAGCACCATCAGCGGAAAAAGACGCGATCTAAAGACATTCCATTAGAGCTTATACAGCTATTTTCCAACTGTGTTCATTTTGAGGTTTGGAACAAACACTCACACGTTTCAGCACGTTTCAAGTGGCGTATTATCAACCTGATGGTTCACGATGCTCGCTTTAAAGAATTTCATTGCATTTTCCACATTTTTTCATTATTTTTTATTTCCCACATTTTATTATCGATCAGAATCCTTTCCTTAATTTTATTTCTATTTTATTACCATCCTACCGCAAAGGGTCTACAAAACAGCTATCAATTCCATTTACCACTGTTTGCCATCAATGTTCCAAATTTGCCCAAAGCGTTGCATGTCTGCAGATACTTTTCCAACCCGGCTCAATAAAGTTTGTTTGATTTGATAAACCATTTTCTTTGGTCGCTTTTCACAACTTCATCCTTAACACCACCCAGTTTTGTTCGGTAATGCGCTTTGTCGTCAGAAAAGAAAGCTGAAGAAATTCAATCGAAATTCACGACGAAACGAATGCCGCAGATAAGTCATTAGCATAAAAATGTACCACAAAGGCAAAATGCGAATGTAGTCCTGCTTTACGATTATCTTATGACCTTTACTGACTGCCAAGCCCAGGCATGGGTAGAGGAAATATGTGGCCCAAGAGACACCGCGGGGGCCGTTCGGGGTTCATTGACAAATAACAGCAGAAACACGAACGCGACCAACGTAGACTCACCCGAATCCAAGTCACCTGGCGTTCGAGCTGTTCGGTTGTGGAAGTCCGAGAACCCTGCCCTGACCCTCCCTCGTAGCCAACCCCACTTTTCACACTGGTTGACGTGCGGACAGGTGAAAATGCGGTTGTGCCGAAAATAAATCACAAACACGCAACCTGAACCGTTTTTTCTTCCTCACCATCATCAGTTTCCACCCTTTTTCGTATCAGAAACCTTTCCATTGCTCTTGCGAGTTTTTCAGTAGTAGTTTTTCTTTCGTCGTGGAAAATTCGGGGCAATTTAAACCACATACAACAATGGCTGGCAGAAACTTTTCATCGACAAATTACAGAGCATAACTAATTGTATAATTTGTATACCTACTGATTATTACATTCGAGATGTCGTGTTCGGGGTGTTTGCATTAGAAACGATGATGTACTGGGTCTGAAAGCAAGCCAGTAATGTATGTGCACGGCATAAGCTTAGCTTGAAGTGCAAGTGAGTGGCCTGACGAGGTTTAGAATTAAAGAAAATTTGTCACTGTGTGTGGAGGTGATTATTAATTTATAAACAAATGTTCGCCTATGGGTTCCAATCTTCATCAAACATTGTGCTTAACGTGAGCTGATGTTTTACATCTTCAACTTTCTTTCGTTTAGCTCAACACCTTCTTGTTGCAAAGTTGACGTGCTTGGCAAAACAAACATTATGTGTGTGAGTTTATGACTCATTTTTTTCGACCTCTCCTCTCCGTTTTCTCTTTGTGGTTTCATTTTTCATTGGTTCGGGAGAAGAAAAACAACTTGCACCTCATTTTCAATATAAATTCATTCCATTCTCTCACTCTTTCCTCACTCCGGTTGATGATGATTTATGAATGTTGCAAGACACCATGTAAGCAGGGAGAAGATGTTGTGGAGTTGGGATTTTATGTGTGCATACATTTTTGAAAGTCAACTTGAGTAACTCTAATAATATTGATGAAAAGTTTTCTATCAAATATGAAAAAAAACTTGAAGACACCGAGAAGACTTGGAAAACAGTAGAACCTCGAAATGGAGAATAGAATAGAAACTGTATAATATTAGCTGGTAGTATTTCAAGGGATAAGTGGACCGTACGGGACAAAGTAAAATAAGCCCAGCTGTGTGTCGGTCTCCACACGTAAAAGTTACATTAGTTACATTAGAGCCTCATGCAATTCTCCGCCCACAATCAACTAAGCACGAAGCGACTGGGCACGAAGCGAACTTTGTTTCACAGGAAGGAAGTTTTTTCCTATTTGCATGCTCCATTCTCACACACATACCCAACCATTCTCCTTTCGACCGGGTGGGAGGTGGAAAATGACATCAGTTTCTCTCGAACCCTTGCCCTCGCTGCTCGCTATCGAGGTGTTTATCATTGGATCTAGATTTATTACACAAATGTTAAATTATTTCCTGCATTTTTCGGTCGCCACCCGGTAGAGTACTCTTTCCGGTTCGTCAAGCAATTGAAGCGAATGGGGCAAGTTATGCAACGTGTGCTGCACACAGTTTTCATAAAATCAAGCAGACCCACACTCCCCAGTTTATTATAGCTCACTACCGAAAAGTTAGGCTATAAATCAGAGTACTTATAGCGGATGTTGTTTGAATATTTCCAACCGCCTGGGGTTGCTACAGACGGGGTTTTAAGGTAGAATATAGCCAACACTCAAAGCTCACACCAACAAATCCCACACGTGCATGTATGCGTACTAAGGGTTAGTTTTTTGTTTTAATATACGTCCTTCTGGGAACTAGTTAAATGTTTCGTATTGTTGAGCAATTGTTTATCCAGCTTTGTAGTTTATTTACGTGCAAACCCCTCTTTTTTCTGCTCTCATCCCTCGTTATATCGTTCTACTTTACGTGTGCGGTTTTTGTAACTTTTATCCCCAACGGAATACTGGTGACTCCATATCGGTTCTACCCGGAATAGAGAAAGTTACATCTGCAAACTTCTGGATCGTGTATTATTAGACCCTTGTTGTATTTATACATCGTCCCACCGAGTCGTCACCCGGGGACTCCGATTCAACGTCGCCGTCTTTAGCAGAAGACAGCTTTAGCATGCAATATGTACCGGTTATCATTAGCTCAACACCATTTAACTATCAAACCTATCATTTAAGGACAACAACTCCCCGCCTCACGAACTGTTTAGTAGTGAAAGTTCGACCACACGAGCTGATGAAAAGCAATTATTAGGGGTTATCATGAAATCGTCGTTTCGTTTTAGCGGTTGCTAAAGGTGCTCATTTGTTCATTTCAGTCGCTAAAAGTTCATTATAATGAACAAATGAGCACCCTTAGCGACGAATGAGCGCCTTTAGCGACCGCTAAAACGAAACGACGATTTCATGATAACCCCTATTATCTGTCAACCGCTCAGCACAGGCTGTCGGGGAAGCCCTTTGAGCTCGCAGCCGGTTGTTTGAAAAAGTTGTTTAAAGTGGGTGTCTTCGGTTAGACACTGAATTTGCCGCTGAATGATAATTGCTGGAATGTTGATGAACTAAGGAGCGACAACATTTAAGCCACGCCTTTGGCGATTCCGGTGGCATTGCCTTATCAAAGATGAACTGTTTGATGTCGATTTGGCATGCTTTGGTGTCTTTGCAATAATAACGCTACCATCATCGCACGATCGTGGTGATCCGAAAGCACCGGAATGTCGTGAATTTACCGAAAAATGTATCACCGCTCCAGTCACTGATAGTGAAGGCGCTGGGCTTGAATAGCAGCCGAAAGTTTGATGAAACATAGGAAAAGAAAATCTTTGGAGAAAAGATCTGAGCCTGCATACAAGCAACGGAATGGTCAACTCTAATCTTCGTTTATTTGTTCCTCATTTTTATTTCCTAAAAATGGTTCGGGTATGTCATTCCGCTGGACGGCCTCAGATGAGCGGGGTGGGCTGCGCACACAGCGGCTCTAATACGCTGGTGTTCGGGTGATGCTTTTTATCTCATGCTGCGCCTTCGCTTTCTACTCGCACGTCAAAGATTCGCCTATTTTGATCCATATCATTTCTCATATCATTTTAATAATAGCGCCCCATGGGGCAAGGCTAACAGAAGGTGCTCTCTAAGTTGTGCTCAGCATGAGAGAGGTCATTCATCTGACGAGCCAGCAAGAACGTGAATCCCACCTTGCAATGTGTCCTCGTGGGCTCAGGGTAGGAAAAAACCAAAATAAATGACATGCTCTACCAACTACAGTCTCGTGTGAAGTGGAACAAAAAAATAGAAAACATTCTCTTACACTCTCGTTTATGCCTCTCGTTCATACCAAGGTGAGTGTACGTGTCAACGGACGTACGACCCACAAGGAATGAACGATAACAGAACAAATATATTTTTCACAAAAAAGAAAATGGAAAAACGAAGGCCTTAAAAGAGTACCGCAGCTTAGGTCCTTTTTTACAGCACCAGCCGACTTGACGGGAAAAGGTGCGCCGTTGATGCAGTGATAAAATTTATGACTGCCAGGATGGACAATGCTGGCGTACTACGACTTGCTGCGAACGGCTGTGATGATGAATAAAGATTTATGTGCGATTTTGTGCGTGTTTCAGGATGATGCCATTGTTTAAAGTAAATGGAACTTTTCATGACAGTGCAAACAAACACAAAGACGAGTGAACGGTAAAAGTCGGGCGCAATTTATAGATATATTTGCAGTAAGAATTTTGAAAAGTAGAGCGTTTTCAATAGCAAACAACAAGAACAGGAAAATCTTAAACGGTTTCTAATTTTGTTAGGTACATTTTTATGTCTTCCATGGCTTATATTATTTGAGCATCTTTAGAAGAAAACGATATGTTGTAATTATGCAGTAGGCTTGAAATTGTAGCTCTGTTGGAGGCGCCTCGCCATGATGGAGACGCCTGGTGCCTCACATCCACCCATGGAAAATCATTTTCGTTTAGATCCAATGTTGTTTTATTTTATGATATAGATTGTTGTAAAATTGATTACTCATTTGCTTTGAGGAACGATTTATTTAATAATAATTTTAATAAGTATATAGTGCGCTTTAAATCAAACCATTGTCGGCGATACCTGGAAATGATGGAGGCGCCTGATGCTTCACTTCTTTTTTAATAGGAGTAACCTAAGGAGTAAAACCTAAACAACAGGTGTAGAATATACTGCAAAGAACTAACCAGGTTTCAACAAACAGTTTGCGATCCATAAAGGTGAGTTTCATTCAAGTTTGGATTTATTTGTTTAGGGTTTCGATTTATTAAAAAAAAATTGTATCAAAGTTGTTTTCTGAGGTAGGAAGGAACAAAACAATAATAAATCGAATATGTGACCGAGTTGTGAAACTCGATATTATATTTGCAATGCTTGCACACGCAAGCAGCAAGTCATTCCGTATTTCGCCCCATCCACTCGTTGGATGTTCGGGTTTGACGGCATCGAAAAAATGTGTTGTGCAGCGAGTAATTAGAGCACACAATTTATCGTAAATGAAGCCAATTGTACCGACTGATCAATCAGTACAAGGAAGGAAGAAGGAGAAAGCAAAAACGGGGGAATTTGACATCACGTCGAATATCTGCATTTATGGACGTGAGCCAGATTTATGATAAATCGTTTCTTTTCTTTTCTTTTCACCCTCAAATGATTGCCTCCATTATAAAAACTGGTTCGCCTCGCAGAGGTCATGGTTCTGAGGGTGTTAACCTTTGTGTAGCAGCACAAGAAACAAGGCTGGCAAATTGTTCGACCATCATAAAACGCTACGTCGCTCATTTTGACTAATCATAAATTTTACACGAAAGCGCAACAAAACTGAGCCCCTTCATTTTCAGGTAGGGAATTGTGAGTTATATTTTCTAAGTTACAATGTTCTAAAGGCTTTTTTTATTTTCGGTCGTATTTCGAACAAAGCATCCATATTGGCAATCGCTTTATTATCACCCTGTTTTGCAAAACAGCTTCATTTTTCTTCTTTATTCCCAGTGGGTTTGAAAATGGGTTGATGATACAACATGTCTGTTTGGGTAACATAAAGGGGTTGAAAAAGAACAGTGCCGAACCTTCTGCAAACAACCAGGAAACCTCTGAGAAGCCACTTCAATACGAAACGCGAGTGTTGTTCAATTCCAATGCTTTGAAAAATCGCATCCCCCTGGGAGTAGGCCGGTTGAGTGTACTTGTTATTTTTTATATTCTTTTTCCCCCACTGACCTTTCGATGATGTTTTCCATACTCATTTTCACTTAGGCCCTCTCCAAACATGTCAGGGTCCGTTCGAGATACTACAACATAATTTGTGTTTGCATCCTTTAACATCAACTTTGAATAAATGCTCGTAAACGTTTCACTGGTGAACCTACCGCACCGGTGGAGTAATTTTAGGGAAATGTTGTTGAAAATCCGTAGGGTTCGACCGATGGGCCGAGAACACCGAACGTGCAGCACACATCCTTATTAGGGTTTTCTTTCCACGCTGGTATGCTTGAAGTTTTTCTGCATGTGAGGTGTATTTCTCAAAATAATACTATCCCTTGCTGTTTCGGTGAGTTTTACGCTAACGAAATGTTTTTTTTAATTTAAGTTTTATTTTTCTCTCCGCCAGTTACTCACAAGCGCTGCCATTCTATCAGCCAGCATCACACCGGAGGCATACGCCTTTCTATGTTCGTTGCACGTCCTCAAACAAGCTTATCGTACGTCCTACGTATGAACAGTTTAATAACATGCTACCTCAACATAAGCCAGTACAACGAGATATCGTTTTGAAAGCGATGAGTTACCATTAAGCTGATCAAAACTTCATCAATTGAACTTTTATTCTTGAATGACGTTCGCCATCTCTCTTCAGTTCATGTGGGTAAGTTTTTCTACAACCCAGTTTTCAACGTACACAACGTACGTTGTTTTTCTCGAAACATAGTCCTTCCTCCAAAAACATAAAGGAAAAAGGTTTTACGTAAGAGATCCATGTAATTATTTGTGATACAACATCCGAGATGTTTCGAGTATAGAGTAGAAAAATGCCAAAAACAGGGAGGCCTACACACGGCGAGAAAAACTACCATATAACCGAAAAGAGATATATGCAGAGACATTTGAAGTTCTTAAGAAAAGTGAGAAAAAATGCACATACTACACAACCCAGCCGCTTATGCTTGCCTGGGCGAGCAATTGGCAGTCCAAGGTCACAATCGAATCAAATTAATTTCAATTTAATCACAAAACAGCCAAGATTCGCCAGTCCCTTCAATCGGTTGTGCGAAGTGATTTGTTTATTTGCACGAGGAAATGGCAGCTGCTGGTTTGGTTAGTCCTTGAATTCGACCGAAACGAACGCTTTTGACTGTTGGACATTCGGCCATTGGTATTCGGCACCGGCGAGTATTCTTGTTTTATTTTTATTGCCAAAGTTTCTCGTTTGAATTGCCACTCGATGGTGCAAGTATAACTTTTTATTTATCAAACATTTATTGATTTACATTCATTGCCATTTGGGAAATTATGCTCTTGTCAGGAAACATCAAATTTATGGGCTCCAGAAGCGCTGGCATCGGTGTAAGTAAAAAAGGGAAAAATAGCTGACCAACAAAAGCACACCATCGTTCATTTTTGCCAACTCGATGCACATAAACACACAACATTTGCACCCCGGTATCAATAAATAATTTCTCGTTTTCCGCTTAACTAACGGATCTTACCCAACCCGTGCCACACTTTGTTTCCTCGTCAAACACAGTAGAAGCACTCGCTAACAGCTTCAGAAGTACCGAAAAATAACGGAACCGGCACGATTTTTTTTCTTTCCGACCGCCGGATCCTCCTTTTTCCCGTGTTGTCGAGGGGATAGGGCGAGGAGTGTGAATTTGGACGCTTCCAACGCCGGCTGAGAGAGGTCAGAAGGGCAAATTAAATGACGTGCACCGCATAACCGTGGCATAGCGTTACTTATGAAAAGCTAATGCTTCTCCGTTTCGGTTACCTCATGAAGAGCTTTGCTCTCCGCTTTTTATCCGTTCTCTTTCTCACGCGGTCGATTTAATGGAGGCCGGAAAACTCCACACTGGCGCAGTGTTGGTGAGGCCGCTATTAGAGTAAAGTTTTTGCTTCAAAATTTGTTACGGCTTCCCCCAGGGTGGGGGAAATTGGGTGAGCCTTTGAGAGCAGATGAAAGCGTACCTGTGTGTAGTGGCTTCTAAACTTTTGCCCGACCGCCATAATCAGCTAGTTGGCTGTGTTCGAACAAATTAAGGTCGAAGAAAACGTCTCTTCCCTTTAGCCACCTTTCTTTCGGGCTTTGGTTTTATTATTCGAGAACTGAAGCGTGTTTAAATGAACCACATTTCTACACATCCTCTAAAGATAACTTACCCTATTATCCATTTCAATTTTCGTTTTTCGAACATTTCGAGCACTCACAAATTTCACTCAAAAACTAATCTCTCGTACGAGCTGGAAAAAACTAGTGAACAATTTTCCGCACAGAATAAAAAGGTTAATTTACTTGTGTCACATAACAACAAAGACAAACCGGGTCAAATAAAAACAGATAGAACGTGTTTAGTCGTAGATGAAAGATAACCACATGAGTTGTATAAAAAAGGTTAAAACTATTTAAAATGCTACCTGTCATGGTACCGAAACTATTCCATAAGCACTGCTATTATATTACTATATAGTTCGCAGATAAAACGGATTGCTCCACGCTATGAAAGGGAAATACATTTTAAAGGGTTTGTTTGGAGCGACGTAACGAAAGGTCATATACTGCGGTTCATTAGCATACTTCAAGAGATAAGAGAGGTGGAGAGAGAATATATGCGTAATCTACCTTGTATCAACAGTTATGTACAATCCGTTCTCATCCGAACCGCATTGAACACGGACGCCACCTGAATGATAATCCATCCGGTTTATGTTGTTTAATGGGCGTACCAGCACCTGCGGCTGATAAATAATGCCCCATTAATACCTAATGCTCGAATAATTGGCACCTTTATGACGATTTATGACACCCGGGCAGGTGGAACAGTTCAATGCACGGGAGTATCACAAAAAATGGCCAGGACATTTTATTTTCCCCAACTGTCAAACTGTTGCTGGAAATGGGCAGATGGCAAACCTCTTAAGACTGGTGTCGTCACCGAGATGCGGAGCTGATGAATAATGCATGCAAGGTCTTAACGGTCTTGAAAACAGATTTCAAGTATGCGGCTTTCTTAACGATGACACGAATAATCAAGCGACTTTGTAATACCCACGGTTCGGTATTCGAGCACCGCACTGATGCTGATGTTTTCGGAAGGGAACAGAGATTATACTTGATTAAAAACAAGGTCATATCAGCCTTTATACCAAAAAACCGATTGAACCGACTAGGAGAGTACTTGTGCCGTTACCTTTTCCTCGGAATCTAAATTTTGTCCCCAAGTCCCAGCGGTCGTTGGGGGTTAACTTAACGAGGTTTTGTTTTGGCCCGGCATTAGATTCTGGCTAGCGAAAGTAAACATTTGTCTTGTAAAGGGTAAAGAAAATAGGATTGAAGATCAGTAGAAAATAAACGGTGCGCAAATACTCAGATGGAAAAAGAATTGGCATTTTCGCTTGGCAGGACCGTTTACGAAATGCCAAGAAAAAATACCAAAAAAGAATGCTGCAATGGCTAGAATTGTTTCATGTTAAAATATGTCCGAAAAAGAATGGAGTTCCGTGCGATTGGAAAAGAATCTGGAAACGCTCTCCGGCATCGTTACGTACGGAATCAATCTTACACTCGTTAGCGCACGTCCGCAGTCGTCGTCCGTCCAGTCCGACACAGACTGGTGGCAAAAACCGGTAATGGTCAGCGCTGTTACTCGCCAGACCTGAAAAGCAGATGTGCGTTGGAAGTGGAAAATTGCGTCTGCTGATTTTTTCCATCCCATTTCCTTCCCATTTCTTGGACGAAGTTAAGACGGATGGTGAGATGCTAGCGAAATGATAAAGGAAGCATATTTTATGTCTCCGTTTAAGGCTCTTGAAGTGGTCAATTTATGGGAGAGATTTATTCTATTTGTATTTGCTGCTTCCTTTGAGTCGTTTTCACACCATTTTGCCATTCCATTACGGCGATTATCACATCAAAGCGATCCGTTTTGCAATATAATTTAATGTCAACAACTTATTTTCAAAAAAATTTATCTTAAATTATTTTGACTGAAACGGGTTTATTTAATCTCACTGTATTCTGATTGTTATTTTTGGAACTGTAAACAACGAGGCCTTTTCTTTCTTACTAAAAAAGTGTATTGTCCAATTGCTCCAGTGTATTGTTCCAATGGTCCAAAAACCATCAAGGTGGCTTTCAAGATTTCCAATGAAAAATTAGCTCGCTCTCAATAACTTTTCGGTATAAACGAGCAACATTTGCTTGAACAAATACTGAAATTGATAGTAAATCAATATCTTGCCAAAAATAATATGGCAAAACATTTAAAATCCATTCAGTGGTTGTCCAGTTTCTGTAAGACCACTTAAATACAATCGGGTGTAAACGATATTATTTCAAACTAATACGTACGTATAATAGTTGTTAGAGTTTGATAAATTTAAATATCCTTTTCAATCAGTTAAATGTTCTAAATAGTTCACATACATTGATTGGAATTAACTAGCAAAGATGACTTAAGGTCAAACGCAAACACACACATGCATATACGCATACTCACACGATAGGGGTAAATATTCGCAATGTTGCAATGCCGTGTCGTCAAAATTAGCGTTTTGACCGATGATTTGAAGTGATGCACACACACTCAGTCAAGTACTTGCATTATCTTTCTCCAATTTTCGGTTTTTTAAACTTTGTCGGAAGGCACCAATCAATTCGCGGCCATCTGAAAATAACGATGGAAAAATAAAAGGACAATTTTTACGGAGCGTTTCTGCATTACGCTTGTCTGGCGTAATTACTTTTCCAAAGTATCCTTTACAATCTCTCAACATAGCTCACACAACCAATCAACAAAATGGTACGGTCGCCCTCCTTTGCACACAATTTCACCGAAGAAGCGAACGCACCGAACCGTGTGGAAAGAATTTCCATTTCAAGTGAATTTCCCACCCGTTCTACATCAACATTCGCACACAAACATACGCGCGCTGTTTCTTCAAGTCGAGCCCGGTGACCTCAAAGAACCACGTGAAGAGGTGGACGACGGAGCGACGTTTTGCGGCTCGAATAATTTCACATTCTTCGCCACCATCCGGCCGTCATCGTTCGGGTCTTAGTAGCCGCCACAGCTATCGCTGGCGAGATCAAACCCAACCCGATACCACCAAGTAAGTCACTGCAGACGGTTTTTTTTTTGGTTTAGGTTTTTTGGTTTGACGAGAGGAAAAATCCCCGTCCTTGAAACTACCGGACACCGAACCAACCACTCCGCGTCGCACAGGTTTTCTGACAAATTTTGCAGCACGTTAATCATCGAACCCAAACAAATCGGCCATACCCGGTCAGTTCAGACAATTTTGGAAACTCTTTGCGCGAGAGTATTCCAACAGACTGGTTTTGAATTCGTACGACCCGAATCACGGAAAAGGTCCTGTCAACGAAGCCGCACGCTCGGGTTCCGCTTCGGCTCTCACAGCTGTTTTCGAGGCTGGTCTATGAACGATGGGATGAACTAGCTCACTTTCATCGAATCTGTATCCACCTTGGTTTTCCACCGGCTACTGCGACGCGTGAATATGAGAGTTGGGTACGTTGCTTTTCCAATCCGGAGAGAGTGGACTGTCGAAGAAATGAACTGGTTGATCCGAAGGCATTCCTAATGAATCGTGCATGAACCGGAAGTTTCCGAAGTTCTCCCCCAGGGCTGGGTAAATTTTGAAACTTCATTAAAATTCAGCATTTGAGCAACTTAGAAAAGATATCTAAAATGTTTAATTCCAGAAATATTTGACATTTCTTTTGATTTCACAGTAAAACCACAGACTTATCTCCTTTTGCTTCGGTTTTCACCGGAAAGCCAACAAATTTCCGGACGCCGAATCTACGCCATAAGACGATTTTGTGCTCTGCTTCGTGCCCAGAGTCAGAGTACGACTAACTATATATTATAACGTATGAATAAATAATTGTTTTCCGTATGTGTCCGGTCGTAATCATAATGATTTGACTGGGCTTCCGCCACTCTTGACCTTTCCTCCCGAAGTATTGTGTAACTACTCATTATGGGCAGGTTGTTACATCGAGATACAAGTGTGCCACGTGCAGCTACTGCTCGATAGAAAGTCTGCTTCGAGCGTCGGTACCGGCATGGATAACCTTTATGATTGTGGTGCTGAAAGATTTGCTACGCTCTGCCGCTTTTGAGAAGAGATCCCTTTTTTTGGCAATGACGTAAGGCGGCGGATCTTAGGATGGTTTTATTGTTTTATTCCCTCTTTCAGGCGCAGTGGCGTGGGATTTGAGTGTGCCGATAGACGCCCACCTTGACAAGCGTTAATGAGTACAAAGTGTGCTTCGCAGCAGAATAGGAGTATTAAAATCATGACGTAAGCTCTTATACCATCACGGGAAGCATGCGCTACTGGAAAAGTTGCTCTCCAACAATGGTCGACAGAAGACCCAGGCCCAGGTTGACACGTGCACAAATATGTCCCTTCCGGCATGGGGCCATCGTTGAAGCATGGGCTCGGATTCCGGCTTTACGAGTCCCTGCACACCCATTGTACACTGGACCCCCATTGTACCTTGGCAATCTTCTCTTTTCATTCTGCTTCGGTCCGAAAACCAGAAGTTTGGAAGTATTTCCGCACTCCATCATCGGTGTAAGACGACGACGACCCCGGATTTAAATTTGCACTCCAGACTCCAGGCGTAGCATCACGCGTTCGGAGACTGTTACGAAGTCTGGGTACGGTTCCGACTAGTGGTTTGAAATATTCACTAATTAACTCAGCATGTCTCCCTCTTAACCAGCACCATTATCGCTCTTCATCGAAGACAGCATCAGCGGGAGGAAAACCGGCGATAATATCCTGCGTCAAATGGTAGAAGCTACCAGTTGTCCAAAAGCCCGCTTTACAACATAAAACCAGCAGCGTCAAAACTTTTGCCCTTAGCACTTCAGGTTAGCACTTCAGGTGAAGAAGCCCGTCTGAATTTTTAGGCTAAGGACAGACTCGACTCAATTCATCTTCGACGCTAGCTCGTTCAAAACTGGCATGGAAGTGTTCTGCCCCCTCCTGCATAGTTTTTAGTTTGATGGGTTCTAGACAACAAAATGCTGGTAGCAGACGCAATACAAGCAAAGCATTATCTAACTTTATCGCGCTCTGTGTGTGGGCTTTTTTGTGAGCGTTTCGGGTGGAAAGGTTTGGTTAACTATACCTACCATGATGGATTCACGATGAAATTCATGAAATTTTACAACTTGACTTAAAGGGAACATAACTTGAAATCTTTATTGAGGAGAAAATTATGGGCGAATATGGTTCATATTTTCCCCTTACATGGATAACTTTGAAAGATTTTTAATGCAATTTGAAATTTGTTTAACTAGCAGTGAGCAGTGCGTTTTCAGTCACACGGAAAAGCACACCGGACCAAAATGCCAGAAAAACTATACAAACCATAGAACCGAGGTCCTGAATGCACTAGCGTTTACGTTTGCGTTTACGCTTTTGCGCAACACGTGGTTCCGTGCATGTGTTTAAATTATGCATACATAATAAAGGTCTTTTCGATACCCAAAGTCCCTACCAGACCCCTTTGCTGCCAGTCCATCCCCTTCCCTACCACCTGTCGCTAGTTATCAAGTTCCATTGTGTGACCCGAATGTTAGACGGCTACGATGTCGTTGTGGTTTTCTTTCTAAAAGGATTCATCTTGTTTTTCTATGTGGGTACTTGTTGCTTGTTTCTTTGGAAATTCGACTCACCGGTCCTGAACTGACTGAGAGTAGTGGGGAAGGAAGGTAACAGAGTGTACACGGCAAATAATCAACGAGAGCAGCAACTGGATCAGCTGGAGCATGAAATTGCTTTTCGATGTTTTTCGGCAACGGCACCATCGTCGCTATCGTTCTGCAAACGCATTTTTCCGACCACCGTTACTAACAAGCACTCAAAGAGAGAGAGAGAGAGAGAGAGATACAAATCCATAGTACAAGAAAGAGGATCGAGTGCAATCCGTTGGTGGGTGGAATCCTTCTTCTTTCGGTTGAGGGGATTTGTTTATTCAATTTTCTAATACTTCATTGTGGAGTGTACCTGTTATCACATAACTTGATGTACAGCTTTTGTGTTCGCCGGCAAAGATTGGAAATTGTTCGTAATTTAAGCTGTTTCAACTCGGTCCGGGTGAGGTAAGCAATTTGAAGTGACGCCATCAGGAAAATCCATTTCCACGATAGGTGCAGCGGACGCTAACGATGTGTAATGCAGCATCGCGAGGTAAAGTACAAAATTTCCACGCAATTTGTGGAGTTCGTTAGCTGATCTATAGTGGTATAAAAGAATAGGTTAGTCGTACGCTAACGATGAATGTTTGCTGAGTTTTTTTTTACCTCCTGTTTCTATTTCGTTTGAACGAAATCCTATTCCTGTTCAGTTTCGTTTGAGCGAATTAAATTGTTTTTTTAGTCAAATTAATGTAGGATTATGTGTTTGGTTTAACGACATTGGACCTTTGGAAATTTATCGAGAGTTAGAAATTCGCACGATCTACCATTATTGTTAGGGTGTATTTTACAATTAAATGTATCAATCTTTTTCTTCTTTAGTTTGTCATCATTTGATCAAATTGTTTTAGAATTTAGTTTTTATAATGTCGGTATCATTAGCTAACAATGCTAATCGCGGTTTTATAAACTAAACTAATCTAAAATACACCATACACTGCTCGAGAAATGTTTCTCCAGTGTGTGCTCTTTTTCCGTCATTACCACTGGCGGTTGTGGTGCTGACGGGTAAAAGTTTCCTTCTCCGTGACCGTGCTTTCGCCAAACCTTCACCGAGTGCAAGTGATTAAAGTTTCCGGTCATGTTTGTTCCACTTTTCCACCACAGTTGCTGATGGTTTATATCGTTTGAGAGATTGTTTTACCCATTTTTACTTTTTTGCTTTGTTCCGGTACAATTTTTGTTTCTAAACGCATAAGAGCTCCTTTTAAAGCAAAGGAGGTGGTGAGCAATGATGCACTGATTTTGGTGTTCCGCGCAACTAAAATGAAGTAAAATAAAATTAAGAGTTTAGTAGGTGGGGAGTGGATGAAGTTTGCCCCACACACTTTTTTGCTATCCAACCCCAAGGGATGTTGGTACCTTTTTTTCGGTGGCGTCATGGAAAAGCACCGACTTTACTACCAGCACACCACGAGACTGATGGGATTGGAGATGAGTCTACTAAAACGCAACTCCGAGCCTCGCAGACTATTTTGACAGGGTGTTTTACGCCCCGTGTGGCACGTGTTTGGTATAATGATTGTGTTCAGATTTGAGCGAGAGAAACGAGGAGGCGATGCAGAAATCGAAGGAGGCGCTGGACGTGATTACGCTAAACTTTCA
This sequence comes from Anopheles ziemanni, assembly GCF_943734765.1. Taxonomy (NCBI): domain Eukaryota; kingdom Metazoa; phylum Arthropoda; class Insecta; order Diptera; family Culicidae; genus Anopheles; species Anopheles ziemanni. The sequence goes on from NC_080705.1 coordinate 35,875,997, forward strand.
GCTTTCTGTACGAATGAGGATGGGCAGATACATGACCACAAAGTGCCACTCTTTCACGCACAAACACACAAGAAGAGGGAAGGTTTTTAATAATTTAAATTGCAAATTAGATGCACGATGGTGCAGCGGACGTGTTTTGCTACCTGTGATCCAACAACTTTCCTTTGGGATGGGCGCAAGATGTGCGCAGCCGTTTAATTAATTCAACAAATTGATAGTTCTTTAGTACGCCTTTCGTCTTGGCGATGGAAGATTTCGAAAAACTGGTTGATTCAGCCACTTCAGTGTCAGGTCCGAAGCGGAAAATCTTGGAAAACCCCTAAGGAATGCTTCAGGCGTTTTGGTCATCGCGTAAGAATGTGCCAAACAAAAATGTTCAAAACGGTTTGCTAATGGAATGAACTACTTAGGCACATAAATGGAGGTTTAAAATATGGTACGGCAAAACTAGCAATGATACATTTTTAATATCAGCATAACCGTTTGCTAAAAAGAAGCCATTTATGTTCTCCAGAAATCACAACAGATGTGGACAAAAAATTAACCGACCAGATGGTAGTAAACACCCGGTTGAAGTTCTCTGTTTTTGAGCAAAACTAGGTAAAACGGCCCGGTTACACGGCCCAGTTACAGGACCCAGTTACAGGACCCGATTACAGTGCCCGGTTACAGGTCCCGGTTACAGGGCCAAGTTACAGTGCCCGTTTACAGGGCCCGTTTACAGAACCCGTTGACTGGTCCCGGTTACAGGGCCCGGTAACACGGCCAATTTACATGGCCCGGTTACAGTGCCCGTATACACGGCACGGTAACAGGACCCGTTTACAGGGCCCGGTAACAGGGCCCAGTTACAGGACTCAGTTTACAGGGCCCAGTTACAGGACTCAGTTTACAGGGCCCGGTAAGTCGGCCCGTTGACAGGTCCCTGTTACATGCCCTGGTAACACGGCCCGTTTACAGGACCCGTTTACAGGGCCCCGTTGGCAGGGCCCGTTTGCAGGGCCCGGTAACACGGCCCGTTTACGTGGCCCGATACAGTGCTCGTTTACAGGGCCCGTTTACAGGGCCCGGAAAAAGGCCCGTTTGCAGGGTCCAACCTTATGGATGTAGTTTTATTGTTGATTTTATTTTGTGTAGGTTATTTTCATCATGTTGTAGCACCACCTTTCCCAAGAGTAAATGCAATGTTCGAAAAAATTGTCCCCAAAATCACGAAAACGTTTCATTTCTTTTTGTATGCCCAGAGAAAACGGGAACTATTTTAGTACGATGGTGCAAAAATTATCACGCATACGGTATATGGTATACGGTGGTGCAAATATTATCACGCATACGGTATATGGTTTCCTTAGCAACAGCATAGCGCTTAAGGGGAAATTTCGACGCTTAGGGGAAATTCCGACGCGTTGAAATTGTGCATCTCACTTTCACGCTCGCTTCGCTCGTTCACCTTTGCTATTGCTATCTAAGCTCAAGGTAGAAATTGTCGAAATAGTGTATCTCGCTTACGTGCTTGCTTCGCTCAATCGTACTGTCTAATGGAACCACTCAGTTACTGGAGTTTGTGTACGGGAAGATACCAGAAATTTCAATATTGATTGCAACCGGTTCCAGAACCGGTTCTGCGACTTCCAGGAAGTTACTCGGTGGTAAACTCCTTTCTAGGAAGGGGATTTTTAGTAGCATCTCTTAAACGTGGAAACGAACACGTTGGTCTGTTCAAAATATTTTTACAAAGAAGGATACCGTAAGAAAATATTTTTCCAACAGCGCTCCCATCTGATATTCTTTTAGTGTAACTAATCAACCATATCCTTTTCTACCAACTCAACATGAAAGCTTTTCAGGCGATGTTAAAAAAATTGCACGATGTTTGAGCGGAAAAAATGCATTTTACTTCGCTACCTTTGCTGATAGTAGGAAACTGTAATCCTTTCTGTACGACCCGTTTTTTTCCCAACCACGGCCACGTTTATCTTTTCAAACAACCAACGTGCTTTATCCACCATCGTTTCCTTAACCCTGGAAGCGTTACATGGGCCACTGCGTTACGGTTGGGACGGCCAACACCGATCGAGAAATAGGAAATAACTCTCCACCCATCCCTTCAGGGAGAGTGGGAAATGGAAGAAAGAAAACCAGAGCACATAATATGTTGTTTCCAAGCAAACCCTGAAAGGGCCGCTTCTGGCTTCGAAATGATTTGTATCAAAAGGAAAATGAAAAGTAGAACGATAATTCCATTCCATTTTCCCAATCAAGGTACAGACACACACACTGTAATGAAGGAAGGGAAAACACAAGATAAGGAAAAGGAAAGTTGCATTGCTTTAGCTGAGGGCTTTAGTAATTAGTTGAAACAACACGCTTGAAGGAGGATTGCAAAAGAAGTTTATCATCATGTTATGCTGGTTGATGTTTTTTCCCGTAGTAAACCATTTACTTCTGCGGGTCTTGTTTATGTTTGTTTGTGCAAAAGGCAAAATAACAGAAATTTTGAAAAATTCAATGATTATGGAGTATGAATTTAATGTAACAGATTTTTTTTTCTTTTAGGTACTTTTAGGTTTTCTGCGCTTCATAAACAACTCGGTTGTTCAATTTTTTCCTATGGCGTTTTGTTTTCCCTTTCGACTTCTTTCAACGCCCTGTTGAGACTTCGCAGTATCTTAAGCAGGAAGTAAAAGCTGCTAAATTCACCACACGGACTTCCGGGCTTCATGCTGGTCCGAAAAAAGGAGCGCGATAAATAGTATAACGCTTTACCACGCCACCACGGTTCCGGGATTATCGCAACTCACCTCCCCTCCAGAGCCTTGGGAACCGCGTTGTAGGATTCGAACCAAACCTCGAATAGCTCGTTTAGTTTTTTTTCTTCGATTGAAAACTGCCAACAATGCTTTTCATTCTTTTTTGTTGGGAAAATAAGAACACAACGGTTACGGAAAGCTATTCGTCTTCTCCTGAAAACCTTACACTACCGAGTAAGGAATGAAATTAGTCGAAATGGATATCGGAAGCAGCCATAAGAGTATCCTGAAAATCTGTTTCCCAAACTGTAACATGCAGAAAAAACATTGAAATTCGTTGTGGCAAATAGAGTCACAAGGACGGCAAGCAGTAAAAGGAAAGGAATCCGACTTTCTTCCCAGAGCAAATAACCAAGCGCTGCGGTTGTCCGCAATCCACCTGAATAGCTCGCAGTAAGCACAGTAAATCCCTTTCATGGGGCCACCAACACTATTATTTCCGATGCACCGCAACCGTTTTTCAGCCGATTGCATTTTCTGCTTCCACAGAGAAACTTTCAGACTAATTCCGGGGAAAGTTGTCCTCTTCCCAACCAACCTCTCAAAACAACAACCAAATCAATACAACTGTCTTTGACCCCTTTTGATGTTTCCCCCTCCTTCCATTCACCTCTTGGGGGAACTCTTGGGGATACGTAACATTCAACGACATTTCAACCACACCACATTAAAATGGCGCGTCGACAATCGATAAGGTCTGCACCAGTTTGTGAGTTGTTAAAATTGGAACGACCAACAACTTTGCCTTGCGACGACACACAGAGCTTTCGTTTCAGAACGGTGAACACAACAAAATAGCATTTCCATTTCCTCGCAAAAGTCCGATTGTTTCGCTAATGTGTCGCCTACACACCGCAGAAGCTATCGATGTCATGTTTGACGCTTGAGTGCTCAGAATTTTCCTGAATATTTTCGATGAAAACGAAACAACTGTTAACCACAAGTTTCACAGAGGCACGGAATCAAAAGGAAAGTTCAAAACAGAACATAAAACGCGCATAGGCGAGTAATTTACATTAACGAATTTCGTTTCCGTTCGACAGTTGTTGTATATCGTCGGAAACCTCGTCGTTTCGACGATGGTCAAACGCGAAAACTGTGTTATCACAACCACAACCGGTTATGTCATACGTATTTGATTAACATACTACTGCGTCCAAAAAATAAGGTGCAATTGGTGCTCAAACTGTGCGCGTCAAAGGTATTGGCTGATTGTTATTTTTTTATTGTTAATATATGTGTTTTTGACTTCTCCAGCAAATTTCACCTAAAAATATTCATCCGGATAGGAGATATGATTTTTTTTGTGGCCTACTACTAGTATTTCCATGGCAAATATACCTTCCGGAAGATCGATTGTGGTACTTGTTTGGGATGAAAGGCAACTTTACGAGACGTGGTTTTCAGCATGACAGATTCTGTACCTGTTTGATGATATTTTATCAGACTTGTAGAAGAGATAAAATTTTTCAAAAAGTATAACAATATTATTTAAACTGAATGTAAGCTCACATAATTTAAAAACACCGAAAAAAGTAAATAATCAACAGGCCAAACAGAGCAAAATGTTACAGCTATTTTTGTTTCAATGTCTGTGTCGAAACCAAATAGCTTGAAACAATTTCTACTCCCACCATGAAAGCATTGTTGCCTGAGATAACAATTCTATCAGGCCGGATGAAACATCAAAAGCAACCAGATTAGTCCTCTGCTGACCGACTGATCTTCGTAGCTCCCGTGGCGGGTCCTTTCCCCCGTCCGCTGGAGAAAGGTGAACAGATTAAAACCCTGTTAAAGCATCTGCTCGTTCCAATTTTCCTCACATTCCAAAAACGCTGAGCCTCTCAGTTCAATCTCATGACACGCATCCTGACCTCGTCAGCAAAGGAAAACATGACTAGAATAATATAGACACTAATAAATCGGTTAACGGAAGCCACCCAAAGGTCTCGGCCATTTCCAAGGGTAGGCCGCCTTTCTCTTCGTATCTCGATGTCCCATGCTTCCATTTACGTCTTCCTTCTCCGGGTGTGACACCTGTGATTGACGTTTCTAGGGGTTCGGGAGAAAAACACCCCTTCTGGGAACTTGCCTCGATTTCCATCCTACATAACCCTAAGCGGGAATACAAGCATTCCGACAGGATCTAACGACTTCTAATCTCTTCAGGATCCCCTTTGTGGAACACCCGAAAACCAACCACCCTTGGGAAGTGGGGCTAATCCTTTCCGATTCTATAAGCTCCTAGCTCTTAAAACCCGTACCATGTGTTTGGTGATTCGCCATCATGAATCGGAAAGCTTTCCGGTTCCCTATTTCTATCCGGTTTTGTTCTTTTTCATTTCCTTCAGTTGTTTCTAAGAAAAACGAATGTTTTCCAATCAAAATATCTTGACACTCATCTATCGACTATCGAGCAATGCTAGCTGTTTCCTATCCCGAGAAGGGACGGACCTGTGGATCAAAGCTATAAATGTCTAGACTTTTACCATCAATAACTGAACAAATTTCCTGACGGTGACCCAAGCCTTAGTCGAGATTTTTGACTCGACAGCAAAACAGAGGGGTAAAAGAGACTGGAATAGGATATATCTGGATTTTCTTTTTTTATTTTGTGTCTTCGTTTCACGCTTAAATAATTTCACTCCCACCATATCATGACGCGCGATTGAGTCCGACAGTCCCTCTGTGTCGGTAACACGTTCCGACTGTAGCTTTTGACCTACACAATAATGGGATAAATAATAAGACGATTCATTCAAAAATTATACGGTCACGATTGGAAGCTTTAGAAAAAGTTACGATGATATAGATACACGGATCTAATGGCGTCCAAATCATTCGTCTGTGGGAATAAAATTGATCCCGGGTTAAAGATTGTAGATTAATACAATCATCCTCTGGTGTCGAAGTAAAGAAGTATTTTAGAGATTTTATTATCATAGAAAATGGATTCGATGGTGATATATGTACTTGATTTCTTTCAGATATGAATCTATTCACAGTATTTTGTTTCGCTGTTTTTAAATAGCACGTAGGCTTAAAGAATAATATTTTAATATCCGACACATAAGTAGCTATTTAAATCTAAAACTTAACTGAGCACATGTCACCAAATATAGTTCGTACATGATCAACGTTATTGAAATCGAGGAAATCTCATCATGAGATGAAGAGCACTCGATGTCGCATGAATCGCTCGTTCCGGGAAGATATCCCGGTATTATTATGACAATCATCTGCAAATCTCGTTCGAGTTCCATTAATATATGTCAAGCCCACATTTGATTTACCGATACAGAACTTGTAAAATGATTGATGAAAGTAGAACTCAAAAAGGATTTATTCATCTCTAGTGCATCCAGTACAGTTACCGACCAATCGACCTCTCGCCCGGTCCGAAGTTGAAGTAATCAATTACCGTCGTATTCAGTTTCGAAAATGTCCAGTTAAATATCCTACATTGGCAGCACCAGCTGGCGGTATAATGAAATAAACCCTACCGAGAAGCTTTCCAACCGACGAAGATTAAATCACACTGCAGTCACGGAGCACCGTTGGAATGATTTACCAAAATCACGGCGTCAATCCTTCACTCGAGAACAAAACTCGGCCAACCATCGACGTGACATTAACTGCCATTACGGAGTGCTCGAGTGCAAGAGACACACTTCAGCATAATTAACTTCATTATCAATTGCCTGGCACCGTCGATGATGCTATTTGCTCGAAAACCATGTTCATACCATTTGGTGCATTGGGGGAGAATTTTAACGGGGTGGAAAATGGTAATTTTCTCACTCACATATTTGTTTGCGGAGCTCGTTTGCGGGATTGATGGGATTTACGGCATTAAGCTTTAATCGGCCTACAAATGAAAAATCACTGTCCCAATTAACAGTTTATCTCGTTCTGTGCATTTCGCTGTCCACCTGAATTTTTACTTTAGCAACACGAACATCCAGTGAACCATTGCCTTTAGCCTTGACACAGATGAAGGACGTGCATAAAATTAACTGATGTAATTACATGGACATAATTCCGTGGTGATTTTGTTGGACAAGTAATTACACACACACTTGCTAGGATGTTTAACGATTGTCGTTGGATCCTTAAAGTTGTATTTTTGCGTGTTAAATTATGATTTTGGTTAGAATACGACCCGCACCGTGAAAATAGAAATAAAAAAATGATATTGGTGACAAAAATATAAAGGAATATGTCGTTAAAATCATTGGGAAAGGTGTCACAGAATGGTTTAAAAATTTAAAGCACCTTACATAAGGAACAATAAACTTTCAAAATCCCGTTAATACTGCAAGTATTAACCATCTAAATGCAATCATGAACTTCTTTTACGACCCCTTTTTGTACACCCTGATAGACAAGTGATGCAACGATAAAAAAAATACACGATGCGCCTAGAAAGATTCGAAATTATACGACGACCGGTTCCTCCGCTGGTGCATGAAACGTTCAACACGAAAAAAATGGTGAAAACGCTTGAAAAAATATCTGCCACTACTAATCACGAAGAGCTTAAAACACTTTCGCCAAAACCACGAAAAAGTAATTTCACGCTTCGTTTCTCTGTTTGCCCAATTAAATCGGTCGAATGTCGGATCAACGTTTCGGTTGCAGGCCGTTCGCATACTTTAGCATCCGTGTGCTGTTTGAACAAAAAAGTATCTCGGGTAGTTTCGAGCTGAAAATGGTCGAATGAAAGCAGCATCATAGAACCATTTATAGAAGGGAACATTCACGTGCGTCACAATGAAATTTTGAAAAGAGGTTATACGTGGAAATTTATGTTCCGGTCATGAATTCATCAAACACTTTTCACATCGGCGATGAAAACGGTTTATTTCATAGCTTCCTAATAAAATGTATGTTCTTTTCATACTGGAAAGCTCGAGCTCGATAATAAATCCTTGATGTATTAAATCAACATGCAAACGATGTCCGGGAAACGTAACTTGGTGGAACTTATGAATCTTTAGAATATTAGAAGCAATTAAAACCATATATAATTAAGCCAATACCTGACCAGGGTTAAAATATTTGCGTAATTTAACAAAGATGGAGGAGGAAGAGAAAGCAGCACATCTTCTCTCTTAAACTTTTAATTTTCTGAAGGCAAAATCCCGACACAAGTAGGAAAGCCAGCTGAAAAGTAAATCGCCAGTACAAGAAGGAGACACAATTTTTGACAATGCATTTGACTCTCAAAGGAACAATATTCACAATCCACTACCTCAGAATCACCGCGTGGAAATCCGTTTTTTTACTGCTTTTTGATTGTGGATTAGCATGAACCAAGCCGCTGACGGCCAAAACACCCAAATACCTATAAAAATGCTCTTTCATACACTTCTCCATCCAAACACACGTTCCGAATCATACACAGCAGGGTGACGTCCAGCTCCAACTGGATGGTTTAACCTGCCGCCACTCATCATCATCAAAAATCATCAAAAGAATCACTGAATGGTTTATTTCATCGTTTTCGTTTTCCTTTTTTTGTGGAAGGATTCGCCTTTCCCCTTCCTCGTACAATCCGTTTCTTCACGCCATCTTATTAAAACCTGGTAGCGATCACCTTCTTTCATCTCTGAGTGTACCATCAGAGGGTTAATCTTGTAGCTCTTTTTCTCGGGAACTCGGGTTGTTTTTTGTAAAGTGGCAAGAAAAATACCAGCACCATTTCAGGCGCTTTGCGAGTCCGATTTTCATTTTTCCTTAAACGACGGGCTTAGACAGACGAGTTGGGCGAACCAACACACTCCCACCCATGCAGAATTAACGTCCAAAATTTCTTTCGAAAAGCAAACCTTTCCTTTGAACCTCGTCTTTTTTATCGTTTAACGGTCCAGAGGGTCACAGCTTGTTGAAATAAAAACAAATTCGACGTAGAGTGCTGAGCAGTATATATGAAAGCTTATAAACCACTCTTTGACTCACGCAACCATTTAAGTCTCATTTTTAAATGTTGGTAGAGTGATAGTCCTTCAGGATTATCATCTTATTTTTCCTCTAATGAAGAAATGCAAGTGTTGTATAAGGCTCACAATGTTTTAGGCATCAAGATTTAAATTTTTCGTTGAAATAAACTCCAGTGTTACATCTTATCGTAAAGTAATGGAAACACAGATTGTCTGCGACGCGTCACTATTCATTCACCTTTTGGAATAAATAAATCATCAAAATGTGCTGATTCTGCTGATTTCTAATGGTTGCCACGAGCGTAGTAATTAAACCCGTAGCGTCATGAGTAGTCATGGTTTATATCCATGGCGAGAGATGATTGTATGTATCTCCACTGGACATTTTATTCACATTCAAATTTAAAAGCAGTTTGTTTTAATTGTCTGTGTCGTTTTTTGGGAGGTATAACTAAACAATTCGGTTAAGGAGACCAGGCATTTGTTTGACTGGCAGTAGTTGTGTTTATATCTGTATCAAATTAAAAAATCACCCATATTGTAGAATCATGTCGAAGGTTTCAGAAAACCATATTCATCTCATAAAAACAAGTTTTAACACTTTAACGTCCTTCCGTCAAAGATCCTTCAAACTCGTCAAACCCTTCAATGCAGAATCTTCTTGCCGTAACATAGTAAATAATGTTCCCCGAACGAGTGTACATAGGCCGAAATTATTCAGCGCCTGCAAAATCAATTGAAAGTTTATATTTTAATAAAGATCGCGGGTTTCACATTACGATGTTAAGAACCAAAATGCCGACGAAGGCAATACAAGGAGACAAGGTACGGCGCACAAAGATGAGAATCTTCTTTTTATCTTCACTCTGCCGGGCGAATGCATATGTGACAAACTCACCCGAACCGCCCTCAAGCGATGGCATTTCCGGGAACGTATGGGCAGATCACACACATTTGTCACCCCCCCCCCTCCCCCGCGTTGTCGAACATGATGACACTGTCCCGATGATGCATCAGCTTCGAAAATCATATTTACCGATCCCGCTTCCATGGCGAAAGAGGAAGCAAGAGCACTCGTCAGTCGGTGAGTGAGATGGCAGACCAGATTGGTTGTCGCTCGTTTGCGGTAAAGGTGCCACTTGATGGGAATTTTCCAATTTATGTAAATTTAATTTTCCCTAATTGAGTTTATAGTGCTTTAGTTTTTGGTGGTTTCGCTGCGCCATTTTCCCGGCGCTGATGGCAGCTGCGGCCGCTGCTCTCGGTTCGGCAACACAAACACGCCTGGGTCGAACCGCTGCTGGTGGTGGTTATGGGAAAACTTGGACCTGGCTAAATGGCCAACACAATTCGGGTTTCGGCAGCATCGTCAAAGTTTGCACAACGCGCTAGTTTTGCATAAAATATTGATACTGCAAACAAACGCAAATGCTCCCGCTGTTGTCGTCGGTGCTTTGCGACACCCGCTGCAGGATCGGTTGGTTTGGGGCGAATGGTCCCAAATGCAATCGATTGGAAACCGGATGCATTTTTTCCCCATCAGAAACACGCGACGCACTAAAACGATGCTGGTTGTCAAATGAATTGTAATGATTCCTAATTAGGACATTGACTTTGGTATTGTGGTAATGGGTTATGTCTGGTTTTCAAACGTAAAAATATTTGTGCATACGACATTCATTAAAATTTTATAAAACTGGGGTTTGAGAATAGATGAAATATTTTAATTGCAACTCGATGTGCACACACGGTATTGAATACTTTTGAGCGGTAATTTAATTTTTTGCCGCCAATAAAGCCGGGATACGGAATTGGACCAGCGTGGCGAGCGACCGTGAGCGGTTCCGGATAAAGATTCGTCAGGCCAAGACCGCTCAGCGGTTGTAGCGCCACATAAGTAAGTTTATTTAAAATTGACTGCGGTTTAAAAGTTTTGGAAGTTTTTTTAGTGTTTGATGATTTATGACTATCTTGCATTGAAAACATTTGTAAATCTCAACCTCATATTCATTTTTTCAATGTTTAAATATTGGAATAGTTATATACAACGTACAAAATCAAAATCCTCCACATTCTTGGCGTTACATATAGCATTACATCCTATAAGAAACTGTAATGCCAGATGATCCTTACTAACGTTTTTGTCATTTAATTTACTTCATACTGGACGTTTCTATCGGCAGTTCTATCCGGATTAAGCTCGACGCGAGATTTTCCTTCGTCGAACTGATCAACCGGGTCAAAATGGTCAAAAGCTGGTGGAAAGAAGCCGTCTGATTTGCTTCTTGCTTCGGGCACCATTATATGTCTAGACGGTTACAAAACGACCGCTTGCAGTTGCAAAATTGAGGAAGATAAAAAGAAAACTAGAGAGACTGGGCACACTGAAGAGATTAAGTGTATCACCCGTACGATAAGCAGCCTACTGGGACATGCTACAGAGCGACACGTTACCAACGGTGTCCACCCTTGTGACGATGGTCACCCGGAGGGAAAAGCATTTTGTCCAAGCGTGTACGATTACAGAACCAAGTATAGTCGTATGATCTTTTGTTATGCTTACGAAGAAAAGGCTCCTTCGGCAGGATTAGTTGTGCAAAATATGTGTGATCCGTCGCAACCAAGTGTCAGGGACGAAGTAAATTGGAATGATTTATTGGACTGGTTAACATTTAAATTCATTAGATTGTGCGACATTGATTATGATTTTAAGAAGACACTTTTAACATCAACTAGGAATAAATGTTGTATTTTGTTTTGTTTGAACGGGAACTCCTAATAGTGCAGAGTTATAAATTCCATTGGTTGATTTTCATCACATGATCGTTATAAAAATCATTTAATCAACTCAAAAACATTCCATTTCGTTAACGATGCATATAATCGATAAAAGAAACTAATGAAAGACCTGTAGCGCGTTGGTAATTGTTTTCTAACAACTTGTTTAAACGCAGAATAGCGAGAAGAGAAATTGTTAACTCAGCCCAAAATCAGGTATTAAAATGAGACTTACCTCGCATCAACCTCCCGTCTGTAGCATCGTATATTCCACCATGTTACGGAGCACATTTTCATCCATGAACTCCACCGGTTGGATTGTTAGATCCATTTTCCCAGCTCCAGATTTTTATTCGAAGCACGAGCGGGCAAATGGGCTGAACACGGCACTGGCACACGTTTTACACACATTTAGTAACAGGATTTGGTATCGTTTGCACTCGACTGCTCCTCAAACTCCTTCGCTCTTCCTCGCTCGTACGTCTCAACCGCCAAAAACTGTAATGAAAACTGTTCACCAACCGCCAAACATTTTCGGCACGACAAGCTGCCGCAACATAGTTCATTAAACACACATTTTGTTTCGCTCCTAGAAAGCGTTACCTTCTCGTGGAGGAGCAACAGGACCTGCAACTCTTTTTCCAGGTTTTCGGATTTGCGGCCTCGCAACTCACGGGCTTAGCGCTTCATTCTCCCCGACTGATGGTTACCCCATGTTTCTTTCATTCGCGCAAAGTTTCATTTAGTTATGATGATAATGTTGATCCCCTTCCCACAACGGAAGCTTCCGTACGATGTTCGTTTTTTTTTTAATTAAATTCCTACCCATCCCTAAAAGTAAGCCATTTTTCATGCGGCTAGCGTAATTAAATTTTTCTCTCCACTCGAAACCGGGTATTAGTGGGGACTTTTCCGGGATCAATCCTGCCACTTCAGTGAGGCTTACGGTGACTCGGCGACACTTTACGGAACACTCTTGGTCGCTTATGAATTCTAATGAAGTGCTTTTCTTAAATGATTTTATTTCACCGGTCGAGTTTATTTCACTTTTTCGACGAAAACGTTGCCACAGTGTTTAAGTTCTCTCAATTGCCACGGGTAATTAAAAACAGAAAAGTTTATGTCAACTTTAAGCATATCAATTTTTTCAAAGCCTTCTTAATAATTCACCAACTTCTTTCCTCAATATTTCCTTGTGTCCTGTAATGAAATTTATCACGAAGGGATGGACATCATCAGCACCATCATCATCATAAGTGTCAAGGATATTGATTTTCATTCTCAGTTGTGGGCGAGCAGATTACAATGTATGCTTAATGCAAGCCATGTCCACCATCATCGTCCTAGCGATCACGGTGGACTTGGTCCGAAAGTGTTAATGTAAATATTGTCTATGCACTTGTATCCTTCTCACCCCCTCCAACCTTCAACTATTCCGTGTCCAGCGCTCTGATGTACCAGCTTGATACAATGCCATGGGCGATTGTTCAAATAAATTAATGAAGTTTCAATCTATGCAAGCGTTTCTCCACGTGGTCATGCATTTACTACGTTTCCTTTTCGCAATGAACCGTTTGTGCCAATCATTTGGTTGAGAGGAGTTAGGTTTTAATAAATACTTTACAAGGGATGACAAGCTTCATCCAACATAAAATGTCAAAATTTTCATTTCGCCTAAAACAAATTGATAAAACCCTACTGTGTAACACTTTTACCCGGTGACTAAACTTTTTCAATTTAGTTTTGATGACAACTTCAACCGCTTTCCGCTTGCACTTATTTTTCCTTCTTGGTGTTGCCGGTGCGTCAAGTGGCCGCGGTATCATTGGTGTTAAAAAGTTTGCCCTTTTTTGTGCTGATGTGAAGATCCCAGCAGGCCGTTAGAGGTTGTCAAATTGTTTACATTACAGCGAACTGTTACTTTTTATGGGCGACTCCTATCGTCGGTAACTTTTCCGTCGCGTGGAAGTGGTTAACTTCTTTTTTCTTTCGTGGATCGCTGCGTCCATCCTTATTCCTGCCACTTCTAACCGCCGAAGGAGACACTGCTCGGTACAAAGGTTTGATTGAGGAGCACTTGGGGTGAACTCTTTTTGATAAAATTATTGCCAATTTGAGTTGGTTTATAATGCTCTTGAACTGCTGAATATTCAGCAACCGAACACAATGAAGATGTTATCATTTTATTTTCGAGCTTGCCTTTGCTGTGTGTTTGGTGAGGGAATGTAATACATTCCATGCAATCAAATTTAGAACCTTTTGCCTACCAACTTTGTTCGCGTTTATTCGAGTCAATGTGAACATGATTTATCAAAAGAGCTGATGGGTAAAATGATCTCCCTGATGGTCAATTATCCATGTAAATGCATGTACGACAGCCTGTTACATGCTGTAATGGTTAGTTCAATCCATTCTGTCATCCCAGGGGAGAACTACGAGATTAAGCTTATTTACATTCCGTAGTTTTGCATTTGTGACGACCTGTTGCAAACTGACACTGTTGCTGATAAGGTGTACAAAGTGGCCAGAAAATTAGTATTCCGTGCTCATCGGCTTACGTGACTTTTCGTGTCCTTTGGTTGTTATCTTTGATATGGAATGATTTATTCATTAAAGCAGAGGCTCTCATATTCAAAAATACAAATGGGCATCGATTCCAACTACCGACATGAGCTGCTCGCAATAATCTTAAAGTTCCTCGAGAAGAATCCTCTTCCAGACAGAAGCTGCTTACGTTTCGAAGCCTAAGTGAAACCACTATTCCCGTAAGAGCATTACTGCACCTTTTGTAAGTGCGCATGTTTTTGTTGTTTCAATCTCAGCATAGTTCGCTGCCGGAAATGAAAGGACGAAAGGGCAAACGGACAACGAAACATGGTATTAAAACCCGAGCTACTCGACATGAGAAAGGCTCAGACTGCTCGCAAGGGAATGACTGCTTTTCTCGGTGCTGTAGACCCGGAACCACTCGGGATGAAAATCAGCTCCCGTCCTTACACGCACATTCTTAGCTATTGTTCAACTTCAGTGGTGTGGTTCCTTCTTGGAAAAACATGGTCAACGTCTTTCATCTCCATCCGTACCATTGTCGTCTGTCATGTTGTTCACATAAGTATTAGCCAGCCGTCAGTCGACTTGGCAGGCTTAAAGGATGTTTATTGGAGGGTGTACACTTTAGCTAATGGGTCTATTTGTCTCTGTTTAGCTGGTGGCATTTTTAATTGCAATATTGAACCGATGCTGCAACATGGTTTTTATTGAAAATGTAAACATGTTTCACTAACGGAATTTCCTGTGTTTGGAAGTTTTCAAACGGTGATTAAAGTTATTGTATTTTCAATGATTTATTCAAAGATACAGTTTGTAATGTCATACCAAGGTAACTCTACTGCGTTCCAAGCCATTTTTTTAACAGAAACGAAAGCGGTAACTACTGCGTTCCTCTCCTCGGTTTCTCCTTTCCGAGAGGAAACCATGCCAACGGCAACGCAAGTATCAATCATCAAGCACACCATCGTCAATGTTTATGCGACAAGGTGCCAGGTTCCCCGGTTCTCGCCGAGTCGGGTTCACATTAATAGCGAAACCGTTTGGCCGCACGCGACTATGACGATGCCACAAGATCCTTCCGCCAGGAAGTACACTGTTGCCGTGCGGTTCCTTTTCCCGCTGTGTCCTTGCGAGTTCCGGAACATCTGATGTCCTCGGCCGCCCTCGGCGAAGCTCAATCAACCGCAAAATCGTATCTCGTTACTTTGCTCGGGAAATCTTCGAAGTCTAAAGCGATGACTGTTAATAATTTGTCAACAGCGTTACCCTTCGAGCAAGCATTCCAGCATCATAGATATGGCAACAGACTATGCGAACGAGGGCTGTTTAAATCACACACATACACACACACATACTAAGTTTCTCTCCAGACTCGGGACGGCAGGGTGCAATCATTATGTTTCAGGTGATAATCTACTTCCTGCACTCGCGGCATGTGTGTTTGGTTCTGCTTCGTGCAAACGGTGCTCGTTGACAGCCTTCCGGGTTGATGGCTCAGCAAAAATTCATTAACAATTTCAGGAAGAGAATGTGGTTTATGCAACCAGTGCCGTCAGTTTTGTCCTTCATAAAAGTATCTCCAAGTGCTGATTGCTTTTGCAAAATGTGTCAATCAGTATAACTAAAGGTTTTAAGACTTATGTATATGTTATGTATTTAAAAGTTTCTTTTGAAAACACTATTATATTCGCGAACATTTTACTGTAGCAAATAATGAAATAAACATTGTTCATTGTGTCGGTTGTGTTTGCATTCCACGCATAATGCAATAAATTTACACGACTAAGTAAACAATTTTGAAAACTTCCAGACCAATGGGAAAAATATCGAGTCAAAAATGAAGTCGAAACGAAAAGCTGGTGACAAGAACCAACCGACATTTATTCGCGTTATTCTTGCAAATCGTTACGTTAATGTTTCGACCCTCAAACTCGAAACCATTGAAAAGGCTGAAAAACGGGTATACGGGGAATTTTGTAAAACCGACTAACCCAACC
This sequence comes from Anopheles ziemanni, assembly GCF_943734765.1. Lineage (NCBI taxonomy): Eukaryota > Metazoa > Arthropoda > Insecta > Diptera > Culicidae > Anopheles > Anopheles ziemanni. Next base: position 35,892,074 of record NC_080705.1, read on the forward strand.
TGTTCGGAAACGAGTGGTATGCAACACATTTTCGCCCAATATTTTTTATATTGCCTTTAATGAGACATCGGCGTACTACGCGTTTCATCACACGTGACGGAATGAAGTGCAAATTACCATCGTCGATTCAATATTGTATAATTTGGTTGGCGTAACTGCGAAAAGTAAAAACTCTCGAGCTACTAATTTTTTTGGTGAGTAGCTATTAACAAAAATTGGTAGTGTGACAAATAATCAGAATTTTTCAAGGATTTATTCAAGAAACATTGTGTTTTAAAAATTTTAAATAAGCACAAATAGACACCTAGGCGCTCCTTCTGTAAATCGTTCATTGTGAGATTAGTACACCCCTTGAGTGAACTCAACAATTTTAAGGACGGTTATCGTACTGCACACGCAAACATGATTTGCTTATTCAAACAGAAGATCCCATTTTTCCTTTCCAAACAAACCGAACCAATCCTACAGCAAGCATCCATGAGAAAAGCTAGAACGTGGGTTTCCACAAATTAAAGCGAGTAAAAAAAGGGAACTGAAAAACTGTTTTTTCCCTCCTGTTTTTATTAAACCGAACCAACCAAAAACCCACAGTAAAACCGTAGACGGTGAAAATTATCAACTAGACCAAGGGCAAGAAGGGTTACCCTAGTCATAGTTCCTGCGGTCGACATCAAGGAAGACGAGACATCTACTTCGATTGCAAGACACAATCAAACCGGGCTTGGCGTAGACTATCCTGGCTATACAATGATGCCGCTTTGAAGATACCAACGCTGAATGTAGGTTTGGAAAAGGGAATCTGAAGTGTGTATGGATAGTCCATAAATCTTGCGAAATTAATTTTCCCTTAAGTGAACATCATCTAGCTAAGAATATCTTCGCTCGGTAGGGATTCTACAAGTCCTTCGTTGAGTTTCGTTTGTAAACATCTATCCAACATGATTGTCATCAGCATTCCGTGGGTCACATAAAGTACATCATTACAACCTTAAATTCTATCAGGTCCGACAATTCCGACCCGAACGATGGACATTTCTGAACGTTTTGTTTTCACCGAATGCTTTTCCCAGCATTCCCAACACATTTAAATAACAGTGGTGGAGATCCGACCAGTAGTTCTATCGATTTCTTGAAAACATCACCAACGCTGACCATTACTCCAATCGGATTCAGGCTGAGAAGTGTTGCAAGCATGCCGTAGTGATAAAATTGATAATTTGTAATTAACTTTCTTTATCAGCTTTACCTTTCAGGGAGTTCAACCACCTCCGAACTCAACCACCTCGAACTCAGCAAATCGCAAAACGCTCGCTCCATCTAGAGTCATACAGAAGTTGACACGCTATTTGAACGGCTCATACCAGTGTGATTCCGGAAACTGAGGAAACACTGAGCAACGAGATCATTCTCAAAATCAAATGTAGGTAGAGTGGATATTTAGTATGTTTTGGGAAATTTCTCTACCTAAAGCTAGAACAAAGTGATCGATATTTAAGAATAGCTTCGGCACAAACTGGGTCTACTCTGTTGTACATCAAATAAATGGATTTTTATGTACATAATCATACTGCCCATCGTACGCCCATCAATCATATCCAGGGCGCGGGTGATCGGTTCATGTGATAAACATCCTTTTGTTTATTTATATTCTTTTTATCTGTTTTATTGGATGGAAAATATCGTCCATTTTTCCACCTAGTGCTCGTGTGTTTGCTTTGACCACTGTCGATAATAATCTCGGGGCCGTGTCGCATTTCACCCACAGCTCACTCCATTCTATTCATTCCTTTTATGCTTGATTTTTTCTCTTCGACACAGATGTTCCACTATGTGCCACTGATAAGATCGTCAGCATTGGGGGCTCGCTGAACGAAACAATCACTGTCAGCTGCGACATCATCACGCATTCCCTGGCAAGGTACGTGAGCAATCGAGGCGCCATCCTTCTCCTCCGTGTTCTTGTTTCACCCTGTGTTTATGATGGTTCCACTTTCAAGTTTTACTGGCGCTTCGAGAACTCGGAGGAAGTGCTGGAGATTGAGCAGCAGCGGTTTTCCAACAATGGCACGACGAGCCAGCTGCACTACACGCCGACCACCGAGCAGGACTACGGGACACAGTCGTGCTGGGGCACGAACGAGATCGGCACGATGGCGGAACCGTGAGTTTTCCACCTGATTGCTGCCGGTACGGATTGGACCGATGTGAAGCACAACACTGATTTCTGTTTGTTTGTCCCTCGATTCCGAGATAACAAAATGCTTCCGGGAACATTTCGAATGGCCACAAGGTTGCCAATCCCTACGATTACCTTTTTTCTCCAGGAAGGAATTATCACGTTTGCATAACATTTAAAAGAGCTTTACAGGAATGGCATTCGATCCTTTGCTTCTGCTTTGAATGGAGCAATCATTCACAATAATGAATCGCTTGTTTACCATAAAACCATAACCATTGTATCCCGATAGACCACAACAGGCACTAATCAATAGGGATTTTATTCTCCGAGATAAACTCTTTACCTTTGTTCTGGTCTTTTTAATTACAATAAGTGCTTTTTCCAGCCGATTGGAAAACTATTGCCAATGTTGCATTATAGCCGTATGTGTTGTAGGATTTTAATTACGCAAATTGTTTTCGAAGCTAACGAGAAGACTCTACCATACGGACGTGATTTCATAAATCTTCGCCTGGTCTTGCACGTACGTGCAGTTGTGCCCAAGTCGGTCATAAACTGTTCGTGATGCAATTTCACCAATGCACTCGAAATCACCTGCCACCAAGGGTACGCGGATGGTCTTAAGCAATTGTTGGTACATAAACGATGGTAAGCGGTAAGCGAAAGTGGAGAGGAATAAATTTAACCGGACCCGATCAGGTTTGAGATTTTCAAAAGCACAGCTTCCCAAAATAGGAATTGCATCCAACGCCGGACTTTTGATAGGTTCGCATTCCTTTACATCCTACTCCTCTCGATATCTTCGCACGCTTTTTAAGCTGTTCTAAATTTCTTTTGGACCTCCTGGGGCGGAAGTGTCGAAAATAGACGTTCGCTTCCACACCGCTTAATTTATCGATCGCTGAGTAGACGAGCACACATCCCGATATAAAAAAAAAACTTTCCATTTTCGGACGCCTACACCAGCATTAAAAATGACCCTTTCGAAACCGAGCAAAAACGCCACGAAAAGGAAAGTTTTTTCCGGTCGCTACTTCCGGACGTTCTTCACCAAAAGAGTGAGGAAAACATCCAATCCAAAAGATTAAGAAAAAACACCTTTTTGAATTTCCTATCAGGCAGGTTAAGTTTTACGATTCATGCTTCAGAGCCTCACACCATTTGTTGGCGCCCTACGAACCCCAAAAAACCTGTTGATTGGGATCCGAGGTAGAAACGGTGTTTGTAGAAAGAAAAGGACCATATGCCTTCAAGTCATCCTGAACGATTCCAGTTTGATCCCGCTGCCCTTTCGGAATTCATTACTTGATTGGACGATGGTACAGCACGTCATGGCCGGAAAAGGAGGTGAAAGGCCTCCGGGCCGCTGTGTAAAACAGTCCTCAATTACATAAATCAGCCCGAGCGGGAACGGAAAACTCACCCCAACTGCAGGCTCTTCCGCTAAGCGAAAGATTCTCGAGTTAATCAAAGCAAAAGCTGGCCATGATTTTACATCTCCAGGAACGCGACTCGGACCGTCGGCCGAAGTGCCGACCGGAAAAAGTTGAACCCCATTACGATTGGGAACAAAGTTTTCAGACGGAAAAAGTTCGATAAGCACATTCGGAGATTTTCTAACAACTTTCTGTGATGTGAGGTTGCTTCGATTTCACCTGCCGGGAAGAATGAGCGAACAAAAAAACAAGACAAACACACTCGCTCACTTTTTCTTTCGGCCATAAATCTGATCCAATCAAATTTGACGGAAATTGATTTCGAACATTTACTTCGTTTTCCCTTTTTCGAACTCTCGGGGGACAAACGGGAAGCCACGTCGAGGTAACTGATAGCGGCGTGGAAAGCCGTGTGTATGTATGTCCTTGGGAGGTTATGTGTCACATGCTTATCTGTGTGCACTCCGTGAAACTCAAATTCCCTTTCCACATCGAACTCCGCATCCGGTGGCAAAAGTATCGTCTCCGATTGAGGCAATAAGTTAACGATTTCGTAAAGCCTTCGAGAGTTCAACGATCAGTTTCCTTTTGCTTTGCGCGACTTCAGTTTCGACACCAACACCAACCGCCTTCTGGAGGTTTGCCGCGAGGAAGAAAGAAAAACGGTACGCCTCGAGTCAGTGACTGATGGCAACTGAATCAATTGACGTCTGTTTCGATACGTGTTCGCTTTTCTCACGCACCATCCGGCCTCCTTCCGGCCTGTTTGTTAGACGAATGACGCCCGTTGAAAGATGATCTCCTCTTTTCTCCACCCTCCGCCTGGCCACTGGTGTCGCGATGTAAGGATTACATTTCCAGGCCATGAGTGCTTCAAAAAATATGGAAATCCTATACAAACCACATCACATTCACCTCGAAAGTGTAAAGAAAAGTGTCGGTGTCTGATATGGATGATTATGATGATGATCATCACTTGTGCGAAATCGTTTTTCCCCGAGCTGCGAGAAGGAAAATCGGACGTGTTTACGCCACCATCATCGTTACGCATGATGGAGAATAATGATGGAGGCACCAACAATAAACACAGTAAATGAATGATGGCAGACATCGTGCAGAGCAAAAACCACGTGCTAAGTTCGATATGGTGAAAGGGAAACTCGTCCCTCGAGAGTTGCTGCCAGAGGGACGATCTCTTCCCATCTCTTCTGCACTTCTACTCTTCATCCATTATGGAGCATGGAGGATGATGGATGCTTTACCAGTCGAGTGAACAAACAATATTTAGCGAACCCGGCAACAGATTGTAATGCGACGTTACATGAGTTATATGTGTGATTTAACAATACTGTAGGGAACACATTGTCATGGCCATACATTTGATACAACATTATCCATCATGCACGGAACAATTGTTACGGAAATTATAATGTTATTAACCTTAACGGAGAAGAGGAAAACATCCCGGACAAAAATTATTAATAATTATGAAACTAAAAGGGATAACAATAAAAATAAACAAAAAACATAAAAATGTAAGCTTAAAATGTATGTCCAACTCATACTACGATACAATGTCTATATCGATTTCATATTTAAGAAAGATTGTTTTAATTAAAAATGCGTAACCAATTTTACTACGTTTTGCTTGAACAACGATAGGATAGTTTCGTTAACAACTTTAGAATAGTTAACGGAATTTAATTTTCCTAAAAAACATAACCTAACACATTACAAATCTATCTTCATACAAACAGTCCGACTACGTTTCCACGGCGATAGCATCGAGTTCTCCCCAACGTATATTTTTCAAGTTCGACAGTTTAAACTAAATCAAGTATGCAACGCGTACTCAAACTCAAACAGTTTTTTACCACCATACACCACCACAAGTTAAACTAAAGACCGGAGGGCTTGGAGAAGCAGTGAAGCTGGTAGTAGATTGAAACAAGCTACCAGAAGAAAAAAAAAACTGGGTATTGCCCAAAAAGAGCGAATTGATTTGCTAGCATGAAGGAGACGGAGCCAACTGTGAACTTCAACATTTCTTCGAATAATTCCCCTCCTGTCCTCTCGAGCCTGCTTCGGCTGCGACTGCAACGGACGAGAAAGCGTCCTTCCTGCCCGTCGGCTGAAACCAGGCGTAAAATACTTTCGCATCGTTCAAAAGAAATTTTAAGCCGCCCTGGGATTCGAACGTCCTTTCCTAAGGCCCTTTCTTTACTTGTGCGAGCCGTAGAACACCAAACTGTTGCTGTAGCACGTGTAGCCTGCTTAAAGGCAGAAGGTTGTGGTTGTTTGATTTTCTTAAATACATTTCACTTTAGATTTTACTCCATTGCGGCCGGGTATCGGTGGCACGCTTCGGGGCCCTCGATCAGTTCGATCGAATATTCTGATCACGTCGTACGGCTCACGCGGGCCAGGGATGGGCATTTTTATGTCTGGAGGTATTTTTCGTCACATTATAGGTTTCTATACAACATTATAAATGGAAAATCCTTTCCCTGAAGGAAGTATGTAAAAAGAAAAGAAGTCCCAATCCCAAGCAAGGAGGCTGCCTTCGGGCGTCGGAATCGGATAAGAAGGTCCATGGATCAGATGAAGTATGTAAATAGTGTCTAAAAGGCGCCAGAAATATGCTCAAATTCAGATTGCAGGCACTATTACACGATATCGTTGTACCCATCTCCAAGGCGGAACGGAAACGAACGAACCGAACCTGCGTGAAAAGTGTCGCTTCCGGGAAAGTCATTTCAAATGGGCTGCCGGAATGAGGCGCGGACACCGGAAACGACCCAGTCATATCCCGGATCCGCGTGCGTGTTTGTGAGTGTGCGGTGGGCAAATATTTGAGCGATCATCATTTCACTTCGGAGAGATAGGAATCTATTTTACTATCGGCTCGGAACTCTCGGAAGAACATAACCTTCATCGGTGTGTCGGACTCTGTGCTTGTATGGCAAATCTCCGTAGTTTCCTTTGCATGGCCTTCGCTGGCATGTCACGTCCGTTTGCCTTGCCCTGGAGGGCAATAGATGTCTCGTTCGGGATCATACCGATGTCAACAGCTTCCGTCTGTGGAACACACAAGCGCACCCGCAATGTCTAGGGCGGGGCGGGGTGGTGACCTCCAAAGGTAAAAAGCTGGTGAGAAAAGCTCCACCATCCGTGCGCCAACCTAAAGGGGCTATAAATGCCGTAGAAAAGAAAACCATTTGCCATCGCTAACTTTGGGGCGGTGGTAAAGACAAGGAGAATGGATTATGCTCCATTTTTTCTACTCCAAATTTTGTCAAGTTATAACAACAGAATGGAGAGCAGTAGAACCCACCGTTGGACAACATCGATGTCGTATACAAAGAACACAATCATGCTCTATCCGCAGGGTAGACATGTGTATTGAGTTGATTAGGTTCGCATGGACGTTAGTTGTTGTGCAAGTTGTGGTTTCAGTTTCACCAGCAATTCGTCGTTGTGATCTTATTATAAATAATTTAAATATATTGTTTTAGTAATCTGTCCAAGTTATCCCAAGAAATAAAACTGAATCTTTGAAAGCTATCCAACAACAAGTTATCCAACACTAAACATTTAATTTATTCCTCCTAGTCAAAGCATCACCTTCTTCCCCTTCTGGGCGTTGGAAATATACAGTTATTATAATTAGTAGTGAACGAAGTATACAGGTATACAATTATTTTCGCGTAAATGTTTGCTTTTGTTCAGATACCCGTTGTCTTCATGGGGATGAGCTGCGAAGGTTTTTTTGTTGTTGTGTATATTAAAAATGTATTGTATATGCAATGTTTTCTCCGCCCATGGCTTCGCCTGCCACGTAACAAATGGAGGATATGATTCGTGTTTTTTGCTTCACCATTCAGCCTATCCCATTTCATACAAGTTCCATTATTTCCACATCCTGGCGGCGGGTGAGTGTTTTGTATTCTTTTGACTGTTTTTTCAACAATTGATAGTTTTTACCCATTTGGTTTATGGAAAGAGCATTTTTTAAAACCGTTGTAGGTTTCGTTTTTATCTGGTCGTTGTTTTGCTGAGCCCCCATTTTGTATTCCATTTGTTTCACACCAATATCCCCATTGGGCCGTCAACCTTTCCGTGCAATTTATTTTAAAGCTATCTTCCTCATCCTTTTCCCCACAACCGGTACTCTGAATAAACCAATTCAAAAGAATGGAAATTGAATTCCAGCATCGGGATATTTCGATTGGGTGTGAAAAATTAATGCGGGAAAAAACAAACTGAACCTAAAACGCAACGGACATACTTTCAAACAAGTCAACTACAATTTGTGTTTGGACAGTTTTTGTTTGCTTGGGACTTTGGTCCCACGTCGTTTTCCACGAGGCGGTGCTAGTGTTGGTGACCAAAAACTGTTCAATATTTCAACGATTATCACCAGGCGATTAACTTCTGTTTGATGTTGAGTAATTTACGTGCCATGTGCTTACGCGTACCAAACATTGCTGTTGGAATAAGAATGGGTAGAGGGAAACGAGAAATTAATATGAGGATTTTTTTCCAGCCATTTTTAACCACCAAAGGATAGAGGAGAATTTTTCTCGCATAACAAAACTGTTTGATGCTGTTCTGCAATCATACGCAACCCTATTATTCTAATCGTTCGCCTTGTCTCACCAGTGATTCCGGTTTTTACCATTTCCATTCCATTTGCGATGCTATCGGGTGTGATAAAATGCGTAACATTAGTCATCCAGTTTTTAATTTGTTACAATAGAAGTGTTTTCGGCACGATAAAAAAATGGACGGTAATTTTATTGATGATTTGCGCGTGTAGAAAATGTTGCTCAACAAATTGCAGCTTGAACCGATATGGTTGTTTTTTGTGGGTTTTAGGTTTATTTTCTAATTAATGTTCTTAAGGTGTGTACGTCTATAAGGCAAAGATAGGATCGAGTGGATGAATTGATAAACTTAAATGTGGATGTTTCTGTTTTCTAGTACAATACCAAGTAGTTCATCTGAAAATGTATACCATGTAATGTACACCTCAATAATGTTAAATAATATTCATCGGAGATGATTGAAGCTGATGATCGTTTTGGTTTCAATATTTTTTACGAAATATGATAGACGAAAATAAGTGCCGAAAACCAAACTTGCGGTGTAAATTATTACAAAAAGATAAACATTCGTATTTTTGTTACTAATATTTTAAGGATTTTCATTACTCCGACAAGAGAAGCTACAGCGTAAGTTTCCTCAAGCTATCGGGTCCAAAAGGGGTTTCATTTAACTCAATTTGCGCCCAAAGAAAAAGTCAGCTCCACCATTATTAACCCCACGTTCATCCCGCAGTTCGCACCTGATCCCTGGTTCGCTGGCTTTCCTGGAACCGGCACCATCGCTTCGATCACAATTAAACCTAATTGATGGCAAAGTATCTTCCCTTTGTGTATCGGTTCGTTTCCGGTACGCTTCGATGCCGATCCGGTTACATTGCCATCTTGCTTGCCTTCGTCCAACAACTCAACAAGCAACCCATTATCTTTTACCTTTCATCGGTCGGCCTGTCGGAACTGCCTGAGGAGTTTTCTAAGAGAAAATGCAGAAACAAGACAAAAAAAGCTTCAAAATAAAGGAATATTCCCAAATGAAACCCTCCGCTCTAAGTAAAAGATCTGATGGCAACCCAATCGGACCTAAGATCGAGTGAAAAACACTAATTATCTTTCGGCCATCGTTTCTTTCGATCGTTTCAGACGACGGTGCATAAAGTTTAGTTAACATATTCATCAAATTTTACGAGCATGGACTAGGTAACCTCAATTATTGCCCGGTAAAATGAAGTCCCGCTACGCAATTTCTTGCTGTTGGAGAAGTAGAAGGTATTACCTTCTACTACGAGAACGAGCGAGGTCCAAATTGAGAAAGGTATTGGACATTGCTAAATGATATGGTAAAGATGATGGCGCTCCATTTGCACCAGAAGGCACCCTTTATTTCGGAATATTTCATCGTTAAAAACGTACCTTGTCATCATAAAAATAATATTGTTTCCACTATGAAGGATTTCGGTTACGAGCACAACTCTTATGAATCTCTTTTAATTTAGAATGTTGTTGTGTCAATAATATTTAAAACTCTTTTCAGGACAACCGATAATGGTTCAGTCAAACATAAAAAATGGTAAAACCTAACGTCTCCGACCTAATCCGTCTACACATTTGGAACACCATCGAAGATTATTGAAAATTGAAACTAAGTTACATAACAATGTTATTTCGAATGGCATTAGACTAAACGCTCACAAAAGTTGATTGCTGCATACAAAGTATTATGTCTAATTAAAAGGTTAACATAAATTTAAACTAGATAATGCTCGACCGTGCTTTTAAATCTTCCATGAAAAGCCACTTTTCAGTTTGTTAAAATTTCAAAACTTTGCATTTATCAAAATGAATCCGTTCGAATTCAATTATTCAAACTATCTTCACGTAGCACTCGTTCGATATTACGCGATTTACCGTATCATTTAATAAGACTCGCTTTGCTGCAAGCTGAGTTCTTCGGAAAAAAGATACCCTAAACGGATGATCAATGTTACACAATTTTCCGTGAAATCAGCAAATAAGTGTTACCGTGTAAAATCAATCATGCATTCGCAACCGGTACTGCACAGTCACAGGCTCTATGAACTTCCTAAAACGTTTTCCATCCCAAACGAAATGATATACTACTACTACCAACACCTGTGATTAGGAACAAGTGGTGGAGAATATAGTTAACAGACAGGATGGGAAGAAAACCATCCTGAACGTCTTGCAGCGTAAGCGATACTCCTCCAGAAAGGAACTATCTACCTGACGATGTTGGTAGGTGAATCAATTGATCAAATTGAAGCCCACACCAACTGCACTTTAAATATGCATTGAATCCGCCACCACTTTTTCCCGCCTTCCTCCTCAATCAGGCGTCCAGTGAAATCGGGATATGGTACGTTATTCGGTGAGATTGTGATTTCGATGCCTTTTCGAAGGAACATTTTCTTGCGACCAAATAAGGTTCCCATCGATTGCCGAAAAGCAAATCAGGCGTGAAGCAAACAACTGCCTCGTTTCGGCTCATTTATCTCCCAAACTGAGACACATACAAGTGCGCACCCGGTGTGATGGATACGGTAGACGTAAAATGTTTATTACTTCTTTCGGGTCGAAACCACATTCTTCATAAATATAGAGCAGAGCAACACAGACTGGCAGCTGTGGAACCGTCACGTCTAGGTCATCGTCGCCGTCGCCTTGAAGTGAAATCTCGAGACTGCTAACGTGACGAGAACTAGTGCCAATGATCGTGACTTCGATGCCTCGAGCGAAGAAGTTGACTTGTGTAGCACTTTAACCGACTCGCACAATAAAAGGGTCCGTAGTTCTTCTGTGGCGTCTGAGCAGATGCTCTTCGAGACCGAGACCGGAATGGGGAGCAACCAAGGCAGTTTTTGGGTTGAGCAGATAATTTAGCTAAGTGTCCGACCGTCGGACAGGTATATGAAGAATGTGCTTAACACCTTGACGTCCGCACGCAAAGTCACGGTATCTCAACATTGCTGGTGAAAACAAACTTAGCGTTGTTGGTTCAAACCTGTTTATGCAAATTAATTAAATCCCATTCAGAAACTCTTCCTCTACAGGCAACTTCCACTCCTTCCAAGGAACGCTTACTACAAATATAATTTATAAATCATTCACGGCGCCTCAGTAAGTCGGGTGGAGAACGCAAATGGATGGGTTCGCATAGAAGTGGGGAGGAAAATACCCACAAAAACCGGAACGTTGAGATCATCCTTCTAAAACCGAGAGGTCGGTAACGAAAAGCTTCGAACTTTTGCTTTTAAATGCTTCGTTACAGAGAAGATTATTGCCCAAAGGATTGAGCGAATCTCGTTTTCCTTGGGCGAAGGGATGAAAGAAATGCTAATCAGTGGAAGGGTTCTGCACTAGTGGTGGTAGAAACAGCCACATTTTACTAACTTTGGTTCTTAATCTGGGTTTTAGTTTGCGCCGAAAAAGCACAACCAAATAAGAAAACGAAAAGATGATTTGAATAATGTAACAAGAAAACTCTTTTCTCGGGAACGTTTTGCAGTCTAATTAGCTGTTGTTTTCCCCTCCCATGTTTGATAAGGTATGATTTATAACTCCATTGATAAACCCATTCCATTTTGATGGTATTGAGAGGAAAACTTGGAGGCAAATCTGGTTCTAATGACTACCAAAGTTTTCTTCGATCCATAGGAGGGATTGACGCGCTTCCAATGAAGTTGTAATAAATCCGTTATTTTCGGTTTTGTATATGTTAATGAATGGAAGCATACTTCACTTACCAGGAGTTCTAGCGAAACCATGGCGGAACGAGAATAATGTAATTAATTTTTATCGTCCGAGTTGGTAAAAGACTTCCAAGATTGACATCAACAACAACGATACATATTATTGCTCGAAAAAGTTCATAGCGTGCTTTTGCTGTCCCGCGTGGATAAAATAATGTTTTACAACAGTTTTCGCCGTTTAACCCTTTCAGGACCATAAGCTATTCAAGACTAAAATTGGCTAAACAACACAATATTTTGGCTGCTTGGGGTGTAAAATAAGAGAATATCACCAGAAAAACCTAGCAGTCTGCGTAGGTATTTTATAATTTCATGGGAAATATTTTTCCCTCGGAACCATAAAAACAAAATAAAAAATAGAATAGTGATGATATCGGATTTTTTTATTTGCTTTCCAATACAAATTACATATAAAAAATTCTAAAAAAAAGATCCTAGCCATTTCTATAAAAAAAATAATGAATTCATCAACTTGCCAAATATTAAGTTTTTGTTGTTGGTTGAACGCACGAATGGTTTGGTTTTGGAGCAATTAATTTTGATAGTTCTTTTTTGTTTATTCGTTCAGAAAGACATTTGCCGCCTTTGACATAATGTTTTCTTTGATGTTTCGTTTCAAAAGTATCGTTTTTATAATAGTTGAACAAACAGTAGCGAGATTTGCAGATGGGAAAAATATTTCCCTTGGTCGTAAAAGGGCTAATACCGAGATTTCAGCAACTTCCGAAACTGACAAGATCCAAGTTTCTACTACAGTTTGTGCAGTTTAATAACCACCATCATTTGCTAATTTTCATAGCCATAATTTACTTGAAATTGTATTTATTGAATCATAGTTTCGTTATTTTACTAGTTGCTATCCTATTTTTCATTTTTGTTTCAACATCGTCAACTTTTAAAAATATTGTTTTTTATGGAACTGATAATCCCGCAGTGCAATGCATGCAAATTACTAGTATTTAATTGGAACAAGAGTAGGGAAATTATTTTTTCGAACATTCAACCTTTATTGGTATGGCTGTATGACACTTTATTGTGCTACCACATCATTTTTTAAAGTACGTGTGTGGTGTCACACTTTACTGTGTTGTGTGTGTTGGGTACCACAGTACCACACGACCCAACACAGTAGAATGCTGTTCGGTAAAGCTTCCGTTTACGCTAGCTGAGAAGAAAAACCTTAAACGAATCGGTAGAAACTGCGATCCCGATGAAATGAGATTACATTAACATTAGCAGTTTTATTTTTCTACTTTTTGTATTTCTCTTTATTTTCCCATTGTTTCCTGCTGCATTTTTTAACTTCTTTAGGAAGTTTGGTTTTTTTATATCCTCCACATGCACATCTTTTCGTAACTATTGTTGCGCCAGCTGATGCATCCTTTCAAGACAGTTTTACCCGGTAGTTTTTCTGAGCAGTTTTTCATTGTATGCTTTTTTACCTTTTCTATCCTATACTGCATAACAAGAAAATGGTGCAGCTGTTGAAATCTGAATACGATTGAGGGTAATGCTTGCATTCGCGTTTCTCTTTAAGCTGGTTGCCGGAAAACGATGCAACGTCAGCATATGCACATAAAAACCAAACAAAACCAAGTTAAAAATGTTTAACAAACCCGACCAAGATGGCTTGCAAACTGTGTAATAATTTTTCTCGTACTTGGTAGCGGATAAATATTCGCAAAATATAATTATTTATAATAATCAAAATTAAATTTATTAAATAATCGAAAAAATAAGAAAAATGTTACATTCATTTTTGTACGACAAAGCTGTGTTACACTCGCCTTATATGTCATTGATTTGATTATTTTCTTATAGTACTACGAAATAACTTCTTCTTCTTCTTCTTGGAGTAACGGCCTTGTTGGTCATGCCTGCCCGTTAAGGGCTTACGAGACTTGTTTCCCTGTTGTACGTGGATAGTCAGTCCTCTCGTACAGGGGAGGGTCCGGTCTTGGTTGGGATTCGAATCCACGCCGTCTAGGTGGTGAGCCCCGGCGCTCATGGGCCGATTTTCTAACCGGCGCTACCGCTCGGCTGTCGCGGACCCCCCTACTACGAAATAAGTATTCCTTTAATTGAATAACAACCATTAATAAACCAAATCTTTGTATGAATGTCGCTAACTGATAATGGAATAGGTTTGGACATCAAAAAATAAATGACATGCTTTTATACGATCATTAAGCATCTATTGAACGAAATCAAATCGAAACATAATTAAGGCGTTTAGTAAAAATTTAATTTAATAAGATATCAAAACGAGCCCAGATTTTGAACCCCCCATAATGAACATTTTTATTGTTCACCTTTCTACGAATGTATGTAATAAAACCAATCCAACAAAAAGAAAAAGATTGGCTCAATAAAATAATATCAAACTATCGCCCAAAACAAGCATCATCAAATTACTACCAATTCGAAGGAATTTCATAGACAAGGAAACAAGGCAAGTGAAAGGCAGAACAACAGTATCTCTTGAGCTAGATTTCGTTTTCGAAGGAGCAAAGTTATAAAGCAATCAATCTAGGCACCACTGGCAAATGTACATAGGACCCTCCGGAAGTAGCCATCTAAACACCGGATCGCCACCGGAGGGATCCGATCAAAAAATCAAATCGAACTATTCAACGTTCGTCGACTCGAAGAGCACTGAGTTTACTGAAGCTCCTACATTTGCTCAACCACCAGGCGCCTCCATTGGGCAACGGCACAAGCGGCAAAGAGAACCTTACAAGCAGGAAAGAAATGCCACTTTTCTCACTCATTTCCCGTCTGCTCGAGCCGCGGGATGCGTCGCTTCCAAGAGGAAAGCTTCCGTTTCCACTTCTTGCTCGAACAACCCCCAGGAAGCTTCCGGTTTGCTGCCAATGAACGGTGAGGAAACTCAAAAAGGAAATGATCCCCATTTTTTTCACGTCGATGGTAACGGTTCAGAAAAAGAATCTCAATAGAAAAAAATACACACACAAACTGCTTCCCTAGCACCAGACAACGATGACGACAATGCCAATACCAACCACTACAACTAGGGGCAAGTGTTGCGAAAATATCATAATCTATAAGCATGCTTGTTGGCATAAAAGAACTTTTATCCCTATTTATTGCTCCTTCCGGATTTTCTTAGTTATTCTTCCCTGTTCTTATTTTCTAGTTTGACACAATCAGGCCCCTCGAAGGGATCGAACTCCACAATATAACTGCCCGAAGCGACTGTGTTGCCATCGTATCATTTGGCATGTGTGCTTCATAGGTATGCTCCCTATTCGCACGACGATAAAGGTGAAGCAACCCGTTGCGCATCGCGATTCCACGAAGCGGCACAATAAATCTTCGATCCAATTTTCGAAGCTTAGTAGGAATCTGGTACGTTTTGTGAGGAGCGAATAAACAAGCAATCGACTTGCCGGGCAATTGTTGCAGAAGTAAATTTTGTTAAATCACTTTCAACCACCAGGTGTGGCCTTTTCCGAACTCGCTGAGAAGTTCATGACACACTTTCGCAGAATGAAGAAATTTGTGGAAATAGATTTGCTACCACAGTAAGTATTTACTTTTACGGTAAGGTTGCAAAAAAATTGAAATAAAGTTTTGTCCTATATACAAATACAATCTGACCGTTGTTTTGATAATCGTATCTTTTAGGACGTAATGTTTAATGTTATGAAAATACATCAAAAGCTCCTTCGGAAAGACTATTGACATAACAACCATCTTCATGTCTTAAGACTTAAACTCGATATCAGCCTTCAGGTGGTAAGGGGTGCGAAAGAGTGATAAAAATCATTCGATTTTATTCCCGCTTGGCGCGCGTGAGAAGAAAAATCATTGTAAATTTTACCGAAAAATCGAACCGTCCCGAGAAAAGGGTTCTTCATTAAAATTTATTTTACACCGCCCAGGTAACACTCCGAAGCAGTAAAGTTTAATTAGTGGTCAATGCCAGGGGCCGGAGAAAAGGGGGGGGGGGGGGTGATTGGGAAAATTTGTCCCTTTTTCTCGAGTCATTACTTGATGTCGGGCGTGGAGAAGATTACTTTTAGTAGATCCCGACGTGAATAAAGAGCGAAAGAATAGTTGTTTGGCGATAAAGCAAAAACATCAAGCGAAAGAAGGAAGTTTCCTTTTGTGTGCTGTATCGTATCAATCTGATCTAAAAAGAATATCAAACAAGAGCGACTGACTATTAACCTTTATGCTCGTTTCTGCTCGTAACAAAAGTTTTGGAATATGAGCGCAAGTATTATGAAAGTAAGAAACACTTCACCAGGTCGAGAAAATTTCATCCAAAACGGCAAAGTGCCCATAAGGCTGGATTAGAGCATATCTTTTGCATCGAATCATGTACTTTAAGCAGAATCTTCCATTACACTGCTGTGTCATCTTATATAAAAATAAAAAGTTGCAACGAATTGCGAACAAATTTGCTTGTCATACGCATTAATTTCAATTAAATGTTGATTATACATACATTTGCAACGAAATAAGAAACATTTTGTTTTACAGTTTTTTAAAATAAAGCTAAAATACCATACTTGTTAATGATGATTGTCCACAAAAAGTTCAACAGTAAAAAGTCAATAACATAAAGCTCGAGGCAACAATACATAAGAAATGTGTGATATCAATGATTTTTGTTTTCAAACATCTTTATGGTTAGTGAATGCTCTTCAAATTAAAATTAATGCTTTGAAGTACGTTTGTGTACTCCAAGTGATACCATTCCTCGTAAAAGTGCGGACTTTTCAACTTCAAAGAAGTCACCCAAGGGGCAACTCATAAATGAAAATGTCTAGCGTAAAAGAAATGAAATGGAAACGCACGCGTTATGTATACGCGTGATCAACTGATGAGACTTACTAACAATATTCTCCACAATAGGGAAAATAGAAAATCAACCGGACTAGTTCTTTTAGACACTGAAAAAGCCTTTGATTCTATCTGGCATCAAGGTTTAATCTACAAACTTATTAAACTAAACTTTCCAAACTACCTAATAAATATTATAAATTCATTCAACTCAAATAGGCTTAACAGAATTCATATTGGAAACTCAATATCTGATGCTTACACACCATCAGCAGGGGTTCCACAAGGAAGCGTCTTATCACCCTTATTATTCAATATATACGTTTCTGATATTCCTCACATGAGTAACTGTATACAATATCAATATGCAGATGATATTGCTCTATCGTCAACAGCAAAACTTCCCAAAACGATAACCAAAACTTTAAACAGAGCTCTTGCAAAATATGCGAAATATAGTATAAAATGGAAGCTAAAAGTAAACGGCGACAAATCTGAAGCTATTTTCTTTACTAGAAATACAAGCCAACGCAAACTACCTATTAGCAATCTAAAAATACAAGGGAACAGAATACCCTGGAAAAACACTATCAAATATTTAGGCCTTCATCTAGAAAAACGAGTAACATTTAAAACGCATATTGAAATACTGCAAAACAAAAGTGAAAAAATATTTAAAATTTTATACTGTTTTTTGAATAAAAATTCAAAATTAAATTTCAAAAACAAAATCTTAGTCTACAAAGCACTAGTTTGCCCAATTTTAACCCCAGTATGGTCAAATTGCGCTTACTCTCATAAGCTAAAATTGCAAAGAGCTCAAAACAAGTTCCTAAAGGCTATACTAAGAGTTCCTCCTTGGTACAGAACGTCTTCACTGCATCAGGACTGTGGTATAAATACCTTATTCCAAATCTTAGCTAACCACAAAACCAGGTTCTTTGATAGATGTGCAACCAGCACCTATCAAATGATAAGGGAACTTCAATCCATAGATCGTCATATCTAGATTATTAGTCAGTAAGTGTTAATTTAGTATGTAGAAATTATTGTATTATTTAGAATAGATGTTAGCTTAGGTTTAGATTTAATTTAACAATTACTCCATTCGAGGGTTTTTCATTCCATCAATTTCTTTTTCCCTCATACACATCAATCCTCTCTTAACAGTAGCTCAAATATGATACACAGCAAATAGCTAGTAAACCTCAACCACAATGCGGAAAGAATACTTCGAACCCATTATCTATAAAAATCGAAAACCCTCAAATGATGTATGAAATGTAAAGAATGGAAATAAATGTATACTACTACTACTGAAGTTGCACGACAAATACAAAAAAAATGTATACGCGTGCAAAACGCCATAAACTTATAATACTTTGGCACATACGAACAAGAATTGAAATTGATGAAGTCCCTGAATATGGGACATTTCTAAAAACCTGTTTTTTTTGCTTTCACTTGCTCCTCTTTCTCTCTCTCTCTCTTCTTGGAAAGAGCCCTCGAATGA
This sequence comes from Anopheles ziemanni, assembly GCF_943734765.1. NCBI lineage: Eukaryota > Metazoa > Arthropoda > Insecta > Diptera > Culicidae > Anopheles > Anopheles ziemanni. The sequence goes on from NC_080705.1 coordinate 35,910,385, forward strand.
AACGTAAAAACAGATCCCACGTAAATCGCTGAAGGTACCTAAAGCCACCTTGCACCTTGCGTTGTTCACTGACTACTTCCGAGAGAACGTGTAATTCATGACTGGCTAAAGAGAGTGATTTATACTCAATCGGTGTAGTTTCCACGGAAACTGTGTGCGAGGTGAAAATTCTTACCCGCTGTAGGTAGTATAGCATCGCACTTTAGTGTTTATTGAACTCATCATATAATATAACATACGAGATGTGGTTCTTCTTGGTATGTGAAGTCTTCAAGAAAAACAACCGATGAAATCAAGTGTAGTTGTTATTTCACCCTGTATTCCGTGGGAAATCAAATTAATCTATAAAATCAATCAAGAAGTAATGTGGTCAACGAGAGAAATCACAAGGAAAATTGTATTACCATCTCGGTATCGCATTTCACATTCATTTCAAATGTTATTCTCACCACGATTGGATCAAACAATATACTTCTGTGTCCATCCCTGAGTGTCACTTCCGATTTCATCATAATACACTGGAGGAAACAAGAATAGCACCACCCTGTTTTTTGCCAATATTTTTATATTTCGTTAAAGTTGGAGCTTTTTCGAGTTCGGTACGTTATTACAATCAGTTTTACAACTTTCCGGTGGACTACGATCGTATTCATGTGGGCTAATAACGTTAAAACCAAATAAGTCATGAAAACAGGGAGGAAATAAAAATAGCACCACTTTGGTTTTTTGTTCAGCAATTGAAGATATTTAAAAACTAATAATTTTAAATGGGTTTTTAAGATATTAGTAGTTAGTATGGAACCTAAACTATAGAAATTTAATTTTATTAGTCGTGTGTTATTTGATTTTCCAAGTCATTCAGAAAAAATGGGTCAGGAACAGCATATCTTCGTTAAAACCGAGCTAAACATCAAAACTGACCATGGTAGCAGAGGGCTGTTCCCTGAAAATTGGTCTAAAAACCTTCCGATTACATATATATTAGTAGGGTTGATGAAACATTCCGGTAACGACGACCACAAGGACCAACTCGGGAGTAAAACCCAGCATTCGGAGATGGATAGGTGAATAATTTATAAATAAGGAGGAAACCAGGTACGAATAATGATTCTAAATCATGCAGAATTCAACTTAAGATGCCAATAAGACATTTAGAGCGAATTACGTTGAGCGGGGAAAACTACAAGTAGCCACAAAGATTCCGCAAGCTCAACATGACAGAGCGTAATGCATTGAAATGGTTGAAATTTGCTGTTAGTTATATTTATTGTTGCGAAGCATAAAAAACAGTTTTTTTCAGGCGAAATAAAGTTCATTCTTTGTTTTCTACATGTTTGGCAATACTTTCAGCTAGATTTTCAACAAGAACCTGGTGTTAAAATGAGCCGCAACGTTAGTGGTGTTAAACCATCGATATGGGGAGCTCTCTCCCTGCAACGAAAGCTTACCTTGCCTTGGATCTAAGTGAGAATGAAGTTGTATGTACTAGAAACAAGATTAATTGAACAAAATTAGCTTGGCTGGGCTTAGACTTCGTTTTCCAATAAAAATATACCGGATTTCACGCGTTGATATTGGCTACAGGTTGGATTCCTGACATAAGAATGGAGCTATCAAGGTGGCCAGCAGGCTCTCTGTATCCTAATCTCATAAAAAACCTTTGGCCTATTCATGGTCATCGTGGTTGTCTTCAAATGTCAAACAATGAAGCAACAATTATGTGCTAATTCGTATTCGTGAATGCTGGGAGCGCCATGAGCAGAACTCCCTAAAAAATATTATTTTGTACTTCCAAATCACCACGTATTGAAGAAATTAGATACAAATACTCTTGTATTTACTAATAAAATCATTAAATAATATTTTAATTGAGGTTTTGTAGAATAGCTTCAATTGCTGAACAAAAATCCAAAGTGGTGCTATTTTTATTTCCTCCCTGTTTTCATGACTTATTTGGTTTTAACGTTATTAGCCCACATGAATACGATCGTAATCTACTGGAAAGTTGTTAAATTGATTGTAATAACGTATCAAACTCGAAAAAGCTCCAACTTTAACGAAATATAACAAATATTGGCAAAAAACAGGGTGGTGCTATTCTTGTTTTCTTCCAGTGTATGTCATCTAACAATAAAGCAACCACTCACCTATCGATAGGAAGCTTTCGATGTGATGCGTCTTCGATGTATTCTCCTTTCCAAGAGCAACGGCGCCGTGACTCGTCCTGATTGACACCGATCACCCAATAATGACAATCATCGTCACTGGATTTCAAGTTAGACAGGATAAGACAACATTTTTGCAACATAATACCCGTGTTGTGTTGCGCGAATGCGTCCAGAAAACTCGGACCCTGTGCGTGCCGGGAGCACACATTCATTTCATCATCAGTTTGGTGCCAAACATATTACGCCTTTGGCCATTGCCAAATTCTAACAATCAATATCGCAGCCCCAAGCAGAGAAGGAATTCTAACCTCCCATTCTCGAGTTGGATGTAGTTCGTTTTGCGAAAATGGACTACCGAAAAGTTGATTATCATTTCAGACCACCACTTTCTCACTGCTGCTCCTGTGTCGTACGCAGAACCCGAGGGTAACGGATTACGAATACGGAATCCCAGAAATATTAAGAAGATCTGTTACGCCACCACCTTGCTATCGTTTTCAGACACTGAACACTCGGTCCAATATTTTGTCCGAAAGCCGGTCCACATTTTTTCGCTGACCGTGTCTTCATACCGCTTCATCTGGAAGGTAAATCCGTCGATTGCAACTTTGCACCCCGAATGCCACCAGCATGATCCTGTCCGGTCTTAAACAAAGACTTTGTGCAAACCAAACATTAAACAATGACCGCATCCGCAAAGTCAACATCATCCACCACCGGCATCGAAGATATCGCCTTAAGTTTTCCCAAACTTCTTTCTCTCAACAGGGTTGACGTTCCAAACCCAGACAGCATGCCCTTGCAGAGTTATCACGAACGCTGGACGAAAAGGTTGCCTGTTTATCCCATGCACGATTCAAAGCTAGCGTCGCAAAAAGTAAGCACGGATGTGGTACTCTGTCTTATCGGAATTCTAATCAAATGACCACACGAGTCCCACCCTCTCCAACACCCTACCTACGGTTAACTGAAGGTGCCTTCGCAACCAACCCAGACGTGTCACACCGAACGCCGACCTTTTCTTGGTAACTTACTTGTTTAGCCCGTGAGCAATTTTCAGTCAGCTTAGTCAGTTCGAATGAAAACTCCCTTTTTTTCGTCGTCCTGCAGACCAGCTGTTTGGTGTACGCGTGGGTGAATTTATCCTTTCGTCCCCGGAACCACGGATTTGAACTTAACGTTTTATATCACCAACATTTATCGTGTCGGTGGGTGTTTCCTGCCATTCGTTGGGACCATTTAGGTGTGTATTGGCATGGTACGCATCCAAACGTGGTCTACCACGTATGGAAACCCCTAAACACTGGTGGAAACTGTTTTACTGAGGCTCGTAAATGCTCCCGCTGAGTCTCGTTGGTTTTCGAATTTATTCCTATTTGAAAAATCGGCTCCCACCTGCCGTTGATTTAATCGCACCAATAGACTTTGACCTCGTTTTTATCGAAGTCAACTGAATTACCCCAAAAAAATTATTACCGAAGTTTAAGAGGAATTGATGTTTCCACGACTTAATTAAATAGACACGCTACACTAAGAACACCGTGACGCCTACTTTGTTCAAACGAGTGAATCTCAGTGAACTTGGGAAAATATGTCCATCAGCTCGTCAGAGTTAAAACACATTAAACAAATGTTGCAGAATAATCGAAATTGCCCTATCCCACTTAAACACACTCAACTAATCGCTATCCGTTCCGGTGAACCTCGTTAATTTATTAATTGCCAGCTTTCTGGAACCATTTGTACATTTCTAGCTCGCCCGCGGGTACTTCAAACTTCCAAGTAATTCATTTTCCGACTACTTTTGTTGTGAGGAAAGGTGTTGAAAATTTAATCAACGCAACAACAGCGGGAATAGAAATTAATCTTGTCTCTCGTTTTAAAAGGCGTCAATTAAACCCATTTGTCAAGGTGACCATTTCCGGTTCCGACTAACTCGGAGCGCGGTGTACTGGAATCCACACAAATACTTTAGCTTCATCGATTTTACAAAGCTTTGCAGTTGGTGGCAAACGGCCCTCCTTGGGCCGGGGATAGCAAGAAAGCATAATTGATGACCAGCGAGAAAATCATCTCCAACACGTCGGGTGTCCTGGAGTTCGACGTTACGGTGGAAACAACTAAAATGGATCCCGCGTAGTTCGCACTCGATAGGTAAGTTTGCTTAATTCCAACACAATTAATTGTTATCAATTTATTAAAAAGTTCCGAGCATCCGAATGCTCTCCTTGGTGGAAACCAAGGAAGATAAACAATGGAAAACATCGGTCCATCTTGTTGGAGTCAGGATCACGCAAGGGTGCTAATCAAAAGTTGTTCAAGAAGTAGGTTCCGATCCCATATCGGTTGCACACTTGATAACCCGCACACATCAGTTCATGGTACGGTGAATGTTTTTTCCGCTTCGAACATCTTTTCGTGCGATCCACCTCCTCCCACAAGAAATCCACGAAGAGTTTTCCCTGAAATCTCTCCGACTTCAAAAACTTCTCCATCGTTCAATATTCCCTCAGGTGCAAATTGGCCATCTTAAAAAGCTCGAAAACCTTCGAAAAATTCGCACTATTGCATCCCAGCTCGACACACACGTTGCACAGCGCACAATCACACAAAACTACCGCAGCATATTGGTATCGTTGGTCCATAACCATTAGTATCGTTCAAGAAGAACAGTTAAGCGCTAACTCAAACAGGTAGTGAACTTAGGTAGTTTCCATCCATTTTAGGGAAATGAGGGAAAATAATCACCTCCTATAAAACTTACCACCACTCATAGAGTAAGAGCATCCGAAGGAAAATGAGGTGCTAGTCTGGGGGAAAATGAGGACACCAAGAAAGCACACTAAAAAGAGACAGTGTGGAGTGCTTTATCAAAATAAAGGCAAAATCCTGACAACCCTCGTTGGGTGTCGTAAGACCACATCACGCACACATATAAACACAAACCCAAACAAACACTAACTTTTCTACTCTCTGGAACGTGGACGACTTCTGTCGAAGTTCTCGAAACAACTTCTAAGTAAATTACGGGCACCGAAATTTGGAACAGCAGGTAATACTTCATCCAGCTTTTCCGCGTGTTCCCGAAACTCCATTTTGGTTTGTAAGATAGACAACTTTTCATCGGTCGTGTAAAACTTCGCGGCGGTCATCGCGAAAATGGTTAGGTGCCGTTCGACAAGTGGACTTCCTTAATGGAAACGCATCTTCTACTTCCACCAAAACCATCCGCTAAAATGGTACCGAAACGGACAGTTTTTTGATGAAAACTTATAGCTTGTTAAACTTTTTACCCCGAGTCCCATCCAACCAGTCCACGTGATCAACGAGGATGGGCAAAAGACAGCGGATGTTTGCCCTGTCGTTGGTGTTCTTTCGTTGTTGGTTTTCTTTGACACGTTTCCCTATCACCCACTTGAGACTTAGGTCGGTCTCGACCGCAGATAAGAGGCCGAAAGGTACATTTACTTTCACCGCGTGACAAAAGTGCCTCGAACTTGTCCACATCGTCACCAGAAAGCGTTGCGTCGCCGGGCCATCAGGCAGTCCAGTAAATCATGAATTACTGTAGAGTGATTAAGATGGTCGCGCCCGGACGAAAAGGCATTTTTCTCTCAGTTCCGAGACCGCAGGTTCCCATACCTGAAGAACCATGGGACGAATTATCGTTATCGTTGTCATCATCACCATCGCCGGCGCTGGCCAAATTTTTCGGGGTGACATGGAAACATAAATTTTGCTGGGCAATTTTCCATCGTTTCTGTCCCTCTGTTTTAGGGTCGGAGATGAACGTAATGGAATGGAAAACAAACAAAATAAGTATAGATCTATCTCTCCATCGTGACCGAACGATTTTACAGGTCGTACTTTTTTCGAATATGTTCAAAGAAACATAGGCGAGTTTTTCTTATTATTTTTTCCCACAATCATCTGCCACTCGGGAGAAGTTGAGGCAGATAGCAGGGTGTGAAAATGAACAAAAAGCAGGAGAAGCCGCCCAAGACATTCAAAATGGGAAAATAAGCATAACGAAAGGAAGTTCACAGCTGGTAGTGCGCCCTTCGAAAAGAAAAGTTTTTACAAAGAAGCATAATAAACTTAACTTCGACGATGGTGAAAATTTATAGCAAAATGTCAACTGACTGTGTTACTGGACTTGTCACCTCGGACTACATCCATTCATCCACATTATTGTATTTTCCTTCAGAAAAATGCCACCATTTCGCCTTTTTTGTGAAAGGAAATGAATGATTAACTAAATTCAGAATTCATAAATCACAACTTTTACGCAACTTTTACGCAAGATGAACACAGTCCACTTAAGGATAAAATATGTTTCATGCCGAGCATTATTTCGAATTTCTTTACGCTCCGCGTTTTTCATCAGCGGGTGGTGTAATTTTTACTTTTATTTATGGCACTAAATAAAACCCTGATGATAAATACCTTTCGCCACCGAACTTAGGTATAGAAAAGGCAAATTTAATTTATCAGCACGATGTATGATTTGTCGTCCCTTTTATCGTTACATTTTTTTAGTTTTTATTTTTTTCTCTGAAACCATAAGTTCTCTATTGAACATAAAATATAGATAAAGATTTATCATACATTTACAAGAATTGTATGGTCTTACGCCACAATTAAATTAAATTTACATCAAAACATCAGCTGCAGTAGAAAACTACTGCAATGGCTTATTGAGATTCACATGAATATGATTTAATTTGATTTTTTTACTTCAAGATATAAAATGAATTTACATCCGGAGTAGGATTTTTATATGGCCAGCGTCCTCATTATCTGCTACTTCAATCCAAAAGATGAAACAGTTTTCGGTGGAAATTCTACATATTCCAGCCTTTATTTTTATTTATTTTTTATGTAGCACGACATCCCCTAGTGGGACAAGGCCTCTCTCCGAAGAGAGTTTGTGTGACCGAAACACAGTATATTATAGATCGGTGGTCAGCCGTTCGTAATACCGGAGGGTGCCAGACCCGAGATTCGATCCCACACCTGTGGTGTGGTGTTTCCTAGCGCTACCGCTGCGCCATGGGCACCCCCAATTTCCAGCCTTTATGTCCCACCGCAATGGATTCGTCAACTTTCCACAAAAAAAGTCTCACAACAGTGAGCCACTGGAGCTGGTAAAGGACTCAAATGACTCCCAGAGCATAGGAATAAAACATTGTAACTGTGCGTGAGACTACCACTTCATAACTATCCGATGACACATAAAGTGGCTTAAAACCGGTTTTTATCGCTTTTCACCGTATACATTTCCCGGTGTAATAAAGTTTCAGATGAAGTGTAAAAGGAAGGAAACTGAGCGTGAAAGTTCTTAAACACCCGCTTAACTCGCCACCAAGGTGGTGGAAGAATGGGAAAGAGCAAAAAACAAAGGAAAACACTTGCGACAAGCATTTTGTTCCCCCACATAGTGTATGTGTGTGTGTGTGGTTCGGTATATGAATAAAAAATAAATTTGAATGGAATTTCATGAATATCAAATTCTCTTTATGCAAATTATGGGAAAATGATGAAAGGATAACTTGACGACTGTGTGTCACCTGGCAGCTTCCCGTACATAAAGCGGAAAAGGCTTTCTCGAGGCATCGTCACGGATCGAGGCCGGTAAGAAAAATGGCCCGATTTTATATCATTTCACGGATCACGCGCTCGTTCGTTCGTTCAGACATTTTAAGAGAATGATAGACCCAGATTAAAGCTTCCGTTTATTGCACCTGAATCTAAATTTGCTTTGAAGCTGGCTTTTGCGACGCTGAAACAAAACAGCAGCATCGAAATTCATCCGTCTTCATTTTTGAACGAAAGCCAAAGGGAATTCTTGTCACACATACATCCACATACTCTGGACAAGTCACAATAAACCGGGGCAGCGACTTGTTCCTCCCGGACAAGAAGGAAGGAAAACTTTTGCCATCTCCGTTCCTCTCACATTTACCATGTGACAATCCACGATTTTCTTCCTTAAAGAAAAACCCCATCCAGGATAGCTCCACCGGCCATAGAATTGCGTTTCGGCTTGAGACCAAAATAAATAACTTTGTTATAACTTTAATCTCGCCAAGCGTCAAAATTGGCCACCCTTACGTGTCATTCGACTTTTATCAGGAAACAGGGAAGAAGCAATTCTAACAGCCCTCAAGGAAAAACGAACCAGATATTTGTGGACGCTCAAGCTCCCATAAAGACAACACCTTAGATATCCACAAGAAATAGATCCTCCCTATATTATGCTGGAAGGAATCACTTAGTATTTCTGTCCAGTCAACGGTGTCTTATCCCAATGTCATTACCTGCTGGGCCACCAAGTTACCAAAGGGTAAGAGCATACCCATCGCTTGCTCCCGTCATTTGCACGAGGGGTGGAAAAATGATGTTAATTGCTAAAAGTTTTCCAACACAGCCACCAGTTCAAGACAGCCAGCCAGGTTTAGAAAATTCACTGGAACGTTCGTAGAAAACTAAGTTAGACACGTTAAGACAATGGGGGATAGGGGATGGCCCCTATCAACTGTCCAAGATGGTACTAATGGACGTGAGTAAAACATTAAAACGTCCCGAAAAACGGCGAGAGTTTCTCAAGAAACATTCGCCAAACTGCCAAACCAACAACAGGGGTTTTCCTAAGCACCTCAAGAGAATATTTACGAGGCATTTTCAGACTTTCTGCTAATGAAAACCTGTTATCACAACGGAAGTTGAATTGGGCAGCGTTAAGGCAACATTACGCCAACTCAAAACTTTTCCTTTCCCGGTGCATCACAGTCCATTGGGACCGAAAAGAATGGTGCTCGTTATGGCAACTACTGGTCGACAAATTTTCAATTTAATAAATGTGTGCTCATCGTAAAATTTAGCTTTCCCTAATCTTCATGAAGCCAATTCTTTTCAAACAACCATTTGTTTCAGGATCCTCAGATTAGCCCAGTCACCCCCTCGTATTTTCTTAATTGTATACGAGACATTTTCGAGACATTTCCATGTTGCGTGGCAATTGTTAACATCGACGGCTACTTCGGAACATTTTTTGACAATGGAGCCATGTAAACGCCTACTACTTTCTTGACGCTTTATCCGCTTAAACATGATAACTAAGAGTTCTTCACGAATAATAATTCCTCACGACCATTTATTTCTAGTTTTATTTCAGGAGTTTTATTCAGTTCACACAAAGTTTGTACACTACCACACAGATTTACTTGATGACAAGTTGGATGAGCGATAAAAACGCAGCCAGCCAACAAGATTTACGAGATTACGATTTCATCGAGAATTACTGGAGCACCAATGATGGCGGAGGTTGTCGTAATCAATTAAAATGTATAGTCCCTTCGTTACATGAGCTGATGAGCGTCTCGTTTAGAAGTGAACACACTTTTCCTACACAGCACACACATCGTCACCCACCGGCTATAACATGCTCCTTAAATTTCTCATTAAACGGCAAAAAGATTAATTTTCTTTCACGCCTGCCGAAAGGGTTGGAAAACAAGCCGAGGAAATCCACATCCACCCACTCGCTAACGATCCATTTTACCTAAATTCAATCATTTTCTTCCTTTTTTCTCACCCATCTTTAGTCAGAAAATTTAAGCAAATTGCAGTTCATTCACTTTTTTTTGTTCGTTCTTTTCTCTTTTTGTGGCACGCTTCCGCTTCCTGAACTTGAGCGCCATTTCGCACATTTTTTTTCATTTCGAAGGTGATGTGAAAAAAGTAGGAAAGCCCCGGAAAGCCAAGCGTCATTCGGTACGGACCTGATCAAGCGAATCACTCACACGTTTCAAGCTTTCCCTCCACTCCTTGTAGTTTCCAAACTTTCGCTCAGTTTTCGTCTGGATGAGGGAAGGATTTTATTCGTAGAGCGGCAATGACCTCGTCTACCGCATGTTGATGTGAAAGATCTACCTCTCTCTTTTCCCGGTGCGTTAAATTCCCTCTGGATCCGGACGTGTGAGCTTCACACGAGCAACTCTCAACAAAATTAACGCCAGCAGAATCGTACTCGGAAGCGAAAATTGGTGGAAACTCCAGGAAAACATAGATGGTAACGTTTGGTTTCGGTAGAAAGTCGCAGGCTTAAATGAAGAGAAAACGTTGGAAGCACACACTTTTCACTGTTGGAAAAGTAGGTGCTTCCAAAGTTTTCTCTTTATTGTCGTGTGGATGACTGGAGTGAATAGCTGCTACCAGAAACCAACGGGTTCCGGCCGAGTGCGAGGGACCTATTGTTTCGTTAGCGGGAAAACAGGATGCCTTCCCTTCCAAACGCTCCTTCAGCTTTTCGTACTCCTTTCTATTTCTGTTCTTGTAGTGTAAGAAATTAAAAAAAAACTTAAAAAAAAAAGAATATTTATACGCACATGAATAAATGATCATGCACCTTCCGTACGCTTCATAAATATGAGCCCATTTTTCATCGCACTCCTGGTTGCTTCTTGTTTTAGAACCTTTCCAATCCTTGTTTACGCGTCACGTATACTACGGTGCCTTGGTATAGTCTACGCCAACCCAGTACACGCATAACCCAAAGCGACTTCGGCATAGGTATATCCCACCTGTGAAGTACAAGGAGGTAAAATGGTAAGGCTTGTTCTGTGGGGAAAGGGGTTAGATATCTCATTTCTGACTTCATACAACAACATTTCGGATGATAAAATCAGTTCAACCGCCTACCAGACCGCGGATAATTAACCCTAACAGAAGTAATTCCAAAGAGTCCAAATATGTACACTCGAATTTGTATTGTGTAAATATCAAAAGCTCGTTAAGATTCATGTCTCAGCGATACGGATTTCCAAGGCTCAAGGGGAATGCACTACAAAACAAAACCCAAAAAAATTATTCAAGCATATTGATGATGGGGGAAACAGGAACATTTAAAATAAAACCAAAAAATACTGAAAATACTTCCGTACCGTGTATGAATCTGACATCTGTCACCGAGAGCAAATATGTCACACATGCCATAACGTACTAATCCAGATGAAATTAATTTGCCACCATTCAACCATTCCGGCTAATTTAAATTTTGCTAGTATGTCGCTGCTTCTCTATCTCGGGTCGTTCATTCTCGCTGTTTGTGAACAATCGCTACAACGTAGCAAGGTTCACTACTCCATTGGCTTTGATACCAGATTGCCCAACTAGCCCTTCACTTGAAATAACAATCCTGGCACATTCAATTCCATCCAACCATTGCCAACTCTGAGCAAATTTATGAGGCCTCCGATGGTATCGCTTTGGGCAGGAACTCAAACAGGCGCCGGTGAGGTCGATTTCCACGACACAGAGCGAAGTTATCTCGAACGTGACTCCGTTATCTCTGTTTCACCTTTCCTTCGCTGATGTACTCTCTCTCTCCCACTAGCTTCACGTTTGCATATTTCGTAAACAGATTAACTCACCCATCATGCTAAGGAGATTCAATTTCCGTGCCATAAACTGACGTTATCTTTGATTTATTATTATATGCCCCGTACGACCATCCATAGGATGCAAAAATGAAGGTACGAGTGGGTGGCATGAGTATAAGCTGTCGTCAAACAAATGCTTTATCGAAACGGGTGCATAAATCGGTGGGCGGGTAAGTTATCATCACCGATGCTGATTTTCTTTTCCAAGTGTCATATTGTGAACCCACTCTATAGATGTTGCTGCATAGGCATCCGTGCAGCTCAGATGGGGAAACAAGTGTTCGTATATTAGTTCACAACGATACCACCGTAATCAAGCTTGTACCGCCCTCGAAGGATGTTAATACACTGACCTTCGCGTCATTCAAGATCGGAATGTCAGCTGAACATAGAGAGAAAGCACTTCAGCGATCCACTTGGCCTGTAGGAACGGTTTTTAAGGAGTTTGTGAATCGTAAGCTGTCTAAGAACGCGGTGCTTGCGGTCACGGACGATCGCCACCCTCCATCTTCAATCACAACACCAGTTAGTACAAGAACCGAAAATTCCGTACTATCCCAGAATATTACCGACACATTGACCACATGTAGCGCGAACCCACAAACACAGCAATAGCTGTTTAGTGCCACCACCATAACGTATCCTTCCCCAGCACCGCCTTCGATACCGTTATTATCCAACGCACCACTAACACCACCTACCGCCTCTCCTGACACGCCGCTTTCGTCGTCGCTAACGGTTTATTACCAAAACGTTCGGGGACTGCGCACCAAAACTACCGATTTTTTGCTGGCCGCATCTGCTGCCACCTTCGATTTAATCATCCTAACGGAGACATGGTTAAACGAGCAAATCCCGACGCCGCTCCTATTCGATGACCACTACAACGTGTTTCGGACTGACCGGAATGCTGTTAATAGCGCATGTACACGAGGCGGAGGTGTACTAATAGCGTGTACAGCCACACTTTTGGCACACGAGGTACCGGTTCATTCCAGTCTGGAGCTTGCAGTGGTGGCTGTGAAACTACCGGATCGTTTGCTCTTCATTTGCGCTCTATACATCCCACCTACACATGCTTCGTCAACGGATGCCTTCACCCAGCTAACAAATGTACTAAATTTGCTAACTGACCAGATGAACACAAAGGACATGCTTCTCATCATGGGCGACTTTAATCTCCCGGGGCTTATCTGGTCGATGGGGGATAACCATCCCTTCAAGCATTATACGGCCACGTCGACCTCTGCATCGTCATCCTGTTTTATTGACTGCCTGGCATCGAACGGTCTATTCCAGCTTAGTTGTGTCCGCAACAGCCTAGACCGTCAACTCGATCTGGTGATCGCCAACGAAGGGTTGGCCGAACTATACCCAGCAATCCAGAAAAGCGTAGTTCCACTGCTCCCTATTGACCCTTATCATCCAGCCCTCGAATTAACCCTAACTCTTAAGATTAATGTAGCAAGTAATGCAAGTCGATCTTCCCATTCTCGTCCTAGTTTTAGTCCTGTTGGGCAGTTTAACTTTAACTTTAGTAAGATTAATGTTCCAAGACTTCGTTCTTATCTCTCAAATGCTGATTGGAGCCTGTTCCAGGAGGCCACCTCTGTCGATGTTGCTCTACACTCCTTGAACCACATCATCACCTCCGCTTTCCCAATGTGCTGTCCCCGCCTGAAACCCCCTCCCAAGCCACCGTGGTCGGACCGTATGTGGCATGTGTTGAAGCGTGACAGACGGCGGGCGCAACGCGCATGGAGTAGTTCCAACACGCCGCATAGGAAACAGGTGTACAAATACGCCTCAACTGCATTCCGCATACATAACCATGCTCGCTATGGTTCTTATATAGCCAGAGTTCAACACCAACTATCCCATAACCCCGCATCTTTTTGGCGATTTATAAATTCCCGTCGGAAATCCTCGTCCATCCCGTCTACAATGACTTTGGGCAATGTTAGCGCCTCTTCACCCACCGAAATCTGCGACCTTTTCAAAATTCATTTTTCGGATACCTTTGCGAATTCCTCTGCAACCTCAACTCCTCGATCTGATGGTTTGTCTAACGCGCCTGTGGGTGTCTTGGACATTAATAGTGTGGTGCTTGACGAGGCCTCGATACTCCGGGCTATTCGCAAAATTAAGGGAGGATGCTCCCTTGGTCCTGATGGTATTCCTGCCATCATATACAAATCTTGTAGCGATATCCTTGCCCCTCATCTCTGTAAATTGTTTAACCTTTCCCTTTCCTCCTCCTGCTTCCCATCCTTGTGGAAGTCTTGCTGGCTGGTACCAATCCTAAAAAAAGGAGCGCGTAATTCGGTCTCTAATTACCGCGGTATATCCAAAATTTGCACCTGTGCCAAGATCCTTGAAACTTCTATCCATTCCCATATCCTCTCCCATACCAGCAGAGTCATCTCGTTCAACCAACATGGCTTTCTGCCTAAACGTTCTGTCGTGACTAACCTTATGTGTTTCGTCACTCGGGCCTCAGTATCAATCGATGCTGGTCTCCAATTCGACGCCATCCAGACGGATTTTAAAGCTGCCTTCGACAGGCTCCCCCACGATCTGTTGTTGGTCAAGCTGGAGAGACTGGGATTTGGCAACCCGATGTTGGCCTGGTTCGAGTCGTTTGTATCAGATAGGGTATATCACGTCAAGTTGGAATCTGCCTTATCCGATCAGTTTTCTAGCGGCTCTGGTGTGCCTCAGGGTAGTGTCCTTAGCCCTTTGCTATTCCTCTTGTTTGTAAATGATGTTAGCCACGTACTTCCTCCTGATTCATTCCTTATGTTTGCTGACGATCTAAAACTGTTCAGTCCTATATCCTCTGTAGCTGATTGTCTTGCTTTTCAACTCCTTATTGACCAGTTTTCCATCTGGTGTTCCGCTAATGGATTATCCCTGTCCCTCCCCAAGTGTGCTTCGATCTCCTTTTGCCGATCTGGCCGCCCGCTGCAGTATGAGTACAAGCTTGGTAATGAGCTATTATCCAGAGTGTCCGTCATCAAAGATCTTGGTGTCTGGATTGACGATCGGCTTTCTTTCACTTTGCATCATGACAAAGTGATAAGTAAGGCTTATCAAACTCTTGGACTCATCCGACGCATGGCATCTGATTTCACAGATCCCATGTGTCTCAGAACCCTCTACTGTAGCTTGGTCAGGTCCCATCTGGAGTTCGCGAGTGTCATTTGGATCCCGTCCTCTCCTTCTGTCATTGCAAGGTTTGAAAGCGTCCAGCGAGCTTTCACGCGCTTTGCGGTTCGTAGAGTGTTTGGTCCAAGCACCCCGTTGCCCCCCTATGCTGTCCGTTGTCAGGTTTTGAATCTTGAACCATTGGAGCTGAGGTGGCGGGCCTCTCAAGCTCTCTTTGTAGCCGGCCTGCTATCCCAATCGTTGGACGTTCCCTTCCTTTTATCCTCCCTAAATTTTTACACCCCATCACGCCCACTTAGACCTCGTCCTATCCTCTCCCTGGCTAGGCGTCGAACCCAGTTCGGCGCCAATGACCCGTTTCTCCGTGCAGTGCGGGAATTTAATGAGTCTGCTGATTTGTTCGACTTCAACACCTCCCTCTCCACCTTCCGTGCCAACCTTCGCCATTCTCCTTCCTCATAAACTGTATCCGTTCTATTCCTGTTCCATTTTTGCAACATCGCCATTTCCATCACTGTTCTGTTAAACTGTATGCCCCCGCTAAGAATTTATTAGATTTAAGACTTTATAGAGTGTGAAGCTTGATGCAGACACCAGTAAGCCAATAAATACAATACAATACAATACAAGTGTGCACTATCGTAAAAATGTCTCTGTATACAATCCGAATTCAATTCCATACCGGAGCATAAACTTGGACCTTATATTTTCATAGAGCAAATTTCCAATACTTTTGCTTTATCACGCAAATAAAAAGGAACTCTATCACGACCCGCTGTAACAGCAATAATGCTTCAATACCAATGTCTCTAACCTACCTGTTCCTGCAGGGCGCTTCCCCAACCTTCGTAATGTGTCTTCTTCCGTCGTAAACTTGTCCACTCACAATTTTGATACGGAAGCAGCAAGAGATTCACCAAATTCTAGTTCGTCAAAGTGGAAAACTGTAACATCCAAAACAACTCAAAAAACCAAGACAACAGAAGTAAACACAAGGAATCACGTTGCACGAATTCACTCTTTTGGTTGCAACTCATTTTTGAGATAAATTTCGACGAAACGGCAAAACACCGAAAGTGAAGAAACAACCAACTCACCGAATCAAAGCGTACTTTCAGCGCCCTAACGGCTGGTAAAGTTCGAATAAAACCAACTACCTTTTCGAAAGAAAATGTTTCAAATCTCGCCCTTTCTCGTTCCACTAGGAAGTTGCGAGTCGCTCCGTCTGACTCCAACAATGAGGTCGATGGCGTTGATGGCATCAACTTATGCAACGTTCATGTGACGGTTGTTGCTTACGTTTAAAAGAGCTTAACCCTTTGCTGCCTTCTCCTATCGAATGTGTTGAAACCTTTTCGAGCGCGGTGGAAAACTTCGTCAACTGGCTCGAGGAAGACTCGCTAAACTATTCCAATCTGGTTCTCTTTTGCAAGCCACTGTTTTTGTAATCGATTTCCTGAATGGAGTTGGAGGCTATATGATACAAAAAATTGAAACTTAGGGAACAAACTTGATATGCAGTTTCTTCACTTCATTGATTGTAACAATCTACGACATATACATAAATTGAAAAAGTGATGCTTCAAAAAACTTCTAACATCAAGTATTTGATTGAGCGTGATTTAATTAATTGAAGAAAAAGTATGCCAAATAAGAAACATCTCTATACGGAAATCGTTAGTTCCGCATCTTTCAAATCCAAGCCTCTTCCGACAAATTGATCTTTTTATTTCTCTAACTTCCCTTGTTTGTTGTTAGAAAATTTACCACACAAACAATCCCTTTCATCAAAAATAAAGTCTCTTAAGCTTGTATGTTTGATAATTAGCTTATAGAAACTTTGACCTTCTTGGTCATTCGTCTCTAAAAGTCTCGTAAGCGACGAGGGAATTTTTCAACCCTCGTTTTTCCGAAAAAGGAAAAAAAATGCATGTTTGAAAGGCGTGGTTCATCTCCTTCTACCGGTTACTGTACAGTCTGCCAATCTGTTTGAAAATATTTACAATTACTTAATCTTTCAATGCACGTGTACTCAATTTCTACCCCATGATGTAATAATAACTAATGGCTTAGGTTTTTGCCACGATCCAGCACATAAAAATGGATTAAAAAAATTAGAAACAAAGAGAAACGAAAGAATATTAAAAATACAGTAGAACCAGTAAAATGATCAAGCAAAACAAAAAATCATTAATGTTTTGTCCGCTAAAAGTAACGTGAAAAATGAGCAGGTAAATTTTTTGCCACGGTTGGTAGCAGATGGTGGAGTTTTTTCGTCTTCTTTTATGTTACTTGTAAACGCAATCTTGCGATGAGAAATCTACACTTAATTAAGCATCGCCATGAATCCAAGATAGGCCAACAACTGTTACTGATGAACAACAAACCGTTTGTAAGTCAAAAAAAAGCACTTAGGACTAGTTATAATTTATTTTTCAAAAATGGAAGAGTCTCCATTATTTTACGAAGACAAACTTTAGAAGGTACAGTCCAGTGAAATTAGCTCGCAATCAAGAGTTATTTAAAACGTAAACACCTGCTTGAGGTTTAGTGTCATAAAACTTTGACTTCACTAAGCCCGAATCAATTTCACACACTAATAAGCGTTCCCGATTGATGAATTATCGTGTAGCTTCGCATATCAGCCCGTCATCAACTTGCGGCCACCATTAGCATAGAAATGGGAAAAATGTTAATATACGACTTTAGAACATCACGGGACTCATCCCAACGATACAAGGGTGATGCAAGAACCGGTTGTATAGTGTGTCGTTATCATCCCGATTCCGACAAGCGATCCGATCTGCCGAAAGTAAAATGCAGATGTTATTTGACATATGCCTAAGGCCATCTTTCAACGCGACCAAGGTATGAATTAAATGAATAAAGCCAATGAATTCCGTTCAAGAATAATTTTAGCTGCAAGTTTGCGGTGATGATTTCGAAGTGTATTGAACCTGTGGGATGGGAATACCCACAGTAGGTAGTTGGTCATAGTGATGTTTTAGTTATGGGGTTCATGGAGTGTTTAAACGATTCAAGCAGGAGATCAAAATTATGGCCAGATTAGTGTTATCCCGAATAACGCTAAAATGTCATCGGATTTCTTACAGAACCATTCAAGGAGGCACTAGAAGGTTTCCGGATTTCAATCAATGCTTTTCTTACAAACTGATTCGTGGTTAACCTTTTTTAAAAAAAAAGCAAAGCATACGTTCGTAAAAAATAAACAACATTATTAAAATATAATATGATCGAAATGTTAAACACGTCACGTTTTCAAGCACAAAGTAAAACTCTTTCAGGGCGCTGATGTTTGTCCGTGGCACGAGAGTAAAATGAACGTCATTAGTTGTTTTTAGGAATTACATTGGTTTCATTTCTACGGCTAAACAAAGGCACACATGCGGTCTCATCTTTTGTAGAACCCTAACTCGTGACCAACGCGCTTGGCACGTACTATATGGTTGATTTTATCGCCTTTTGCAGCAGCAGCATTTATGTAGACACTCTTCTGGTCCTTCGCTAAAGTGTGAGCGAGAAAAAATAAATTGAGCTTTAACTCATTTATGATGCTTACGTTCTATTGAATCTAAATTTCTCGTGCAACGTTAATGGAAGCCAACGGTTGAATATCCTGCCTCGCTGCGTTTAAACAAAACGTCCACGAAAAGGAAGGAATCAGTCAATAGATAATGAAAGACCAAAATGAAGTTCAAGTGAAAATTAAACAACCATCACAAATAATTTTCCCCTTCATTATCTTCGAAGATCATAAAATATTATTGTTTCTGCTTTCAACACTGTCAGCAGATGAATTAGATGGGTCTAAAGTGGGCAATTCATTCGAAGTGCCCTTTGATAGTCGATCAAAGAGCGCTCCATCGATGTGTCCTATTCCTATCACTAAAAACAGCATCCTCGGCGAGCTTGTAATGGTAGATGTAATCTCATTTTCATCATCCACCCTTCGCACCATGGTTTTCCCCCCAATTCTACCGACCGGTAGCGATTCTAGGTCAACCGTGAAGTTTTCGCACGACCGAAAATCGAAACAGCAGAAGGCAGGGAATGAAAAACGGCCAGAAATTTCACACCAAACCGCACCACACACCCGCGAACGGCACTCGTCCGTAAACCCATCCGGTTGCAATTAATTTTCTCATTAAATCATTCATCGTGTCGGTGAGAACCTTTTGTCCGAAAACCCCTCCTTTCAAATTGGAGCCCCCCGAGGGGGAGGAAGTTGAAACCAGCTGTGCGTGCGACACCACATCGCACATTCCACCGAACGTCCATCGGCAGCATTGTCCAATGAGGGTTGCTCGCGAGTCTCGAACGCTCCGTTCGGTTGAAAAATCCACGAATGCCTGATGCACAAATCGTGACGGTACGTTGAAATTCAATTAGATCCGAGATCCTGCGCCGTATTCCAAGTGCGTCGTAGCCCTCGGCGGAAAAGAAACCACAAGCAGGAGACGATGAAACTGGGCACAAAACGCCCATGGACTGATGAACGCCACTATGAATTTTCCTGTTTCGATGCCCTGGGACGGAGACACACTTCAGCCGGGAGCCATTATAATGGAAAGCCAGGCTAACTTCTGAGACATGGCTAGGGGAAAGCTGTGAACAGCTTCGCAACAAAGGTGTGAACAAAAAAAACCATGAAACCGTTCGATGCCACACGTTTTGAAGGATCCGGTTTAAGCGCATTTTTGACTTCATTTTAACCATTTTTCCTTCTTTAGGCTATCGTGTTGTAGAAATTTGAGATCCTAGGAAAATATTTGAGAAGGTAATTAATTAATGTAAAGTTATTAATTAATTTGCTTTTCCATTTTCAATGAAAAAAATGTCTGGATGCCTGGTTTAAAAAATGTGAAGAATTTAAAATAGCAAACAATTTTATTTGAAATACCACAAAAGCCAAAATCAATAGTTAAATAAACTGAAACCGGCTACAGACTAACGTCTATAGGACGAAAGCAACCAGGCGTCTCCATCAAAATTAAAAACATAAACATAAAAGCACCATGTTGGTTCACATATCATTAATTAATCTATTTTTCCTCAAAATCAATGAACGATGGTGGGGTTTTTCCCCTTTGCCATCCTTTTTCCATCACTACCGAACAAACCGAATTAACCGAGTTCACCAAAGATTCATTCAGATTTACCTTTTGCCAATCGAGCCAAGCGTCCAAGATAAACCAACTACAAAACCAGACAAGGAACGTTTTCGATGGATGCCTTTTTGAGCTCCAAGAAGGTATAACAAAATGAATTCTTACCATTATTCTCTTGACGCAAAAGGTAATTGTTCATATCGAAAAAAAACTCGTGGAGAGTAAGATGTCGTAATTCCAAACGAATAATATTATGATTGAACTATAGAATAGTAATTGTAATTTAAGTAATTTTTCAAAGTCAAACGAAATCTTCTTATTATTGAGTTTCAAATCATGAATCGTCGCGTATTACGTTGACCAAAAAAACACCAGGCGCCTCCATTGACTCAAGAGGTTTTCAGTATTAAGGAATGTTTTAAAAATGGGCAAAAATGATAATGTACGTAGTTTTTTTTCTCTATAAGCAATACGGCCAGGCCGTTCTTTCTGAAAAAATAAATAAAAAGTTTTTTTTTCTTTTCTGAAACGACTTTTGTTTAATTTTTCTCGCCTTGAAACATTACCCAAACATCGCAACCAAGATGTAGTAATCTTCTTTACTATTTACCTTCCCACACAAACACACACGTAAACCCATCCTACCAATACCCACCACCAGTGTCACCACCTGGCAGCCTTGGAATCAAATTCACCCTGTTTACTTTATTTCCCTCGGTGTGCGACAGCGTCCCAGAGTGGAAAAAATTACGACCCATGTCCTCGGGGCCTAACTTTTATGATTACATTCTTCAATAATTGATGTCCGTCGATCGGGTCCAGGGGATGCGGCTGGTATCGGGGCAGGGTTTGCGAGCTATGCTCTCGGTTCGATTCACAATCCTCGAAGGGATTCCTCCATTCCTCTGAGACTTACACTTCCGCTTGTGTAATACCACTCCGAGTTCCAGGTATCGAGTCGATATACTTTTCGGTGTGTTCGCTAAATCGCCGTCAAGTGAATGTCTTGAGAACCTTTTTCGTTTACTCCTTTCACTCACGAACGATAGGAAATTTACATCATCTTCCGTTACTCACAGAAACGGTAAAGTTACTATGAGAAAAAAGAGAAACAGCAAAAGTTTGTCCAATAAAAAGTACAAATTCGTAAACGAGCAAAATAATTATCTTTATCACCTACATTCATTGTTGCTGTGATTGACGGGTTTCACTGATGGGGGTGTTTGGGTTTGTTTGAATAAAAAAAACCAGAAGGGCAAACAACTCGGTGGTCCATGAATGACACATGAAGACAGAAAATAAGGTCAACGTCGAAGCCATGTGCTGGACGTACAGGAATAATGCGACAAAAATGAAAACATTCCAAGGATCAGAGCGGAAGTAAAAATGACATGCACAAAGCATGGGTCGGTAAATTAAGGTTTGTAATTCTGATGTCGGTTCATGAAGTATTCTCAGTACTCATCTTTTAAAACAATTTTATTTCAAAATGAGTGACATCTGCCACTGCTGGGGAAGAAAGAAGGCAAAGGGACCCATTACAGGACATCAGAAGATCCCAAACTGCTCGTCTATTGCTTTACCATTCGTGCTACGCCTTACAAATTAATGAGTTTCGTTTTTCGAACCACTGGTTCCTTCCAATTGAAGGAAAGGAGCAGGAAAAGCTGGCTGAAGGTACGTTCCAAGAGTTGTCGTTAAATTTTATGCTCGGTTGTTAAAAAAAAACCCGTACTGCAATCTCATATCCACGTTCCACTTTCGTCCGGTATTGTTAACCAATTCCTACCAGCGCCATATGGAACGTAATTACGACACCAACGGAAGCCGTCAAACCCGTGTGCAAAATGAGCTCTTTATTTGCCGCGGCAGAAATAATGAGCTTCCTTCCCAGCGTTCTCGGTTTAGTGGCCACAACACAACTACACAGAGAAGACAAACAAGTACCCAACATTCGCACTCGAAATGGGTCATTTCGGGACGCTTTAACGAATGACGACCTCGTTTATCATGATCGTCCTAGCACCTCCATGTCGACAGCTCTATTGACAGCACGTCAATGAGCGGTTCCGGGTTGGCCGGAATATTTATCTTTTATTTTTTACACCTCCAACAATATCCCTCTTCGGCTTGGTAACATCTTAATCATCCACGGTGGAAAACTTCGACCCATTGTGCTACTGCCCCGTTTTGTACGCGGTCCTTTCCTGCTTTTTGAAAGGCAACGTCACAATCGATCGTTGAAACCGACATCAAACTGACGCTTCCCCCAAGCCGACGTTGGTGTTCTTCGAACTTTTGTGCAAAGTCCCTCAAAACCCCCGAAAAAGCGGCGTTGAAACCTGTCACAAGGACGCCTTGTTAATTGACTTTATAATTATTTCACGGTCAGCGCAAATTTTCCCTACTTTCGGATGAAATCGTGAGCGCAGAAACTATAGTGAAATAAAGTCTTGCTTTACTCCTCCCATTGGAAATCAATTTTTGGAAAGCAAACTTTGACGTCCCGCGCGCGAACGTCACCTTGAGGCTCCCGCAAAGCCTCCGGTTCCGGTGGAAACCGTAATCAAAAGTCACGCTGACATGAATATAACACTTTCTGACTTCTCTCACGCCCAACGTCAATCGATTCTTAATGGGATTATAAAATTAACTGAATAATTGATGGCCGCGCTTGGCGGTTCGTGCTGGTGACGATTCATTGGTAAAATTGATTTCACATCATGGCAGTATGGGGTATTTTCCAAAGTGTGATTGATTGCTTCCCGTAAGTGTGTATTTCGGCGAATGCTTAGTGTGTGTATGTGTGAGTGTCAGTGGTTTTTTCGCTGTTTTGGCCTTTAACAGAATGCGATCAACATTTCCCAACAATCAAGCAATTTGCAGTGCCCGTCGACTGCTAAAATCGTCCGGATGGTAAATCCACTCACACAGACCGAAAAAAGTGATATTTATTAAAAGCAGTAAAACGAAACGATCGAAGGACATTTAATTTTATTTAGAGCGCGCCTCAAAAGCATGGGTTGCATCCACAGTGGGAGCAATAAAAATCAAATTTAATCGTCGTGTGTGACCTCGTTTGCATTTCCATTTTCTCGCAAGCGCGCCGCTTTTTCAACTGATGGTAATTTTATTTATTGCGATTGATTTGAAATAGTGCCGCTATTGCATTTTACGCACCACAAATTGAATACGTACAGGGTAGGTCGGGGTAGGGTCAATCTACATTCCGTTTAATTTGCTTACTCATAAAACTAGCTAGTGTTTCGCAATCGCGATCATCAATCACAAGAAAAGTTTAGGCCGAAATCGAGAATGAAAATAAATGAAATAAATTTTTGCATAACCTTTTTCCTAACACACTCATCAATCAATGAACATTCTCCCATGTCAAAGTCAAATAATTGTCTTTTCAATTTATAAAGGGTGACCGGGGTATTCCTATCTTCAAATATTTACCCCCAATTTATTCATTCTACACGCCACTTCTGGTGCATGCTTTCGCAGAGCTTTCTGACACCAGACATAATATCGTCATATTTGAAGAGCGAAAAAACCGCCACCATTCTGCATTCCGTTTTACCATCGAAGCCATCGTTTGAAGCGCTCCAGTCGCGAATGTTTGTCAACAGTTCGAATTTGTTTCCCCAGTTCCACCGCGGGGCCATGCTTCTACTGTTTGCCATTTGCCGCGATTCGAAATTGGATCCATTTCCTGTCAGCGCCTCGTATCGAAATCTTACCGTTCGCGTTATGCAAAGGCATTTCCGTTCCAACGATTCGTTTGATGGTGCCATCGTATCAATCACTCCGAAAGCGTGATCTACCGTGCTGGTAGCGTAACGCCAGGTAACGTAGAGAATCCATCGGAACTCGCTGCCGGCAGAGAACTCGGTTGCATGGATAGCTTGGATATACATATTTACCAGCTTCGAACAGATGCCTCCGCCAGCTTCCGCCGATGCAAGCGATGCAAAATACGCCTTGTGTGACGAAATTTTCAATTTCCGACGGCACTTTCCATCACACCGCCACGTGACTCCAACATTGTGCCCCGCGCGCTTGAAGTATATTCCAATCAAATGTGTTTACATTCGCTACTACATCTTGCTGCAGGGTGCGATGGGCAAATCCGGACGGTAGGCAGTCTCGATGGCGTGTTAGAATATAACGAGTGGGAAAAAGAGTCGGCGAGTGGATGAGAAATTGTGTTGAGATGCCCGACCGATGTGATATCGAAACCAATTTGGACACCGGAACTGTCAAAAAATATTTGCAGCGTGTGCAAATAACACCATAAATTCAACGAGAATTATTGTTGGATATAGTTTTCGGCACTTGGTGGAGTATTCCAGGTGAGAAATGCGTTCGCCAACATGCGAATTCCGCGGAACATGCCCAGAAACAAACTAAGAGATAAAATGTTTTACCCTGTGGCTCAATGTGGTTTCTTTCTCCTGATGTTGACAGGTACTAAAATGTAAATGGACACATGGACACTCACACCGGCGTCCGTTGGTCGGTGCGCTTATTTTGTCAACAATATATAGCCTAACACCACGTCCCCCATCTTATCTCGCCGACAACAAAGTAGTGGGGAGGGTTTTGGTGCACGTTTTTATCGTAAAAGTGGACTTTGCAGTGGATAAATCCCCGGAAGCCATGTTGAGTTGTAATGTAAAAAACCCAGAAAATATTACTAAAGATAGCAGTGTTAGGATGCAAGTATCCGACTGCTGCGTGATGTGCACCCCAGAGGGTAACGCACACACATGGTCCTGTAGCTCGGACATTGTAGTTGTTTTACATGTAGTCTCATTGTGCTAAGCCATGGCCACAAAGGAAACAATACGTCGGATGTGGACCAAAATCCGTGCTCTGTGTGCAGGTTGAACAGATCCGACCGATTGGCCGGAAGGTCGTCGAAAACATGCTCCACGCTACTACAAACAGCCCGCTGGTTTCGCTTCCGGCGCTCGCTAATGTAACAAATCCAGACCTAGCACACCATTTGCTTCCGGAGGTAGAGGCTGGAGAAAACTGTAGTTGATGGTAGGGTTATGCCTTGCGGCAGAAATGTCAGTTAATTAGTGTGGCTTTCCGACCACCCTATTTCGCATTCAACGGAGCCCTCCCTGTCCACGTGTTTGCCGTATGCGGGCAAAGATAAGCGGAATCCTGCTATCGAGGAACCAATCTAAACCACGCCTTTGTCTCACCCTGCCTGTCCCTTTGAGCAACAGTGAAGTTAGCCGGAGTGTCAATAGGAGTTTACTTACCCAACTAAACTATCGAAACAAAATGAGAAAGTGAGATCTGTCGGTAATGCTTTGATCATTGCGGGGAAAAAGGTGTGCCAGTTAAGTGATAAAAATGGGTTCCTGCGGCAAGTAGAGTAAGATAGCTACGCTGTCTTGGTGTCGCCCGTAAAATAGTTTTATCGTAATGGTACAAACCCCATTGTTGGGCAACCTAGATGCTCCAACACCAACACAGCAAAACAATTATGCGTACTGCGTTAGTAACCGAGAGCCACAGACTGTTACGGAGAAATTATTTCAATTCAAACATCGTTTTCTAAACGGTAACTCTCTAAGCTTAAGCCAGACAACAATGTTTCACGACGACTGAGCATTTTAATAATCGGTGTGCTCGATTTTCGGTTAGTGCTGGTATGAATCTTAATTACTGAACTCTTATTTTACTATTGATTCTAGTATATTCTCACATATTCTCACATCTTTTAAGTTAAATCTAATATTTTGAAGTTTATCTTAAAGCTATCTTAACCTTTAAAATTACCCTTTTTAATGTCGATTTACCTAAATCAAATGCATCATAGTTCTGTACATCATAATCTTTCGAAATCTGTTGCTCATGATATGAAGTTCATAACATAAAAATAGTTTCTATAAATAGTTTAAAAAACGTATTTTTACATATAAGGTTCTCCGAATGATCTCTGAATGATAAAAGACTCTAAAGGATAGAATAAATTTACATTCTCACAACTGTGAATTATTAAAAAAAGGAAACCAACCAAACGATAAGTCGCCTTTAGTTGATCGAAAATCCATGCAGAATGAAGTACCGGGAAGATGACTTCTGCAAAGTATTGACACCTGCGGAATTCATAACATAAAATATCATGCGCCCAATTACTCCATTCATCTTGCTGAAGCCATAAATTGGCGTCCATTGTGTCCTCAAGTCGTCGAATTTCAATGCATAAATATGCGTACGAGGAAGTATCCACTTAACACGTGGTGCGTAAAACCTTCCGCATAAATCACGCAGTCAAATGAAAAAAATGTTTTCAATAAGTGGCGAACAAAATGAAGAGACAAACGATGGTTTCAATTATAAAAAATGGTTTCACAAACAATGTAAACAGCAATTGTGGGAGTTCTCGCGGATTTATTTCCAACTCACTGCAATGAACAAAAGGACCGTTGCATCCGTTAAAGGAAGCAAGCACAAAAGGAGGAAAACAAAATAATCCATCTGTCTTTAACGAATCGATGGAAAAAAGGAGTACACAGTCACATGAATCATTTTTAATGCAGAAGCATTGTTAAAACTACGCGATATTTTTTGTGAAAATGATGGGCAACCAGTGGGAAAAGCTAGTATGGTTAAAAATTAAACAGACTTAAAAAGGATACTTCAATCCGTACGAATCATGTTATACATTTTTCCATGTGGAAAAAATTAAGATGAGCTCTCTTTTCAGCTAACTTTGTGGAAGTGGGTTTGCAGAGTGAGCATGAAATGAAAATTTATTGCAAAACAAAAGAAAAGGTTACAAACCACAAGGTAATACGAGGTTAAATATCAACACGGATTGTAAACGAATTATGGGAAACGAAAATGAAGTAAGCCTTGATTATATAGAATAGATTTTTTTACTTCCTTGACATCAAATAAGCTTCATTTTAGCAAATCCTTCACTTGCAAACGTTTCAACGAACTACCCCAAGAACTTGTCCATGCAGTTGCCTTCGCTGCAGCATTTTGAAGAAAACCTCAGCAGAAAACATACAAGAAACGAACCGCTTCAAACAGTGCCCCCTGGAATGGCAATGGAAACCTTATCGCGCTCGTCCTGCCATTTTTGGTACTCGTCCTTCCTTTGATACTCTAGTCGTCCTAACGAACAGAAGGACCCCTAGTAGCGTTCGCAGTTCACGCAATTCGATGCTTCATTATAGGGATTACCATCGTTTTTATTTAATCTACACTTTGAAGCTATCTGTTGCCCCTGGTGTCGCATTGGACAGTTCTGCTCATTTCGGTGCTTGCACAATCACCATAAAAGCACCACTCCAAACCTCCATTCCACTCGTCATCGACCCATTATCAGTTAACCATCCTTCGTGAGGACGTTCCCTAAGTGTGTATGTGTGTTGCTTCACTTCATGAATTATGGTTATTAAAATCATAACTCATCCGCTGACGAACGAAACTGCAGCAACCGAAAACGACTCCACGAAGGACCGAACCGCGTGCGGTTTGACATTTACAGCGACTTCCATGGCCTGGGAAATCACGGTTCGTTTACTTGATTGCTCCAATGGTACGCGGTGGTTGCGCTGGTGGATTAAAGCATAGCTGGAAAATAGTTCCCAAACCGCCTGATCCCACACCGTCAACCATGAAAATGCATCCAATCGTACGACCCCCGACTGCCTGGCCCAACGGGTTTGTGGTGGTCTTGGTTGCTTCCGCTGCTCCAAATGTCATCAAGAAGAGCCAAAATAAATTCTGTCAACTCGCTCAGTCAGTATTGCGACAATTTTTTTAAGCTGAATAACTGGTTGGATGAATGGACAAATGTAGTTTCTACCTCTCAAGAAAAAAATAAGGAGGATTACAAATGGATTATGCTATCAAAACCTTCCCAGAAGTTACAAAATAAATCTCTACTGCTGCTGAAAACGGCTGTGATTAGACTCATCGTAATTGTGAATATAATTACTGTATTTACATTGCTTCCTTTGTATGACAAAAACCCCATTTGTTAGACCGCTTTTTTGCAAATGTTATAACTTCGTCAGTTTTGAAGATTTATCAGATCTGCAAACGGTTACATTTGAACATATTTGTCGATTAAATTTTGGTGTTTTTGGTCTTTTAACGCACCTCTCCACCATTCCTTTCCATTGTGTGCTAGATATCATATACATTTAGTCACCTAAAAAGTCAATAATTTCATATTTTCATAAGTAAAAATAACGCCACCAAATGACCTGGAATTAATTATGTCCCAATGGTTACTAAAACAATCAGGTTGGATTACTGAATTAATTCAAATCACCTCAGCCGACAGGAAGGATGCAAGCACGTGTAGCACCTAGGAATGATCTGATCGATAATACTCCACTGCGTTCCATCGCACTGACCGGCTTCATTACCGTCGGACAATGGATTCCTTGAAGTTCGAGTCTATGGTAGGCGAGAGGCTCATACATTTCCGGTTCAAGTATGTCACGCTTGAGCGGCTCGGGGAATGCATTTCTCAGATCTCCTCAGTAGATTCTCGGGTTCATGAATATTTCGGCCTGCATTGGGTAAACCCCTTCAGAATGATTTGCAGTGGGAGGCAACGAAGAGTAATGGTGCATAGGGTATGTTCTACCCGGAATCGAAACATCGTCGAACGCGTGATCAAAAACATTCCCATCGTTTTTAGCTTCAACTGAGACAAATGGAGGACCGTAGCTCGCCTAGGAAGTTAATAGATTAAAACTATCTTACAATAAGCCGACATAAAGGAAACCGAAAGTGAGAAACCGAAGCTCGTAGTTTCTATACACCAATGGCAGCATGTGCGTACTTCATTAGGAAAATGTTGCTACCATCCTTTTCTTTACACCTCCTTTCCTAATTGCGGAAAAATAATAAGGCAAAATCTGAAACTTTACACAACAAAAAACGTCATTCTACTGAACGTGTAAGCTACTCTTACCCGTGTCATTCCGGGAGATCATCATTATGCAACATGATCCCTAGGTCCTGCCAAAGGTCGACCGACATCTCCCAGGCATTCCATCTCTCCAGAGTGAAGATAACATCAGAAACCACCAACGTGCATGATCTCACTTTCGTAATGAGCAACAAACTGGGTGTCTTTTGATGGGGATATGCGTCGTAACCCGTTTTGTGATGAAGACCCCCGGAGTTTGCTAGAGCACCCTTTACAATCGGCACCTCGAATGATCGCAATTAGGAAGTGAAATAATTAAAACTGCTCTCCTAACGAGATGCTCTATTTTAAAAGGACGTGAATTACAAAAAAGTGGGTGAAAGAATTCAAAGTCGGATGTGTAAAAAATCGGAAAAGGAGAGTGCATACAGGAAGAGGAATCAGGACGACTTGTAGTGAACATTTTGTGTACCCTTCCGTTTTTTTTCCGGACGTTAGTTATGTTTACAGAAATTCACTAAGGATAGTTTCTTACCGGTTGTATTTGTTATTATTATTATTTTTCCTCTCCTCACATTCACATAACTTTGTGGAGTTCCTCGTGGAATGTAAGTTGTGTACTTGTGTACCAAACAAAATTATTACAATTAAATTTGGCCCACGACACGTTCGCTTTTCATAGTAATTAATTAACTGGCGTTGGATTATTGCATAATCCCCTGCTTGTGTCATCTTCAATTGTTCGTACCATAACACATATATGCTCCTGAGTCCTGATAATATGCTGTGTCCTGTCTGGAACGAACACTTAAATCCACCTAAAATTCGTCCCCAAAAGCGAATATGCGAAAATCTCACACACGGTGCGGATGAGGACTTTCCGGTGTGGGAGACAAAAGTAACCAAAATATTCGACAATTAAGACACGAAGCACTAGGTTGTGTTGGTGGTCCGCGATCAGCGTAAAAAAAAGGAAAACAAGGGAAATCCTATTTTTCTCGACCTCGAACGTACTTCGGTCTTGGCTGAGCTTAGCGAAGTTTCAGAATCGAAACTTTTCACGATGGTTATACGTTCTTTGTTTCTTAGTGAAAAGGTAACTATTTTGTCCCCACGTCAATTGCGTAACCTTTTCCCTCCACCCCCTTTGGAAAAGTTCTATTTGCGCAAGGTGAAGTACAAGGCCTTGGTTTGTTTGTTCGTTTTGCGAATCAGATTGTTTCTAGCCATAATGTGTGCATTGTTGCGATGTGAATGCAATTTGTACAAGTTTTAACTCAAATTTGCGGAATTTTATTAATCCTGTGGAAATCTGGGTGTACCATTCGAACGGATTTTACCGGAAACAAATTAAAACTTATTGACGCTTTTCAGGAAGAGAAAATTTTTGAGTGTTCCATTTTTTCACAGGTCGACTGGAATTCTACCCTTGGCACTTCGAACAGCTATGAGCTGTGATATTTCGAGAACTAAATCCAAAGTTTCATTCGTGTCAATAAAAAATAGCAGAAGATACGCTTGATTAATTGTGCCGCATGGAAATCAATTGGATACCGCCATATTGCTACAGTCTAAATTATTCGAAATTTTAATAACTGACGCTCCGGAACTACCGACTAAAAGTTTCGCCGTTTTCCAGTTCAGTGTGAAATGTTTGAAGTGAAATTTCCACCTAAAGGAGACTCTAAAAGCCCACATCCCTATAGCTCACAACACACACACAAACACGCGCAAGTCACGAGTAGACCGCATTTCCAATTCCACGTTTATTAAAAATTCCAACATAAATACCACACTTGATCGAAAAGGGGATGAGAATGGTTTAGAGCCACGTGAAAGTGCATCCCCACGTGTGAACGTACCCGACTCGGGGTTCCGGTTGAATTGGTGTTGTTCGCTGCGTTCACACCACGATTGGAAGCTGCTCAAAATGGTGCCGATGCCGTGGTGTCGGTTCGTCCGTTGTTGACGTGTCAAACTTGCAACGCCGGAAGTGAGAATGCATTCGGTTGCGCTGTGACTCGTTGTTGCGTTTCTGGTTGCATTTCGAATCCGACATGTGCATGCGGGTAAAATGAAAAACTGATGTACAGACAATACTGCAAGGATCTCTGGTCTTTCGGTGAGTCCGTAAGGTAGGTCGACAAAGCGAAGGACTAATGGTTGTTCCCTTCGGAGGAGGTTGTAAAACAAGTAAACCACAAAAGCTTTTTAGCGGTCCTTTTAACCGCTTTTTTTCAGCACGCTACGCAAATTTTTGCAGATTTTTCAAATTCGTGAAAAGCTACTTTTTAGTATTTCTACGTTTTTGGTTTTTTGAGCTAGCGGAATGATGAAGAGGTGTACAAAAAAAAACAAAAACGTCAAAAGATAGTCAACAAATATACTAAAAAAGCCGTTTACGGATTTGAAAAAGTGCGTTAAAAAGAGTAGTCAAAAAGACCGATAAAAAGCGTTCGGGCAAGATTCTTAAGCAATGTATTGCAGTGTTAACTACTTAAGGTTTATCGGAAATAAGGTTTTAAGAGATCGAAAGAGGTATGATTGCAGTTATTGAACCTTTCCAAATTGTTCAGCTGTACAACTGCTGCTTGTTCTCTTTCTATTCTCTTGCTTGTTACTTTCATCAAACTATAAATTAAAGCGGTTCGCAACAGCCGAGCTGTTTTGCCAGTTAGAAAATCGGCCTCGACCGAGACCCTGTACGAGAGGTTTATTATACAAAAATATGGTTGTACTTTCAATGTTGGTATTTCAATAAATTACCACATAAAGCTGATCATTTTCCCACGAAACAACACCCGGATTCGAATTATGTGCTGCTCGATTTATTCCATCCAACAAATCGCACCAAAGCAAAGAAGGAATGTTTCTTGGAAGGGTGAATCTTTTGTGCGCAAGCGATTTAGATAGACCCAATTCACCCCAAAAAACACCCCCCTGGTCAAGCTCTCCACATGCATCTCTAAACGAACCCTCAAACGATGAAACCAAAAGATTGAAGGGATCATTTTTCTTCGATTGGTCGATTGTTATTGGGTTGCGGAAAAAGGTTTCCACCATTCCTGTGCATGAATATTGATGGTGACAAATGATTTCGCCTCATTTATGTCTTATTCGAAGGGTTGAAGATTTATGGTGGGTATTGAAATTGATTATCTCTCGTTGGGTGGCAGATGGCCAGTAGTTTTCCAGAATTAAACACTAGTTTTTTAGCTTTCCTTCCGGTGGCGATGCTGCAATGTCCCAAAATAAAACATATCCTTCGCGACGGAGCGCCATTGAAAGTTAAGGCTATCATTTGTAAAAATTGATTGGAGATCAAGAAACATTAATCTCACTTACTGAATGATGTATTATTATAGCAAAAAAGCTTAAGAGTGTTTTCAAAAGATTTTTAGTACCTTTGAAAAGATACACTTCCAGTTCACCAAAGTTATTTCTATAGAAAATACCTAACTTGGTAACGGTTGGTATACAGCTTTGGTATTTGAAGCTCAAATGAATTAAAAGTACTGATACGTCCAAGCGAAGTGATTGCCGTTTGTAAAAAAGTAGAGAATCGTTCGGAAACATCTTCCGTTCAGTTTCATTATTATCAGACGATGCTCTTGTAAGAATTCGTCCGTCTCTCTACTCGCCCTAACTAACCGTCCACAGCCGGTTCCGCTTCGTTAGTACCAACAGCTTAGTTTCCAATTTTGCCAATTTTCTCCCAACGAACGACGAATCCTCAATAGGACGCAGATTTTTGTTGGATTGCACTGTTGCGAAGCGAAAATTAATGCCTTATCTCGCAATTCTTCGACCGAGTGCCAATAAAACCGAATTGAAGCGAAAAATGAACTATTTCAAGCCAAGCATAGAGCCATTGTTCCCGGTTTCCATTTCCCATCCTATTAAAGAATTCCTTCTCGGTTTACAAGCGTGCATAAAGTCAGTCGGAAAAATGCCGAAACTACACTTAAAATGCCTTTCGTTGTGGGACGTTGACATCATCGACGGCGTCGTTAGCGTCCTACCGGCGCAATCATGATCGAGAAAAAATCCCCCGTCCTCCACACAAACACACACAAAAACATTTCAGAGGCCATTCCAGATACATTTTCAAGCAGTCTGTAACGAGAAACATGTTCTATGCCTCCCTGTCTGCAAACTTTATGGAAAATAAAACAAAAAATGAAAAGAAAACTCTACACTTCTACAGACTGTCTGTTCGTCACGTTCTTCCGTTGTGAAGAACGTTGCAAAAATTTGCTAAGAAAAACACTACCTCTACCGGACGTTGCTATACTCCGTATGAGCCGCCTCTCGAGGTTCTGGCATTGTCACTGGGCAAAAAGCACAACTTTCTTTAAAACAACGTCTCGTTAGGCTGGTCGAACCCACAAAGTCTGTTTATATATTTAACAACCAAATTTTACGAACGACTGCACAATTCAACACCGAAAATAGTTTTACAGATTTTTACTACAAGTGTTCCCAGTTCCAACCAGTGTTCCAATATTTTTGTAACATACCCGAGCATGCTGCTGCTGTTATGATATCATCTGAAAAACCCTGTAAGCAAACAAACAACGCTGAAGCTTTAAAGCATTCAATCCATTATGTTTTGCATCTCTT
This sequence comes from Anopheles ziemanni, assembly GCF_943734765.1. Lineage (NCBI taxonomy): Eukaryota > Metazoa > Arthropoda > Insecta > Diptera > Culicidae > Anopheles > Anopheles ziemanni. The sequence goes on from NC_080705.1 coordinate 35,943,842, forward strand.
AGTCTTAATTTCATTAGAAACATAAACAAAACCCATGCATTTATTTAGTAGATTGAGTATTTATTTCAAAATGTGATGTAAAATATCTAATAAAAGAGTTCATTTAAAGAAAAACATGTACGGTAGTATTGTGCTCATATTAGAATGCTTTTCAGTTATTTGGTACGGCCATCGCGGTTCTGATATTTACCGTATCTAATCATTCTAATTTTGTAATACTCAGTGTATCCCGCAATCTATATAGTTTTGGAAATCATTTTGCAAACAGTTACACCGTTGGCATCATTCACGTTCAATTATAAATTAAATATACCAACTTAATCAGGCCCATCGAAGAACCTTCCACTAACTGTCCTTTGCCTGCTTGTCACGCAAACTAAATCAAGCGCACGTGTGTTTCATATCAAAACGTGATCGAGATACCGATAGTCATGTAACACACCGCACCCGTCGCCTAAAACATATGTTAATGGGCCTAACATGATGCCCGATGACGGCCGCACTGTGTTTGCGTTTCCTGGACAGGTCAGATTCGATTACAAATTTCCACCTCGACCGACACTACATACTCTCCTCAAGAGTGACGAACACTCCCAAACTGGAGTAACCTCAAAACCGTACGGTAGGTCAAGGAGCAGGTACCTGTTTTACCGTCACCGGTAACGGGTTTCCTTCTCAACGCTTCACCTGACGAAGAACTTTGTCGTTCGCGTTGTTTCCTTGCTGAAGCTCCTTGTGTTACCATTTAGTTGAGTAGAAAACAAAGTTGTCGAAAATGGAGCCAAAAAAGGTAGCCATCACTGTCGCCAGAGACGACAGAAGAATGGCCGCTGAGGGAGGAGGCAGTGAACAGGGAACGTTGTTGACATTAAGATCCTTTACGTAGAAGCCATTGACAAAAAAAATCAAACAGCCAAAAGCCGGCTGATGTTAAAGAGGGAAAGAAAAATCGAATCGGGAGGATTTCTGCCTACGCACAGCGTGGTGTCCTTTTATCAGACCCTCCCATGACCTAAACACACACTGAGGAACGCGCATCACAGCGAGCACAAACATGCCGGGACGTCTTTCATCTGTCAACTACAGGAAACGATCAGAACGTCACCCGGTTGCCACACTGTGTATTTGGTGGTGCGTTTTTCCCATTCGGTTCGTTGACGTTGATCCACGCCGTCGCTCTGTTCGAGAAAGCTGAAGTAGGTTTACGTGGCTCACTATCCTAACTGAAGCGTTCATTTGCGACAAGGACCGGAAGGCAAAAACATAATACCAACAGAACAGCCAAAACGAAGCAATCCGACTAAAATACCGGAATAATCCCAACACGGATAACTAAGAAGAGTGATTGAAGGGAAACCCCAGGGAACAAACACCCTGAGAAGAGAGAAAAAGAAAACACTTGAGCCCGAGAAAGAAAATTGAAAGTGAGACAGGAAACGTCACACCAAACAAAGCGTAGTGCCGCATATGTTGACCAGGCCATGGCCAACGTCGTCGGTTTTGAGGATCCAGAAGATGGATCAAGGAGTAGACGACACAATGAGGGAGACATAGATGCTGGCGAAAAAATAAGTAAAAGAGAACTCATAACAGTCAGGCTCTGTGACGAATCCATGTTCCACTCAGAATTCAGGGAAGCTGACAGGGGTTTCACCCAGGCCACTTAAGCTCCGTACCTAAGAAACACATGGATGTCACGAATGGATGATATGAGGATGTCTTCTTTCAGCCTTCTCAACTTTCACTCTTTTGTGGTTTGAGCTGTGAAGTTCCTGACACTTCGCGTATCATTTTCACCGGAGGAGGCAGTGAGCAACCGAAAAACGGAAAACATGGAAGGGAAAATCCTTCCCCGTGTTATAGAATGCAAAAACAAAAGTTTGCGACGATGACACCCACTGAAAGTGGGCTTGGGAAAACATTCAAATATACTACCATCGCAAAAAGAACACACATGTCCGTTTGAGGATGCATCTTTGCTGTGGGTTGGAAACTGTTTTCACGAAGCTGTGGAAATTTTTATCCTTTTTCCCAAGTGTCACTTGCTAAGTGCGAGTGCGGCACAATTAAAATGGAAGCCAACCCGGTTGACAGAAATTTAAAATTTTTGCTGGTATCATATAGTTCCAGTGAGAGTCCGCGCAATCTGCCATGGAAAAACTTGCTGTAACTACATGACAGCTGCAAAAATTTTTTGTCAACCGGGAACAGAAACACGGTGTCAGGGAACTGTTGGGTGTTTTTATGTTGGTGAGATAAATATAAAACTAATTTGGCAAATGAAGATTTCACCAAACTTACTCCGTGATACGTCTTTCTAAAAATCTTGTCTTGGTTTAGTAACCAAGTTAGCTACATTTAACTTGGAAATAATCCATAATGAACTGCTTGGATGCTAATGAAACAATTGATTGGCTCTCGGGCACACATATCCGGCTCCCAGAGAATCCCTCTTTTTAGACATGTACGCAAGCCAAAACCATACATCCCGTATTTGGGGAACCGTATTGCTTTGTTGGGAGTTTATTGCCAATTAAACAGACATGCAGTTCCACCTTCATAAACGACATGCACTCCCACACGTTTGATCTTTAATCACGAATACCTTCCCACTTGAGAATACGAATTATATCTCCCTCGGTATTATTCCTTGGAAAAGCAATGCACAGTTTAGCAATGGGGAATCTCCTCACACAAACTAGTGGATTAATTAAGTTCTCGCAATACGGTCTCGACCCGGCTTTCCTCCGATATACGATGGGCCTATTTTAAGTAGCCCGATGCGGTCGTCCAACGCCTCTGCTCGACCGCTAGACGTAGATTCAATTTATCGATTGGCTCAATTATCACAATGAACCCATCGGTGTTCTGCGGAATCGATAATCGAGACCCGGAGGTCCGATAATGCTACCAAACCGAAACGGAAGGGAACGGGTGGAGTTGATTGAGCTATTTCGGTACATATGTGTGAACGTGTGAGAGAGTTTTGCTTGATTTTAATTATTTATTCCTTCCCGTTCTAATTATCTCATTCTATACTAACGAACGAGAATGCTAATGTGCTCATCGAACAGTTTGAGAATTTATAAAACTTTTTACATTGCCAGTGAGCCAACGAAGTAAACATTTAAACGTAGCGGGTAATTTCAAACTATGTACATTTGTAGGGTTCTGTTATATAGACGGACAGCGCCACCTATATCTCACTATTCAAACCAGGTTTATTTTGAATTTTTCTTACACGCGTACTTTAACGGTTGGGGGTTCGCGAAAGCCGAGTGGTTACGCCAGTTAGAAAATCGGCCATTGAGCACTGGGGTTCACGAGAAAACTGACTCCCCTGTACGAGAGTATTAACTTTCTGAGAACACAAAGGGAAAAAGTCTAGTAAGGCCACAACGGGCAGGCATGACGCCAAGATGAATAAGCTTTTAATAGTTAATGTTTAAGAAACAAAACAAAAAGAACTATTAAAGACAAACATCAACAATCAATTTTACTATTTTCATTCCATGATCCAAAAAATTAATAAGACAATACCACCATATATAGCTTACACGGTCCTAGTTCTTTATTTCGCATAACATATAAAATCCGATGAAATGCTACAACAAATTTCATAAACAAACATTTGACCCCATTTCTTGTTTTGAAGGTATCGACTTACATTTAGCAAAGACTTACAATAACTAGCATTTCGTAAATGGCTCGAAGGCCTCCTGCTAACGTCTTCTACGATGATCGTTCACAACTAAAAAGGACGGAAAAGCGAAATAAACATAAAGGTGAACAAATAAAACTCATCTTACGGGTAATGTTTTCTTAATTTTTTCTTCTAACAAATACCTTTATCTAAAAGAGAATAGCACTGCAGCTGCTGCAGTCGGCTTTCTCCCTAACTCCCTACCGATTTCTGATGAGAAATAAATCAACTGACGAAAGTAAACGGACGTATTCGACTGATCTTAAGCACTAGAACAATACTACTACTAACATCGAAGGCGGTTACACGTTAGAATAGGGGATGGAGCCGTGAATCCGCGTCTGTATTGATAGTCAGCTTGTCGGCAGGTGCCAAGGCATGATTGTTTGTGAATAATATGTTGCCCAGATGTGCCACATCCACTGTGGACGATTTAAGGCGTAGTACCGAGCGTATAGCGCGAAGGAGAAAGGTGTTAACATTGACGACGTCATGCACGCATTTCCGTAAGGCATACTGGAGTGTATAGAGTTTTCAAAGGTAAAGACTGTAATTATGTGGCGCACTCGCGTTGCGCGTGACAATGAAGAATACCGATGCTATTGCGTGCTGTGCTACTGTAGAGTGCGAGCGAGTGATCCGGCTGAATGCATTCATGTATGGCTATTTGAACTATTTGAACGTGGTTCTGTGATCAGCTCGTCGGTTGATTGATTTGAACACATACTTTTTTTTACTCCGTGCACGCACAGGCCACGGTGCTGCACGCACTAGTAGATCCAGTTCACCGGAACCCACTGATGCTCGTGTGATAGCTGCTCCAGTGCTTCCGTTACCTGCCGGAATGTGTCGTCAAAGTCCTCGTTCACGATGACCATGTCCAAGTACTTGTCGTACTTCCGCTGCAGCAGTGCACTTTCCTCCACCGCCGATATAAGATCGTCGTCCTAGGGGGTCACAAAAGGATTGCTTGTGAGTAAGGGAAGCTTAACAGTGTGCCAACAGGCTCGCCATGGGCTGTTTTCATGCACAACAACACATTAAACATCCATGCAGAGCTGCGCCGCCATTACCTCGTACAGCGATGCCAACGATTCCAGGGTCTTTGCACGGCGCGAGCTGAAGCGAATGGAGCTCTGTCGATCGAACTGTGGGCAAAAATACGCGGCACATATAGGGGAAAGAAAAACAAGGCCAAACACAAAAAGTAAATAAATTATTCTCCATGCAATGTTAGTTTTGTCAACCGAAGTTTCGTTTGTTGCATGTTTCCGAGTGGTATATCGTGGGATAAACAACCCTGAGTCAATATTAATGTTGTAAACAGATCAACAAACACACACAACAAACCGGAAACAACATACGATCACGACGTCTTTATCTTACATGCAAATTCCTCGTCGATCCATTCGCGGATCTACGCTCGGAGTACAGAAGCTTCAGCTGTTCCATGCCCGGAGCCGCAATGAACACCACGAACGGCATAAATTCGGGGCTGTTGTGTAGTGTCTTCAGGGACGCCGGTGAACAGTCGAGTACGCACATTTTGCCTGCAAACAATTATCGAAAATTGACGGTAATGGTAATGTTAGCCCAATTTGCCACTCGATTCGCAACCTACCCTGCCGAATGACGTCACGGATTGAGTCGAGATGGGTCCCGTACAGGTTGCCGTTGTGCTCGCCGTACTCCAAAAAGTTATTCTGCCGAATTTCCTCCTCCATGTCTTCACGATCGGTAAACCAGTACGCTTTGCCCGATTCCTCCAGTGGACGCGGTTGGCGAGAGGTATCTGGAAATGGGACGGCAAATCACAATGTTATGCCAGGATTCTCGAACGTTAGGTGCTGATGAGGGGGCACGATTCCTTACGTGGTAACACAGAACCAAACTTATCCGGATCGCTGTTGATCAGTCGGTTCTTGAGCGTACGTCGCCCAACGCCGGCCACCCCAACCAGGACCAGAGTCTTTCGCTTAAACGGGGGCATTTTGGTAACTTCCTCGTACAGCATCAGATCCGCCTTATCAAACTCACTGTTTTGCTTGGTTTTGTACAGAATCTTTCTCTTCTTTTTTGAAATCTGTTAAAAAAAAAAAAAGAATAATAAATGTTGAGTTTTCAAAATACCGCATCTGCCTCGACGTTATGCCTTTTACATACCCTAGTTCCGCAGATGCCAATCTTGTGCACGAAATCCGCCTCCGGTGGGACGTACGCCTGCCGACGCTCCTCGAGCTCCTGCGACGGAATCAGCCCGGTCGGACCATCCTCTCCGGCGTGCTTCGCCTGCCACCAGTTCGGGTCCTTCACATTAATGATCTGCAGGATGTCGCCGCGCAGAAACGACAGCCCAATTTCCTTGCACGGCAGCAGATTGTCCTCGTTCGGATCGTAGTCGAACAGGGCGCGCATATAACACTGTGGGGCCGAACATAAAAACAAAACAACCAAACCAGTGTAGAGCTTTACTCCAAACCAAGCGGAAACATCTACGAGCTACATCTACGAGCCTAACAGTCGCCTAACGATCCTAGCGAGCACGTGGAACTGGTTCTCCTCCTAACCCTGAGCCATGGGGCTATAAACTACGTGGTACGTACATACATTGCAACATCGATGAAGTGCACTTTTAGCGTGTGGTGTTGTTGTGGGGGCGACACGGTGTCACACTATACGTTTAGCTCGCGTACTTCGCAGCAGTGTGGAGTGGGTCAGCAAGAAAAACAACGGAAACCAACACAGAACCAAAACTACAAGAAAAAAAAGCCAACCACGCCAACGGAACAGGAATGTTGATAAACTCGGAACGAAGGAAAACTTCAAACAAGATATGAAGGGTGAATTGTAAACGGAAGCGGGAAACGCCCTTAGAATGCGTTCTTCGTTTCGTAACAGATAGGTTTTAAGTTGAGTTAATATGTACAAACAAAACTAAGGAGAAGGAAAAGAAAAACAACTCACAAAACTAAAACCACACTTCAACGACAAACGCAAGGTTAAGGGTGAAAACAAGGGTGGCACACTTAAATCACACACACACAAACATACAACCCCTCGGATGGAGGGCGGGAACTAAACCAAACCGAACTAAGCTACACAACGAAAGTGTACTAAACGATACAACATAACTTAAACGAAATAGAAAGCCAATGAAGGCGGGAACACTCCACTTACCGTCAGTTTCTTGCCCGTGTCTAAGTTTCGTCCATTCTTTACCTGTCCACCGGCCATGGTGATGCGGGCGGATTTCATCTCCTCCTCGATGCTCGGCCCAATCTTCAGCGTAACCGACTCCTTCGCCAGCGAGATCTCGGCCTGCAGCTCCTCGGGCGTGGTCACGGGCACACCGTTCACCTCTAGGATGACGTCGCCCGGATGCAGCAGTCCCTGGCGGTCGATCATGCCCCCGGCAATGATTCGGGCCACCACCAGCTGGTTGTGCTCGTCCACCTCCACCGTCAGGCCGAGCGGTTCGTCCGGGTTCCGCCGGATGCCGACCATCTTGATCGTTTCGCCTGGCATCGCGCCTGCCCCACCGTCGTCCACTGCGTCAAGGTCCGTGCCGTTGGTGTCCTTCGGGGCGCCGTTCAGCGATGGGCTGGCCGCCGACGTGTGACTGTCGAGACTAGGGGAGCTGGTTGATCGGTGCGGCGTCGGTGGATGCTGGCTCAGCTTCGCTAGCTGCGACACACCGATCTCGTCGTGCGCCTCGACCAGGGCCCGGACGTGGGGATAGCGGAAGATCCGGGCGAGCTCGCGGGCGTGCGGGTTCCGCGAGAGGCTACAACGATCGATCACTTCCTTCACCAACGGTGCGTTGTCCACTCGCACTGGACGTAGGGGCGCTGGTGCTTCCTCGAGTTTGTCTTGGATCTGCACCGAAAAAGGAGGTCGAACGTTAGTAAGGATTTGTCCACGTGCAACACGAATTCAACACAACCACCCCGAACGGCAGCAATGGTAGTACTAGGGACCGCGGGCGCAATCCAATCCTGCCTAGAGTAGTTCCCCCCTACCGAAATCACCAGACAAACAACCTGCGAACCTTGTCTCACTCGCTCGGCACCGTTTTTCTCCAACCACGGATGCGAGTGTTCGTGTGTCTCTTTGCGCCAGCGCGAGTGATCAAGGTGACGCAATGTTGTGTGGCATTCATTGACTCCCTCCCCGCATGTTCCGCCTAATTCCAGCGTGAGCACAGTGAGGTAGCATAGCACAGGTCCCCTCATTACTTTAGGAGCATTCGTTCACGAGAACAATGAAAATAGCTGGTGAACTATTGGTCAAATGTTTGCAACAATATTCTCGAAAGGAAATACCCATTCCTACATAAGTTCTGCTTGTTTTGAATTTCAGTGAACGAAAAGTGCATGAAATTAAATTCAAGATTTTTTATTTAAAAATGTTAGATTTCTTGCTACATAACATTTTTTAAATAAAGGAACAACATTAAAACCAGGCGAAAACCCCACATGAAAACGAAACAAAAACTTATCAGTGAGCGATAAACAGAAGGGAAGATGCGTTATTTCAAAACCAGAGCCAACCCTGGAGTGAAACATAAGTGACATAAACTGTATTTCGTTCTAAAACCAATTCTTACGATATGCGAAACGACCTATTCACGACCGTTCAATTAAATGTAATTAAAATTAATGTAAAAACGTGTCCTATAAGAAAGATCCTATAGAAAAGCGACTTTTTCAGAGCTGTTGGTAATTAAATTTGTACATTCCTGGTGATACTCGACAATTAAACTGACAACGGACTGATTTATCCACCTATATATACTGATTGATATACCTGTTTATATTCTGCGATTTCCCACCCAATTCGACAAAATATTGGCAAACATCTTTAGACATTTAGACAATTTAGACAGCCCCGTCGGGGGGAAGATTATGAAAAGGTTTTTAAAAATTGTTTTCCGTAATATAATACACAAAGGATGTTTTATTTGTGAGAGTCTTTTTTAGGAACATATTTTTTATATTTTAAAAATATTTTTCAAATGGTGCTGTAGTTACGGCAAGCACCGTGTATGACCGCGACACGAATGTGTCGTAGCGCGCGCACGTTGATCAACCACAGACACACGTACGATCCTCCGCACGTATGGTATGCAGCAGTCGAACAACGCGATCGCTCCGAGGTCGTGTTATTCGTAAATGCAATTATTATCTCCGCGCGCTACTCCGGAGTCCGGACACGTCTCCACCGCCGCCGTTGCAACAGATTGGCCAATGAATTTACAGCGCGACGCGGTGTTAACGCTAGAAAGCGAACGTTCGCGGCAAAGATCGACGATCACATGGGGGGAAAGATCACAAACATTAAACCGGGGCTTGGTAGTGCGATGAATCATCGCAGAGCGGAGACACGTCGATTGATCCGGCAAGTTCTAACGAGCAAAAGGTTGTGATCTTCACGTTATGACGATTCCATCTGAGGGAATGGTTCTTCTAATGGGCTATAATGTTTCTCCTAGTTTACGTCGCTAGTTTACGAAACCGCCAGTAAAATGTACCGTATGAATAGCAAGTTGAAAGTTTAATTTTCACGATTGCAAAGACCGGTAGGAGTGAGATTGGACCGAAAGTGTAGCTCTACACGGCATTAAAACGATGATTATCTGCCACTACCCGCGAAAGTTTAATTAATATTCTTACCGAACTGTTGATTGTATCGCCAGTACAAAAACCCCAGCCACAGCACGGTAAGCACACCTTCCGGAGGCACATTCCACCGACCGACTAATGGTGAAGCCGAATCATGCACCTCGGTTGGGAAGCAGCACCGACTTACGGCGTATATCGTGCACGGGAACTAAAAAGTATTCGAAAACTGCAATCCAACTTCCCTCCGAACAATTCGTGCCATGTTTGAAATGGCAATTAAGCACGCGATTTACAGACATTTAATCCTCCCGGGGTTTGTTTTGCATGTCACTGTCTGGACACGGGCATTGGCACGAACTCCAACAACAGTTCAACCTCATTACTCACTCGAAACAATTTCAATTATTGTGCCTAGAAAAACCCGAGGTACAAGTACAATGCGTGTGTGCGATACGCCCTGATCTGCCGCACGAACATTCAAATTGTTAGTTGTAAATACTACTGGGATGGGCAGTGAAAATCCCTGCTAATGAGTTCATTTGCACCTCCAAATCCCTGCTCCCAGATAGGCTCTATCGATTGATTCGGAATTGCTGTTCCTGGGCCATTTTAAACTCCCTTTCCTGGGACTCGGGCTTTATTCATCCTAAGTGAGGACCAACAGTAGCAAACCACATTTAAAGCCCACTGTTACAGCTTCCATTTTAAAGCCCATCGATGCATCATTTTTAAATCCCTTGCCCTTTTAAAACCAACAAATTAACACATCATTGTCAATGTTCGTTCAACGGAAGATCATTTCCGGGCGGAAAATATTATCCTAATTGTACGACGTTCCACATCGCTGCTGGGACCTTTGAAACGGCGAACAGGAGTGGAAAAGAAACGGACGAATATTTACCCCTCACAGGACACCCATGGATCGCACAGGATGGGCTTCGGGTTTGGGTCTAACGACGGGCACAAATAAATCTCTCCACTTTCCACACATTTGTCTGCCTTTCTTGATTCATATTTTAACACCTTCTTCGTTCCTTTGTTTTTCTTCCAATGACCCTTTAAAAAAGGGAAAGAAGGAAGAAGGGCACACGCTAGCTGCAAGTCATTTTCTGTAATTTCTTTGACCTTCGTGCTTTCCACTTTGTGGTGGCCCTTCGCTGCACTGCGGAGTGCGATGATGGTGCGGTGAAAAACGATGATCCATCACGTGAGGGTAAGAAGTTGGTAATAAAATTCCATACCTTGCGCTGGGATGAACTTTCCTTTGGCTTTGGGATGCGCTTTCACTGTGAGTTAAACCGAACACACCGAGACTAGGGCCGGGTTTATTTATTTTGTTTTCTTCTTGAAGATCTCCGAGAGCCCTTGCAACTGCACGATCGAGTTCCAGGGGGTTTGCGATTGAGAAAGTCACTTCCACCGGATAGTGATTACCATCGCAAGTCTGTGTGTTGAAGTTGTAGGGCGCTTCAACAGCGATTTCCCTGCACACCGAGCGGCCGGTTTGGTTGTGCTTGCGTTATACTCGACCAACCACAGGAAACTGGACCTTTCGCTCGCCGGTATGGGCGGAATAAAGTCAGGGTATTATTGTTGTATTATTATACCACCACCAGGCCCGAGGGACGGGTTCTTGGCCCTTCGGGGTTTCTAGGTCACGTCAAAGCGGGAATACACACCCTCGGAGCCACGAAGACAACCTCACTCGCCGACGACTATCGACCAGACAAACCACACTCAGTGGGGTGTTATTTTCGATGCTACCAACGTTGGGCGTTGGTTGGATTTCACCACCCCGTGGGGGAGAGGGAGGAAGACGTTACATCGACTTCGGTTTGTCTTCGCGTTTGAACTGAAGATGGTAGATCCGAAGTGGCTTGTAGTCATGGAAGCCAAAACATGGTAAAGCTGTTTGTCGTTCGTGACTGCGTAATTCAAAACCATCGTCAGTGCGGGAAGCACGCGACCAGAACGTTTTTCCACCACCACGACGTTCCGTAAGAGTGTCCTCAAAAATACCAACCACAGGTACGACTCCAATGCATTTTCAAATCCTTTTATATAGAATTTTTATTCCTTGAAAACATAAAATATATCATACAATTCCAAGTACGATCCCATCTGTTTGGAAGGCACTCAGTGACATTGAAACCGTAAGTCATGATCAATCCCACACTATAAATCCCTTCGAACAGGAAGCAAACTGGCCACCACAGAACAGTCGGTCTTTGCGGTAACGTCACGTTTGAAAGTAATGCTCCTTCGGAACCGAGTCGCACACACCTTCTTAGGCGCACTATTAAGTAACCGACCGGTATGCTAATGGACGGCACAACCGGTGCTGCACAAACGATCCGCATTAATTGGCCGATCGCTTAACATCGCCAGGCGGACGGAAACCAGAGCACCGCACCAGAGGGTTCTGGCTGACGTCCGGACGACGTCCTAATTGAAATGCAACTGAAAATTCCATTCTCTTTCTGCAGAGCGCAAAAGGCTTTCGGTTCCCCATGTTCTACCTGTGCGCTCTCCGTGGTTCGCCCTAATTGAATGTGTCTTTCTGCAGATATATCGGTGACTTGAGTCGTGGGCAGTGCACGATCGGAAAGCCGGCGTTCTGCGCCACGACTGGACGGAACAGAATTGTTGTTTTCGCGTCCGCCACCCTGACCGTCACGTGACGTCAGAACGGTAAATGACATGCAATCTAGCGTACGGCGCCATCTAGCATGTGCTCGCTTTGGTGACCATGACAACCAGATGAAAAAAAAAAACGCGGGATTGGATTCATTTCACATTTGCATGACACGCGGGAGACAACCACTTGACAAACTTCATGACGGTATGAATGAATAAACGGGATTTTCATAACAAAAACAGAAAAAAAATTGCCGTTGGAATGTTATTCTTTTTCGAGGGGAGAAAAAATTTGAGCTCATGGTTAGAAACCTCCAGATGTTCAAAACAGATCTTAAATGGGAGATAAAAACACCTAGGGAAAATTATCGTTCTATTTCGGTTCTGTTTTCACGCCCGCGGGTCAACGTACGCCGAGCACGGGTCGCTTGTTTAGGTACGCTTCCCGCTTCCCGGGTACAAACCTCTCGTGTGTGAGATAATAGTTTCTTGGTGACGGTGAAGAGATAGATGTCTAAAGAAAAACTCGGGGAAAAAAGAAGCTATGCTAGAGAAAGTCACCGTAACAAGGGCCGGGTCTTTAAAACTTCGACAATGCGCGCCTACGATAGGGGTGAACGACCGTTACGGTGGAAGGTCACAAAAGAGGAATGGGAAAAAAAGGTCGAACACCAAAATACCAAAACGAAAGAGCTATGTGCACGTTGGGGAATCTTTCGATCAAACGACACCAAACAACGAACCTACGAAACACAAATGGTGCTAGAAAAATTACGAAAAATAATGTGTTAATAAATGAAACGGAAACAAATTATAATAATTTTCTTGACAAGAAATCAATAATTTATTGATCACTGTGGAATGCGTTAAAAAAAGAGTAAAACTCGACCGGGGCGAACGAAAAGCGTGCTGGGGGTTCGTCGCTTGCACGCGTTTTCTTTTTTTCCTTTCCACACCGGCCACAGCTTTACCACAGTAAAACGGTAAACTTAAGCACTACGCAATACGATTATGAAACTAAACGTTACTATTTAAAAAAAAACTTCGATTTCGAGATTCCGGAAACGGAACGAAGGCACCTTGGCAACGATGGTGTGACCGCTTTCGTGTGCGTCGATAATTTGCTTCGATTCGATTTGTGCTCGTACACTAAAGGGGAGAGAGTTTTTTCTCCTCCCCCTCCTCTCCTTCCCTTCCCTAACGACTGGCGTTTGATCTTCATCGTTTGTTTGTACGATTTTGGTAGCAGAAGAGAAAAAAAGCTTATAAACGATAAGACCAGCAGGTCCCTTGGCTTGTGGTTGTGGACGGATTGAGTGTCGTGTGAACGGCAGGAAGGCTGGCTTGCATGGGGATGGCGTCTAGACGAACTTCGTGTCGCCAACCGGCATCGTGGACACGGTACTGTGCGGGGTCGTTGGCCGCGAACCGGCCAACGAGTGTGCCACGGACGCATTGAGCGACTGCATCGTACCCATTCGCAGGTGCGCCAGGTCCTCCAGCTTGGTCAGGTCGGCCAGCTCGAGGTAGAGCGAGTACACCAGCAGCCAGCCGTAGATGGACGCGACGATGACGACGCTCCAGATCAGCGTGATGAGGATGTTGTACGCGAAGATCAGATCGTTCACGATCGAGAAGAACAGGAACGCCAGGAAGCGGAACAGCGTGAAGATGGCGAACGACCAGAGCCACGGTACGATCTTCGACTCGTACTCCTTGCGCAGGGCGTGCACCAGCATGATGCTCGTCACCAGCACCACCAGGCCGCCGATCAGCGAGAACAGGGCGGCCACCATCAGCGCGTTCCGCACGTGCACATTGCCGACGTACACGAACTCGTACGAGATGATGTAGTAGCCGTAGTGGGACGAGCCGGGGGCGGCCAGCGCCAGGCAGTAGATGTCGAACACGGCCGTGCCGATCGTGAAGATGGCGACGAAGATCGCAAACAGGCCCATGATGAACGCGCCCCGCTGGATGTCCAGATACTTGTTGTTGTGCAGCAGCGGCTTCTGGTACCACGGTATCCGGACGGACTTCATCGAGCGCGAACGCTGCGAGTGCAGGTTGGACTGCGATCGGCTGGTGATGTGCGAGTAGACGGACGGCGTCGACCGGTACGTCGACGGCGTTTTCCTGCCGTAGTTCATCGTGACGTCCGTGGACCAGACCGGAGTCGGACTAGAGAAGAGGAAGCGAGTCAGTCCCGAGATTCGTTCTGCACCGAGGGGGTAAACAAAACCAACTCAACTTAACCGGGACACACCGGAGCCGAAAGGACGAACGGAAGACGACGACGACATCACAACAACGAGCGAATTTCACACCATGAACTTGACACTTGACACACCGGGGCGCATATATTCACGCCCTTGACCGAGAGTTTGACGGAGAATAACAACAAAACATTGCAAAATTCTTGAATGGTTTAAAGCAAGAAACATGTAGCACGTAGACAAAATGGCACAAATACGTTGAATCCGAACGAACGAGGCAGCTTCGAATCGATCAAACGAGAAATTTCAAACCAGACAATGGACAAGTAAGTAAAAAACAAGCAAAATGAACGAAATAACCAGACAGAATGAAACGAAAAGGATACGAATAACAAATTGTGTGCCATTTCATCAGGACAAATATAAGCCTTCGCCCGTTCTACATACTTCTCCCTCGGAAGAAACGAAGAGTCACCACCTGTTGTGTGGATGGTTCTCTTGCAGTGAATTCCATCAACTAAGCCCTTCGTTCAAACGCGGGAGGGGGTAGGATTTTTCCATGTTTGCACAAACACTCCAATTTTGTCAATGTTCAGGTGAAATTTCTCGTCATCGAATTGCTGTGTCGTCGTCGTTCCGTTTTGTTGGTTTCATTTATATTTCGGTTTCAGTTTGTGCCATTTTAAGTTGAGGTACCCACACACACACACACATACAGTCGAAGCATAACAGACACGGGCGTCGTCGGAGACGTGAAGTGCATACACGAGTTGGAAATTCGAGTTGGTTGGAGATCATCCCAAGCCCAAGTTAGAAATATTTACCTATCTGATTTTTTTTTTCATGCGTCGTGTAAACATAAAAAGGTGCTAATAAACTTGCGAGTTAACGAGAAACATGTTTTTCATTGGATAAAAATTATCACGTTTGGCTTTTCCAATAAAATTCAGTACCAAACCACCACCATCGCTTATCGAGGGGTGTAAACATTCACATGCGATACGCAAAAAACTCTCGTCTCATTCGAGATAGCAATAACTTACAGTCCGCCATTCAAACGCGCCCCATAAACGCATCGAAGGCGTACTGAATTAAGCCGGAGATAAAATTATCTTTTCAATGCACCTTTATCGGAACATTCTTCACCCACGCTATAAGTCGCCCATTCCCATGCATCTCAATCGAAGCTCGAACGGTGGATGATGAAAAAACACACACCTCCTCGTGGTAGAATTAATTTTATTCATCAGCCGGCTTCAAAGGAAAACGTAACTACTGGCTTTACCACAACGCGCACACTCGTGTCACCTTTTAGCGGATGAGGTATGTCGTAATGAATGCGAGAAAGCCATATACAACAAGTGACTGCTTCAAATTGTTTGCCTCTAAGACCCACGCGCCTCGGGGGAGGCGGTTTATCCCATTAGGGAAGTGGTCTGGCGAGGGCAGATAGCATGGAAAGGGAAAACTTGTGATTATTTTATCATTATATAATAACGCCAGCGGTAAGAAAAACACACGCCATTGAACACCATGTTGGTGAAAACGTGTAACATGTTGGACGGTTTGTAAGTACTTCGGCGGAGGGCTGTTGTTTTCACTGACTCTCTGCTTGCCGGTCTCCCTCCCTCTATTTCTATCTCTCATTCCACCCAGCTTCGGTTTTCCCGGTTGTGAAGAATTCCAACCGATGCAAGACCGAAACCAAAACCAACCATTGTGGCAGCATAAAACATCTCCCCAACACAACGATGCGCAGCGTGTTGGTGTGCGATGGAGCACAAAGAGCGCCATGGATGACCGCCGCAGTCCGGTTGGACTCCAAAACAGGTTTTCTCATCGCCGTGCGCCTCCCCACCATGCCACCATGCGTCTCCACTCGCTCACTGAGTGTGACTTCTTGTCGAGCGTTCCTTCGCGCATCTGTGAAGGTTTCAGCGTCTTACGATTGTGCTTTGTTTGCTCCATGCCTTTCCATGCCCTTCCTTTCGAACCCCATCTCGCAAACAGCTCCCCACCCCACAGTGTCCTCCCCACATTCCAGCGAGCGGCCCGCCACCCCTAGTGAGGCGCTCCATCATGTCAACGTCGTGAAGACGCTGACTAAGACAACGTAGGCCGCCGCAATCAACGTAAACAACCACCGGCAGGTTTTGTCTCTCTCTCACTCACGTTCGCTCTCCCTGTATATTTGTACCTCTGTTTTTTTTTCGATTCGATTCTCGTGAACGATGATGAGAACAAAACTCCGCGAAACTTGCCTTCCAGGGGGTTAAAACGCACCACCACACATACAGCGGGAGGCCCCGTTTAACGCGATCTTCGTCATGATCGTCGTCGTCGTCGTCGTCGTCGACGGGCCATAAAATGATGCGATCTTTCGCGACGCACGACCACTTCCAAAAACAAAACCCACCTTTCTCAAAAAGGGGGTTGTAGGGTAGGCAGGAAGATCGCACCTATGTGTGCGTAAGCCCTCTCGCACGTTCGGTGTGGTACCTCCGCTAATGATGGGTGGATACCTTTTCCAACATCGCGTAACCTCAGCACCGAAACGGTGAGTCAATACATTTTAAAAAGCTACAATTCTGTGCCCTTTTACGTTTATAGATTAACCATTGGGTCGGAAAATCCCAATGAGCGTTCACTACTCACAGCGTTTTGCGTTTTGGTTGCACGGTGTGCAACAGATTTTTTGGGGAGGAAGCCATTTTGAATTACAATCTCAACGCTTAACCTGTTTTCTTCCCCCCAAATAATCACTTCAGGCCACGGAATATACGAATACTTTCATGCTGCAGTCACTTGGTTCATTATGTTTTTTGAAATAGAATTTCCATCACTTGCTCCAAACCGATCGTGTATGCTTTAACTTCACCGTCTCGACGACGCCCGATGTACCTCCCGTGAGGGGTGGCGTTTTCCTTTAGCCTCCGACAGTTGGCCAAACACCCCACCCAGTGGGGGGGAGAGGAAAAAAGGTTGGTTCGAAGCCGGGGCCAAAGGTAAAAACGCATTTCCCTCACCCATCGTGGTTGACGCAAGGCAAAAGGGTACACACCTTAAATTTAACCTCCTTTCTCCGTCCGTCTTCGGTGGCGCTGCCGTCGTCGTCGTCGTGGTGGACGCCGTCGTTGTTGTTTGCTGGACGAAAGGTTCCTCCCCTATGTACCACCGATGGTATCGATTTTTCGTGCTCGGGTTTTCCACGCTCTTCGTTCGTCCTTTTGCCGCAATTTATGAATCACTCGCGCCGCGATGGCAACCGCAGCGGTTAAAACAACGGTCAACACACCACACTACAACACACACCGGCCCGGACGACCGATTACGGTGGCTCCCAAGGTGTGACTGCCGCTGATGACGGAGCGACGTATGCAAATCCCTCGCGGAATGGATCCACACATCCACCGGTGTGTGGACAGACGTACCGTACCCCGAGACTGTATGCGACTCAAACAATGTGGCTAATAACAATAAACACACCCTCGCTGATGGGGTGCACAAACACATACACACATACACACACAACAAACGGACAGGGTAGCAGCAGGGAAGAGGGTTGAAAAAGAAAAAGCGCAACGGGCAGCACAACCCCGCGGGACACGGTTCTCGAGCACGCAACTGGCAACGCAAACGGTTCACTGGCAACTGAAAACCCGCGGCCCGTCGCTAGCATCGAAATCCTCGGTGATGCGATCCGGCGGACGGCGATGGATGAACATCAGGCGAATCATGCTCGCAACATACTCACCACTCGCTACCCTTGGGTGCGATTCCACAGCGCGGGAACTCACTGGCTCGATCACGGCCGGCGCACCGATCGATCGGCGCGTGAACACGGCGACGCCGGAACTCACCCGTGTGTTTGAAGGGAAATTCATGACGCCGGTCATCGACTGCGCGGCGTTATGCTCGCGGCTTGCATCGGGTAGCATTGCTGCAGCAGGTTGCCGAATGTTTGCGCTCTGTCATGCGGCACGGAGGAAGGAAGGGCTCGCTCAAGAACGGCACGGAGGGAGGGAGAACTCCGTGTTTGTTCATTTTTGTTTGCTCCGGAGGAAGCTGAAGCCATAATTTGTGCCGTCTACGTTTTTCGGAGGGGCAGATGGTCGACGGATGAAATGATCAAAAGATCTTGTGCCTTACAAGTGAAGGTATTTCACAGCAGCAAAACACACACTACATTCACCAAACTTTTTTTTTATTTTTAAATTTATAAAATTTTAATCAAGATTAAACCAAAAACAGTATTGTAGTTAAGATTTAATCACAATTTACCTCAACGGTATTTCATTCAAATGTTTTTTTTTTGTTTATTTCATGCGATGTTATCAATAACTTTCTATTGAGAATACATGATATTAATTTCTATGAAGAAAGTTGACTAGTAATCATTTTTGTACGTTCAAATAAGACAATTTTTCAGTCGTTTTAAAACTGAAAAAGTGTTTTACTGTGAAACGTTTAAAAATCAAAAAGTTCAGATAATTTTAAGCATTATTTCAATGTTTTGGAATATGCAAAACACTACTTTTGCTGATCCATTGATGCCTATTATACCCTAACTATTCAGAGAATTTTCCTTTTTTTATGAAATGTTTAAACCGATCACTTACATATACGTTGGATCATAATTTTAATCATTTTAACCCCTACAAAAGCAAGGAAAATCGACGTTTGGTGACGTTTTCTAAAATAATTCTGATAGTTCAGTTGCATCATTCTCACATTTTTACATAATTTTCTGACTTTGATTCGGAAGTAAATCCACAAACTTGTTACGCATGTGATAAGACAAGCAACTATTTGGCACAATAATTCTACAATTGAAGTTTGAAAAATATATTGGAGAAAATTACAATTAGTTTGTTTATCCTATGATCCACCTCTGAATTAAAAAAAAAAAATAATTTAGTTGAATTTTGTGTTAATGTAAAGGTTTCGGAGTTGTAAAGAGTTACACAAACCCGTGCATATTTAATGCAATCACATTCAAATAACTTTTAAACATTTTGATCCGGTTCTTAACATTAACAAAATGTTAACCAGTTGCACCACAGCAACGAAAACACAACATTGTCGCCATAAAGCAGACCTGTACGTGCTCTCTTCAAATACTCAAAACGATGACGAAATGCATCGCCGTGATGCGTTCGTACGTTTGAAACCGATGAGCAGAAAGATAAATAAAGATCTTCAACCCCCAGCGGCGCACAAAGTAGAACAACGCTGGCTGGCTGACTGGCTGGGGGGGGAGATGATCGTGATAAGCTGGCAAAATCCGCTAAACAGTCGTAATTTACACGAACGCTCCGCAGATGATGACGATCGTCGTGATGATGATGGTGATCATGAGAGCAAGCGTTATATGCATTCTCGGTTGGTTTCATCGACGGTGAAACGATAACGTTCCCCGGCGAAGGGAAACGATCGTTCTCCGGCCACTCGAGCGAGTCGAGACGAATATTTCCTCCTCCTCAATTCCGCACACACCCATCATCCGTTCCGCTGCAGAGGTGGCGCAGGTCAAGAATAATGTTCCCGCCGGGACGGACGGACCACGTCTCGAGAAACGCCACGTATTTATGACGCCGGCAAACGATGACCGAAGCCGTACGCGGCGTGCCGTGCCGTGCAGCTCGCCATAAGGGCGTGGGCATGAAGATAGTGTGTGGTTGTGAGAGAAGATGTTTTTCCCCCCGAACCCACGGTTTTCGTGTCTCCGTGAGCGAGTGCGAGGGCGTAGCGCACAATATGATGGCCAGCTAGCGTAATAAGTGAATTGCCGACGGCGATCAATCGCGGCTATAAAAAAAAGATACAGATGCCGCGTGTCCCAGCAGCAGGTGGTTGCTCAGTCGGTAGTTTTTCCACCAAGTTTTCCGCCAACCCACCACACACTCGCGACTCACCCAGGAAAACGTCACTCCACTTCGGCAACGTAATAGGGAAATTTTAATCGCGCCGATGCAAACGTGGCGTTAACTTCGTCACCTCTCGCTCCGAGAGCGCGTTGATTAATTGTTTTATAAATACTCGGCGATCGGGCGCGTGTGTCTCCGATGGAAAACGGGCGACAAATAAACACGACCAATTTGTTGTTGATGACGGAGCTCTCTCCTAGACGGGTGCCTCTATAAGTACAATTTTTTAAACGGTCAAAATAAAATTGTGAAACATATGTGAGTCGGAGACAATGATTCATTTCCGGAAAGCAAATTTGATCTGCATTCGCGACAATAATTGGCTAAAAATATCCTTATGTTGCCCGTGCATAAGCATAAATTTACTTTTCAAACGTCAAGCTAAAGCCTTTAAAGGTTTCCTTACTTCACGCCGGTCACCGGTGAAAAATCTGTAGAAATAAATCTCAGCACAGATATGTGTCCAGCTGCAGCGAAACGAGTGTCAACACAATCGATTGCATAAATAGAAATCTGTGACTCCGCAGCATAGTTTGTCGTTGCGCGCACCCCAATCTCCGTGACCACTGGCCGGTTTGCGGGCCACCGTGTAACTCAATATCGACATGCAGTTTTCACAGCTGCATAAATGCTCCGGCAAACACGGATCCGTTCGGTTTTCCAGGCCATGGACGTAATGAAACACTCGCTTTGTGGTGACAAGCACATACCTTCGGCGTTGGATGAAGCGTTGAGTGAAGGGCGGGAAGGAGTTGTTGATACACTGCAGGAGTTAGTTTTTTTTTTCGACAAAGATGCTAATAAGTTTCTCCACTTAATCCCTTTCGATCCTTCGAGTTGGAGTTTCACTGGTTCATTCGCTGATCACACAGAGAGGACTGAAGTAAGCGCAAGAAATAACCTAAGCGAAACTAACTCGCATTTTCTTCAAGACCTCAAAAGACCGAAACACTTCTTCTGATGTCATTGCCAAAAATTGCAGAACGTTTCCCCGCCAACCGTCCCTCGCCTCATATAAGCAGCATCTAACAATCATCCATTCACCTTAGTGTGAGTAAGATCATTAAGCCACACATTCCTCCTAACCACACCACGTTTCTCCCTGATGGCTTCTCGCACGGTGTAGGCATTTTTCGGCAAAACCGCTGCAGCAACCGCAAAGCATAAAAGCTTATGCTGGGCCCCGAGACGCTTAACCCGAGTAAAACGGCTCAGGAACCGGTTTTAAAAAACTACCCCCAAAACACCAACACCAACACCAAACCGGCTTTACCACCGGATTGGAGCTCATCAGCGATGAAAATGAGCCGCCCGTCGCCGTGTCGTTGTGTTTGTTGATTCCAGCCGGAATGCTTTTCTTCTCCTCCAAAAAAAAAACCCAACTTGGCCCAACGCTAAGGCAAGCAAGCTGGGTGCGTGTGTTTATAAATGTACGAACTTTCTCGGCTCCGGTGTCTTCGGTGTCGAAGCCTTCGTTTGCCACATTTCGGGTTACACACCAAGGAAGACGGCTCACGATGGAATCCCCTTAGTGCGAATAAATTAATGCGGCTTTTCGTGGTCCTATTGCGGCTCGTGGGGGGAAAAACAAAACTGTACGGAATTAAAACAATCAACGGAAGGCTAAGCCTTCGCACGTTGAGCTTAAGGATTTTCCTTCAGCCGGGGCTTGGTTAGAGAAAAACGTATGCTCCGGCACTGATGAAGCTAATTTAAATTCATTAGCGTGTTTAAGATAGAACATCACGGGGTCAAATGATTTTTCAGGAAATTGTACATGTTTGGAATCACGGCGAGCATGAGAGAGAATGTTGGCGAATTTCTACCGAAAGGACGCGGGATGGCAATTTAGTAACAAATTGAACAACACTTCATGATTCCTGACGACATTGGGAAATCGTTCCGTTGTTACAAATCGGCCTAATTTGTCATGTAACGCGCTTGTTGTAAACCTTCTTTCGTTCAAGGGCAAAACCACACACACGCACACACTTTTTTCCTGCGCATTGAGTTTATCGCTTCAATTAAATTAACGCCGACGTCCGAGCACCCGTTCGCAAGTCTTAACCAATTTAAAACAATCTGATTTAATTGCAGTTCATCAATGTAACTGTGGCCCGGGCCATAACCTCCGACGAACGTATGGCCCCCTCCTCCTCTTGTCGAACAGCCGAGGGTCACTGATTCACGACCAATTAGGGTTTTCCGACGCATCAACAGGCCAACGGTCAATTTACGGTCCCTCCGGAGCGAGTAATGGTGTAACGACGCGCCTATCCCAGGGCGACCTAACCTAACACAGGCGCCCTCCTCCTCCTCCTCACTCAAGTATTGCGCACTCCAGAAGACCCTCGAGAGCGTGGAGTGTTGCGGAAAGCGGAAGAAAAGCAGCTCGCTTGTTTCGCATTTGGGAAAATATGTGTCACTCGACCAATTAACCGCGCAACACTTTAGTATGTGTGCACCGAAGAAATTGGCTCCGCCGCTCGGATCCAATTAGGTGAAACCAAACAACCCATTTCCGCACGCGCCATCAACAACGTGCCACGACTCACTTTCCCTCCTTCCACGACAGAGCCGATCTTCCGGTCCCTCGGGAGGGTAACATTGTGGTTCGAGCGAAGGTAGTGCAGGTTCCCAATATTTCACGTCGAGTACGGAGTACATCATTCCTTCCACTGCATCGTAGGGTTTCTTGTGCGCCCGGTCGAGCGTGTAATGGGTGCTAAATTATTCAATTAGTCATCCCTTGACGGGGATGAGGACCGACTTAATCGATCGCGCCGACACTGGCGTAATAAAGTGTCTCCACTTAATAATAATAATAGTGACAACAATCCCCAAAAAAAAAACGAGGTGGATAAACCTACCTTGATCAGCTGCGTGACGGCCGGGTTCGCCAGTATTCCTTGTAGAAAGACGAGGTCCGTTTCGTTCGCTTCCGGGCGGCCATTGAGATCGGAGAGATTTTCCCGCACGTGCTGAAATGCAGCTGCAATAGATTTCGAAAGGTAGGAAGAGCATTAATTCACAAGTCACATTAATCCCCCGCCTAAAGACTAACGAGATCGTTTGCGACGGGGGATGAAGTTGTTAGTTATATTTGATCTAGAGACACACACACACAATGGACCAATCATAAGTAGTACCAGCCTGAGGCAGAGTGTCAGTTTCTCAACACTAATGGGGTCGCGGGTCGAGACGGAGAGCAGATGTTGCCCTCGTGTTTGCCCGGGGGAGGGAGGGATGGTTCGAATTTTATTGGGGCATTCCCTGCATTATTTTATGACACCCTTGTTCCGTCTAGATCGGAAGTTACGGAACGCCTAAAGGTAGGCAATATAGTTTAGATCCAAACCTGTAGAACAGAGTACAGAATAGAACTGTAAACCACGAAACGATATGAAAGACGTAGCACAAACGATCAATAACCAAATTACAGCGATAAGAACTGTTCATCGCTAGCCCAGCATTGTACAGAACTAGGATACAAAGCAGTAGTTAGTATTTAGGTATCACTATAGTAGCATCGTATCGTGGGATGCCTTGAGGTTACGAAACTGTTGAAATACATGGAGAACTTGGAATAAAGAAGCATAGGCATTATTTATCAAGGCAATTAGATCCGAAACGGAATCCGACCCACGGTAGTTCTATTTGGACACCTTTTTGCCGTCTAAGTCTCCATAAGTTGGAAAGGAAGAGTACTAGTCTGTTGGCCTGCCCATCGACTTTACTGATATTTCCAGAGCGAGTAACCTCAATCCGCGGAGGTTACTTCCGAGCTCTTTCCATCCAGGCAGTGGTGGCTTCCATCCGCTGAAGTCACTCCCTGGATCCTTCCTCACGCCACGAGGAAGGTCGGTGCAAGTCTGTGTGTAAGTTCGTTCGGCCGCACACCGAACATATGGTCCTTCGAACCGGATCCATTGTGCTAGTGAAAAGTGAAAAGACAACCCGATGCCACGAGTTAGGCACACCCCATCCAAGCAAGCGGATTCCCCTACGAAGACGCCGAGTGAGTCAAGTGAGCCGACAGCGAGTACTTCAACAAGTGAACCTCAGGACAGCGAGAAGATGGAAAAGGCGCTGAAGACGGCAGTCCGCCAACGAGCGCAGATCAACGCCAAATTACTGAGAATCGAGCAGACGCTGCAGGAAACGAAAGAGCCAACCGTTTCCCAGCTGAAGGTGCTCGCCAAAACCGTCGCGACTGTGTACGCGGAATTTAGTGCCATACACACCACCATCGTAGGCCTAATTCCAGACAGCGCAATGGCAGAGCAGGACGGCGTCTACGACGAGTTCGAAGAAGTATTCTACGAGGCGTCCAATAGAATCGAGGAGTTGCTGCTAGCCGCGGAATCAAAGACAACGAACAACAAGCCTGCCGCGGCTCAAGTTGTCATCCAGCAGCAACCGCTCAAGGCACCGATCCCGACTTTCGACGGCACTTACGCTGCATGGCCCAAGTTTAAGGCCATCTTCGAGGACCTGATGGCCAATGCCGGCGACAGTGACACTATGAAGCTGTATCACCTTGAGAAGGCATTGGTCGGCGAGGCTGCAGGTGCAATCGATGTCAGCATTCTCAACGCTGGCAATTACAAGCAAGCCTGGGAGATTCTGACGGAGCGCTTCGGCAATCACCGAGCCATAGTGGACAGCCACATCCACGGATTGCTGAACCTCAAAAGGATGACGTCAGAAAATTTCCACGAGCTAAGAGCTCTGGTCCAAGAGACTTCCCGGCATGTGGAAAGTCTCAAGTTCCTAAAACAAAACCTGGAAGGAGTGTCGGAACCAATGGTGGTCCATCTGCTGGTTTCGGCTTTAGACAAATCAACCCGAAAAGCCTGGGAAGGCACGCAGCGGAAAGGTGAGCTGCCCCGTTACGAGCAGACGATGGCATTTCTAAAATCCCGATGCCAGATTTTGGAAAATTGCGCAGCAGCGTCATCATCAGCTCCTGCGGTCAAACTAAAGGGCAACCATCCGCTTTCTCCGAGACATCCAGCCCAGAAGAGCTATACAGCAGCGGTCATTCAGTGCGAAATCTGTGGTAAGGACCATCCTAATATAAATTGCCCAGAACTGCTGAAAGGGACACCACGAGAAAGGAGTAACACCGCACAAAAAGCAGGACTATGCTTCAACTGCCTGCGGAAGGGACATCAGTTACGGGAATGTCCCTCCAAGAGAAAGTGCTACAAGTGCCAGCGTCGCCATCATACGCTCCTGCACGAGGACGTAGCACCCACCGGTCAGCCAACTATTTCCATGGCAGCAGAAGTAGAACCTCAACCTCCGACCCCAAGTGTACATCCTCCATCGACAGCGGCAGAGTACGGCGGACCAGTGGTACGGGAACAACTTTCGACAGCATGTGCATCGCAAACCATCAAACCCAGTAAGAACGTCCTGCTGTTGACGGCCGTGGTCAACGTACTGGACGCCAAGAACCAGCCACATCGCTGCCGCGTCCTCCTAGACAGCGGTTCTCAGGTCAATTTCCTTGCTGAGGAAATGGCCAACCGTCTAGGACTGCCAAAGAGACCGGCAAACGTTCCGATCGTGGGAATCAACGCGTTGCGCACGCTCGCTCGCGACAAGCTGACCGTTACAATACAATCCCGGGTGAACAGTTACCAAACAAGCTTGGAATGCTTGGTAACTCCAAAAATAACTGGCACGATCCCGTCGTGCAACATCAACATCGACAACTGGGACATTCCGGAGGGAATAACCTTTGCTGATCCAACGTTCTACACGCCAGACAAGGTTGATTTACTGATCGGGGCTGAGTTATTCTTCGATATACTCAAGCCAAGCCAACTCGATCTTGCTGATAATCTACCTCGTCTGCAAGATAGCCAGTTTGGTTGGATTGTGTCCGGAGCCATAGTAGAGCAGCAGATTACCATCCCAGCCATATATTCCCACCACGCTTTGGTCGACATCGAAAAAATGATCCAGCAGTTTTGGCAAATTGAAGAGGTTCCAGACGTCCCGGAACGATCCATCGAAGAACTGGAGTGCGAGAACCATTTTCTAACTACATATCAAAGGGACGAATCTGGAAGGTTCATTGTGCGACTATCGTTTAACAAACAACAAACCCTGTTGAACAATGGTCGCACGGTAGCCCTCAAACGGTTTATGATGTTGGAGAAACGACTGCTTCGCAACCCAGAGCTACAACAACAGTATGTGGAGTTCATCCGAGAGTACGAAACTCTAGGGCACTGCCGACAAATCCGTGAATCCGACGATGTACCCAACCAGCTATCCTACTATCTGCCACACCATGCGGTTTTGCGGCCATCTAGTTCGAGCACGAAATGCCGAGTCGTGTTTGACGCCAGTGCAAAGGCATCTCCAGCCGAGTTATCGCTCAACGACGTGCTGCATGTAGGACCAGTTGTACAGAACGATCTCTACTCCATTGTTCTGAGATTTCGAATGTACAAAGTAGCCTTTTCGGGAGACATCGCCAAAATGTATCGTCAGATTCTCCACGCTAAAGAAGATCAACGTTTCCTGCGGATTTTCTGGAGACCACACCCTTCCGAGCCACTACGAGTCTTCGAGTTGTGTACAGTTACCTACGGTACAGCATCAGCACCATTTCTTGCCACCAAATGTTTGCTCCAATTGGTCGAGGAGGACGGGGATGCCTTTCCGATTGCATCCCGCATAATAAAGGAAGAGACATACATGGACGACGTTCTCTCAGGTGCGGACTCGGTTGAGGAAGCTATAGAAGCCCAATACCAACTTAAGCGGCTTCTCAACCAAGGAGGGTTTCCCATCCGCAAATGGTGCTCAAACTCGCCGGAGTTTCTTGAGCATATTCCAGTAGAAGAGCAAGAAAAAGCCATCCCAATGGCCGAACGAGGAGTGAACCAGGCGATAAAGGTGCTTGGGTTACTCTGGGACCCAAAAGCAGATCATCTATATATCGCGCACCAGCCGAAGCCAGTCGCAACAGCTGACCAAAGGGTTACGAAGCTCATCATTTATTCGGAAGTAGCCAAATTCTTCGACCCTCTGGGGTTAGTGTCTCCGGTCATCGTGTTGGCTAAGCTACTCATTCAACGTCTTTGGAAGCTGAAAACTGACTGGAACGACCCCATCGACGAAGGATCGATGAAACAGTGGCAAGAACTCCAACCATCCTTGCAACACCTGCATCGCATCCAGACTCAAAGGTGCGTCACATTTGAGGGAGCAACGTCGTACGAGCTGCACGGATTTTCCGACGCCTCAAATGTGGCCTACGGGGCTTCTATATACCTACGAAGCCTGTTTCCTGATGGTTCAGCGAAGCTATGTTTGCTCACTAGCAAATCCAAACTGGCTCCACAGCACGACGTTTCCATCCCACGCAAAGAGTTGTGCGCCGCTCTTCTCCTCACCCGGTTAGTACAAAAGATTTTGCCAGCCATGAATTTGAAGTTCCAAGAAATTGTGCTGTGGTGTGACAGCACAATTGTTTTAGCCTGGATCAGAAAACCATTGAATCAGCTGCAGCTATTCGTCCGAAACCGAATTGCGGTAATCCAGAAACACACGGAAGAGTGTCGATGGGAATATATAAGGTCTCATCACAACCCAGCTGACATCGTTTCGAGAGGCATGCTACTAGAAGCCTTCGAAACCAACAACCTTTGGTGGAGCGGACCCAATTACCTTCATGAGGCGAACTATATGGTTAATCCAGCAGATCCTGTTCCTGAGGACGAACTTCCCGAATTGAAAGGAGTGATGGCCAACCCAACCGTGACTATTGAACCATTTTCATTTTTTGAACGGTTTAGTTGTTTTCGGACGGTTCAGAGAATCATGGGATACGTTCTCCGGTTTGTGGAAAATTGTAGAAGACCGCCAACCCAACGAAATACCTGCCAGTATTTAACGATTCCCAAGTTGCGCCGTTCTACTGAAGCCATCATCCGTGTCACCCAACTCATCCATCTTGACGACGAAATCCAGCGAGCAGTGAAAAACGAACCCTCGAAGAAGTTTGCAAACCTTCGTCCAATCTACTCTGAAGGTTTGCTCCGTGTGGGAGGCCGTCTGGATCGGTCTCTTCTACCCTTCGAAAGCCGCCATCCTATCATTCTACCAAACAAGGATCCAGTTATTCGTCTTATGGTTCGACAAATGCATGTGGAGTTACTTCATGTGGGACAAACCGGCTTGATGAACGCCCTACGTCAACGATATTGGCTGTTGAACGCACGCTTCACGATTCGGTCTATCACCCGAAAATGCATCACCTGCTTCAAGACCAACCCAGCCCCCGTAAGCCAGTTGATGGGTAACCCGCCAGCCGTCAGAGTGACGCCATCACCACCGTTTGCAGTTACCGGAGTGGACTACGCCGGTCCAATTTTCATCAAGCAAGGTGTTCGTCGTCCAGCAATGATCAAGGCATACATAGCAGTCTATGTGTGTATGGCAACAAAGGCAGTTCATCTAGAAGCAGTGTCTGATTTAAGCACAAATGCGTTCATTGCATCTCTCAAGCGGGTTATCAGTCGACGAGGAATGATGCAGCAGATTCACTCGGATAACGCAACAAATTTCCGAGGCGCAAAACACGAGCTACATGAATTGTTCCAACAATTCCGAAACCAGCAAACCCAGGACACCATCCAAAGTTTTTGCCAGTCCCGAGAAATTGAATGGCATTTCATCCCGCCAGATGCCCCTGAGTTCGGAGGTCTTTGGGAAGCTGCGGTGAAATCAGCAAAAACTCATCTCAAACGCATCGTAGGCAACACCAAACTCACCTTCGAGGAGTTATCTACCGTCATCACCGAGATCGAAGCTGTACTAAACTCACGACCACTCTTCAGTATTTCTAACGATCCCGCGGACCCCCAAGTGATCACGCCCGCTCACTACTTAATCGGTCGACCACTCACGGCTTTGGCGGAACCATCTCTACAAGACACCAAGGCGACTCGACTGACTAGATGGCAACACCTCCAGCTTATGCGTGAGCATTTTTGGCGTGCATGGCAGCGAGACTACTTGAATACGCTGCAACCGAGGAAGAAAAATCTACGCAGCCTGCCGAATGTTCGCGAAGGAATGATCGTCCTCATCCATGATCGACATCAGCCGCCGCTCCATTGGAAGATGGGGAGAGTGGAAGCAGTATACCCTGGTGAAGACGGCCTCGTACGAGCGATTGATGTATTCGTAGACGGAGCAACATATCGGCGACCCATAACAAAGATTTCATTATTGCCCATAGAAGAGTAAGAGTAACCAAGAAATATTGAGTAGCCTCAACGGGGGGTGTATGTTCCGTCTAGATCGGAAGTTACGGAACGCCTAAAGGTAGGCAATATAGTTTAGATCCAAACCTGTAGAACAGAGTACAGAATAGAACTGTAAACCACGAAACGATATGAAAGACGTAGCACAAACGATCAATAACCAAATTACAGCGATAAGAACTGTTCATCGCTAGCCCAGCATTGTACAGAACTAGGATACAAAGCAGTAGTTAGTATTTAGGTATCACTATAGTAGCATCGTATCGTGGGATGCCTTGAGGTTACGAAACTGTTGAAATACATGGAGAACTTGGAATAAAGAAGCATAGGCATTATTTATCAAGGCAATTAGATCCGAAACGGAATCCGACCCACGGTAGTTCTATTTGGACACCTTTTTGCCGTCTAAGTCTCCATAAGTTGGAAAGGAAGAGTACTAGTCTGTTGGCCTGCCCATCGACTTTACTGATATTTCCAGAGCGAGTAACCTCAATCCGCGGAGGTTACTTCCGAGCTCTTTCCATCCAGGCAGTGGTGGCTTCCATCCGCTGAAGTCACTCCCTGGATCCTTCCTCACGCCACGAGGAAGGTCGGTGCAAGTCTGTGTGTAAGTTCGTTCGGCCGCACACCGAACAACCCTTTTCCAACATCTAGCACCGGTCGAACATTTTGCCGGGTAATTGCCACATTCTTGTCTCGGGCGGGGTCTTAGAAATGTGACGTCCGGCGAGCGGTGAGGGGGTGTGTTGGGAAATGGCCCAGGGAAGACAAAGACTAAGCAGCTGACGGGGCAGGACCGTGCTCGAGGGATTCCGGGTGTCTGCAGCCGCAAAAGTAACGCTTCGTACACGTGGCTCGTGTGAGGGATAATAAAATGGAATCGAATAAAACCCTAGCAGCCGTTAGGGCGCCCGGGGGTGGTGACATGAAAACTACCCCGGGCTACATTTGGCGACACTAGAGTGCCACAATGTCACACAACGTGTTTCTTTGCTGATACTGTTACTATCTTAAATACTTGGGAGAAGAACACAGTGACATCAGTGCTGAAAATGAGATAGTGTTTAACTGTGTCTACAGTAGGGCATAAACCTCTCCACGCCAACCACCAACTCAAGGTTCCATAAATCGATTAACACTTTGAAGATGCTGCTGCTTGCAATAATATTTATCTTCACACATAACCGCATCCTTTCATCTGCATCATTTGCGCGTACCTTCATGAAGCGAGCGGGTGTTACGATAATAATAATCGCTCCGAACCGTTTAGTTGTTGTCTTTAAAATGCAATATTTCCTCTGCACAAATAAACATCCTTCGGTGCCCACGGTTTCCTCGGTACGCACGGGAGGGGGGTTTATGAATACATTCTTCTTCATTGCTTGTGTATCATAAAACACCCCTAACCCATAATTGTGCCACCGAGAAGTTACTGCAATTGGGATTAGCTTTCCCCGCGAACGGCTTCATCCAAGCGGCGACCACCAAGTGGCGCGCGATCCGAACGGCAAGTGATGGTTTGTTTATAACGTTTTTCATCTTTAGAATTTTCGGTGTGGGAAAAAAGGAAAAGAGAGGATGAAAAAAAATGTCTACACGTCGTACAACAACGGGGGGCAAGATCCGCGTGGAAATCCATCCGCTTCTCGAGAGGGTGGGGCGTGGGGAGAGGGGGAGTTGCGTACGGTCGTGCGGTCGTAAAAATCTTCTCCGACGATAATCCGTTTTGCACATTTTCCGGTGCACATTACTGTTCCTTTTTTTTCTCTCTCTACCCATCGCCGAACGGAGGAAAGCTGTCGTACAATTTACGATTTACGAGTAAGCCGAGCTCGTTTACAGCAAGCACGAGGTGTTGATGGTTGTATATTCTGATACTGGTGAGTCCTGGCCCAGGCCACACAACAATATTGAGGCAGCGAACGAGTCCCATGGAAGGATTCGGCTGACACTAATGCTTTAAGTTATACGAACATACGAATGCACTCGGGGCGCCGGGTGGATCTCTTTGGTGGACGACCGGGAATTAGAGTTTATGGATTGGCCTAAAGTGTTCTGGCAACTGTGGATTGAACGGCTCGGTGATGGTAAAATGTCATTTTTAGACAGCCCTCATCATAAAACCTTTTCAAGTCTATAAACATAGAACAATTTTCTTCGCAATTCTTCGTCTCTTCGTACCGAAGTGGCATTGACATAAGGCCAAAATGGATCAATTTTATATCTCCAAAGTTGTGCTCTTTTGGAAGTTCAGCCGAAAGTTTTATGCTATTTTAGTTTTAGAGCAACATAGTTTTTTATCATTTATGCGGGTCCTCGATTTGGTGAGTTATCACAAAAGGTTAATAAATACTCAGTTTATGCATTTGATTTCCTCTTTTGAGAAATTCCGTATTTTTATATTAAACTAGCAATTGGTTTGCAATCTTGTTTGAAGCTTGGTTTGCAAGAATGTTTTTTACCACATTACCAAAATTACTATACTTCAAAACATATTTTAATTTAATTTCAATCATTGCTAGTTGCACAATGAATGGTCTCGTTAATGTAATGCTAATGTAAACATTCACGGTAATTTATGTTAAGTTCTGGTCAGTTAAATAACAGTTTCAATTCAGTTATATTTTGCTCTTAGGTTCATTCTTTTGACGATTCTTCAAACATAACTGCTTTCGTACTTCATAAGTATTGAACAAACTTGAAATTAAAAACATTTGTAAAAATTACAACATTGATATCTTCTGAAGATATCTTGGTATTTTTGGGAACAGAAATTGGTACTGTAAAAGTATGTGTTAGAAAACCTTCTTTTTAAAGACGGTTTCATGATACTAATTATTTCTATCACAATTAAGATGGTGTTTGTCTTCCATTGCAAATTGGAATGCCAGAAATTGTTTAACAAATCTGTTTAAGCGAGTAACGCGAACAAAAGCAAATACAAATGTTTATTTTAGCAGGAAACATTTTCTCCTCGCCACCTTCAATTTCTCTCGACGAATAAAATGGCGTAAATTTCCTTCATTAGCCAACCTAATCGAATCCATTAAAAATGGGGTATCTTAAATTTACATTACCTCTGTAAAAACACAAATAAAATGCACGCAACGAGATGACCAAACTAACGCAACAACAAAACAACACGGGCCAAACATTATTCACAACCAAACCACTCAACTCAAGAGTGCGGTAGTAAAACCGTATTTTATACCGATTTAATTACTCGCCCATCAATTGCACACGACCGCACGGTCGACTTAGACTTTACCCTCCTTGGCCGCCGGGAAGGAAAACTAACACCCCACCGCAGCATTCGGTATTCCTTAATCAATTAAATCAAATCCCACCAGTGGTGAAAAGAAAAACAAAACCCACAAATTAAAACAAGATCCCCCCGAACCGGTTGGCCGAACGTTAAAGTAACACTTGAAAAATTGCAGATCCCAATCCGATCGGACGATCATGATGCATGATTGAAGTATGCCAGATGACGGGCCGGGAGGAAGCGGGAACGTTCGGCGTATCCATCTTCCCGGTGCAGAACAACTAGACCGATCACCGCCAAAAGCGAAAGCCGTCATCATTAGTGCGTTTTCCGCCGAAGAGGTTTTAAAGGGCCGTCGAATGGGGAGGGGGGGGGGGCGGGAAATGGGCATGGCAAGCCGTCGGTAGGTGGGGAGACATAGACTAAGCCGTCTTAGAAACGGCCAAGACACAGCAGAAAAATAGAAGTGTGGCACCAAAATAACGCGATGAATTTGTAAACGGGAAAAGTGAACCAGTGTCGGCGAATGCCAGAGCGAGACCGGATGGGGTTAGGGTCGCCCGGTGAGGGAGGTAAGAGATTTTGACCGGCATAAATTTACTTTCTATTTTCATTTTCACTTTCCTCGGACTTCCTACACCGGGCCAGCACGCAGAAGGCTTGTGAATGCGAAGAAAAAGGGCAACTTCTTACGCACGTCTTGCGAAAAAGGCATCCACCTCCTTCTCTTCGGCGGCGGGAACTTGGCCACCTCGATGGTGCGAACGGTGCAATGTGAGGTTTATAAAACCGAAAATTACTCGCGCTTCAGTCCGGACAGGTTAAGGTGTTACCATTCTTTACGCGCGGCCTTTAGTCCCACCATCCACCCATAACTTACCGTTGTCGATCTGCTTCGAGCTGTCGTAGTGCATCGAGTTCATACTGGCCAGCAGTTGGCGCTTGTCGGTGGTTTCCTTTTTGCCAAAGCGAACCATATCGTCAAACCGAGCATGGGAACGTGATCGAAGGACGAAAAGGAAGACACGGTTTGGCTTTGTTTTTAAAGGGGCACGACAGCGCTAAAGAAGTCGTATAATTGCAGGACAGGGAGGGGGCCAGGCAGCACAAACAGCCAAAGCGCACGGATATTTTTGAAAAATTATGTTTTTAAAACACTACTTGAAAATAAAATTTACACACACGTCAATTTTAATTAGCACGGCGGAGGAAAACAAAATATAATTCAAACAAACCACTAGTTACACACACAACACTGCAAATAAAAGCACTAATTTTGGGTTATCATATCCAATTAAAATGTTCTCGAAACGATTCTCTTACAAACAACCTAAAAAAAATCCACTACGATGCACATAAAACACAAAAATACACAACACCAAACGTATACAACTGTAAATCATGCTTGATATCACGAAGGATGCAGGAAGACGACACGCTCGAACCTCGCAAGCAGAACCGCTCAAAGATTAATAAACACTAATCCCGGCGAATGCTGTTGTTGAACAACTTGTGAATGTTGTTGCACCCCCTCCGAAGGATGAAATGTTTGCTTCCACGGACACGACACGACAAAGTCCCACCACCCGCAACGATCTTGATGGAAAACATATGTCCGACACACCGAGCGCTCGAACCCACTGCAGGTCACCTAAACAACACGATACACTTTCCCCCCGCGCTGTTGTGCGTATGTGTGCCAGGGAGGGAAATTGTCACCGGTTCATCTCGCGCTCAATTGAAAATTATCACTACACGGTTTCTTCTTCGTTTCTCCGCCGGCACCATATTCGCGTGCCTGTGCGTGTGTCTTTTGGCGATGAGTAAAACCCCTTTGGTGTTTTCCTGTTCCACTGCGAACTGCCCTCAAAATAAGAAGCGATTTTGTTTGCCGATTGGTTCGTTTTTTTTTTTTTTTGTTGCCCAACACCGAGACAGTCTCGAAGGATGACTTGTGGCGTCGGGCGTTTTGTGGAACCTAAAAATAAAGGAACCGTCGTCTCGCCGTCTTCCCGGTAGCGCGAATTCCCCAACGGGAGGAAGGGCTTGTGTCACACACTGGTGGTGGTGGTGGTGGTGGTGGTTGGGTCGTTCGAGAATGGGATTCCGTTAATGAGGGCGCAGTTGAGAATCGTTAACACCAGGCCACGATCGTTGTCATGGCCGCGCGGCGATGTTGATGCGTTTCTTCCCGGCGAGGATCGCGAAACCGAAGAAAGTCGACCAAACCGTGCGCGCGAGTCCCTTGTCCTTGTCTTTCGGACAGGGGGAGGGGTGGTTGTTTTTTCTCGACCTCTCTCGGTTTCGAAACCCCCCGCCCCCATCCAACCGGTCTGAGGGAAAATATCTGACGGCAAGGAACCCATCAAGAGAACAAGTAACAAATGTGCTATTCGAAACATGCCTAAAGTATAAAACAACACAATCGCATACGTCGCTAGGTGTCAAAAAGCAAAGTAAATCTCTACACTTTGCTTGCGAAAACGAGGGACAGGTTGGCAGCAAGCAAACAGAAGAAAAACGGATGCAAAGTGGGAGGTTATGTGGTTCACAACAGAAACAAAAAGGGAAGCGAGTAAGCAACCAACGTACTTTGCGCGGTGGGGGGTAGCGTATGCAAGGGGGAGTTTGAGGGGAGAATTTTTCACACTCCCGCGGCGATGCTTTTCACGCGCGAAAGCGCCACTTTAGCGCCAGCGAGGATCAAAATCACCACCGGCAATTGTGTCGTTTCCGCTTTCGGTAGACGCCAGCGGGCGGGGCGGGGTAGATTTTCCGACACGACACACTCGGCAACGCACTTGCACAAACAAAGCTTACACGAACTTGTTTTCCCGACCGCGTACTATCGTCAACTGATCGCTCTCGGACGGCGGGATGTTGTTTGACCGGCCAAGAACAGACCACCGAAAATCGCATATCCTCATCCGTGACGTCGTCACACGGATATTACGGAGAGAGTGAACGAAGGAAAACCGAGACGGAACGATACCGACTAGCCACGAGAGAAGGAAACTGTGTTCCAAGCAAAAGGGAGAAAGAAGCCGATCACAAGAGCGGCGGAAAAATTGTCTCGGGGAGAAAATCTCGGATGAAAAGCGCCGACAAACGATCAGTGACGAAAGCAACTGCGTTTTCGGAAGGGAAGGACGACGGAGGGCCGGGGCCACGAGGGGCGGAAAACACCCACCCCCGCATAACTACGGGAAAAAAATTCAAATTTTTCACTCGCACCCCATTCTTTGCTCGCTCCCCTAAGCCAAGTAACGATTTTCTTCTTCTCAATTTGAGGAAATCTGTCAGCCACGCTAGTGGTCATTTTCCTCCCCCACACCAGCTTCTCGAACGGAAATTATCGATGACGAAAAGTGTTTATATTTGACTGCTGTCGTTGGGCGAAGGGAGTGGTTGTGGGGCAATTTCGCGCGCGCACACATTCTCCTCCTCGCATAGCAAAATCAAACAACAACGTGTTTGCGATTCATTTGAAGGTAAACAATCAACCCTACGCCAGCGTTAGCGCCCGGAACTTGGTCCCCCCTCCTCTCTTCGGTGGAAAACTTCCACCGTTACCGGCCCCGGGTTGACCGGTTGGCAAGTCGTTCGATCTTCTTCCTGCCCTGACGGGGAGACGCGGCATGTTTGACATGTGTGGTAAACTAATATCGGCGAGCTAAAGCTGTCCAAAACGGCGAGCAACCACGCGCGCTCGTCCGCAGGAAGAACAAGGTCAGTCGTGTGGAAAATGTTTCTTTATTTTCCTTCGTAATCGGTATTTTCAAACATCCGATTTATCAAACAAAACGTTTTATCGCAAAAGTTTCGAGGAAAAATCATGACAAATTATCAGACTGGCAATGTGTTTTGTTTCAAATTGATGTTATGGCATTAATTTACTCTCGATTTGAATGCCTGCCGCACTTTGATAACGAAACGATGTATATTGAAAAGATTTGTAAGAAATTAAACAATTATAAATGCCTCATAAACAACGAAAAAAAAGTCTCAGACCTGAAAACATAGGATATTGTCAAACGTTTTATTTATTTCCATCGACAGAGGCAGTTGTGGGGTTCGTTTGTTTGGGTTTGTTTCGGGAAATATTAGATTTTACTCTTATTTTTATCAGATATTACGCCTTTTTATTCGCTAGTTTTGAATGCTCAAAGCTATGTTCGATTTGTTTTAAATTTGAAATACAGTTTCATTTTGCCTGCCGTTGTCAACTAGTAACTCGCATTGCAACAATTTTTGTGCTGCCCTCTGCATATGCATTTAGAGCAAACGGATGTTAATCTTGTTCTCAAAAACTCAAGAAATGGTTTTTCGTTCCCTTCAGACTACTTTAGCGCAGCGTTGAAAGAGTAACTAATGCCCCTCAACGTTCTGTTTAGCATAATTCATCCATATATATGTTCTTCTAAGCGTTTTTCATCTCTCTCTCTCTCTACATTGCTGAGGAAACATCACAGATAATGCCCCCAATAGTTCACCCCTAGCCTAGCACTCCAGTACGGGCTACAAACATCCCAGGAAAATGGGATGCTGTTCTGAGTCACCCTACGGTTTCACGTTTGCATATGTTTCCCAAGCACTGGTCAGCATCAAACGAATGTGTTGAAGTATGCATTTCTTTTTCCGTGCCGTCGTTCGCTGTTATTTTGGTTCTTCATCGACCTTCCCTATTCCAGCGGCACATCCTACTCGAATAACGCGCGTAACACGAGAACCTTGTTGTCCCTGGGCCGCTCCCGCGGCCGCTGGAAAACGTAAACATCGTCAACGAATATTTTCCTTCCACGCGGCCCCCTCCTCAATACAACCCACACAGGCACACACACACACACACCGGGTCGTGAATTAAATATGACAGAATGAATTACAATTTCTCTGACCGGGGTAAAAGAAAAATACTGGCAGAAAAATAAACCACGCATAGAACCACACCCACCACTTGCCACCAACTCCTCGGCCCGGCCTACACACAGCGGAACCAATTTCCTTTAGAAGAACGTGAAAAGTGTTTGCACTGAGGAGGCCCGGTGCTGCTCTGCATCCTTTACTTCCCATCCTCCTGGTATTGGCAGACCTGGCAAACGGATCATAAATCACCCGAGAGACGCATGATCGAGTGTGTATGACTTTCGGAGTGTTTCTAGTGGCCGCGGCGAAGAACGCTGGTGCTTGAGGAATCAACCGGTCCGGTTGATCGCATTAACGACCCAGAGACCAGTCTCCCAGATACCCCAGCCCAGACGGTGGAAATTAAAAGAGCGCGCATCGGCAGCGAGGCGCAATCTTAAATTATCCGGAAATCGCCGATAGACGGATGGGAGTTTAATTTTCTTAATCGATGTTCCTTGCACCCCGCCCTCACTTACGTGGCGTGCGTTAGTGCGATCTTGATGTCGGAGCGGTAGTGAAGGAAAAGAAAAGAAAGGCAGAGACGCTTGATTGACGTTTGCGAATTACTAACGACCAGTAGAGCTCGTCCGCTTGCTTTCCTGTGACGCATGCACACCCAATAGCTGAGGGAATATGCAACTAAATACCCTCCGATTGCATGCCCCCCCTGGCTTTCGCGGAACATTTGGAACGTATTATTATCTGGTGCACGGTGTCCGGTAACGCGAATGTTCCTGTGTCGAAGAGATAACTTTTCACCGACTTGGCTGGATCGGTTTCATATGTTTCCTGCTTGGTCCGATCGAGAAACAAATCGTTCATAACGATCGTTAAGCGAGAGGAGTTTTAATTTACGACCTGCAAACACACATTTTGAGTCACTCGAGGAAAACGGAACACTCTCAGCTGCAAGGGTCACGTGGTGACATTTATTTTCGGGAAATTGTTTCCCATCCACTTCCGAAACGATCCACGAGACAGCGTATCCGTCGTCACAGGCCGTCGGTTTGGGACCAAATGAAAACTCAATAATTACTTCGTCCTACGCATTTCACACTGCACCAAACACACATGCACACACACACGCTTACTAACTATCGCGGTCCAAGGAGAGGTTGTTGACAGAGAAGTAATTAATTTTACTACGTTACGGTTCTATGGGATGCGCGTCCCTCAACCGGCACGGGATGATCAACGGGAGTTTTCCCAATAGTACTGCATGTTCGGGAGTAAAACCGTTTCGGCATCGCTGGCGTGTTTCGTTATTCACTCTGGAAGCTGTGCAGCATCCGAGACCGATCACGCTTGGCTTGCGAGTCCGAAGTCCAGATCGCGACCGCTCGAGAACTACTGATTGGCGAATTTTGTCCGCTGGTGAAGTTCTACGGAATCGATCGACGTACAGCAAGATCGCGCTCCCAGCATCGCAACAGACAGGTTGAACAGGTTTTAAACCGCACCACGCACCCCCACCTACAACGCCACCGTGGCTTGGGTTACACCAACTCACTTCTTCTCGAGCCGCTGGATTCTGCGGCGAGAAGCCGTCTATATAGTTCCTCCACAAAAGGAACCACGGTTGGCGATCGCGATCGACGAGGGAATACGTGCGCGCGAGCGCGCCAAAGCGTACGTAGAACCAGCGCCACACTCAGACAACGATCGTGCGGGTTCAACAACACCGACACAACTGACGGCAAGCCAACGGAAGCCTCATCGTCGAGGCCCTCGGCGGCCGTCGGGAAAGTTGTCGGCAGGGAGCGTCAGAATGCGCTCCGTCGACTTTCGGACGGAGGCCGGTAAAAACCTCGCGCGGTGCGGAGTGGAGGAACTGGACCATGGGCTTCCAGCACCAACCGGGCGAGCCACATACTTTGCATGCTGGATGCACAACCGATCGTGGATGCTTCTTTTGTGTGACTCTCCTCAGACGCATACAACCACACAACGAGTGGATGGGAAAGATGTTGCGAGGCTTCACGGAATTCACTACCCGCCTTGGGGTTCACTGGCTGCTGGCAGTTACAGCGGTGGCCATCGGCCAGGTGAACACAAGGGCCCACTCACGATGCCTTCAGTAATGAACACCTCTCTCTCGAAAGGCGGAGCCCTTCAGGGCACAAAGCAAACCAACCTTAATGGACCATTCCAAACAACCCTTCACCAAACATCCAATACCAGCACCTACTCCTGATTATAACTTACGAAAGGACTTCAATTGTCTCCCTCTGCCTGTGTCCAGGGACCTCATTGCGTAAATGGAGGGAAACCACAACGCCATTACAGTGGACCTTCCCTACGGAAACCGAGGGAGAAAAACCTGCGCTCGTTCATTCACCTGCTTTCCAGGTCAGTCGTAGCACGTGGTGTCTTTTACAAACGCCGGCGCAGCCCAACCCAACCCGAGCAGGTTGGCGTTTTCGTTTGTGTTTTGGTCTGGCGTAGTAAACAGTGTGCCGTTGGAAACGCAACCATTTGTGCCGGGGGTACATCTACAGAGGCTTTGAAATGTTTGTAACGGGGTGGGGAAGTAGGGAAACATACATTACATTTCGTAACACATTCTCGAAGGGGAAATGGAAAACGGTATTGGGTCAGACAGACGATGTAATCTAGAAGGGGAATATACGATCGTGTTACCTATGGATGGTGACGTAAATCGCATGTTTAGTTTTGGAACAACAATGACAAAAAAATCGAAGTCAAATCAATATCGAACATATGTTTCTATGAATTTGATTTTATTAATATTTCCATGCAAACACTTTGTTCAACGTTAATCTTGAATTTTCTCCATCTAATGTTTAAGATATTAAGTTTATTTGAAAATGCACATTAGAAGGCATAAAAGGTATGGAAAACAAAGCAAAGGATATTTCAAGTTTGTAAAGTTTAATAAGTAATAGAGAAAATGGAAAGAAATACATCCTACGATGTGCAATCGCTTTGAAGGTATTTAAAGAAATGTCAACAAAATAAAAAGTACAACACGTATGAGACTTAATAGCATACAAGAAAGCGGGCATAAAAAAATAAACAAAGAAGTGAATCATCAATAAGTTGGAATCATTCTTGCTGCAAAACCCAAATGTTTTGAATGGATAAAAAAAATTGATAATATTGAGCAAACGTCAACAATGTAAAAAACAAGAGAAAAAAAAGTTATAAGGTCCAAGCTCAAAAAAGCACGATAAAAGTTTATAAAAGCATGTGTCAAATTTGCAAAAACCAAAACAGAAATAATCATGAAATCAATCCTTGCGCAATTGATGCGCAATTGTTTGGGGATGAATAAAAAGTTCAACAATATCAAGAACAATGTCAATGAAATAGTAGAATTCTATGCTCCACCAACGGGCTGGTTAAGATGATGTTCTAAATGTTTGAAGTTGCTGATGTTTGATCGGTATTTCTGGAATCGATGTAGTTATACGGCCACCAACTAAACGCGATAAGATAAAATTTAAAAAATAAATAGTAATCTACGAAACAGTAGGCACAACACAATAAAACTTACAGAGACCGAGGTGTTGCAGGTTGAGCGCCACGGTGGGGGTAGTAATACAGTACACCCGTTATGGAACATACATACAGTAGGCACATGGGCATCGCCATGCAATCACAAAATAGGGAAGCTGAGCGCCGTGCTGAGGGTGTGGTTGCTGCTGCTGTTGATACTCCAACTGATCCTGCAGTGCATGTTGTTGCAGCAAGTGAGACTCGTTGGCACTCGCTTCGGACCACTGTGCCTCTCCAGGAGACACCCTTTGGGGCTGTCATTTAAATTTAGAAATTAGGACTTCTGTCTTGGTTCGATGAGATACAATAAACAAGCTACCACTTACCACTGCAAATGGTGGCCAGTT
The DNA here is from genome assembly GCF_943734765.1 of Anopheles ziemanni. Taxonomy (NCBI): domain Eukaryota; kingdom Metazoa; phylum Arthropoda; class Insecta; order Diptera; family Culicidae; genus Anopheles; species Anopheles ziemanni. Next base: position 35,985,275 of record NC_080705.1, read on the forward strand.
CTCGTACGGTACCAGTGTCGGAGGTATGAACAGCAAAGGCATTGGTGAATTGACATCCAAAGGCACCAAATACGAATTGACGACAGCTGTTTGTGAAGGTTTTTGAATCATTTCCGATACATCGCGATCCATTTGGCACTGTCGGTTTACTACATTATCGTAGTATTGCACCTGAATTCTGCCGGGGCAGTGATTAGATGAGTGCTCCTCTTGAACATGCCTTTCCGGTTTTACGGATTTATCAAAAATTTGCCCACCTTGCAGTGTATGAAATGGGAAGGGCTCACAGAGCGCAGCAAACTGAACATTCCCCGAACCCCGAATTTGATTCATTCCTTCCCAACACATCCCTGTATCAAGCTGATTGGAAATGGGCTCATCGTTATTAGGTGTATGGTCACCTTCCCGTTCCGTTTGGTATGGGTTTGCCGGAAGTGTCGTTCTCCACACGTCAAATTCGACGTTACGATACATGTAGGTATCAAGCGCCTTAGCCGCCTTGAAGGTAAACGGCATGACTCCTTCGTTTAGCAGCTGGCGTACACACGAAATGTTCCGCTCCATCAGCAACGGATTTGGTTTTCTACCATTCCTCCAACAGAATGTTTTCCTTGAAAGTCCGTATCTGTGGTACCCTGCGTCGTTGCCGTGCTCCAAGAAAAAGCGTCGCACCTTGGTGAAATTCACGTTGTTGTGAAATTTGCACAGTTGAAAGTTTGACAAAATACACTTGGTATTATCGCGTCTGCCTAATACGAGCTGCCGACCATCTCCGGTAATGGCAATGGGTCGCCCTTCATGATCCTTCCCATAGGATGTAGTGATGTTTTTCGGATCGTACAACATACGCTCTACAGCGTACTCCACATCAGGTATTTGAAACACTCCTTTGTACAAAACCTCGTACACCAGAGCTGTAGAGAAGCATAATGAAAGCAATTTTAGACATCAACACAGAACAGTTCTTTTCCCTCAACTTACATTGACAGAAGGCTGCCTCTTGCATATGCTCTAACGGGTACACCGAATCAAAGTGGTTTGCCCGACAAACGAACAGTCTCCAGACTTTCTCGGCCCGGTCTGTATTCCGGTAATACCAACGGCCAGTCGTAAACGGCTCATAAATGACAACATCGGCTCTGCAACGAATGTGGATACATTAGAACTCTTCATCATAGTCCAGCCCCGTTGGATTCCAATACTTACTTGTAGAACATTGCCAACGCCGTCAACTCCAACAACGAGCCGTACGTACACGTTAATGCCAGGTTGGCCAAGTATGCTGTAAAAGATCCTTTTACCAGCTGCAATACATAGTGAAACATGCGACTTGTTTTTAACAACACAAAAAGTAATGGTTTCCAAGCTTCTACTTTGAAAGGGAATTACGGAACGTATGGCTATCTAGAAATGACACGTCCCTTTACGTAGGGTATGCGATATTGAGGTTACGGTTCGAGGCAAGAAAGCCTAATTCTAATATTAAGCATTGTCGTACAGCACCTACCTTGGCAAACAACTGCTTATTTTTTCGCATAAATTCCACGCAGATTTGGCGGACACTATCATGGTACATCTGAATGCCATGCTCATATTCCGACACCACTCGAAACAGGCAGGTAGAGTTTAGTGCAATATGTTTACGATAGTATCCTAGGTTTTCGAGGAAACGAGATTCCGCTTCGGGCGTTTTCAGGCTTCCGCAAGAAAACTCACGGTGCATTCTTAAATCGTTTAATTTTAATCACATGTAAGAGAAACTTGAGAAAAATACACTATACTGGTTATATTTAAAATAATTGCATAAGTGTAAAGACACAACGCACGTTTTACACGGAAACCACGACGCACAGCACGAAGCGACTTGGAGCTGTTGTTTTTCACGTTAAATTGATTCTGCGCTGAAGAGGTGACAGTTGTCAGTTGTTACTTTTTCAATTCAAATGTTTCCCGAGAAGAACCAGTATTGAGAGTTTCGCTATTTCATCAACGATTTTATGGTGCTCAAGTTTTCTCGTGTTTTCTTTCCACAAATTCGACCATTTTTGCAACATTCACATGAATTAATAGCGTATTTTTCTACAAGCATTGCACTGAAATCTCCATAGCCACCTCAGTACAATAATGTACGATCAGAGGCAGATCATTGGAGACGAGACTTAAGTCCCAACCACTGGTCGAAATTATCAACGGGAATATCAAGGTGAATATATAACCGAGCGTTTAAATACCTTGACCAAACAATAAACATCAATTTAAATTTTAGCTAAAAGCGTAAAAAAGCGAAATCTCTCGTAATGAACTCCACTGTGAAGTCAGTTATTGACAAATTTACTATTTACAAAATAAACTTTTTAGAAATTTACCGTGTGAAAAACGACATCGCACTTTGAAACTGCTTCAAAACCGTTTGCTTGCTAACAAATCCCCACGGAAAAAGAGTGACAACTGACGGCTGTCATATTTTCCGCCCGGTTGGTATCCAAGTCACTCCGTATTGTGCGCTTCAATATTAGTGAAAATATACGTTCTTATAATTCACGAACCTTATTGATACACCAGAAAGGTGTAGTTTACAGACGCTTTACTTGAATGTGACTACTAACAAACGTTTTAACTATGGCAACGAATAACTCCACACGACATGAGCAGCGAGCCTTCGCCTCCGGTAGCCGGCAAACGCCGGACGTTGATGATCAATTCATCGAAAAGCTGGGATACTATCGCAAGCACACGGCCACAGACTCTACCTGCCTGTTTCGAACGGTGGCGGAGCAAGAACATGGCGTTCAGATGTACCACGAAAGTGTACGTCGGATTTGTGTGGCATTTATGCGGGGAAATAAGCATTTATTCGCCAAAGTAAGCAATGTAGGACATAGAGTTAATACGACGCGCACCCTAACCTCAATATCGTCCCGCAGCTAAAGTTACTCAGTCGTATCATTTCTATATTGCAATAACACCAATAACCCACTTTCAACATCATCACGGTTGCCCTTTTTTTTTCAGTTCGTGAAAGGACCTTTTACAACTTACTTGGCTAACCTGGCTTTAACGCGTACGTATGGCTCGTTGTTGGAGTTGCGGGCGTTGGCAATGTTCTACAAGTAAGTATTGGGATCCAACGGGGCTGAACTATGATGATGAGTTCTAATGTATCCGCAATCGTTCCAGAGCCGATGTTTTCATTTATGAACCGCTTTCGACTGGCCGTTGGTTTTACCAGAATTTGGACGGGTCTGAGAAAGTCTGGAGACTGTTCGTTTGCCGGGCAAACCACTTTGATTCGGTGTACCCGTTAGAGCATATGCAAGAGGCAGCCTTCTGTCAATGTAAGTTGAGGGAAAAGAACTGTTCTATATTGATGTCTAAAATTGCTTTCATTATGCTTCTCTACAGCTCTGGTGTATGAGGTTTTGTACAAAGGAGTGTTTCAAATACCTGATGTGGAGTACGCTGTAGAGCGTATGCTGTACGATCCGAAAAACATCACTACATCCTATGGAAAGGATCATGAAGGACGACCCATTGCCATCACCGGAGATGGTCGGCAGCTCGTATTAAGCAGACGCGACAATACCAAGTGTATTTTGTCAAACTTTCAACTGTGCCACTTCCACAACAACGTGAATTTCACCAAGGTGCGACGTTTTTTCTTGGAGCACGGCAACGACGCAGGGTACCGATTGTACGGGCAGTTTAGCGGAAGCAACTACCAAGTAAGGGCTGGTAGAGTACCGAATCCTCTGCTGATGGGCCGGGACATTTCGTGTGTACGCCAGCTGCTAAACGAAGGAGTCATGCCGTTTGCCTACAAGGCGGCGAAGGCGCTTGATGCCTATATTTATCGTAACGTCGAGTTCGACGTCTGGAAGCTCGCAAACATGACAAAAACTTGTGAAACGATATACCGGGTAAGTGTAGGTAACCTCACAGTTCGGAATTTAAAACTTATTTCTAACACTTATCTTCATTATGTAGAACGGAAGGAAATACCTTTACCAATCCAACAATTCCCTTAAGGTGTGTCGCATTGAGAACATTCAGTTTGAAAAAGGAACACGTATGGTACGAATGAGTCAAACTCACGGTTTGGTAAATGTTCAGCTAGCGTCGCTAAAGCCGTACCCTTTCGCTACTCTGCATGGAGGACATATTCCTGGAAAAGCGATGAAACTCGAAGGGCAAGCTGAAATAGAGCAGTCGTCTTTTAATGACCGCAGCGAACGAGTCCAAGTAAAATACTACGACGCTGTAGTAAATCGATCAAGCCAAAGGGAACACGCTGCATCCGGAGGGATAGAAAAACCTTCACTAACAGCTAACTACTCCGGCAATACGAATTGGGCGCCTTGGAATAACAATGTACCAATGCCCATGCCGTTGATGCTACCTCCCCCGGTACCGTACGAGAACTGGGCATCATCACCCGTTGGAGCCTTGGGAGGGCATTTCGTTCCGACAACACCAGACACCCAAATGTGTCCACCAAATTACGATCTTGAAGGACGTCTAACCGGTGGTTCATGTTTTGCAGTGGTAAGCCCTTGCCTTTATTTATTTTAGCGATTCAGACGAAGGCAAACTTTTGATGTGTTTATTTCTAATTCTGCATTATAGTCCCAGCGAGTATCTCCTAGTGGGGTACAGTTGTACGAGGTGAATGATTCCCCGACTGACGAGGAACTACACCTCCTGCAACAGGAACTCATGCAACAGTCTCATTTGGCGCAACAACGTCAGCTGCAGGAACACGTGTTGCACCATCAGCAAGAGCAGATGCAATTCCAGTTACAAAATCAACAGCAGCAGCCGCAATCACATCCACATCATCAGCACGGCGGTCAACTACCGTTTTCTGTCTTTTCGTTCCAACATCATAGCAATTGCCCGGTGCAGAACTCTATGTACGGAATGTTGGTGTATGTTGATTCCTCCCAGCAGCATCAATTGAGCCAAGCCGCCGCTGTTGGCTATGAACCGGTTTCGTGTGCCGGTCCGACACATTACATACCGGGTGTTTTTCATTATCACCCGTACAGTGGCGCTGATCCTGTTGCCGCGGGTCCATGTAAGTTGGATTTTTTTACTACTGTTTCGTAGATATATAATGTAGAGTATTTACGTATGCTTTCTCAAATTCGACCACTGCAGTTGCTGGCCAATCCGTCATGATGCCGTACAACAACATGGATTTGGAAAATGCCTACGGATATCCCGGAAACAATTTTTAGCATATCCTTATAATCGCTCAGGTGGTGGGTGAAAGGGTAACTTGTTTACTTTTATATTATTAACATTTCTTTCCTTTTGAATGCTTAGTATTCGTTTTACATTTTCTATGTTTCACTGCTTTCAAATTTTGCTAATGGACTTGCTTGCAAGCCTTCGATATTCTTCAAATTTAGAAACATATTAGCATTTTTATTTTTTCACACGTATTCTAATACTCTTTTTTAATTATCATATATCTATGTGCTTAAAACTTGTTTTGTCGATAAACAATAAAAGCATTGGCAAAAAAGACGTCCTCTTTCATACTCAAGCGAGTCGAGCCGTCTACTGGAAATGGCTAGCTTAAGATTCATTTTTAAATTAGTGGTTGTTGTGCTTAAATGAATTTGTGGTTTTAATTTAAATTTTCAAATCAAAGTATTACAGATTTGAATTGAAGACTTGATGCATGGAATATTCTGAACACACGAACTAAAGGTAACTCGACGTTGTACAACCATTGCGTAGTTTCCGATATTTATTTTATTAGCATGCCCATAAACATTCTCATGCTGTCATCGTTCAACACACCGTTGTTTGAAATCTTGACCTATGAATGTTTTACG